>NC_136917.1:42158363-42758363 GCF_949752795.1 Hyperoodon ampullatus | reverse complement strand
ATTTTTCTCTCACCTTGTCTGTGTGTCCACAGCATACCTCTATTATAGCGATAACAGCATTATGTCCATGGTTCATTGTTCCTGCTTGCTTCCCTCCCTCACCAGAAAGCAAGCTTTCTGTGCCCAGGCCTTTTTCATAGAAAATTCTCAAGATAGTTGTTGAATTAATGATGTAACTTTAAAAAGTTATTGGCTGTCTTTATAATGCAAAGACAGGAAATCAGGGATGAGAACACAGGAAAGATCAGTAAACAAGTAGCTAGAATGGGAAAACTTAAATCTCCGACAAAATCTGTTGATGTGGCAATTTGCAAGTTGTCCAGTAAATAGCTGGGAGAAATTCTCCTGTTTTATAATGCAATTACATTCAGATGTTAAAGAAAATAGAATTCACATGGAAGTACTGTCCAGTTAAATGACTTAGTGAGGCCCCATCTCTTTCTTAGATCTTTGTAAACCTTTCATCTTCATGCCAAGCATACTCTTTTTTTTTTTTTTTTTTTTTTTTTTTGCAGTACGCGGGCCTCTCACTGTTGTGGCCTCTCCCGTTGCGGAGCACAGGCTCCGGACGCGCAGGCTCAGCGGCCATGGCTCACGGGCCCAGCCGCTCCATGGCATGTGGGATCTTCCCGGACCGGGGCACGAACCCGTGTCCCCTGCATCGGCAGGCGGACTCTCAACCACTGCGCCACCAGGGAAGCCCCCAAACATACTCTTGAATGAAACAAAAGGGAAGGTTTCAGGGAGAAAATGTCCTCCTGTTTATTTCATACTTGGGGCTAAGAAATGGTGCCACTTGCACTTTCTTAAAACCCATAATCATAACTTTTTTTTCTGCTGTTAGAATGGCCCCTCTCCTACACATAGTATATGCAAACATTGCACTTGGAAACAGGGTTGTCTTTTGGCTTGTCTTGTTTCAAAGAATACTTAAACCTTCTAACCAGCCTCAAGAGTCTAAAAACTTCTGTCCAATCAGGAGAAGATGTTGAATACTCCTAGTAGCTCTTTGATATTTATATTTTTATCTGTCTTACTAGTATATGTCACCCCCCACCCCCAAATAATGGTCTTTATTTGAAGCAGCTTAAATTGACTCCTGTTGATGTAACTGGACCATGATCTTTCAAGTTAAGCTTAGCACATACTCTGATAAACACACTGAATTATGTTTTGGATGGTACTATCCAGATGCTTTTTTGCATGATTCTGGAATCAAGCTTTTCAGCTTATCTCGGGATGCCAGAGGCGGAAATGGCTCCTTCACTCTCCTTTCCCAGTCTTGGGCAGCCCAGGTGATGGACTACTTACCAGTTTAGTTCTTGAAGCACAGGCCCTTTAACTCTTCCCCATCTTGAGTCTGATGACTAGGTGGCTCTCTAGTGGAGGTCAGTTACTACAGTTTCTCAAGGGGCTTGGGGAAGGGGCCAGAAATAAGGTGACATGGCGAGGTGGGGATCTTGAGGAGTGGGAGGACCCAGGCCCTGCCTGAAAGAGGCTAACACTGCTCAAGTCCAGCCAGTTGTTTTTGGATACTTACCTGGGCCTGAAGTTTCCAAAGCTATCTTTCATGGGATGCTGGAAATGCAGACTTGTATAGGCAATTGCCTAATTGTCAGCATGGCCTGTGGACTAAATGAGATTTATTGGCAGGCACCATTCACTTGGGAGCCAGTTTACCACCCAAGACTAGGCTTTGAAAACAAGGGCCTTTTTAGCTGCCTGATTAGTCTCCCTGAAAGCATCCCTGTTCTCTCATCTGTTCTCCACTCTACAGCTAGACTGATCTCTTGAAAATGCAGCCCAAACTGCATCTTTCCTCTGTTTAAACCCTCAGTAGCTTCTTGTTAGAGTTAGGGTAAAGGGCCAAGGCTTTATCATGGTTTATGAGGCTCTTCTTGGTCTTCAGGGTTACACCTGTGTCACCATGCTTCACCTCATTCTTTCTCTCCCCTCTTTCTGTGACTCCTTTTGGTCCCTCTAAACCAGCACACTGGCAACTCCAGACTTTGCCAGTGCTAGCCTGTCACCAGGGATGCTTCTCCACCCTGCCACCCATGTACTTGCTCTTCATTTAGGGAACTTTTGAACACCTTTCAGGGTCCAACTTATGCTGTAAGAGACCTTCATTGACCCCGTCTGCTGGGCTGATTCTATCCCCTTCAGATGCAGACAACATGCACTGTTCCTCTATGTCATAATATACTTCAAACCCTAAATTACAGTCATAATTTCCTACTGGACTGTAGTTTTCCTTAATGGACAGCATGATATTTATCTTGTTTGATGGTTTATCTTCAGTACCTGGTACAATGTCACCTATGTACATAGTACAGACCTTAATAAGTAGACATTGATTTGGCATTGAATTAACAGTGTTTGTGGTAAGCGTGGAATATTGTGAGGATGTTAGATTTCATAAGGGAAGGAAACCGTGGATTCCCCATGGTGGCCTTTGGATTGCTGTTTTCTCTGTTATAAGTCTGTTAAAATTCCTGATTTTGAGAGAGGAGGCAGTTGCGCACAGCAATTTTGCTTTTTCTAGGAATGATCTTGTTTTGCTTTCCGAAAGATAGGTCATTAATTGTTCTCTGTTTGTCCTGAAAGACTCTCACTGATCTTTAAATTTCTTTCATGACATAATGAAGAGCTGGAAGGGCTCTCAAAAACTCTAATACTTAGTCTAATTTCATATAGCCTTAGTGGTTGAAAACTTTGGTACCCAAGGGCTCTTAACGTAACTGGAATAGAAAAATATGGTGCCTCCCGTAGGTAAACATTTTTTGAAAAGAAAAATATTAAACATTTCATTACTCTGCATTTTAAGCTGAGAACAGAGAAGAATGTAAACCGTTCAGTAACATAATAATATAAATCTAGGTTCATAAAGGGCAGCCAATGGGGATAGATGGTAAATGGAAAGAAAGAGAGCCAGAGAGAGAGGCTGAGGAATAGATACAAGAAATTCCTGCTTTCTCCTCTTTTCTCTTTCCTCCCATGAGTGGCACAGAAGATGAAGGGCTAAAGTCCTGACAGTTTCAAATATAGTTTGCTGAGAACATTATGTGATAGAAGGGTGGGCTGAAGAGGAGATAGCCTAAATGCACGTGCTAGTTCCTTTGCATAAGTCATTGTACACGTGACTCATTTAAATCACATATCCAGCACAGTACCCACTGGCCATGTGTGACTATCAAACACTTGAAATGTATGTGACAAATCCAAACTGAGATGCACTATGAATGTAAAATACACGTAAGGTTTTCAAGACTCTGTTAAAAGAAGAAAAGGAATGTCAACTATCTCTAATAATTTTAACAGCTTTATTGAGATATAATTCACACACTGCAATTCACCTATTTCTAATACATTAAATATTGATTACATGTTGAAATGGTAATAATTTGGATAGATCAGGTTAAAATACATTATTAAAAGTAGTTTCACATTTTCTTTTTAGATTTTAATGTGGCTGCTTGAAAACTTAAAAAATATGTGTCTCACATTATAGTATTTCTGTTGGAAGGCACTGACTTAGATCATGGCTAGTGAGGATATGCCTTGTTGAAGAAAATGTAATCAAAATACCTTTTGCCCAGTTAATAGATATTCTTTTCAAAATTAGCAATGTTATGGGTCTTCTCCTCTTCTACAATTCACCAAAAATATGTTAGGAAATATTTTTCTCTCGGAGATAGTTAGAAAATGATCTTGGTGGGTTTTGATTAGCGAAAGTAGGCGAAGGAAATTGCTTTAATTTCCATTTCCCAAAGATGTTAAGCCTCACCTGGTATAAACACAGGTCAACCTGTATTCATGTCAGTTAATTTTTCCTAGGCGATCATAGCTAAGTTGTTGGATTGTCCTGTTCAAATGTTTCAAACATTGTTTGGAAGCCCTGCTGGAGTACAACTTTCTATTTGTTTTGTGAACTGAAATGTTTCACACTTGCCACAAAGTCTTGTATAAATAACCTTGGAAAGGAACTGTCATAGTGAAGTGAATCAAAAATTACTATTTTTTTTTCTGCCAAAAGCAGGACTTCAGTTCCCTTGTTGACTGTATATGGGAATCCAGGATGTGATGGAATTTTTTAATGTGGACCTTGGTTTTATATAACTCTTTTCAAACTGCATTTACATTTTCTTTTACTATCTCCATGCAGGAAAGTAATTAGAAATCAAGTCTTCAAGGAAATAAGTAAACATCACTGGCATTCTTTTTTTGTTTGTTTGTTTGTTTTTTGCAGTACGCGGGCCTCTCACCGTTGTGGCCTCTCCTGTGGCAGAGCACAGGCTCTGGACGCGCAGGCTCAGCGGCCATGGCTCACGGGCCCAGCCGCTCCATGGCATGTGGGATCTTCCCGGACCGGGGCACGAACCCGTGTCCCCTGCATCGGCAGGCGGACTCTCAACCACTGCGCCACCAGGGAAGCCCCACTGGCATTCTTTAACAATCCGAACTCTCCTGAAATTCTGCTCCTTATGGGATTTAATTTTTTATTTCCTTATACTTCATAGGCTCTTGGTGTTGAATAGACTGAGGGCAGACTGGTGGATGACCTTGGGGCTACACGTCAAACATCTATTGGGACAAGGCAGGAAATGCTAATAAGAGAACCAGGTCACGTTTGCATTTTAAGTATGGGAGAAGGTCTGTGTCATCATCGAATTTCCCTGAAACATGCTGCTCTCTGAGGCTAGCCACCGCTCACTCCACCCTTCTGCCTTGGTTAGAAATGTAGCTACCAAAGTATTTCTCTACTATTTAAAAGACACAGAAATATATCAGGAACAATGTAGTAAATGACCACAGGCATTAAACTTTAGTGTCCTCTTTAGTAGGGAGTGCTGGAATCTGGGGTAGCCTGGAGTGTACATGGGGCAGCTAATAGTTCAGCTCTAAAAGATTGTGGGTGGTCTCCTGTTGCTAGACCTTTACTGTTGTTCTGGAGAATCTGGAAAATTGGACTTTTATGTAAAATAATTCAATTTTCCAATGTTGACTTAAGTGATATAAAAACTCTGCAGAGGCCAAATAAATGCTGTTTTTAATCTAGTTCTGATCTTGGAGAGGCAGCAGTAAGCGGTGGCGTGAAGTGAGATCTTAGTTCCCAGGAACTGGACCTGGGCAGCCTGGATAAAAACCAGGAATCCTAATCTCTAGTCAATCAGGGGCTAGAGGCTAGAAGAAGAGTTCCCCTGGCTCCTGCCCGCACTGAAAAATGCATTTCTCAAGGAAGCAAAAACTGTAAAAACAGGTGCAAAGTTTATTATCAGAGACACAGTACAACAAATGGGAGAGCACACAGAGAAACAGTTTGTTAAGAACGAAGCAAGGCAGAGATGCACATCCGGAGTGCAGCAAAGAGGCGGTTAAATCATTTATACAGGGCAGTTCTTCCAGGTCTTTGTTTACCTTTGGCCAATTATCTGGTTTCTTTTTCTACACCTGCCCTGCCCTAGGGCCTTCTTCAATATGCGTGCATAACTTTTTTCCAAGAATGCATTCCTGCCCAGAGGCCTAGGGGGAGGCCTTGGCATCACATATTGTGGGGTGGTGCCCCCTCCTTTTTGACCCCAAGGAGGCTTTCTGCACATGTGCAGTGTCTCCCTTGCCCCAAGGATGGGAAGTATGTGACCTCTTGATCCTTTACTCAGACACAGTTTAGCCCCTCTCTGTTCCTGCCATGACCGTTATCTTAAAGTGTCCTCAGGTGACAAAGCCTGGCTATACCCTGTTTCTGTTGTTATTTCTATTTCGAAGTGCAAACAGGAGGCTGGTTGTAAGTGTCTGGCCTGAAGCCCATCTTTATCTCTCCCCAGGAAATGTAAACAGGAGGCCAGTTGTAAATGCCTTGCCTGGAGCCCATCTGTCTCCTGCCTCAGTTCTGGCTTTGGGCCTCCAGGTCACAACTTTTATTTTCAATGGGGAAGAAATGAACAAAACCTGACTAGTGGAAAGCAGGACAAACCAGGAAATGTCACAAGCTAGGCCTAGAACCAAAAGCACAGGGGTTTTGCTCCTGCATGATTTCTGCGACTTCTGGCCCATCAGCTTCCTGGCTGCTCTGAGCTCTGAGCTCTGTGCTCTGTGTCAACAGGCAGCTGGTGGAGCTCAGTGGCTCTCCTCCCTTTGTGTAGGTTGACCTGCACTGCCTGGCCCATGACCAGGAGAGTTGAGGTGGCTGCAGCCTTCCTGCCAAGGCTCAGTTTCCCATTAACTTTAACTTGAGGAACACTTCAGCATGCAGGAAACTGGCAGCCTTGCAGAGGTGGCCACCTCCAAGATAAGGAGAAACAGAGGGGTGTGGATAATGCATTTTTGCTTCATGGGCGGGAAAGCCTTCCGAGGAGCTTTGGAAAATTCAGTTGACCTGCCAAAATGCTACCAAATGTGCCTTGACCTTTTCCACATCTAACAGGGTATTTCCTCTTTCTAGCTATTTCCATCTACTTTTAGCATCCCAAGTAAAATGGCAGATTCCAGAAGAGATCTTAAAGATATTAGGAATGCAACCCCTTTGTACTGAAAATGTGTGACGTGGGGCTGGGAGAGGAGAGAGAAGTTACAAAGGACACTCTGTAAAGTTAGCCAGAGTAGAACCAAGTCTTCCTGACTAGTAGTTTATTTTCTAGGGATTTCCAAGTCTGGCTGTGCAGGAGACTACCACAAAGAGCATTAAAACCCAGCTGTGCAGCCCACCCCAGGCCTACCGAATTAGAATTCCATGGGTGAAGACGAGGCATGTGCATTTTTTCAGGCCCCTGGATTACTCCAAGACAGTTCCTCCACCAGACGCCGTTGGCAGTCATTGACTTCTGTCTGTGACTTCACAACCGGTGGGTGTGAACTAAAAATGCTGCCTGCCATATCAGTAAACAAAGGATGTTGCAGCCATGACCCCCTACCCCCCCACCCCCCCACCCCCCGCTCCTTGGTGAGCCCTGAGGGAATTCAGGATGGAAACAATGCCCGCAATCAACTCATGAGCCACTGCAGTCACCCCCAGCGGTGCACCCTGAGGAGAGACTCAGGATGAGGAAGCACAGGACACTGGCCCCAGAGAGCTGAGGTGCACATCAAAGGAGTGATTTCAGTGAGCCCAGACTCTTGCATCTTCCCATATATAGAAAAGCACTAAATCCCTTAACATGAGATGTCTGGCTTTCTTTAATTAACAGTGATCTTTTGATGTTCCTGGTTCCTGTTGTACCTGGTTTTTGTTGCAAAAACTCCTATGTATCCTGGCTCCCCCGCTTGCCTCGTCAGAGCAGTCCCTCAGAGTTATCTGAGATGCTGTGTCCCGGGCTGAATAAAACCTAACTCTCAACTTCTAGGCTGTGTATTTTTTTCAGTCAACATGAGTCACAACTGAATTCTAGTGTAGACGTTCTTAGTAGAACTCTGGATATTCACAGTTCTCAGTAATATTTGATTGTAAGGCAGGATGGTTTACTTTTGCCTTCTAAGGCAAATTCAAGAAGGTAAAAATTGTTACACATTGTATAGAAATGGTTCATTGTCACAGATCCCTGATGCTTGCCAAATTTTAGTTACAGCATGCTCAAAGATTTATTGGGTTTGAGATTCTGAGTCATTATGTGAGTATCATTCCCAGGATCTCTCTCTAAAGCAAGAATAATGAAATATACCAAACTTACTGAAAAGTAGGTTTTTTATAAGATGTTGAACTTGAGCCACTGAGATCTTTAATGTCTTCTCTGGCTGAGAATGAATAGCTATCAACATAGTAATAGTAATTAAACAATAAATAAGATTTACCGCATCCCTTCTATGTGCTAGAACTGCTCTTACATGCAGTATCTCATTTAGTGGTCACATGCACTATGAGGTATGAGTGTTATTTTCAGCATTTTACAAATGAGAAGATGAAGACTTGGATTATAAAATCTGCCCTGGGAAATGTAGTTGAGAAGAAGCAAAGCCAGGCATTGAACTCCAAAGTTTGCCCCTCAGCTTTTTACACTGGTCTCGTCGGTGACTCTCCACTCAACATTCTTTAAAAAGACCTTTAGTCTCACCAGCTCAGAACCTCCGTCCATCAGTATTCCCTCAACTCTACCTGGCCATGGACTCTACAAAAACTGGAAGGTAGTGTTTAGTCAGAGGAAGAACATTGTTCTGCTAAGTCTACAATCCAAAATACAAACTGCATCCTGTAGTACACAAACAAGAGGTTTCTTCATTCTGGGTGACTTCTCATCACAGTGCAAGCAAAACATTGTTCCGTAGCTTTGTTTCACCAACATATTTATAACTTTGATCATTTGTGCTGCAACACAATAGATTTTGAAATTGGAGCTTTTTTTATTAAGGATAAAGGTAACTATAATTAGTATAATAGGTAAGTGCTTTGACTGCATCCTTTGGTTATATCATTTATTGTTTGATAGGAAATATGGTACAAGTTTTTTGAGCGTTCAAATTTGGGGATTTTGAAATAATGTGATATCAAAATATTAACTTGGGAATTTATATTCAGATTTTGAAATAATGTGAATCACCCAAAATAATAGTCTTTAAGAAGTGCATAATATCAAAATCAGTGATCCAGAGGACCAGGAACCTGTATGTTTGTTATTTCTACATCAGGATACCAGTTTAACTAGTAAACCAAAAAAAAAAAAAAAATCTTGCCATTATTGTGAAGGTTAACTTTGAGTTAATTGAGCTTGATTCCATGAATGCTGCAGGTAGGCATTTCTCTTTGCGCACTTCATTGTTTATAGAACTTCTGAGGTTCCTCTCCTTTTAGCCTTAGGTTCCTATTGATGGGACCTTGTCTTAGATGTTGGTATAAAACATTACTTTGTGCATTTTTATTTATGAATATTTATATCTTTCTTTCTGGTTGTCTGCTATGCTACAGCCAGCCCTCATGTGGGGTGAGGTGAGGTGAGATATTAATAAGTGAGGCCATGATGGTTGTGCACACAGTTGTGCATTGAGCAAATGGCCAATGCGCAGGGAGCCAGGTAGGGCTGAGCAAATCTCATGGGGATCATAAGCCAAGTACAATAAGCAGGGCTTTCCATATATCTTAGCATTTGCAGGGAAGTAGCCAAACTCCTTTTTAGACTTGACCTCTTTTTCTTTCTGGTTTATTCTCCTGAGAGTACAGTCATCCTCTCAAGCCCTACCATGGTCTCTGAAGAAATGGTGCCTGTTACCCATTGCCATTCCCTCTTCATTTTGACCTTGAGGACTATTTGGACCTCTAACTTATTCTCTCAACTGATGCCTCTTACCTGTTCAGAGGATAGAAAGTCTTTACGGTTTCCCCACGTTGCTATGGATCTTTGGGAGGTGATTCATATGTACATCCCAACACTGGTGTAGGGCAGATCTAGAACACTCTGCCTCCCTAATTCTGAGGAGAATATGGACCACAATTGTCCTCTACTCTAAAATCCTTAAAACTGAATTAGATTCTATAATCTCCACACCCAGGGCCTGGGGAGGAGGCAAGGCAGGAGTTTATTATCATGTTAACATCTAATTATCTTAATTTTTATCAAACTTCCCCCCTTCTCCTCAGCTAAGAGATTCACTTTACTATGTTTGGCTAGTGGGGTTTAGGGTGGGTACGTAGTCAGGCTTCTCTCTAAATTTTTCCTGTCATAAGGTGGATTGCAGAGACTTAACAGCCAAATATTTTAATTTGTCTTTTTTTTCTCTCAATGATCGTGATATGCTTTCTCCCATTTGGACAATGCTGGTGTCTTCTTTCCTGAATAAGGGATCATGAAGAAATACTAAGGTAATGGAAATTTAGGGAGATGATGAATAGTTAAGATATGCATATCATTCTCACCACTTGTGAATGCAGATGCAGGAGTGAGACACATGGGAGTGAATTACACTTTTCTTGAAAATCAAGTCTTGAGGGGGGTGGGAGGTGGGATGAATTGGGAGACTGGGATTGACATATATACACTAATATGTATAAAATAGATAACTAATAAGAACCTGCTGTATAGCACAGGGAACTTCACTTCGCTGTACAGTAGAAACTAACACAACATTGTAAAACAACTGTACCCCAATTAAAAAAAAAAAACGAAAAGAAAAAGAAAAACAAGTCTTGAGGAACCAGGTCAGGGCTGATGCCTTTATAAGTACTCATAAGTGTTCCTGGAGGAATCTATGACTTGGCAGTGACCTTGACTTCGTCTGTCTCAAAGTTCATAACAGACACTGTCATTAACCACACACAGTCCCCTCCATAGGGAGATGTGTTCAGTCCTGATCCTTGCTTACTATGTTTTTGCCATCCAGCATGCAAGGCCTGTTGGGTCTGAGGCACTATATGGTGTTAGAATAAAGGCTTTTTTTTCATTTCTGCCTTGAGGTGCTACACTCCTTTGGCTCCTTGTGTTGAAATTTATTCTCAGCACAAAGTCATGGCCAGGCATCACTCACCAAGCTTCAGAAATAAGCATGAACTGATCTCTGGGTTTGGAATCTACCCGTGCTATTATCAAAAGAAATTATTTACATTTTCTGCACGTCTGAACTTTGCCTGCCTTGGAGAATGGCAGGGTAAGAAAGCTAATACAATTTGATAAGATGGCTAAAATGAGTCTATTTACAGTCTTGCAGCTTTTAGAGCTGAGCATTTAAATATAGCCACATAGTCACCCATAAATGTAAATGTATGTGTATTTGGGCAGAGAATGGGAGCTGTGAGTCATTTTTGGACTTGAGGTTCAATTTTCCTGTTGCAATAAATATTGAAGCTTAGGTTGACTGCATTGAAAAAAATTCTATCAATTGTTGGACTGGCTTCTTATTCTCCTTTCACTGGATTTTTAATCCACAGGATGTGAATGTCTGGGGTTTTCTCCCCCTTTCTTTTCTCTCAGCCTTTTCAGCATTGTCCCCCATCCTGCCTTTGCAGCTCCCTTCATGAAATGGCACTGAACCCTGGTGTCAGCACCATTATTCTACAATAAGGGAGCCCACATTTCTGACTGTTTCCATCCTGCTCCTGCCCATGCTAGAAATACCAAGAGAATGACAGACATGGAAATGCCTCCCATTTATATTCATTTGGTATTTGCTTCTAGTACTGAATGTGAGTGGGTCTTGAATTTTATTTCCAAGTCCATATTGAACTCAAATGTCAGTCATTTTAGAGGGGACATTTTAAGTAAGCATTACCTTTCTAGTCTTTTCAATATAAAATCTAAATCTAAACACATTGGCATATGCAAGTACATGTGCACAAAACCGTGTGCTAGGCTTTCCAAGTGGCGTAGAATAGACAGCGCAGATTCCAGCCTTCCAAGGCCTCAAACTTATTTGAAGAGGTGGACAACTGTCTTCATAAATTCATAAATAACTCAAAGATTATAACCGCTGATGAAGAAATTACCTTCCTCGATTTCCTCCTCTGGAAAACTACCATGATAATGGTTTCTACTTCTTAGAATTGTTATGCCAATGAAATGAATTAAAATATTTGATCAGAGCCTAAAATAAAGTAATTGCTCAGTACATTTTATATGTGTGTATATATGTGCATGTGTGTGTACATATATATACACAGATGTATAATGCATTTGCAAAATTGTAAAATAATTTTTATAATTTGTATAATTGTAATGTGCGTGTGTGTACACATTAAAAATTTTTTTTATTGAAGTATAGTTGATTTACAATGTTGTGTTCATGTGTAGAGCAAAGTGATTCAAATTCTCTCTATATATATATATATATTCTTTTTCAGCTTCTTTTCCATTACAGGATATTGAATATAGTTCTTGTGCTATACAGTATGACCTTGTTGTTTATCTATCTTACACATAGTAGTTTGTATCTGCTCATTCCAACTCCTAATATTTCCCTCCCCCCTTCCCCTTTTGGTAACCATAATTTGTTTTCTATGTCTTAGATGCATATATATATATAATATTTATTTATTTGGTTGCGCTGGGCCTTAGTTGTGGCTGGCTGGCTCCTTAGTTGCAGCACGTGGGCTCCTTAGTTGTGGCCCGTGGGTTCCTTAGTTGTGGCATGCAAGCTCTTGGTTGCATATATTTTTAATTCACGAGACCTTACCAGGCTGTATACACTCGACTCAAATTGTAATGATAACCAGGACTTCAGGAGGGAAGGAGGGGAGGAGTCTTTGAGGGTGTAGGTTTGCAAGCTTCCTTGAGGTAATAGGAATTTAGTTGGGCCATTAAGAATGGTTTTCAATAAGAGGGGCAGAAACAAGACTTGCCAATAGACATTCTAAGTGATAGTACAACATTTCTTTGTTTCATCTGCTCTGTAATCTTGGTACTCAACATTGTATGGAATAAAAAGTCTTAAGAAGAGGACTTCCCTGGTGGTGCAGTGGTTGAGAGTCCGCCTGCTGATGCAGGGGGCACGGGTTCGTGCCCCGGTCCGGGAAGATCCCACGTGCCGCGGAGCGGCTGGCCCCGTGAGCCATGGCCGCTGAGCCTGTGCGTCCGGAGCCTGTGCTCCGCAACGGGAGAGGCCACAGCAGTGAGAGGCCCGCAAAAAGTCTTAAGAAGAAAACTAAGATCATATTTCTGATACCCAGCTTAGCAAAGGAATTGTTCAGCCTATATGCTCTAAGAAAGGTAGCTGAATCCCATTGTAACACATTTTTACTTGACTTCAGGACTTTATTTTTGTGTTGCCAAAAATGCAAGTTGATGGAGCCCAGATGCTCCAATCTATAACACACTGCCTGGAAATCTGTTGATTTTTCTGGTTGACTAGCCAAGCCTACAGGTGGATGAGATTGTGAGAGTGTTCCGAACCTGGATGATATTGACAGTTGCCTTCGGGTTTTGTATACAGGTTTTAGATATCTTTCAAATATTGGTATCTAAGGATAACTGCTTCAACCTGCTTGAAAGTTGCAGGTAGGCTATTTTAGGATGAAGTGCCATTATCTTTTCAGGTTTACTTACTGTTTTTTGTCTTAAGTATCCCCTGATTGTGAAAATTTAGTAATAGATATTTTTCAAAAGAAGGAGAAAAATCTTAGTTGTGTCTGAAGAATTTTAGACCAGTGCATCTTGCACAGATTTTCTTGTAGATTTTAGGAAATAACAAAAACATTTTTTAGAGAGATGCTTGAAGTATGACAAGGCAGTATTTTTGTTCCTCCTTGACTTATTAGCTTGCTGTGAAAAATGTCTCTCTAGTCATCTGCCCTTGATAGATTCCTAATTTCTTAGATTCTAGGTTCTCATTGCTTCCTGGGTCTATTCTTTGTATTGACTTTTGGGGATTCTTAGAGGGTTCTGGAATTTAATTGGTGTTTTCTTATTACTTGCACCTCGTTTCCATTAAGATGTCAGCAAAGTGCATCACTAAGTATCGTTTAAAAATAATACTAATTGTTGCTTCATAGGGCCATAAAGTAAACCCCTTAGGAGAGACTGCAGTGCCTACAACTTCTGGGTGTATTGATGAAGCTCAGTTTGTCCACCGCCACTGTGGGGCAAAGCTGGCATACCATCTTTCAGAATGAACAAAGACCTATGCCCAAAACATCTACTGAAATAGGAAATAAAGCCTATGTGAAGTTTTGGGGAAGAATTTTTAGACAACTTTGGGCTTTCTCTGCACTTAGTGCTATCCATACATTACTCAAATCCTTTGCACTGAAAAACAAACTTAGTCACACCCTCAAAAGAGTTTGCTTCACTGCCATTGTCTACACCTCCCAGACTGGTCAACAGTTCTCAAACCTGCATGATGAAGACCATTACACCCCACTGTGATGCAGCAATTTTAAAGTTTTTCTCTAGTAGCTTCTCTCTCTCTCTCCGATTCTCCACCCTGATTTTTTTTCCACTCCCTTCCCCAGTCTCCTCTGATTTCTGGTTTTGCTTCCCTCACTCTCAGGCCCCACTCTTTCCGCACCTCAGCGTTTCCATAGACATGTGCCTCTAACAGAACACATGCTTCTCACCTCAACATTCATTCCCATGACCCTTGCTGTCTTGTTCCCTCTCCGCTCTCAGGCCAGATTCATTGCACAGGGTCTTTCCCTGACTGCTCTTCCTCAACTGACCATCCACATGTGCTCCCTGGCTACTCTTTCTTGCAGTGTTCTGTATTCTTAAAATGCCCTATAATTTTCATTCCCAGCACTGATTGTAATTTGTTATTATGTGTTTCTTTGTTTGATTACTTGTTTAACATTATTATCCTACCCTAGATTTCAAGCACTGTGAGGTCAAAACTGTGTCTGTTTTCTCCTTGTTGTATTCCCTAGTGGCTACTACAGGGCTTTATACATGGTTGGAGCTTGTAGATCGTTGTTGGATGCATGGATGGATGGATGCATGCATGCATGCATGGTTCATCCTGGTTGATTTCAAGGAGGAAGTATGGTGACATGTATGTCTCAAGTGCATGGGTTTGATTACCAGCTTCATTTCTTAGCTGTGTGATCTTGAGCAAGCAGGTTAAGCTCAGAAATAGAAAAAGAAAAAAAATACATGATAGAATGATTTTGAGGAACAAATGAGACCATCCAGATAAAGCATTTAACAAACTGTCTGGCACATATTAAATTATCTCATGGTAACTAAGATAAAATAAAGCCATTTTTTCAGGACTATCTGATTAGAACAAGTAAATACTCTTAAGTGTTAGAGTAATGGAAGGCAATGTTATTAATTTAATTTTAAGTACGGCTTTTTTTTTTTTTTTTTTTGCGGTACATGGGCCTCTCACTGCTGTGGCCTCTCCCGTTGTGGAGCACAGGCTCCGGACGTGCAGGCTCAGCGGCCATGGCTCACGGGCCCAGCCGCTCCATGGCATGTGGGATCCTCCCGGACCGGGGCACGAACCTGTGTCCCCTGCATCGGCAGGCAGACTCTCAACCACTGTGCCACCAGGGAAGCCCCTTCAGTATGGCTTTTTTGTAATCAGATGGAGCATATTAGAATATATTAGAATACTTACTAACTCCTTGGGCAAATGTAAATTTAAGTTTCTTCCTTTCTTAAGTGTCACCCCTCTGAATGAATGAGTAGCTCTAACAAAAACCTGAACTTTTCCTTCTCCAAAACTGTTCCCTGACAAGTTCCATAAAGCCGTGCCCCCAAAAGGCTCACAACGTACTTTACCTTTTAAAGTTGAAGAAAACCAATACATCTTGTATGTGTTGTTAAAAAAAAGAGATCCATCTGATTTCATTTGTTGATCCTAATAATCTTTATAGAGAGCTTCACTGTCCCCCTTTGGCAGATTAGAAAACCAGGACTGTCCTGATTAAGTGAACTGCCAACTCGAGATAACAGAGATTTACTGCATACCTGTTCTCTGCCAGGTTCTCGGGGACATGGAAAGGAGTCAGCCTCAGGCTGGGCTCTCAGGGATTAGAGGTTCAGCAGGAAGAAATGGACGTGTGTAATCAGCAGTCAGTGGGCTGCTGACCAGGAGCCTTCCCGCCCACCCTCTGCATGTCCTGGAGGTGATGAGTGTGTTTATGGAGGAAGTGAGGCTTAGGGCATCAGCCCTTGTAAGGGGGAATCAAAACAGCTGAGGTAAAAGCGCCGAATCCTAGCCACTAGACCACCAGGGCAAGAGGGAAGAGATATGGGAACATATGTATATGTATAACTGATTCACTTTGTGATAAAGCAGAAACTAACACACCATTGTAAAGCAATTATACTCCAATAAAGATGTAAAAAAAAAAAAAAAAAAAAAACAGCTGAGGTGAGAAACAGCTGATCTTGAGGCCTAATAAAGAACTTCCCAAACATGACAACAGTTCCTAAAACGCTGAGGCCTTCCCACTTTCTCACTGTCAAAACATTAAAATTAATTGCCCCCAGGCTCCTCGATTATCTGCAGTACAGCTGCTCCTTTGACCACCTGAAAAATGAACAGTCCTCCCAAATGAAGCAGGGGCTGCAGAGGATAGAGGTGGGGTGCTATTTCAGATAGGGTGAACAGAAGGTCACCCTGAGACAGCAGAGTATCAGCATGTGAGTTCTGGAGGGAAATGTTCAAAGTGGACTGAATAGCTAAGAGCCTGTGCAAACACCCTGTGGTGGGAATATGTTTGGTTTGTTGGAAGAATAGGAAGGAAGCCAGTGTGGCTGGAGCTGAGTGAGCAAAGGGGAGTTGGTAGGTTAGTCATCAAGGGAGGCGGTGGAGAGGTGTTTCTAGACCACATAAAGCCTTATAGGCCTTGGCAAGAATTGTGGGTTTTATTCTCAGTTCAGTGGAGAGCCATGGAGGGTTTGGGGCCGTGTAATGACATGATCTGATTGTCACTTGGAAAGAATCACTCTGCCTGCTGTGTGGGCTCTGTGTTGTGAGGGGGCAGAATGGAATCAGGGAGAGCAGTTTACATGTGTGATGGGGGTGCTGTTGCTGAGATAGTAAACTCTGTAGTCTGATGGGAATGGGGAATTTCCAAGGGCCTCAGCTGAAGAGGGATGCAAGTATAGGCTGGTAAGCTCCCCACAGGTGGATGACCAGGGGCTTTGCAGCCAGGCCCTGGTGAATCAGCACAAGCAAGGGCTGAAGGGAGATAGAGTCACAAAGCAGGAGCCTCTGGACCTAGAGCCTGTTAGCGAACAGTCCATGCATGACACCATTAGAGTCACTGAGGGTCCTGCAAGACCCTGAGAGGCAGTACCCTCTCTGCCATGATGTCAAGTAAGAGTTCTTTTGGAGTCAGTCCGCAGGTATGGAAGATCTCTGAAATATGGGATAATGCTTCAAGAAAACTAAGTTTCAAGCCAGAAGAAAGATGTATTTCTCTCATAACACCAAGATTTTATACCATTCTTGGGGAGGAGGACTGGAAACAGGATGACATCAATGATAAAAAATGCAGAGTTGAATTTTCTTTTGCCCACCTGAGTTGTAGTGGGTAAATTTTGACCCTCATGTATTTGACAGAGTGTCTGGGCATAGTAAGTGTTCGGTAAATGTTCTTACTTTGATTCCTGCAGCAGTAAGGCAAGAATGGAATAGCAGGGGGATGACAGCACTTGCCAGGGAGCCAGTACTTTTGTGACATCAGAACTTCCTGAATTAGGTCTTCTCAGTGTCCTCTTCCTCCAACTTCTTCCAATCAGGCAGTGGCAGAAGTCCTATTTATAGTCCTTCTTGCTCCTCTGTAGCTGTGATGCAGTGCCAGGTAAAACAAATTAGGAGGAGGAGCAGTGAAATATCACTCACGTCGGGAAAGTCATTTGTTAACATGGGCAGAGACCATCACCCTGTTACCCTCCTAGCCTGGCTGCACCCCAGACTGTAATCATGTTCCACCTCCCCATAAATCCCCATGTGGCTTTTGCATGACAAGGAATTGCTGCTTTTCCATAGTTCTCCACAAGTGCTTTCTCTTTGCAGTGCTTGGAATTAGTACTTGGAAGAAAATGGGCATTTATAAAATGTTGCCAGACATCTTCCATTAGATACACTGTTAGTTCATTTCCAAGCTGGGGAATAACCTTCTGTTTCCTCGGTGAATGAGTGACCTGTTTTAGGATCTGTCTGATTTCTGTGGGCAGGATTATTTTCTTAATTTAAAGGATATGTCTGTGGCTTGGGCATTAGAAACAGAAATATGTAATTCCCAAAGGAGGAAAATAGGATACCAAAGCATGTTAATCAGAGGTGCCCATGTCTGCTGTTTTCTCTTGGTTTTTCAAGAACTTAATTTATAAATGAAAGATAGAGCATCTGTGCTGTGCTAGGTGGGTCCTCAAAGATCTAATGGCATTTCAGTTTTAATCGCTGGTGGGTTGGTTAACGCAACCCTATAGCTCTTACTGTAATGGATGAAGTGAATTCATCCACAGTGTTCTCTGCTTACCTGTAAGCACCTTGGTTTTAATCAATAGATCTAAACAGGTACTTTCTTTTTTTTACAGTGTTTTTTAAAATTTTTATTAAAGTATAGTTGATTTACTCTGCTGTGTTAGTTTCTGCTGTACAGCAAAGTGAATCATTTATACATATACATATATCTACTCTTTTTTAGGTTCTTTTCCCATATAGGTCATTACAAAGTATTCAGTAGAGTTCCCTGTGCTATATAGTAGGTCCTTGTTAGTTATCTATTTTATATATAGTAGCGTGTATATGTCAATCCCAATCTCCCAATTTATGTCCTCCCTTTCCCCCCGGTAACCTAAGTTTGTTTTTTACATCTGTGACTCTATTTCTGTTTTGTAAATAAGTTCATTTGTACCACTTTTTTAGATTCCACATATAAGTGATATCATATGATGTTTGTCTTTCTGTGTCTGACTTACTTCACTCAGTATGACAATCTCTAGGTCCATTCATGTTGCTGCAAATTGCATTATTTCGTTCTTTTTTATGGTTGAGTAGTATTCCATTGTATATATGTACCACATCTTCTTTATCCATTCCTCTGTCGATGAACATTTAGGTAGCTTCCATGTCTCGGCTACCGTAAATAGTGCTGCAGTGAACAGTGGAGTGCATGTATCTTTTCAAATAATGATTTTCTCCAGATACATGCCCAGGAGTGGGATTGATGGATCATATGGTAGCTCTATTTTTAGTTTTTTAAGGAACCTCCATACTGTTCTCCATAGTGGCTGTACCAATTTACATTCCCACCAGCAGTGTAGGAGGGTTCCTTTTTCTCCATGCCCTCTCCAGCATTTATTGTTTGTAGACTTTTTGATGATGGCCATTCTGACCAGTGTGAGGTGATACTTCATTATGGTTTTGATTTGCATTTCTCTAATCATTAGTGATGTTGAGCATCTTTTTATGTGCCTCTTGGCCATCTGTATGTCTTCTTCAGAGAAATGTCTATTTCGATCTTCTGCCCATTTTTTGATTAGGTTGTTTGGTTTTTTGATATTGAGATGCATGAGCTGTTTGTATATTCTGGAGATTAACCCCTTGTTGGTTGGTTCGTTTGCAAATAATTTCTCCCATTCTATGAGTTGTCTTTTCATTTTGC
The DNA here is from genome assembly GCF_949752795.1 of Hyperoodon ampullatus. Lineage (NCBI taxonomy): Eukaryota > Metazoa > Chordata > Mammalia > Artiodactyla > Ziphiidae > Hyperoodon > Hyperoodon ampullatus. The sequence continues at coordinate 42,739,390 of NC_136917.1, read as the reverse complement.
TTATGGTTTCCTTTGCTGTGAAAAAGCTTTTGAGTTTATTTAGGTCCCATTTGTTTATTTTTGTTTTTATTTTCATTACTTTAGGAGGTGGGTCAAAAAAGATCTTGCTGTGATTTATGTCAGAGAGTGTTCTGCCTATGTTTTCCTCTAAGAGTTTTATAGTATCTGGCCTTAACATTTAGATCTTTAATCCATTTTGAGTTTATTTTTGTGTATGGTGTTAGGGAGTGTTCTAATTTCATTCTTTTACATGTAGCTGCCCTGTTTCCCCAGCACCACTTATTGAAGAGGCTGTCTTTTCTACATTGTATATTCCTGCCTCCTTTGTCATAGCTTAATTGACCATAAGTTTGTAGGTTTATTTCTGGGCTCTCTATTCTCTTCCATTAATCTATGTGTCTGTTTTTGTGCCAGTATCATGCTGTTTTGATTACTATAGCTTTGTAGTATAGTCTGAAGCCAGGGAGCCTCATTCCTCCAGCTCCATTTTTCTTTCTCAAGATTGCTTTGGCTATTTAGGGTGTTTTGTGTCTCCATACAACCTGTAAATTTTTTTGTTCTAAGTCTGTGAAAAATACTATTGGTAATTTGATAAGGATTGCAACAGGTACTTTGTTTTTTTTGTTTTTGTTTTTTTGTGGTACGCGGGCCTCTCACTGTTGCGGCCTCTCCCGTTGCAGAGCACAGGCTCTGACGTGCAGGCTCAGCGGCCATGGCTCACGGGCCTAGCCACTCCCCGGCATGTGGGATCTTCCCGGACCGCGGCATGAACCCATGTCCCCTGCATCAGCAGGTGGACTCTCAACCACTGAGCCACCAGGGAAGCCCCCCAGGTACTTTCTTAATATGATTCAGATAAAGTCTAATTTAAGGCCTTGGTTATACTAAATGCAGTGTGGTATCCTGGATTGAATCCTGGAACAGAAGGAGGACAATGAAAGACAAATTGGGGAAATCCAAATAAATTCTATACTTAATGGAAACATTTTAATTAAAAAAGTATTGTACCAGTGTTAATTTCTTAGGCTTGTTGACTGTAACATGGTTATATAAGATGTGAACATTAGGACAGGCTGGGTGACAGATACACAGTAGCCCACTGTAATATCTCTGCAATGCTATTGTAAATCTAAAATTATTTTTAAATAAAAAGTTAAATTAAAAATGAGTATAGTATAGTGGGAGATGGTTTGGGGAATCCTTGTTGTGCCTTTCAAATCTAGTTCTAGAGGCAGTGTCCCAGTGTACATACAATGCAATGAGAAGCAACTGTGGGACAATAGTGATGATGATGAAGTTATTAAACCCAAGCTACAAGCAGTCAGTAACCTGTGTGGTGGGTACAATTTGACCTGCACTGTATAGGTGAGGAAACTCAGGCTTAGAGAGGGAAAATAACTCCTCCTAAATCAACAGTTGGTGATACTAGATTCAGAATTGTAGCCCTTGCTCGTTGATACACACATCTGCTCTCAACCAAGGAGTTGGAGGCATTCTTTTCAATTGTGGTCTTACCATTTATTAACTGTGATCCTGGGACTTCCCTAGTGGCGCAGTGGTTAAGAATCCGCCTGCCAATGCAGGGAACACAGGTTCGAGCTCTGGTCCTGGAAGATCCCCCATACCGTGGAGCAACTAAGCCCGTGTGCCACAACTACTGAACCCACGTGCCATGACTACTGAAGCCCATGTGCCTAGAGCCTATGCTCTGCAACAAGAGAAGCCGCCGCAATGAGAAGCCTGAGCACCGCAATGAAGAGTGCCCCTGCTCGCCACAGCTAGAGAAAGCCTGCATGCAGCAACAAAGACCCAATGCAGCCAAAAATAAATAAATTAAAAATAATATAAATTAAAAACAAAAACAAAACCAAAAACCAAAACACTGTGATCCTGGCCAGTTCCTCAAGTCCTCTGGTTCTCTGATTCCTCATTCATAAAACAAGGAGATTGAGTTTGATAACCCTAAGGCTCCTTTCATATCCAAAACCTCTGACTTGGTAACCTACACATGAAGTTTAATTGAAACCTTACCATTCAACTTTTCTATCCAGTGGAATCCTTTCAAGGCTTACAGAAAATTAACTTTTGGTCTGCAGGAGGCTTATGTGACATTTGAGTTGTCGTCCACATTCCTTTCTTTCTCTGAATAATTCTCATTTCTGGCTAAACATTTTCCAATCCCAGGAAGTATGAACACTTGTAAGAGAAATTTTATCATAAATAATAGTGTTTTTAACGTAGATTTGTATACGTTTATTTTATCTTCATACATATTATTTGCAGTACAGGAATGAAGAGAAATTTACAGTGATAATCTCTTCTGAAATTTGTTTCATATCATAGGTTGGTTTGTAAGAGTAAAATCAAATATACCAAATATTGTATGACTAATCAAAAAAAACTTTCTAATTCATGGATTAATATAAATTTGATACTGTTTATTTGATTTTAAAGATTAATAACCCATTAGCTATTTTTAAAACTTCTGACACAGGCAAATCGATATTAAGCAAAATAAATTAGTAATAAAAATTGAAATTTCTGAATATTGGAAGAAATTTAGCCAGTGTGAATAGATTTTTAAAATTTCAATACGGCTTGATTATAACTCACTTTATTATATATAACCAAAATAAGAGGACAAAAAAGAATCATGTGCACTTGCTAAAAAAACATTTCCTGGTATGCAGTGTAAAATTATTTTAAAATGGTTTTTACTAACCTTTGCAAGATCTTGATGATAGCTATAGTGCTTCAATGCATTGGTGCATGCACAAATACACAAATATCCAAATTAATGTCATTTCTATTCTTGACAAAAATAAACAAGTTATTCAATTGAAAGGAATAAAATCAAAAGGGAAAATAATTGTCATTTTGCTAAATGCTGTTATATTCAGGAAAGAGAGGGTAGATAAACTCAGTAAGTACATAAGCATTTGCATTTGTTTCAATACACAAGATTAAATTGATGTCTTTATACATTATTGCTTTCATGCATAGAATCATTTTTGATTACTCCCATTCCAATGCCCTTTTAACTACTATTGATGCAGAAAAATCTTAGTGAAATCCTAAAATTTCCCAAACCATATTAAATATCTAAATTTATTTCCTTTCCTTTAAAATAATGAAGTAATGACTTCTTTTATAGTTAACTTGACCTTTAATCATTATCCATTTGATAGTAAATTTTATGAAAACACTGTGTCTATACTTTTTAATGACGATCAATCATATGGAAAATTAAGTTCTTTGTGTTGCACCTGCAATTACTAGTTTTATGACTTGACAAAGTCAGGAAAGCTTGTTGAGTCCCAGTTTTCTTATACATACAAGGAGCCTACTTATTCTTGCTGGGTTTACATCAGGGGCTTAAGGGATTTGAATGCTCATTGTAAAGTATACACAGCTATATTCTGGGCAGTTAAAATAGTTCAGTCATTCAGTATTTATTGAGTGCTTACTATGTGCTAGGCACTAAGCTCATGATGCCTCAGTGAGCAAGGCAGAAAAAAAATCTGTACTCAAGGGGTTGAAATTTTAATTGGAAAAAACAACCAATGAAAAAATTAAGTAAGATACTTTCAAGTAGAGTAAGAATCAAGAAATATATTGAAGAGGTAATGAGTTGGCAGAGGGGAGAGGGCTACTTTAGATAAATGATTGCAGAAAGACTCTTTGAGAAGGTGAACTTTGAGTTAAGTGCTGGCAGTAAGGTAATCTAAGGAAAGAACATTGCATTTGAGGCCATGCTATTTGGCTCTGGCAAAGTTAACTCAATTTTAAAAGCATGCAAGCACTTTTTCTGTGTGTTGCTCTCTGTTCTATAACCCTCTATGCTTTTTTCCCTTACTTCTAAAAGGGAGATTGTCATCCCATCTGGTAGTGGGATAATGATTGCCTGCATGAAATGTATTAAAAATGGTACGTGCACTAAAAAAATGGTACAGATGAACCGGTTTGCAAGGCAGAAATAGAGACACAGATGTAGAGAATGAATGTATGGACACCAAGGGGGGAAGGTGGGGTGAGAAGATTTGGGAGATTGGGATTGACATATATACACTAATATGTATAAAATAGATAACTAATGAGAATCTGCTGTGTAGCACAGGGAACTCCACTTCACTGTACAGTAGAAACTAACACAACATTGTAAAATAACTATACCCCAGTTTAAAAAAAAAATGGTAAGCACAATGCCTGATGTAAACATACTAGTTACTAAATAAATGGTGGGGGTGACTCATTACTAATAACACTAATGTAATTATTAGGAAGCTGTACAAAGAATTGAGGACATGGTTTCTGCCCATATCTGTGTATAAAAGTTAACTGGCAGCCTACCTAATTTTGGATTAATGAATACCGAAATATTTTTAAATTTTGAGGTATTACAGGAATCCATAGAAGGGAAAAAGGAACATGCAGGGATGGGGAGAAAAGCAACAATGCTGATGATACTATCTGAGAAGTATTGAGCTCATATTCTGTGCCAGGCTTAGTGCTCAGCTTTTCACATGGTTTATCTCATTGAATACTTAGAATAAACCCATGGTTGGATACTTCTCATACCCCTCTATCACAAATGAAGACTCAAAGCTCAGACAAGTCTGGTAATTTGCCCACCAGCCCACTGTAGGGCATGAGGGAAGCCAACTTTGCAATGCAGGTATTCTGGCTCCAGAAGTCTAGCTTACCTCTTACCTCTTTGCTGTATTGCTTCTGCACAAGTATCCTGGAGGAGATTAAGATTTGACACAGGCTATGAGAATATGTAAGAATTGAGCTGTTGTTAAAAAAAAAAAATCAGATGGAGAGGAAGGACATTTCATGTGAATGGAGGGATGGATAAAGGTAGGTGACAGGGCTGGGCATAGCAGAGGAATTAGAGGGATTCTGGGATGGCAGCATTAGAGATCAATCTGAACAGAACAAAAAGATAATATGAAGCAATAATGAAAACATGATTATCAAACCTTATCACTCAGTATGTCATATTCTGCCTAGACTCCTCTAGTAATATGGCTTTTACACTTGCCACTAAATATTCAATCCATTCTATAATCCCAGAGAAATAGATTGTCCAATGATAGCATTCTGAAAATATTGATGTCTTACCAAAAAATAATACTACAGTGGCTTCCTACTACCTACCTCATCAAATTAAAGGCTTTGTTCCTGTGATTGGACATGCTTTTTTGATCCACCCATATTTTTCAGTATTGGTTTTGTCAGGCAAGAGGCTAGTGATAATTCAGGCCTGAGACAAACTGAAAGATTTAATTCAAAGTCTGAAATTCTGTAATTTATAGGCTGTTGTTAGTTTTAGAGGGCTGCACGACATAGGGTTTTGGTACATAAGGTAGGGGGAATGGGAAAAGCAAGATCTCAACAGTGTTTTGAAGGACTCCCCAAGGGAACTTGACAAGTGCATATGTGAGTGGCAGGAAGATGTCAAAAACTTCACGGCTTCTCATCTGAAGTTCCAGAAGGACATTGATAATGGTCGTGGTTGTAAGAACAGAATAGGTTTCATGGGGAAGGAATGTAGACAGAGAATAAGTTACAGCTGATAATTGACTCTTAGGAAATGCCTATTGTTAGGGGTTTGAGAGTAAGAGTTGAAAAGATCAAAAAGTGATTAGGTGAGCAAGAACAGTAAACCTACTGGGTGGGAGAAGTGAGTCTAGGGAAGATTTGGTAATGAGAAGGTGATGTACGAAATGAAGCAACAGTATAAAAGTGGTTAAAGAGACGCTAATACATTTCAGTGATACCAACATAATTGTTATTCTAGAGTAGATTTGATGGGTGAGTAGGGGGAAGACATTATCCAGGAACCAAGAATATTTAAGGTGAATTGTATTTAGGTTTAATTACTAAGTATTTATTAACTATATCATCCTAAATTTTCCTAATATATAGGCACTCTTTTAAGCGTTTACTATGCATGCCAGTTATGAATGTACAGAAAAACAGTAGTAAAAAATTGACTGAAGAAGTAAGAGAAAAAATTTATAAATGCATCTAGCTCTTAGTTTTTTTTTTCTTTTACTGAAGTGTAGTAGTTGATTTACAATGTTGTGTTAGTTTCAGCTGTAGAGCAAAGAGATATTGACTGATAATTGACTTTTTCAGATTTGTTTCCATTATAGGTTATTGCAAGATATTGAATACAGTTCCCTATGCTGGCTCTTATTTTTTGAGAGCATTCTATTCAGAAAAAATATTTTGTGTATGTTAATATCACCAACTACACTAGTTTTTTACTACCAATATAGTCCCATTTCTGTTCTTCACACAAAGCCAGTTTTCATCAATCATATCCCTGTCCTCCTGCAAAGAATATTATCCAAAGATATAATAATTAACATAGGAAAGTGTATTACTCTAAGAGACTGTGACTCAGTGGAAATTAAAAAGTGACAAGGAGTTTCTGGTTTTAATTTATCTTTTGAAAAAATAAATACGGAGTCAGTAACAACTTGTGCATAAAAGAAAAATGGAAATAATGCTCCAAATAAATTCACTTAGAAGTCATGGGCTCAGAAAGATAAGCTGTTATTTAGACTTCCTACGAAGGTCAATTAATATAATTTTGATGGTACTAATCAATGAGGAAAGTAAATTAGGTTATATGTTAAGGATACAAACTGGCTGTGCTCTCACTTTGAAAAGGAAAGATTTGTGTTCATTTCAGCTGGACACATCCTTACCTAAATAAGCACTCATGGCGGCTCTTTTCCGTGGACCATTTGTCTTATTTTTTTTTAAAGTAAAAGAAGTTACTTTCTGGCATAGTATCAGTGTAAATAGAGTTACTGTTGGGTGCCAAGTGAACCACTTTCAGGAAGTGGTTCGAAAAGTCCCAGTCTTTTTGATTTCTCTTGGTTTTAGCTTAGTGTGGTGGAGTAGGGATTTCACTTAAGAACCTTTCATTGGGTGGTGGCGGCGAGTTCGGCACTTGGTGGCAGCATGACTGAATCTACTGAATTCACGGACTTGGGATGTCATTGTGCATTCTCCTATTTTATCAACTCCAGCCAGGCAAAACTGTCTAGCTTTTATATTTTAATATGCTGGTTTCAGTTCTATTGAAAAAGGACATAGAATTATTTACTTATAGGCTCTGTTCAAATAGCAATATACTATAGATATGAAGAATGGGAAGAAAAATAGGAACATCTCCAAGGACAATCTTATGCCATTTTTTTTACGTGCCAAGATATAAAGAATCTTTGGGAAGTAAAAAAGCAGTTTCTTTCTGTCCCATAGCAAGGTGTGTTCCATTTTTGAAATCCTAATTTCAATCTAGTTCTAGTGTTTTAGTTGTTTGTGATTTTTTTATTTTTTAAAGAAATGATGTGTGTTATTTTTGTTAACTCTGGTTGGGTGGGGGGGGTGGATAGCTCCACATGTTGATCCTTCAAAACTCAGGAATACCTTACCTGCCATAAAAGTCATGATTATTCTGACTGATTTCACAAACCTTTAAAAATCTGAGGGCTTTCTTTATTCTGTATTGTAGGCTGCAGAAGATTCTAGCAATATGTGTTACTGCTAGATACGTGGAAAAATGTTGATTGTGGGGTTTTTTTCAGTCTAAATATGTCTCTCTTCAAAACATATTATTTCTCCTTCAATTCCCTTTTCTCTTTATTTACCTTCAGCTTGAGATAATTACAAGGTGATATATTGTCAAGGATGAGGCTTAAAAGAAGATACTGGGACCTCTAGTTTCTTCCTCTAAACAATGATATATGCTACAAACAGATGTTTGAATATCAGCTCTAAAACAAAAATGGATGAGTTCTAGAAAATCTTTTTTAAATTGTGGAAATATTTAAAACAAAATATACCTTGATTGTTTGGAAAGTGGCTTTTGGGTCTATCTTATTGAACTAGAAAAATTGCAGATGTAAGCTTCAGAAAACACGGAAAGAGAAAGAGAGTTGCTATTTAATCATTAAGTTCTCCCGAGGGTATTTGTACACCAGTTATCCAGGGAGTTTGTTGAATCAACTTTATTAAGGTATAATTTATATACAGTTCACTGCTTCCATTTTAAGTGTACCGTTCAGTTTTGATAGATGTATACATGTATGAAATTACCACTATCACCATTAACATAGAGAACATTCCTGTCACGTCCAAAATATTCCTCAAGGCCTTTTGCAGTCCATCCCCCTCCCCCTAAACTCTCTCCCAATTGCAGGCATCCAGTGATCTGCTTTTCCTCCATGTAGATTAGTTCGGCGGGTAGTCTTTTATTTGTTCAATGCAGGACGTTGACTAATTTGACAAGACGCAGAGAAAAGGAATGGCATTAAGGGTGGGAAGGGCTTTAGCGTATAGTAACTGAAGAGAATGCTATTTTGATAATGCTTCAAGGGCATCAAATCGGTTAGAGGAGATTTATAAGGAAATCGCTTGACCTGTTGTATTATAATGTCAATTAATCACTACCATGTCAAAAGCTTCGTTCTTTGAGTGCACTTTCAAAACAGGAGTAGATGAATATGAAAGCAGTCACAGCAAATCCTTTTATAAATTAGAGAGTTAAGGCTCTGTACATATACATCTCAGGTTAATTTTCTTTGATTTGCTGTATACATACTACAGATGCTGTAAGTGAATTTCTTAATGTAATTTTATTTATATAGGTAAATGATAAATGTTACTCATACAAGCCTTAGTTTTCCTCTTCTACAGAATGCTAGGGACAGCTAATATGTGCAAAATACTTAGCAAATGGCAAGCCATATACGTGTTTCACAAATGGTAATTTTTATGACAGTTTCGTGGTATTAGCAGAGATCAGAGCCCACATATAATTGAACTTATTAGCAGTTGTCACTATCCATATGCTGTTTGAGTTTCTAGCAGAGTCTAAAATTTCACACCACTAATATTTCCCCAAAGAGTCCAATACTGAGTCACTTTGTTCAGAAATGAATACTTTAATCAGGGCCAAAGCTCAGTCTTAGGCTAATAAAAACAATCAGAATCAAAATAGAAAAAATGTCTGTTGACATGTGAATGACAATATTATTTCCTGCTGTCATCATCACTTTTGGTGCTATTTTTAGCACATGTAGAAACATATGTACTATAGACATTTTGTGTGGTTTATAAAATGTTAACTACTAATGTTTTAATATGCCCTTTTACACTTTAAATATGCATGTATATACATATATATTTTTTAACAAAATGGATTTTTCTCCATTTGTGCAGTATTTTTTTAACGTAATGTACTGATACAGTATTTGGCAATTAATATAGTTACATTTATCCATTCCTCTATTGCTAGGTATTTGGATTACTTCCTTTTTTTTTTTTTAACTCTTAAAAAACAGTGCTTCAGTAAATCTTATTGTACATACATAGTTGCATACTTATTGGATCTGGTACCTAAAAATATCACTTCTAAGAAAATATCTTAGGGTCAGATGATGTGCATATGATAAGGCTTTTAATGAATATTCATGAACTGCCCTCCATAAAGATTGTGCAGTTTATTCTCTCCTCTCCACCCCAGTGGATGTGTATTAGTAAGTTACTGATTTTCCAGCTTTTACATTTGATGCTTCAGTTGCTATATGCAAGCATATAAAGAAACACAAGAGGGAATATTCTTTTTGAGAGAAATAGTAAAGGACATACCCAGAATATTTGGGTTGGAAGTGAAGCAACTTCCTTGCCATATGATCTTTAAAGAGCCAATTAACAAATGGTCTTCAGTTTTCACCTCTATGAATACATTCTAGCTCCTCCCCCAAAATGTATTTTCTAGTGATGGATAAAAACTCTTAAACTACAAAGACAATTTCCTTACTATTATTAAAAATAGGTACAAAAAATACAAACAAACTACAGCAAATATAATACTTAATGGTGAATTACTGAAAGCTTTTATGCTAAGACAAGGAATGAGATAAGCATGCTAGCTATCACTGTTACATTTAAACATTGTGCTGTTGGTCCTAGCCAGAGCAATAAAACAGTACTACAAAAAATAAAACATAAGGACTAGAAAGAAAAATAAAAGAACTTGTCACTATTCATAGCATGATTGTGAATATGAAAAATCAAAAAAGAATCCATAGACAAACTCTCATAATTAATAAGTAATTTTAGTGAGATTACTAGGTAGGTGATCAATATACACTCTAGCAACAAACATTTAGAAAATTAATTTAAAAAATACGACTATGATAATACCAGAAAAAAAAATCCACTAATTAGGAATACAACTAAGGAAAGAGATACAGTAAGTCCCCTACATATGAATGAGTTCTGTTCTGAGAGCTCATTCATAAGTCCGCTTTGTTCGTAAGTCCAACAAAGTTAGCCTAGGTACCCAACTAACACAATTGGCTATATACCACTGCTTTTACACTGGCTTGCAGACATCCTGGGCTTGAAATAAAGATACTGTAGTACTGTAGTCTATACAGTACTGTGCAGTAAAGTACACAAAAGCACAGCCACTTGTAGAGGATGCACACATGTGACAATGTCTAGCAGACCTGTGAACTAACTTACGTGATTGGACATGCGAACACAGGTTCGCATCTTTGAAAGTTCACAACTTGAAGGTTCGTATGTAGGGGAGTGACTCTTTAAAGATCATACGGCAAGGAAGTGACTCTTTAAAGATCATATGACAAGGAAGTTGCTTCAGTTCCAACCCAAATATTCTGGGTATGTCCTTTACTATTTCTCTCAAAAAGAGCATTCCCTCTTGTGTTTCTTTATATGCTTGCATATAGCAACTGAAGCATCAAATGTACATGCTCTCACTGCTAAAAAGTATAAAATATCACTGGGAAAAATTAAGGAAGACCTAAGTAATTAGAAGAGTATACCATGTTCATGGACTGGAAAACTTGATGTTGTAAAGATATTAATTCTCCTCAAGTTGACCCATTGTTTTGTCAAAAAACAAAACAAAACAAAAAATCCAAATTTGGGTAAAGATATTTTATTCAAAGGGATCATTAAAATAAGGAGAGTAAAACTATTGCAGTAAGGAAAGGGGTACTGTTGCAATCAAGGCATCGCCTTGACAATAATATCTGCATGCATCTCAAAAGTCAGGCCGAAAAAAAGCTTTTCTTTTACAGTGAGGAGTAAGCAAGACTAGAAAGGACCAGGTGTGGGGGAGCGGGGCAGGCAGATAAGGTGAGCAAAGTAGCATGGTCAGATAGATGTTCAGAAGGTTTTTCTGTGTAATCAGTTGATTCTTGGGAAAGGTGACCTTTGTTCTACATTCAAATGCTTGCTTAACCTAGGGGCAGGTCAAAGTTCAGGAGTCCACGGGGAGGAGAGAAGCTTGTCTAAAGTTTAGTTCAGTCAGGTTAGCAGGCAGGCATTTTGTCTAGATTAGTCAGTGAGTACAAAGGGATCAGCTAATCATTTCTGAGGCAAAGAATGGGAATTTGGAGGATCTGTGTCTGGATTTGTCATACATAAACAAGGTGGGCATTTGTGAATCTTCTCTCAGTCATGTAACAGAGGGTAGTTCTTAGCAGGAAGCTCTTTCCTGGAACACAAAAGGTTGGGGGAGATTTCTTTTTTTTTTTTTTTTTTTTTTCCTATACGCGGGCCTCTCACTGTTGTGGCCTCTCCCATTGCGGAGCACAGGCTCCGGACGCACAGGCTCAGTGGCCATGGGTCACAGGCCCAGCCACTCCGCGGCATGTGGGATCTTCCCGGACCAGGGCACGAACCCGTGTCCCCTGCATCGGCAGGCGGACTCTCAACCACTGCGCCACCAGGGAAGCCCAGGGGGGATTTCTTAACCTTTCCTGTTTTCCAGGAGCCCATGGCTCAAGTAAAGTTCAGTATTGTCAGTTCAGTGCAATCACAATCAAAATCCCAACAGATCTTTTGTGGAAATTGACAAACTGATCGTAAAATTTATATGGAAATGCAAAGAACCAAAAACAGACAAGACATTCATGAGCAACGATAAATCTGAAGACTTAAAATTACAAGATATTAAGACCTATTATAGAGCTATAGTAACTAAGACAGTAGAATACTGGCACATGAGTAGAACAAATAGGTAAAGAGAGCAAGCTAGAGAATCGAGAAACAAAACCTTTCATATATGGTCACCTAATTAATGACTGTAACCGACTGATTAAATTAATGGTCCTGATTCTTCATCCCTTCCTGTATCTGTACTTATCTGCAATGTGACTTTGTAGTTTCTCCCACGAAAGGATCAGAATCTCAGAGTCTGTTTCCTTGTCCCTTGATTCTGAGTTTGGCCATGTGCCCTTTCCTTGGCCAGTGAGATGTTAGCAAATGTAACATATGAAGAAGCTAGAAAAAAAAGCTTGCACATTTCTGCTTCTGCCTTTTTCTCTTGGCCATCATGATGAGGGCTCATCCAGGCTAGCATATTGGAGGGAGCCACGTGGAGCAGAGCCATGTTACTACAGTTGTCCCAGCTGAGGTCATCATCCTAGAGATGGAACACTGGAGTGTCTGGAAAGAGCCAGGTTTCAAAGAAAGGCAAATATTTAAAGAATAAAAGAGGCAGTTAACTCCAGGAAAAATGAAAAGCTGAAACAGAAGGAAATTGAAATAGTACTTGTCTTAGCTTAGTAATGAACCGTGTTTACATAGTCACAATAATAATTTTAAAAACCACATATGGATTTAATTAAAACTGTGATGAAACTAATACCAAGTGAAAGAAGTAGGGCAAGTCAGTGGGGGTGGAGGTGGTGGAGAGGCTGCTGATATAAGAGTTAAATGATCATCTTTCTTAGTAGCTAATCAGTGGATAATAGCTAAATAAGGAAAATCAATAACTTTGTAATATATAATTACATTAATTGGAAACGTGAAAGCTAATACTAGAATGAACAGCTAAAGGGGTTGAAAATGTTTCTGGGATGTGGGAGGCTGGGAAAGGAAGTTGAGGGGACAGATGTTTTTCATTTTCAGTCATCTTATTAGTTGATTCTTAAATGATGTACTAATAGTACTTTAAAAACTATTTTTTTAAATAGTTTGAATTAGAAGCTATCACAGTCTACCCTTCCTTTAACCCCTGATATTGTGATGCAGTCTCACATTTTCATTGATTTCCCTTTTTCTTCCCTGTCTAAAATTCATGAGATTTCCATACCAAAACTGTAGAGTCCCTTACTAATGAGGCCTTACTTGATTCAGTACAAGTAAAAAGCATAAAGCTGGTTCTGAAGACAATGCTGTCCCCATCACTTGAGTCCCTTCACCCCTGCTAGTTCGCTACAGCCAGTAATTCATTCATTATGTCTGTAAGGCAAAGACAAGACCACCAGTATAAGGACACAGCTGATGTGAGGACCGCCAGCCCCTAGTGAAACCAGTTATGTCAGAAAACACCTAAGTGACCCAGAGCTGCCCCAAGGCTGAGATTGTGTCCTGCCTCTTATTTCTTTGGAAGGATTGATCATAAAAACAATGAATTCACAAAGTTGACTGGATTTGAGATGAATACTGTAATATTCAATATTCTTACGTCCTATTATAAACCTTCAAACAACATTCAAGGAGTGATTATACCCCATGGATACTCACTTTTCACATATCTTTCCTTTTAAATGTCTCTCTGAATTTTATTATATGTAAAATAATTGAAATCTAAGTTTGTTGCTTTAAAATGCTCCCATGGTGGTAGTGGTCAGACAGTAAAATGACTTGCTTTATTATTTCCTTTCTTTCATTTTTTTTTTCTATCCTCAGTCTTCAACTATGTATTCCCGTTTTTTAAAAATGTATGCATTGATATCCTCTTTTGCCCTTGATCAAAAATGAAGGCCTGCAGTTGTCTGATATGTACAAATTTACTTGAAGTTAAGGATAATCCAGCATCTAACTTTCCCCCAAGGAAAACTTGCTGGAAACAGTGTGATTCATTTTTAACAAATTTCACAAAGGCCCTCTCTGGTGGGACCTCAACAAATGTCACCTATTTTCTGAGTCTTTTAAGAACTCAGTGGACTGTGATTTTTATGAACTAAGATAAAATAGCCATATCTGCCACATGCTATCTTTCCTGTGTCCATGACTCCTGTGTTCAGAACTCACTCAGGACTTGGGGATGTTTTTGATCTATACCAAACATCTGTGATTAGACAGGGAATAATGAGCTATAATAGAAGCATCCACTTCTAAATTCTCCTAATTGGCCACTCTGATGACTACTGGTACCATTGGAGAGTTTCCCTGGCAAAAATATCCATTTCCAAATCTGTGTGATTTACTTGACTTCATTCATTCATTTACAAATATGGATTAAGTACCTCGTTTGCCAAGGCTTGAACTAAGGAGTTGATCATAATGAAGAGAAACATTCTGGCGCAAAGTGAAGGTAAAATCTAAATAGGGGGTGACTGTCAGAATTCTGAGGTCTTGGGATCGTGGTTGGTGGGTGGCAGGTGGAGGAAATGGACTGGTCAGTATCTGTCTGTGATGATATATGCACATGCTACTCTTGTTGCCCTGCTGTCTGTTGTCCATTCAAGCTACTGTTGAATCACCCTTCATGTCCACAGTTCAAGTACAGCTTTCTTTCAGATCCTCCCAAACTGCTTTGGGACATGTGAGAGCATCCTGCTGCTTAAATGCCACTTTAGGCTAAGAAAGCCTCTATGGTGCTAAGACTCTATCAGGTTTTATGCTACTTTAGGCAGATCAGTCATTTTATTGCTCCTGAGTCATGCTCTGACTGGCTGCATAATGTCCTCTCTGCCTGCAGAGACAAAAACCAGTTTTTCTTTGGAGTTCTGCTTTCTTGGGCCCTACCCTGCAGTTGATATACAGGTGCTGTCTGCTCTCCGGTCTCCCTAAACTAATATGAGTTTATCACATCTGCCCTTGGAGAGCTCCCGTTTTTCATAAACCTAAAAATCTCTGCTCACTCCTTGCCTTCCATCTCCTCCTTATCCCAATTGGGAATTTTTATCTGGATTGGTGTGTGGAATGGAGAGTCAGCCAGATAACTCTGGCCTTTTCCTATCCAAAGTTTTCCCAAATTGGTGGCCTTTGTTTGTGAGTATATTCTTTTTTCCTAAGAGAATGTGCTGGACTTTTGAAACTCAAAAGCCAAGAATTTATTTCTTTTTTTCTCTCATGATGTTTTATCCTTCTCTAGAAGCCATGAGTGTAGAACGGCGTGGCCAGTGCTTTAATGAGGGAAGGGGACAATGGGTAAAAGGAGATATGGGCTTAGTAAGGATTAGTATTTCAAACTATTTAGTCATATCTGGTTAGTTCGGCACCCAAACCTGATGCAGACAGAACAGTAGAGAAACCAAGATAAATGACCACGGTGAAGGGGAGGATGCTTCACATATGGGTGTTTGAAGATGGCTTCATGGAAGAAATGGGATTTTCCTTGGATAATGGAGCACGGGTCTGATTCCAATAGGAAGCATTTTGGTAGAGGAGCTACTAGAAAAGGCTTTCTTAGTAAAGAGAATAACCAGAAAAAGGGAAGAAATGTGAGAGGATCTAGGACTTGCATGACAGCAGTTTCCTCTGAGGTAGAGTGTTGAAAGCATTCTGTCTAGAACATAGTTTCTGGAGTAAGGCTACATGGGTTGGGATCCTGAATCTGCCCTTATAGCTGTGTGACTGCTGGTGAGTTACTTAACCTTTTTGTGCCATTTCATTCCTCATATGTAAATGAAAATAATGATAGTACCTATCACGTGGTATTTTATGACAATTAGGTACATCATATACAGTAATGTTCTTAGAACAGTGCCTGGCGGTTAGAAAACGCTGTGTGTTAGCTACTGTTAGAATTTTGTCAGGGAAAGCTAAGCTACAGAAAGGTTGTGAAGGGCCTTGAATGAGAGGAAGGAACTGGCCAGGGATGGTTTAGTGAGTAATCCATCTTGGCAACACTGCTTAATTTAAAGCAATGATTCTCAAGTAAAATTGTGTGTAAGAGTGAGAAGTAGCTCATTAGAAATGAAATTCCCAGGTTGCCATCTCCCCACAGTGATCTTGATTCAGCAGAGACAGGGTGTGGTGAGACACCTGTGGTTTGAACAATGCTGATTCTCAGAGCTGGGTTTGGGGTGAGGCAAGTGAGATACCTAGGGGGGCACAATTTAAGGAGTCCTCCTCCCTCCTTATGGCTGTGCTAGTGAGTGTGGGCCTTGAGAGTGAGTGCCTCCTTAAATGTTTACTCTAGAGGCCTCATTCACTTCAGTCTGGCCTGGGCCCTGAGATTCTGATGCTGGTGGAGCGAGAGATCATTCATTCCATGAGTACCTGCTCTGTACCTGGCATTGTTCCAAATGCTTGGCACACATGAGTAGACACAATACACAGAGATCCCTGCTCTTGTGGAGCTTATATTTTAGCAGGGGAGGCAAAAATAATAAACATAGTAACTAAGTAAATTGTATATTGTGTTAGAATGTGGTATGGATACGGAACAGGGTTCTTGGCCTTCCCCAACCAATAGAAGTTGATAAGAAGCCAGATAAGAAATTCAGGCAAGGCTTTATTGGGCTTCCTGCTGCAGCAGGAGGGGGTGAAAACAAGTAACAAGTTCCCTTGCTCACTCCCTGAGTGGGGGCAAACTGGCTCCTTATATGGGGTGAGGGTAGGGGTGTGTCCAGGGGCAGAGGGGTGGTGTAGAGTGCTGGGGCCATGTGCAGTACCCTGCCTTTGCTCTGGACACCCTGTTTTTGCTCCTGGCTCTTCAGAAGTGTCAGCTGGGTTTTTTTGATCTTTTTGTATCTTGTTCATAATTTGCCCCAACTGTACATGCACGCAGTTATTGTTAGTCCTTTATAGCTTCTTTGTATTTTGTTGTTCAAGGAGATGTTTGTCCAGGTGCAAGCACTGCAGCACTGCAGCAAAGGGTCCCAGGTCCCAGCCCGTCTCAGTATGTTCTATGGAAAAAAATATAAGTAGAGCCGGATAAAGGTGGTAACTCACATCTGGAAATGCTCTGTTTTAAAAGAAGACAGAGGCCAGTTCTGAGGTTGAATTAGCAGAACCTACTCACATCTCTCAGGAGCGGTTTTCTAAAGCCTCGTAGGTTGTAAAAGTATTCTGAAACTACTTCCTCCCTCAGCAGAAGGGGTTCCAGGGGTACTGGCACTGTCTGTCATGGGTTCAGCCAGGGAGAAGGGGACTATCCTTTGCATCACTTTGCCTCCTGTAGCATGTGATACACCAGAAGTTTTAGCTCTTTCAACACCTACTGTCAAGGCGGTTATGGAGTGTACTTGCCAGTGACACAGATGTTCTGTTTTTCTGGAAGCTCAAAAACCTCCTGTCACTGGAAGTGATTCTCTGAGGAAAATCTAAAGGCGACGTGACTGTAAAATGTCACTGAAATGAGAAAGCAGGCTGTGATGCTAAAACATTTAGAGAAGGGTGATGAATTCTATGATCTTCTTAGGATTTGTCGTGCACAAATGTCATAGAATTTTAGAACTGGAAGGGGACCTTGCCGATCATCTAGCAAAGCAGATATGAAATGAGAGTTAGAAAGGATGAGTGCAAAGATCATTTAATTAAGAATGTCTCCTTTGTCATGCGTAAAATAGATAGCTAGTGGGAACGCGCTATAAAGCACAGGAAGCTCAGCTCGATGCTCTCTGATGACCTAGATGGGTGGGATGGGGCGGGGGGCGGGGAGGGAGGTCCAAGGCAGGGGGATATAGGTATACATATAGCTGATTCACTTCATGGTACAGCAGAAACTAACACAACGTTGTAAAGCAATTATACTCCAATAAAAAATATATATATATATATATCTCCTTTGTAAAATGAGTGATAAAGGGAGAGAGCCTCAATTACTACAAAAAGGGAACCACAGCCGAGGGCTTATCCATCAGAACATATGGCAATTAGATATTTGAAGACAGAAGGTGGAGGAGACTAAGGGCAGGAAAGGACAAGGATAAATCAGGAAAATAAATGAGGCCCAAAAAATAAATAAAAAGGAGACATAAAGCACTGGAGTTTGGAAGTTTGTTAGATTCTGCTTTATGCCATTGCTTACATACAAACAGAAGAGCATGTTAGTGAGGACAGGGTATGTTAAAGCTCCTTATGACAGCAATTTCTTTGAATACTACATTAAGCAAGAGAGCTACAATTAAAGGCCAGTAATTTTGTGGTGGGGAGCATTGGGGAAAAGCATTAGAGAATAGACTATTCTCATTCATTCAATGGTTATTCATTAAGGAGCAGCTAGGTTTCTTTTGAAAGACATTGACACTAGATAAGCCTCGGAATAGTTGGTTTCCTCTCTGGTATTTATGAAAAAACCTGCATTCAGAATTTTTGCTATATTCTGTAATCTGGTGTGGAGTTGGGTTTAGGCAGCAGTGTGTGGCCTGACTAGCTCAGTTATCTTACCCAAATGGTCCCCAGGACCGGGAGATATAAATCTGCTCTATTAGTTGGAGCAACCTAGGAGTCCATACTCAGGCTCAGCCAGAGAAAATGCCGTCAAGGAAATCATCTACAAGAGAGCTTAGCACATAGTAGGTGCTTAATAAATATTTGTTAACTAATTCAAGAACTGGTGACTCATCTACCATATATTTCAGACAGATCCAAAAAAAAAAAAAAAAAAAAAAGCATCTGCTTGGAAATAACTCCTTTGGAAGGAAATAGAATTCTGGGGTCTTGAATGAAGGGAACGTTTTATGTTTTACCCTCTATAACTTATTGATATAAGTTATATCTTGGGGTAGATAAAAATTGTCCAAATCAATAGTATCTACAATTATACTTACTACACAGCTGCATTATTCCAAGTGCATGGCATGTATCAGTGAACACAACAGACAAGGATAACTAGTCTTGTGGAGCTTGACAGAGAACAAAAAATAATGAACATAGTTACTAAGTAAATCATATATTATGTTCGAAGGTGATATGTACTATGAGAAAAAAAAGGTAAATAGGATAAAAGTAGTAGTTCACACTTCAAGATGCCCTGTTTTACAGGAGGACCCAGGCCTTCTTTAAAGGACGTCTGAGAATTTGTCTGTGGTACCAACTCAAATCCATCAGGAGTGGTTACCTGCTATAACCTTCCTTAAAATTTGAAGCCTAATAGAGTTAGCTTCTGAAAAATGTTTCTTTAAATATGTGATAACACTTTGAATATGTTTGATTTTTATACTCTTCAGATGCATAAAATAAAGGATTGTTGTTTTTGCAGTATTCCTGTGAATTAGATGGGCAAGTCAGAAGGTGAATTCACTTTTTTCCAATTTTTTATATTATGGTAAAATATACGTAACATAGAATTTGCCATCTTATTTCTGAGTGTGCAGTTCAGTGGTATTGAATACATTCACAGTGATGTGCACCCATCAACACCATCCGTCTCCAGAACTCTTCACCTTGTAAAACTGAAACTCTACATTCATTAAATAGTAACTTGCCATTCTCCCCTCCCCTCAGTCCCTGGCAACCACCATTCCACTTTCTGTCTCTCTCATTTTGACTATTCTAAGTACCTCAGATAAGTGAAATCACACCATATTTGTTCGTTACTGGCTTATTTCACTTAGCACAATGTCCGCAGGTTCATCTATCTTGTAATATATCTTAGAATTTCCTTTCTTTTTAAGGCTGAATAATCCTACATCATATATATATATATCACATTTGTTATCCATTCATCTATGAGTGGCCACTTGGGTTGCCTCCATTTTTTCATTCTTGTGAATAATGCTGCTATGGGCTTGGGTGTACAAAGATTTCTTTGATGCCCTGCTTTCAATAATTTTGGGTGTATACCCAGAAGTGGAATTCCTGGATCATATGGTAATTCTATTTTTATTATTTGAGGAACACATCGTAGTATTTTCCATAGTGTGCACACCATTTTACATTTCCACCAGCAATGCACAAATATTTCAGTTTCTCCGTATCATTTCCCACACATTTATTTTCTGGTTTTTTTTTTTTTTTCCTTTTGGATAATATCTATCCCAATGGTGTGATGTCGTATTTCACTGTAGGTGTGATTTGTATATCCCTAATGAATAAGTGATGTTAAGCATCTTTTCATGTGCATATTGGCCATTTGTATATCTTCTTTGGAGTAATGTCTATTGAAGTCCTTTGCCCATTTTTGAACTGGATGTTTGTTTGAGTGTTTGTTTTTATGTTGTTGAGTTTTAGGAGTCATCTGTTCTGTTGGCCAAAAAATTCATTTGTGTTTTCCCATAACATCTTATGGAAGAACCCGAACGAACTTTTTGGCCAACCCAATATATATTCTAGATATTAATCCCTTAGCAGACATATTATTTGCAAATATTTTATTCCATTCCATGGTTCACTTTTTATTCTGTTGATAGTGTCTCTGCACAAAATTTTAAATTTTCGTGAAACTCAATTTCTCTATTTTCTTCTTTTGCTCTTGATGTCATATCTAAGAAATCATTACCAAATCTAATGTTGTGAAGCCTTTGTGATGTTTTTTTTTTCTCTAAGAGTTTTACAATTTATGATCTTACATTTAGGTCTTTGATCCATTTTGAGTTAATTATTATATATGGTGTCAATTACAAATCCAACTTCATTCTTTTGTGTGTGGATATCTAGTTTTTCCAGTATGGTTTGTTGAAAAGACTGTCCTTTCTTCATTGAATGTTCCTGGCACTCTTGTCAAAAATCATTTGACTTTAAATGTGAGGGTTTATTTCTGGGCTGTCTATTATATTCCATTGGCTAAATATCTATTTTTATTCTCATACCACACTGTTTTAATTACTGTAACTGTGTAGTAAGCTTGAAATCAGGAAATATGGGTTTTCTACTTTGCTCTTCTTTTTCAATGTCGTTTTGGCTATTTGGGGTCCTTTGAGATTCCATATGAATTTTGAGATTTTTTTTTCTGATTCTGTAAAAAATGTCAATGAGATTTTGATAAGGATTGTATTAGATCTGTAGATTCCCTTAGGTAGTATTGATATCTTTATATTATTAAGTCATCAAATCTGTGAACATGAATTTGTTTCCATTTATTTAAGTTTTCTTTAATTTCTTTCTGCAGTGTTTTGTAGTTTTCATTGTACAAGTCCTTTATTTGTGTGGTTAAGTAAGGTGAATTCATTTTTATTTAATAGATGGGAGCTAAGCGGTGGGATCTTGCTTTTATAGAGTAGATGATGTTCAGGACAATAACTTAGCATTACCTGATTCCTAGTCCAGTAACTAAAGTTCTACCTTACAGAGATGACAAAAGGAAAGATCATCAGGGCACTGAAATGCAGATCCCAAAGCTGGGATATTGATGACATCCAGGTATAATCCCAGTTTCCTAAAACCAGATTCTAGATTTTTGTCACTCAATCCAGTGATTGAGTACTGAGAGATGCATTTATCCATATCAGAGTCACAAAAGGTGAATTCATAGGAGTGACATTTTATCTACTCATCAAATAAATGCATATTTACAATTTCTAGAATATATGTATCCAGAGTCCAGGACATCCTCTTTCTGAAACTCTAAGTTATGTTTCAAAATATGTTAGGTATGTTATTGCGTTGGGTCTAAAACCCATGGTTTGTAGGACATAAGTTTTATATGCCCAATAATTTTTTTTTTTTTTTTTTTTCAGTACGCGGGCCTCTCACTGCTGTGGCCTCTCCCATTGTGGAGCACAGGCTCCGGACGCACAGGCTCAGCGGCCATGGCTCACGGGCCCAGCCGCTCCGTGGCATGTGGGATCCTCCCAGACCGGGGCACGAACCCGTGTCCCCTGCATCGGCAGGCAGACTCTCAACCACTGCGCCACCAGGGAGGCCCATGCCCAATAATTTTTTTTGTCTATCTTGTTCTCTCCTTTCCTTATTGCTAGAGTTCCCTCTTTTCTTCCATCTTTTTCATTGAGAGAACACAAAGGAAACAAAACTTTGAGTTACAGCTCATGGCTCTTTCACTTTCAGTCTTAGTGGCTGTACAAGTACACTGCTAAAGGCAAGAAATCACAGGTAAGGCTCAAGGAGAGAGACAGTGAAGCTGTCGATCAGGATCACAGCTCAGTAGGAAGCAAGCAATGGGTCTTGGGGCTCAGTGGGAACCAACCAATCACTTTCACAGCTCAGCTGCAGGAGAG
The DNA here is from genome assembly GCF_949752795.1 of Hyperoodon ampullatus. Classification (NCBI taxonomy): domain Eukaryota; kingdom Metazoa; phylum Chordata; class Mammalia; order Artiodactyla; family Ziphiidae; genus Hyperoodon; species Hyperoodon ampullatus. The sequence continues at coordinate 42,717,254 of NC_136917.1, read as the reverse complement.
CCTGACTGGCAGTCAGCACCCAGCTGAGGGGTATGGGATTCCCTGGTTAGGTTTCATCTGTCTCTCCTTCAGGAAACTGTAAAAATAAATGAAATGATATGCTTTAGTACAATTCATAGGTGAATTTTAATGACTGAGGAAGTTATCTGATTATATAAATTGTAGAAAATGACTTTTAATGATCCAAGGAAGAAAAAACAATAACTATCTCTAGTGTTCCTCCTTTTTCACTCTTTTTTTTTTTTTTTTTTTTTTTTGCGGTGTGCGGGCCTCTCCCTGTTGTGGCCTCTCCCGTTGCGGAGCACAGGCTCCGGATGCGCAGTCTCAGCGGCCATGGCTCACGAGCCTAGCTGCTCCGCGGCATGTGGGATCTTCCTGGACCTGGGCATGAACCCGCATCCCCTGCATCAGCAAGCAGACTCTCAACCACTGCACTACCAGGAAAGCCCGTCTTTTGTCTTTTTGATACAAGATATCTTATTTGTGAAATGATATCTTATTTTGGTTTTGATATGCATTTCACTGATGATTAGTGATGTTGAACACCTTTTCATGTACCTGTTGGTCATTTCTGTGTCATCTTTTAAAAAAATGTCTATTCAGAGCTCATGCCTATTTTTGAGTTATTTGTTTTTGTGCTGTTGAGTTGTATGAGTTCTTGCATATTTTAGATATTAACCCTTATGAGATATGTGGTTTTTAAATATTTTCTCCCATTCCATAAGTTGCCTTTTTATTTTATTGATGGTTTCCTTTACTGTGGAGATGCTTCTTAGTTTGATATAGTCCCACTTGTTTATTTTTGCCTTTGTTGGTTTTATTTTTGTTGTCAGATCAAGAAATAATCACCAAGACTGATGTCAAGTAGTTAACCTCCTGTGTTTCTTTTTCTGGGAGTTTTATGGTTTTAGGTCTTAGATTCAAATCTTTAATGCATGTTGAGTTGATTTTCGTGTATGGTAGTGGTTGAGTTTCATTCTTTTGCATGTGGCTTTCCAGTTCTATCCTTTTTACCCATTGCATATCCTTGGATTATTTATATTAACTTCATTAACCATATATGCATTGGTTTATTTAGGGTTTCTCTATTTCTTCAGTTGATCTATGTTTCTGTTTGATGTCATTATAACACTGTTTTGACTAATATAGCTTCATAATATAGTTTGAAATCAGGAACTATGTGCCTCTAGCTTTGTTATTCTTTCTCAAGATTGCTTTGGCTATTTGGGATCTTTTGTGGTTCCACGGGAGTTTTAGAATTGTTTGTTCTATTTTTATAGTAAATACCATTGAAATTGTGATAGAGATTGCACTGAATCTGCAGATTTCTTTGGGTAGTGTGTACATTTTAACAATATTAATTCTTCCAATCCTTGAGAACAGAATATCTTTCCATTTATGTGTGTCTTCTTTTTTTTTTCATTAATGCCTTATAGGTTTTAGTGTATCAGTCTTTCACCTCTTTGATGTTAAATTTATTTCTAGGTATTTTATTATTTTTATTTATAATCCCAATTATAAATGGGATTGTTTTCTTAATTTCTCTTTCTGATAGATCATCATTAGTGTAGAGAAATGCAAATGGTTTTTGTGTATTGATTTTTGCATCTTGCAACTTTACTGAAATCATTTATTAGTTCTAACAGTGTTTTGGTGGAGTCTAGGGTTTTCTACATACAATATTCTGTCATCTGCCAATAGTGACAGTTTTACTTCTTCCATCCTGATTTGGATGCCTCTTATTTCTTTTTCTTGCCTAATTTCTCTGGCTAGGACTTCCAGTACAATGTTGAATAAAAATGACAAGAGTAGGCATCCCTATCTTGTTCCTGATTATAGAGGTAAAGCTTTTACCTTTTCACTAAGAGTGATATTAACTGTGTACTAGTCATACATGGCCTTTATTATGTTGAGGTAATGTCCCTCTACATCCACTTTGTTGAGTGTTTTTATCATAAATGAATATTGAATTTTGTCAAAAGCTTTTTCTGCATCTATTGAGATGATCCTATGATTTTTACTCTTCATTTTGTTAATGTATTGAATTGCATTGATTGATTTGCACATGTTGAACCATCCTTGCATCCCCACTGAATCATGGTATATGGTCTTTTTAATGTGTTGTTGAATTCCGTTTGCTAATTTTGTTGAGGACTTCTGCATCTGTGTTCATCAGGGTTATTAACCTGTAATTTTCTTTTTTATTTTTTGTGGCATCCTTGTCTGGTTTTGGTATCAGGGTAATGCTGGCCTCATGGAAAGTGATTGAAAGTGTTTCTTCCTCTTCTGTATTTTGGAATTAATTTCCCTTTCAAAGTTTGGTAGAATTCACCAGTGAAGCCATCTGGTCCTGAACTTTTGTTTTTTGAGGGAGGTTTTGAGTACTTATTCAATGTTCTTACTAGTAATTGGTCTTTTCAGATTTTCTCTTCATATTCAGTTTTGCTAGGTTATATGTTTCTAGGAATTTATCCATTTCTTATAGGTTGTCCAATTTGTTGGCATATAATTGTACATAGTAGTCTTTTTGATCTTTTGTACTTCTGTAGTATTAATTGTAGTGTCTCCTCTTTCAATTGTGACCCTGTTTGAGTCCTCGCTTTTTTTTTTTTTTTTTTTGTGATTCTGGCTAAAGGATTGCTTATTTTGTTTATACTTGCAGAGATTCAGCTCTTAGTTTCATCAGTCTTTTCTATTGTTCTTTTAGTCTCTATTTTATTTAATCCCATCTGTTCTTTATTTCTTTTCTTCTACTGACTTTGGACTTAGTTTGTTCTTTTTCCAGTCTTCAAAGTGTAAAGTTAGGTTGAGATCTTCTTTTTCATTAGGCCTTTATCCCTCTGAAATTCCCTCTTAGAATTGCTTTTGCTGCGTCTCACAAATTTTGGTATATTGTATTTTCACTTTCATTTGTCTCAGGATATTATTTTGCCTTCTCATTTGATTTCTTCTTTGACTCATTGATAGTTCAGGCACATATTGCTTAATCTCCACATATTTGTATATTTTTCAATTTTCTTCCTGTAATTGATTTCTAGTTTCATACCATTGTAATGAGAAAAGATGCTTGATATGATTTCTGTCTTCCAAAATTTATTAGCACTTGTTTTGTGACCTAGTATATGATCTATCCTGAGAATGTTCCATGTGTACTTAAGAAGAATGTGTGTTCTGCTGCTGTTGGATGGAATGTTCTGTATATGTCTGTTATGTCCATTTGGTCTAATGTATAGTTTCAGTCCAATGTTCCCATGTTTATTCTTCTGAGAAGATGATCTATCCATTGTTGAAAGTGATGTACTGAAAGCACCTGCTCTTACTGTATTTCTATCTATTTGTCCCATCAGCTCTGTTAATATTTGCTATACATATTTAGGTGCTCCAGTTTGGGGTACATAAATATTTACAATTGTTACATACTCATGATGAATTGCCCCCTTTGTCATTATATAATGATCATCTTTGTCTCTTGCTACAGTTTTTGGCTTAAAGTCTATTTTTTCTAATGTAAGTTTAGCTACCCCTGCTTTCTTTTGTTTTCCATTTTTATGGAGTATCTTTTTCCATCTCTTAATTTTCAGTATGTATTTGTTTTTAAAGTTGAAGCTAGTCTCTTTAAAGCAGTATATGATTGGATCTTGTGTTTTTATTCATTCAGCCACCTCGTGTCTTTTAGATGGAGGTTTAGTTCACTTACATGAAGTGATTTGATGGCTATGGAATTAATATTGTCATTTGTTAATTGTTTTCTGGCTCTTTTGTAGTTCCTTTATTCCTCTCTTCCTCTCTTTCTTTGTAATTTGATGATTTTTCATAGTGGTATGCTTTGATTCCTTTCTCTTTATTTTTTAATGTATCTCCTATAGGTTTTGACTTTATGGTCACCATGAGGCTTACTTAAAAGATCTTATAGTTACAGCAGTCTGTTTTAAGCTGATAACTTAACTTTGAATACGTATAAAAACTCTACATTTTTATACTCCCCTTAATATTTTTTGTTTTTAAGGTCACAATTTACATTTAATTTTTTATGTTGTGTATCCATTAACAAATTATTGTAGTTATGGTTATTTTTAATATTTTTATCTTTTAATGTTTATATTAGACTTATAAATGTTTTACCTGTCACCATTACCATATATAGTATTCTGAAACTATATATGTACCTTTACTGGTGAATTTTATAATTTCATTTTTTTTCCTATTACTAATTAACATCCTTTTTTTTCTGTTTGCCTAACTCACTTTAACATTTCTCGTAAGGCTGGTCTCATGGTGATGAACTCCTTCAGCTTTTGCTTGTCTGGAAAGCTCTTTATCTACCCTTGAATTCTGAAGGACAAATTTGCTGGGTAGAGTATTTTTGATTGATAGTTTTTTTCCTTTCTTTACTTTGAATATATTGTGCTACTTCTTCTGACCTGTGAAGCTTCTGCTGAAAAAATCTGCTAATAGTTTTATGAGGGTTACCTTGTATGTAACAAATTGTTTACTCTTGCTGCTTTTAAGATTCTCTCCTTATCATTAATTTTTGATCTTTTAATTATAATATGTCTCAGTGTGGTTCTCTTGGATTCATTTTCTTTGGAACTATCTTTACTTCTTGGATATGGATGTCTGTTTTTTCTCTAGTGTAGGGAAGTTTTCAGCCATTATTATTTTAATAAGCTTTCTGTTTCTTTCTCTCTATCTTCTTCTTATAGGACCCCTGTAATGCCTGTATTAGTCTGTTTGATTGTATTCCATAAATCTCTTAAGCCCTCTTCACTCTTTTTCCATTCTTTTTTTCTTTTTTCTCCTCTGGATTAATTTCACTGCCCTGTCTTTGGGTTTGCTGATCCTTTTTTTATACCTGACCTAGTCTGCTGTTAAACTTTTCTATTGACTTTTTTACTTTAGTTACTGTATTTCTTAACTCTATGATTTCGATCTGGTATTTTTCTATCTCTTTTCAAAAATTCTCACTTTGTTCATGCTTTGTGCTCCTAATCTCAGTAAGCATCTTTATGATTATTTACTATTATTTTGAACTCATTTTCAGGTAAATCACTTATTTCCATTTCATTAAGATTAGTTTCTGGAGTCTTACCTAGTTCTTTTTTTTGGAACATATTCCCTTGTTTCTTCATTTTCTTTACCTCTCTTTGTTGTTTTTTCACATTAGATAAAATAGTCACCTCTTACAGTCTTGACAGGCTAGTCTCATGTAAGAGATGAACCTCATCAATCAGCCTGATCCAAACTCCTGGTTGCCTCTCAAACCTTTGTGATTCAAGCCACTGTCTTTGTTCTCAGAGGGTTTTTTTCTATGTATAGCTGTACTTTCAGTGTGTCCTTGGGAGGAGGGAAATTCAGGAGCCTTTTATGTTCCATGCTTGCCTCAAGTCAAGATCTTCTCCAAACAGGCTTTTATTTCCACCAGTATGTTTGTTTATTATAAAAGCTACAACCCAGGAACACCTAAATGGAAGAGGACCATAGGATGATGTTTGGGGTTGGGGCGCATTCTGTCCTCCCTGAAGCTCCACGTGTTCACCATCCCAGAAGCACCACATGTTGATAGATTTTAAAGTCACAAATGGGTTCTTTGGAAATGAGATCAGTGACTGGTTTTGATGGCTTCAGGGTGAAAGACTGACAGCATTCATGTTGTAAACATTTCAGTCCTGGCCTATATCCTCAAAAACCTGCTGGTATCAAAAACTAGGATGAGAAAAAAAAAAGCTGCTTTCAGTTGTAGGTAGGGGCATACGTAATAACTACAGAACTTTCCCTGAACATGTTAAGATTTAAAATTTTAAGTAGACAATTATTTGAAGTATATGAATTGGGCATTTAATATTCTCTGTTAAAAGATAGGTTTAACACATGAATCTCTCCTATTTTTGTTATTGTTGAGAAATTACTAATCATATTATAATTTAAGTAATATACGTTGGTAGGGGGAACAGTGAAAGAGATTACATTCTATTTTAGGAATTTAAACTATTTTACATATATGAACTACAGATGAAGTAACACAATGAAAAAATAAATAACTGGAATTTGAATTGATTAATATAATATCTTGATGTGATTAATATTTTTATAATAGAATTTAAATTTATTAAGAATATAATACTTTAATTAATAATATTATAATATTGTATTAATATAATACCGCAAAGAAGTTAAGCTCCTTTGGAGTCCTGGTTCTTCGTTTACTATTTGTATGATCTTGGGCCAGGCAGTTAAACCATTTGTGGCTCAATTTCCTGAACCCCAAAGTGGAAATGATAGCACAAATCCCATTGGCTTACTGTGAGGAGTAAAATTAGATAATTGTATAACACATATTGATCATATAGTAAGTGCTCAATGAATAATAACTGTGGTGGTGGTGGAAGTGGTTTCGGTAATGATGATTATATATTCACCATTTATAGGGAAAACTGAAACAAGCTGCAGAAACAGATTAAGGTAATGTCCACTATTGCTAAATTTTAATGTTCCTTTAATTATTTCTCTAATAATTATTTACCCTATTTTCACTGTAAATGGTGTTGCCAAAATTATTAACCAGATGATTAATATTTGGTTTTGATCTAGTAACCTCACTTAAACCCCATGCTAGCAATTTCACAAAACCATTACCATGTTCAAACAGAGAAAGCTATTCATTAGTCTTGCCGTATGCTTCCATATGCTTAGCATTAATCATTATTTAGCTGGGTAAACAGGAGTTTGCATTTTATTCTTGATGTCGTTAGGATAATTAGTGTAAATGAGAAATTTTGTTCTAAAAAGCCCTGAAATATACCGGAGGCTTTTACATCCAAATGTTATATGATACCATTTAACATTCTTTTAATCAGAAGTCAGCTTTCTTGTATAATAGTAGAAAATTGTTATAAGTTATTTTGTAGAAGATTGGAAAATGAAGGAAAGTGCGAAGAAAATTAAATCATTCATAATTATCTCTCACCATCCAGTAATAACCACTGTTAACATGTTGACGCATATGCTGTTGTGTTTTTTTTTTAGTATATATACATGTTTTTTATTAAGGTCTTGTCATCCAACTCCAAACCTACTCTTCTGCACCTTGCTTTGTGATGATGTGGCTGGTACTGGGCAAACCATAATCCTTCTTTGTTGTTGGTTCCCTGGCAGTTCCTGCCAATTGGGAGAGTAAGAGAAAAATTAGAAGATGGTAGACTGGCAAAAGGAATTGCTTTATCTTTCCTCATTATTCCATCAGTAGCATTTTACCAAGAGCTCTACTAACAAGGCAGCAGTTGATTTCTGTATCAGTTGGTGTTAAATTCCATATTATTCCCATACTCCCAGAATGAAACTTATGCACTCTTTCCTGAGGGCTGTAGGTGTCGGCTTTTTGGAGCATTCCCCTGAGCTCTGAAGGCACCAGCAATAGGCCTGGAGGGCCCTTCCTCAGAATTCTAGGTTCTAGGTCCCTTGGAGCTTCTCACTTCTGATCATTGCAATTTCATTTCTTTGTTACCCCAGCTCTAGGGGTTGTCACTGTTTAGTGTAGTTACTACCATTGTGATGCCTAAATGTTTCCCTTTGCCTTTCTAGTGCTCCTATATCTCTTGAACTATTTCCATATATTAAATTCTATTTCTTAAAAGAATGGACGGACCCTGACTGGTGTGCTCAATATAGAGTTGATTCTCAGCCTTTTCATCAGGTTTTCATCCTCTTCTTGAACATCACACATAGGACTCCAGTCTGCCTTTCACAAACCAAATGTAGACTTTATGCATCTGCAAGTACAGACATTTCAGACTGTAATATCACGATGCCTACCAGCCAAATGGTTAATCTTTTCAGTATCACAGTCTTTGCACATCATGATTTGTAAAGCTGTTTAATATCAATATTATAGGCATTTAATTTTCATTTTATAAAAATGAAGAGAAAGAAAAAAATAAGTGTTGATACTGAACATATACACTGTTGGTCATGAATTTAATGTAATTTGGAAAAAATTCGGGGCTCAGGAAAATTGAAGGAGGGGTATTATTCACCACTTGTGGATACTTGGCCTTAAGCCAGTCAACACTTGTGTTGTATTATGAGGGAAAAGAACAAAAGTTAGTCATGTATCCCAAATGCTAGAAATATATTATAAAAGATGAAGTCTGAAGGACTATTTTAGTTCTGTGGGACTAAAACCAGCCATAGAACACCTAACTGTGGCAAAATAGTTTCTCATACATGCATTCTGTATTTATCAAACAAGGAACTTTACACAAACATTATTTTTATTAAACTGACATATGGACTATGCAGTGCTTTATAACCTTTGTTTTCACTTAATCTATTATGAACATCTTCACATGTCATTAATCACTCTCCCAATAAATGATTCTTAATAGCCATTTGTTTAAATAATCCCTCATTGTCAGATATTTATATTGTTTATAATTTTGCCATACAAAAGTAACACCTTTTAAACTGTCTTGTAGATAAATATTTGCAGAAATTCTTAATCATTTCCTTAGAAAATTTTCCCTAAAAGTGCACTTGAGTGGTCAAACTATACAGACCTTTTTGTAGCTTTCTGATGTACACTGCCAAATTGCCCTCCAGAAATGGTGTCTCCATGACATTTCCACTAGTAATGAATGAGGACGTGTGTTTCCCAACCCTCACTGATTAATTTGAAACAACAACACAAAAAGTTTAAGATATTTTTCTCACGTAATTTATAGCCCTGTCTTGGTTAATACTTTTAAATCATCTGTTGAATTACTGTTTGTTCCCACATATTAAAATCTCAATTTTTTAGAATTGAATTAATTTCTTTCTTTCTTTTTTTCAGTAAATTGCTTGGCTTTTGCAGCTGTACTGGGGTTGAAAGAGAGCCAAAGGAGTAAAAGTGCTTAATAAGAAAGGGAGAGTACAAAATAAAGGCCAGGTCAAAGGATGAAGCACCATATTGTTCTATGAATTTTAAGCCAAAGCCTATGAGAAATTATGTTTTCTATTCACTTTCTTGCAGATCTTAATTGTATATGATTTTTTTTCCCTATGTATTTGGGCATGTTGGTTCTTATCTCTCCCAGGTTCTCTTTCTCTTTGATTTATTCTTAAATAATCACCCTAGGTTACCCCCAAGCCCCATCCAAAAAGGGAGGAGAAGAGGAAAGGGAAGGAAGGTCACACTCTATTCAGGTGGGCCCCTCTAGCGAAGTACTATAGACTGGATAGCTTGTAAACAACATACACTTATATGGTACAGTTCTGGAGGCTGAAAGTCCAAGATCAAGGCACCAGCATGGTTGTGTTTTCTGGTGAGATCCCTCTTCCTGGTTCATAGCTGGTGCCTTCCTACTGTGTCCTCGTGTGGTGGATGAGGCTAGGGAGCTCTGTGCAGTAGGTTTATAGGAACGTTAATCCCATTCATTAGGGCTCCACCCTCATGACTTCAGCATATCTAAAAGGCTCTACCTCCTAATACCAACATTCTTGGAGGTTAGGATTTCACCATATGAATTTGGGGCGGGGGCCGGGGTGGAGATCATAGAAGGGAGGGAGGGAGAGAGTGAGGGAGGAAGGGAGGAAAAGCCTATTCTGTTTTCTGACCCCAAACATGCTGGCTCTCACTTCTTCCCTCCTCACCTCTCTATCCAGCCCCCAGCTTCATTCCCTCTTACCCATCCCTTTGTACATATAACAGAAATATTAAAATTCAGGGAGATATTTTCTATGTTGAGAACACTAACATCTTTTCTACTTCAAAACTGTGTTCATCCATTTGTCCATTTTTTAGATACTGTGTTTGTGTGGAAGAAACAAAGGCAGCATAAAAGATGATCTTTACTGATAGGGACAGGTACAGACGGTGGATAAGTAGTCTAGGAGTTCTTGGAGCAGATCCAAGTGCCTTGTGGTAGTTGTGTATAGATGACTGTTTTTTTGTATCACATTAGAAATAAACTTAATGTTTTCTCCTTCATTCATTAATAATAATTTACTGAGTCCTTGGATTGTGAGACACTATATTAGGCACCTTGCATTTATTAATTCATTTATTTTTCCCAGCAGTCTTATGGAATAGGTACTATTATGTTCCCCACTGTGTTGATAATGAATCTGAAGCTTGTGGTGGTTGGTAACTTAGTGAGTGGATGGTTGGACTGGGATTCTGGCTCTCATGTCCCTACTCTCACCCTTTACTGCCTTCAAGAAATGGCTCTCTGGACCATGGCCCTCTAGATGTGAAAGAACTAATGATTTCCTCTTGGTGGTTTATTGAGGACTCAAATGGTACAAAGAATTTTTACTGGGATTTTAATGGACATCAGTAGGAAATCTCTCTCAATATCCTTTTTTATAAATTTGAGGTGTGACAGAGTCTTTTTTTTTTTTTTTTTTTTGGTGGTATGTGGGCCTCTCACTGTTGTGGCCTCTCCTGTTGCAGAGCACAGGCTCCGGATGTGCAGGCTCAGTGGCCATGGCTCACGGGCCCAGCCGCTCCGCGGCATGTGGGATCTTCCCAGACTGGGGCACAAACCCGTGTCCCCTGCATCGGCAGGTGGACTCTCAACCACTGCACCACCAGGGAAGCCCCAGAGTCATATTTTGTGCTTCAATTTTCATCAAGTTATGCACTTGAGGTACATTGAATAGGGCAAATGTGTTTAGAATCAGGACTTTTTAGTGAATGGGTGTTCTGACAATTATCTTCTTGGCATGAAGAAAAGGTGGCACGTATGCAGTAACCCCATTCCCTCAATACAGGTGCACACGTGCACAGACACACACACACACACACACGTAACTTGTTGCCTTAGTGCAAAAAAAACCCCTGGACCTTCTTCCTGTGGGACTAGACAAGCCTTTGAAGGCTTTTCAATATGTAGCTTTAGAGTACATTGCTGTTTGAGTGGATCAGCAGCTTGATCTGCTTTCGCTTATCTAGTCCAATCACTTTCATAGAAGAAGAGCAAGTTAAGGCCCAGTGAGAGTTTTGACTTGGTTACTTTGGCTATCAGCTCAAAACCAGCCTTCTGTCATTTCTTGAGTCGAGAACAAAATCTTTGCCTTAGAGATTTTGGAAGGAAGAAATTAAAAGAAGTAAGCACATTGTAAGTGCCCCACATTTAGTTGGCTTTTAGGAAATGGCAACTGTGAGACAAATGGCTGCCTCACCAACCTCAGCACCCATCTTTAGTAATGGTATTAGTCGAGGTGCAGTAGAAGAAAGAAAGAACACTGAACTGGGAGTCTGGGGACTCCACGGTTCCAAGTCTGACTACCACCTTTTGGCTTTCTCACCTTTGGCAAATTACTTTACCTCTCCATGCCGAGATTGCTTCCTTTTTTTGTGTGTGTGGTACGTGGGCCTCTCACTGTCGTGGCCTCTCCCATTGCGGAGCAAAGGCTCCGGACGCGCAGACTCAGCGGCCATGGCTCACGGGCCCAGCCGCTCCGTGGCATGTGGGATCTTCCCGGACTGGGGCACGAACCCGTGTCCCCTGCATCGGCAGGCGGACTCTCAACCACTGTGCCACCAGGGAAGCCCCGCTTCCTTTTTAAAATAATGACATTGGATTAGCAATAATTTCGAGTTTTTGTAGATCATTCACCCAACAAAAGTCTATAAACTTCATTAAGGCAGGGCTCTCTCTCAGTTGAGCTATAGTATCCCCAGTGGCAGACTCGTAGTAGATGCTTTAGTGCTGAGTGAATAAAGGATTAATTAATTAATTAATTAATGTCACTTATCTTTCCATCCCCCTGCACAGAAGACATAAACTCAAAAAGTGCTGTCTGTTTTCAGAACTTCATGGACTTCAGATGACTGGGTCTCAGGTTAAAAAAAATATTGCCTTCAAAATTTTGTTTGCCTTTAATGTTCTAAGAATCTAATAAAGACCCTATTAAAATGACATGATATAAAAGAAATCAAAGAAAATATAAATAAATGGAAAGGCAGCCTGTGATCATTGTTTGGAAGACTTAACATTGTTAAAATGCCCGTATTACACAATGTGGTCTACAGATTCAATCCAGTCTCTATCAAAATCCCAATAATAATTTTTGCAGAAATAGAGAAAAACATCCTAAAATTCATATGCAATCTCAAGAGACACCAAAGAGTTAAAATAGTCTTGAAAGAGAAAAACAAATTTGAAGGCCACCTACTTCCTGGTTTCAAAACACACCACATAGAAACGGTAATCAATGTTGTGTGGTAGTGACATAAAGACAGATATGTATAGTCCAGTGGAAAAGAATAGAGCACAAAAGTAAACCCTCACGTAAGTGATTTTCAGCAGAAGTACCAAGACTACACAATGGGAAGGGACAATCTCTTTAACAAATGCTATTAGGAAAATTAGGTATCTATATACAGAAAAATGAAATTGGATCCTTACCATATACCATATACCAATATTAACTCAAAATGTATTAAAAACCTTATTGTAAGACCTACAACTGTAAACCTTCTAGAAGAAAACATAGGGGAAATTTTCCATGTATTGGATTTGTCAGTGATTTCTTGGACACGGCACGAAAAGCACAGGCAACAAAAGCAAAAATAGACAAATGGAGCTGCACAAAACTTAAAATTTCTTTGCATCAAAGGAAACATCAGAGAATGAAAAGGCAATCTGTGGAGTGGGATAGAATATTTGCAAATCACATATCTCATGAGAGTTAATATATAAACTATATAAGGAACTTCTGTAACTCAACAACAACAAAAATCCTCACTAAAAAAGTAAAGGACTTGACATTTCTCCAGAGAAGATATATAAATGGCCCCAAAGCCTGTGAAAAGTTGCTCAATGTGACTAATCATAAAAGAAATGAAAATCAAAACCCTAATGAACCATGATCTCACATCCATTAGGAAGGCCACTATCAAGAGAGTAGAAAATAACAAGTGTTAGAACAAATAGATGTAAGAACTGTTGTGCACTGTTGGTGGGAATGTAAATGGTGCAACAATGATAGAAAACAGTATGAGGTTTCCTCAAAAAACTGAAAATAGAATTACCATATGATCTAGAAATCTTGCTTCTGGATATATAGCCAAAAGAATTCAAAGCAGGATCTTGAAGAGATATTTTCACACCTGTGTTCATTGCAGCACAGTTCACAATAGCCTCAAGGTGGAAGTAACCCAGATGTCCCTTGGCATATGAATGGACAAAGAAAACATGATGTGTACATACAAAGGAATATTATGCAGCCTTGAAAAAGAAGGAAATCTTGTAGCATGCTACAACATAGATGAACCTTAAGGACATTGCACTGTGCTAAGTAAAACAGGGTAGTCACAAAAGGACAAATACTGTATTATTCCATTCATATGACATATCTAAAGTTGTGAAAATCATAGAAATAGAAAATAGAAAAGTTGCCAAGGACTGGGGGGAAGCACAAGGGGGAATTAATGCTTAATAGAGTTTGAGTTATGTAAGATGAAAAAGTTCTGGAGATCTTTCACTCAACAATGTGAGTATACTACACTACTGAATTGTACACTTAAAAATTGCTAAGATGGTAAATATAATCTTGTGTTTTTTACCACAATGAAAAAAGTGATATGACAGAGCATGGCACACAAATACACAATACATTTCAATTATTATGGTTATTTTTAAAATAATGTTTTATTTTTTGAAAAACTGAGGAACCCAAAGTACCATCTTTGTGCAAGCTGTAGCCCAGAACATAGTTTCAGTAAACATGTTGGCATGCCTTCTTCACTCCCACTGTAGCAATGAGCAAGGCTGGAATCAACGCATAGTTCCAAGATGGCTCAGCATGACATTAAAGTATCACCATAGGAGGTTTTGGTTGGAAGCCCATAGTTGAACAGGGAAATCACAGTCTGTTGGTAGATTTGCCAGCATCCTAGGACCATGGCTACTGCAAATGAGTCCAGTTTGGGAGGTAATGCAATGAGCGTTTTCTAATGGGAAAATGTGTTGTTAAAATCAAATAAGTGCTTCATGCCCCAGGAGGGAAGAGGACAAGCCTATAGTTCCCAAGATTGTTTTTTTTTAATCTAATAAGTGCTTTACCACTTTCAGTTTCCTCAGCCTGAGCCAGGGATGTTTGGGAGTTATTATGAGATTTGAAAGAAAGCTGAGTTTTTGATTTTGTCAGGACTGAAAGTGCTTTATAAAGTCAGAGTTGGTGTGTAGGAATCTAGGACGCTATTCCAGTGTATACCTTGTGAGAGCCAGCTAATGAAGCCACAGGAGAGCAGCCATCTGAGTGACTCCTGGAGTGGCCCTGACTTCGAAAACAGCTCTGGGTCTGCTCAGTAAAAGAAATTCACGTCGTTGTTGTTGTTGTTGATGATGATTGCAAACAAGTATCCAGGTTTAAATTCATTTGTTCTAATCACCATTCTTTTATAACCTTAAAAACATTGCTCATACTCTGGCTGCCTCCTTGTGTGAGGGAAGACATCACATAGGGGTTTCTTTCTGGACCCTTAATATTAAAATGATCTCTTGATGGGGTGTGACCCCACTCAATATTGAATTCCTCTTGGATAAGTTTTCTCATACTGGATTAGTGTTGTTTGACTCCCCAGAACTTAGTACTCCTCTCAGTCCAATTCCCAACACATAGTAGGCTTAAAATAAATTCTTGCTCAGTGAATGAATGGAAACCAAACTGGCTTACAGTTATGAGTTTACAATATGATTCTGCTGTTGCTAATGTGGCCTTTGACTTCTAAATGAGTCTGAGCTTTATTATGGCCCTTAAGTCAATTGAAAGAGGTACAAGGCTAATGATAAGCTGTTGCAGTTGTGGTTTGCTTTTAGCACTGAAATTCCTTGACCCTCATTGATCAAACTAAGGCCACAGAGAAACATTAATATTGGAAGAGCCCTTCAAAGTCTCTTCTAAAACATTCCATTTAGGGAAGATGCTTGTGGTTCCAAATAATAAGTTTAGAGCTCCCAGGTTTTGAAGATGCAGATCAACTCTCTGCTTCATGTAAGGTCTCCCAGGGGTGTCAGGATCAAGATGCAATGGGGAGTACTAGATGTGTTCATGGATAATACAGTTGAATAACAGAAGTTCTTTTTGTTTTTTTTTTAATTTGAAAAGACTGTAGGTTGAAATTGATTGACTTTAATGCCACCGGTCATGGACAAGGATGTGCTCTACTAGCTTTTTCGATGTCCCATGCTTAGTAACAGTGTTTCCACGTATATTTTATTCAACACTGGTGATGTGTCTTAATTGATGTCTTCTATATAAAGTGGATTCTGTGGTCAAGCAAGTTTGAGAAATGATGGATTAAACAAATTAAGATATCTCAAAGCTTTGATACACTTATGCTTTAGAAGCTCTAGCAAGGTGTCAAAGAATACACCATAGCCCAAAGATTTTGATCATAAAAACCTTTTTATATGGGAATTTTCCAGTATTAGTGCTTTATAGAAGCCACTTGGGGAAACCATACTCTAATTTTGAATGTAAATTCACACACTTTTTTTTTTTTGATGTGGACCATTTTTAAAGTCTTTATTGAATTTGTTACAATATTGCTTCTTTTTTTTTTTTTTTTTATGTTTTGGTTTTTTGACCGCAAGGCATGTGGGATCGTAGCTCCCCGACCAGGGATCTAACTTACACCCCCTGCATTGGAAGGTGAAGTCTTAACCACTGGACTGCCAGGGAAGTCCCCACATATACTGTTTATTAGTTTCTATATTTTCTGTGGCATTCTCTCTACCATTTTGTTCAATTACATTATGTCTATACTCTCTTTTAAAAATTTTCTATTTGGAGATCAAGCCTAGATTTTTGATACTTAGAATTTAAATTATTTTAGATCACTAAGATAATTAAGACCACAATGTAACCATCTTCTTCTATTGTTCACACAAATAAGGAAGTACAAAGGAGTAGTTCCTGTGTAGTTTGATGTTTAACATTGATAAAGCGTGACATCAAAAGGAAAGTTTTTTGAGACATTTACTTGATTATTTGTGAGACTGTACAGCTATAAATTATTGAAATTATAATGGTCTTTAGTGTTTATATATCCCAACCATTTGTTAACTTATTTGCTCATCCTACATTTATTGAACGTGTTTTATGTTCCAGACATTATGCTTTATACTAGGGAAATGAAGATGAATAAAACATAATCCCTGATCCCATCTGATACCTGAACTCCATAAAAGAATATATAGAGAGTTTAGGAAGACTTCCAGTTGAAAGTGAGCTTTCCAATTTTTTTGTGCAAATGTCAATTTTATCCATTAGAATAGCAAAAGGCCAAGTAATGAAATAACTTGCTCAATATCACAGTTAGCTAGAGGCAGTATAGAAAATGGAACCCAAATATTTGGATGGAACTCAATGCTCCAGCTAGTGCACTAATATTATAATATAAAAGTGAGAGGTATTTTTTAAAATTTATGATTAAGTTTGTATGACTAGAAAAGAAATTTCTGCAAGTTGGAAAAATATTGAGAAAGATCCCAATATATGATTTTATTAATTCAGTGAATATTTATCACATGCCTATCATGTGCTGAATACTGTTTAGTGTTTTGAAGACTAAGTCCCCATTGAGCTCACGTTCTAAAGGCGTCCATATTGCTTAAAACTATAGCATTTATTTAATCTCATGACTCCATTAATGGCTAATTGGAGATACCCATAAAAGCAAAACGTGTGGTTTGTGGAAGTTGTCATCCCATTGTGAATTTCACTTCTGACTCTACTTTACTATGTCATGGGCAGTGAGGTGGATTATCGTTCCAAACAATTGTGATTAGGCCAGATCTGCAGGAGATAAACCCACTTAAGTGTGAGGGGTTTAACCTGTCTCTAATAGTGGTGGCCAGTAGAGAACTTTCTGCTGTGTAGACAGAGTAAAAATACCATTCCAAAGATACGATTATGATGATTACTTCATGGCTTGTGAGAATCATGTATTAGTCAGTTAGAATCACTTCTTAAGGGCTTGTGGCGTGATAGCAATTTGCTAAGCAGGGTGGGTGACATAAATATGTACATAATGTAAGGTATTATGTATATAAATAAGGTTAAAATTTAACCAAGGAGGTAACACACACTAACAATACAACATGAACTAGACTGTTTCTTGGATTGATAAACTATGATTACATGCCAAGTGGATGGTGTAGACAGTAAATCGAAGTTAATTTCTTGTATTATTAAAACCTCCTATGTGTGTGTCAACGTATGTGATCTTAGCAAGTTATATCACTCCCCTGAGCCTCAGTTTCTTCATCTGAAAAAAGGTAATGATAACAGTAACTACCTCAGGGAGTTGTTGAGAGGAATAAATGCAGTTATATGGATGCTCATACATGACACTTTAGGTAATTGGTGTTAAACAAACTTCAGTCTGTCTTTTCCTTTATCTCCAAAGGAACTTAGAGACAGGATCTCAATGAAATGGCAAGATATGGTTTAAGTAACCACTTAAAAATCAGTGGAAGAGACATAACTAGATTGGAAACTTGCGTCAGATGTTTTATTTGGCAATGAATGATATACGAATAGAAATAAGTATTTCTAGCACCATGCTCAAAAGACCAGAGAAAAATTCCCAGAATGTATGGGAGTGCTATATCTTAAGATATTGGCTACACACATGTTAGTTTCACCTAAGCAACATCAATTTCCTCTCTTCCAGTAATTGCATGTAGATTTTTACTGTGGTCAACTGCCCATCACCCATCATAGCAGGAGATAAAGCAAAAGCTCATAGTGTATACTCGGAATAGACTGTTCAGAACTCCCAGACACCCAGACTCCCCCAGACACCCTGGCTGTTTTCTTTCAAAAGCCTCGGTTTCTGAGAGCTACTTTATGACTTACATTCCTTTAGGCTGGCTAGAGTTAAGATTCTTCATTTGGAAACAACAGAAACTAGTACAGGCTACATTTGAAGTAAAGAGGGAACAGCTCAAAGACAAAGAAATGAAAAGTTACCATGAGTAGATTGGGCTAATAAAGGATAGAGTTTATGCTGAAGAATAGTAGAAGGCATTGTTTAAAAGGTTGGATGGAGCTAGATTGCTTAGGACTTCTGAAAATAACCATACGGGCTCCATTGTATAAAACAGTATTGTACTGTAATGTCAGAAACCTACTGAGAGAGTAAATGTTTATAAATTTTACTTTTTTCCCCTAGTGTTTGTGAGTTTCCTAACCAACTTACAGGATGTCCTAGATTCTGTAGAATAAATTATATCTTCTGAGATTGTAACTTGAATATACTTTTCTATAAAGGGACAGGATAGTCACCTCTACAATGAAATACATCAAATTTTAACGTTTTTGAAATACCAGTACCTTGTTAACTTCAATAGATCCTAATCCCCTAAGTGCGGGTGATGATGTATCTTGTGTGAGGGGAAACAATGGACCAGGAGTCAGTGGGATTCTAGTCCTAGCTCCATTACAGATGAACTGTGTGAACAAGGACAAGTCTTTAAACATCTATAGACCTTTGTTTCCTCATTTGTTCAAGGGAGGTGAGCCGTCTTGCCCTATCTTGATGAGTCATTGGGAGGCTTATGTAAGATAGTGTGTGAAACTCCCTTAAAAACCATAAAGAGTTACTTTTCTCTGTATAGATGTGTGTGTGCACATGTATAAGTATAATACCATATAGAGAATATAATTACAAGGTAATTTTGATTTCTCAGTATGGCTGAATTACCTTAGGAGACCTGATCTTATGGTTCAGAAACTGTTGAATGTGCTATGTTATTCAAATTTTAGTTCCAATAAAACTTTCTGCCAGAATACAACAACAAACATAACTATACCAACATCTAATGTTCAGTGAGTGCTCACTGTCTTTGAGATACTTGTCAATATTTTTTTTCAAATCAATAACGTCTTCTATGTCAGGCATTATACTTAGTGTTGTACATACATTTTTTCCTTAAATAAACTTATTATTTTAGAATAACTTTAGATTTATCAAAAAATTGTGAAGATATTACAGAGGATTACCATATACTTCACATGCAGTTTCCCTTATTTTGTACATATATTTTTCATGTAATTTTAAGAACAAAACTATGAGATGGGTATTATGATCTTGTTGAGTATGATACACAATAAGTGAAATTTTAGATTTCTTTGCAGTTCTTTTTGTCTTCAGAATATTTCTGACCAAGGAAGTTTAGCTACGTTTTAGATGTGCTTCTGTAATCAATTTGATATAGTGTTAAGTTTATTTTCTCTGTGTCTTTTACATTAGGTTTGGCTTTTTATCCATTTTAATTTAGTTTTTGAAAATATAAAATATTTATATGCTTAGAATTTAAACTATATGAAAAGGTATCCTCAGAAAAGTCTCAATTCCATCTTTCCTTTTCTACCTTGTTCCTACACTTCCATTGGTAACCGTTTTATTATTTTCTGATTTATCAGTAGTGTGTATATTCAAACAAATGCTACATATGTACACACACACATATATCCATATATTCCTGTGCATACATACACATGAATCTATGCATATATGTACAGTCATATGTATATTTACTCATATTTACCTTTACTTTTTACTCAAAAGGTAGACATGATATTCTTTTACACCTTGATATTTTTACCTGACTGTATATCTTGGAAATCACTCCATATTTGTTCATAAAGGTTTTCTTTTTTTTCTTTATATGGCTATATAATACTCCACAATGTGTTATTATAGTGTATTCAGACAGTCTCCTATGCCTAGGCACTTTGTTCATTTGAAGAAAGACTTTTTCTTTGTGTATCACTTTTTCTTGGAGTATTTGTGTAGCATATAGCATATAGATTTATCTCCAAAATGATCAGGTCTTTTTTTTTTCATGAAAATGCTTCATATTATTCAAAGATGACTCCCTAGCCTCGTGAAAAGTATCATAGTTTTCTCCTATACACTCAGCCACATGTTTACAGGTTCCATTATCATGATGATTGAATGATAAGACCTAAAATGATGTTTATTATATCAAAAATACTTTAAAAATACTTTTATTGGTGAACATATACCTTGGATTTTGCCAATTGTGTTTTATTTAAAGTATATTTAGAAAGAATAATATAGATCAGAGAAGCACCTTCCTAAAGGTATCCTTTGAAAATTTTAGTTTCCACCATTTTGAGGAAGGCAAAAAATAAACTGAATCGGGTGAGTATGACCCCTTCTACTCTTTTTCAGAGATCATTGCACTTACATTCTCATAGCTTTGAGATGCTTATGACTCAGTCAGTATAAGTTTAAAAAAATCAACAAATTTTGACAGGACAAAAAGTCAGTAAAATAACAAGGAAGGTGCATGGCTTTTGGTTCTAGCACTGTCCTTTATGACCTACAAGTCATTTTATATTTCTGGATTTCAGTTTTTTCCACGTCTCCTATGTGAGCAGTTTGGACTAGTTGATCAATGTCCTTTATAGTTTGAAAATGTATTCTCTCTTTTTTTTTTTTTTGGCTGTGTTGGGTGTTCATTGTGGTGCATGGACTTCTCATTGCGGTGGCTTCTCTTGTTGTGGAGCATGGGCTCTAGGCATGTGGGCCTCAGTAGTTGCAGCATGCAGGCTCAGTAGTTGTGGCTCATGGGCTCTAGAGCACAGGCTCAGTAATTGTGGTACACGGGCTTAGTTGCTCCACGGCATGTGGGATCTTCCCAGACCAGGGATAGAACCTGTGTCCCGTACACTGGCAGGCGGATTCTTAACCACTGCATGATCAGGGAAGTCCCAAAAATGTATTCTCGATTATAATTATGCTATCAATCTTTGCTGTCTATGTTTAACCCATGGCACTTCCATAGGGAATATCTGAGTCTATATCAGAATTAGTTTGTTCTTGAGTTTTCCAAATTTTTCCTAAAATTATTATTTGAATGCCAACTGCCTATAGTCTATTGATTGTTATGTACCATAGAAGTTTGAAATTTTGAGTTACAGAGGCTACCATTTACCTAAAATTATAGGTAGAAATGAGAGGTAGGGAGGAAAAAAAGCTTGTTTATTAATTTATCTGCATTTGTTGTTGTGCTTATCACTGTAGCAACTGGTCACCTTGATAGGTTTCTTTTTTCATTCAGAAAAATAAACAAGTGAGATGAGAAGCAGAAGTGGTCTGTGTGTTTACTTAAATTCTTTTATTCATTAAAGAATCATTTTTGAGAATCTTCTATATAAAACCATGATTTTAGATATTAAAAAATGAGACATAAAACAGCATTGTCAGTAAACATGCAATTTAACTTGAGAGAGGTAAACCATAAATACATGAGAAGAATTGCAAGCATAAATCTTAAAAATACAAACTATGCTTATTGTGTTAGGGAAGACTTAGAATAGGTAGAATTAATGCAGAAAGACTTCTTGCATGAGAATAAGTTCAGTGCAAGATTTGAAGTGAATCAATCTGCTTCTCACTACAGACTGAAGCTCCATTTTTCCTCTCCTCTAGAGTTTGGCTATAATGTGATCCAATAGAAAGCAAATGCAGTAAACTTCAGGCCTATTTTAGATTTTAGTTAT
Source organism: Hyperoodon ampullatus (assembly GCF_949752795.1). Taxonomy (NCBI): domain Eukaryota; kingdom Metazoa; phylum Chordata; class Mammalia; order Artiodactyla; family Ziphiidae; genus Hyperoodon; species Hyperoodon ampullatus. The sequence continues at coordinate 42,695,726 of NC_136917.1, read as the reverse complement.
TATATGTTGATAAAATACTCAAAATAAGGTCATTTATGCTAGGTGACTGAAGCTTCTGTGTTAACCCTTTTGTAATTGGCTGACATAGCCAGCATTCTGACTAGCTCCCAACGATGACTAGAAGCACTTACATTTCAGGACCTTGGAGAGCTACCAGTGGCTGTGGGTTACATACTTGTTAGCCATTCAGAGGATTTGGGGCTCTCTGGTTCCGTTGAAAATATTGACTGGACTTACTTTTTTTTTTTTTAATTTTTATTGGAGTATAGTTGATTTACAAGGTTGTGTTACATTCTGCTGTACAGCAAAGTGAATAAGTTATACATATACATATATCCACTCTTCTATTTTTATTATTATTTTTTTATTATTATTATTATTTTTTGCAGTATGCAGGCCTCTCACTGTTGTGGCCTCTCCCGTTGTGGAGCACAGGCTCCGGATGCGCAGACTCAGTGGCCATGGCTCACGGGCCCAGCCGCTCCGCGGCACATGGGATCTTCCCAGACCGGGGCACGGACCCGTGTCCCCTGCATCATCAGGTGGACTCTCAACCACTGCGCCACCAGGGAAACCCCACTCTTTTATAGATTCTTTTCCCATATAGGTCATTACAGAGTATTGAGTAGGGTTCCCTGTGCTATACAGTATTGACTGGACTTCTTGAAGGGTAGTCTCTTTTGACTCTCTACACCCAACAACTGTAGATGTGCCTTAAAATATTTAACAATTTCTCTGTTGATAAATAGCATACTCATTGTTTTTGCTCTTACAATTATTTTTTCATTAGACATCTTTGTACATACATTCTTCTGTCCTGGTGCTTTTACTTCTATAAAGATAAACTCCTAAATCTCTAATACTAGATGAGTTTCTTTATGTAAACATCTTTATAATGCCTGGGCAATACTTATTTTATTCTAAGCTCTCTCTTACACCAACACCCTGCAGCATACTTAGCATCTGTGAAATTAAATATGAACTTTTTCAGAAGAGAATAGAAACATGCATTTGATATAGCTTTGTAATTTGTATCCTGTCATACTAATCTTCAGGCCTTTAATTTTGTTGTGGGGATGAGGTGACAATATTTTGAGGAATTCCAGGAAAAAGAATACCTTAATGTGTATTCTGAAAAAAATAAAGTAAGTTTAAGCAAATGAATGTAATATGTTAATATTAAGGGTTTTATGGCCAAAAAAGTGTAAAGTTAATTGAAAACAGAATGCATGGTTCTTTAAACAATGGCATCTCTGAAACTGGCATGCTGTTAAAAATATCTTTCTGTTAAGTGTCTTGATGTCAGGCATAATTTATACAATCATGAAAAAAATTAATTTGTTTTTAATAATGAAACATAGTTTTTGTTTTAAAGATTACCTAAAAATCACATCCTAATTTTTTTTAAAGTATAATCATACCTTCACAGATCAGCAAGGAACAATATTAGCCATTGGTTTTCTAAGCTAACCATGAAATTATTAATTTAGTTTTCTTTTGGCTTTCCTTCTCCTATTGAATTTCTGGTATAAAGAATTGATGTGGTGTAACCTCATAACAGATTTTAAATTCCCTTAATCTTTATTTTAAATTGTATTATTTTTACACAAAAAAAATCAGTTCTGCTTCATCTCTTTTTATCCTTAGGAGGTAACAGCTAAGAAAGCCTTAACCTAGAGATGCTTGATATTTTGAACTCTTAAATTTTTTAACTGCCTCAATTTTTTTTTTCAATGAGGCAGGACATAAATAAATTTAAAAGAACAGGTGTTAATCTTTTGACCCATTCATATTGATCCACAGAAGGAGTAATAGAGCAATAGCTACCTTTAGAATGTACAAGTGAATCTGTGTATGAGAGAATTTTTAAATTTCTTTACTTTTAAAATATATTTTATATGTTCATCATAAAATTATGGCCAAAATCATGTAATGATTAGTTTAATCAAGGAAATGATCTGTTTTTGAATTTTAACATCAATAACAGCGTTACAGTTATTAAAATGGTGTGGTTTTTGGGGGGGGGGGTTTTGTGTGTGTGATACGCGGGCCTCTCACTGTTGTGGCCTCTCCCGTTGCGGAGCACAGGCTCCGGACGCACAGGCTCAGTGGCCATGGCTCACGGGCGCAGCCACTCCACAGCATGTGGGATCCTCCCGGACCGGGGCACGAACCCATGTTCCCTGCATCGGCAGGCAGACTCTCAACCACTGCGCCACCAGGGAAGCCCTAAAATGGTGTTTTGATATTGTCATTAAAGCAACAGGAAAGACATTACATAAATCACCCACTTGGGGGGGCGGAAATGAAGAAGAGACAAGATGACTCACATTTACTTTAAGGCTGGCCAGAAAAAAAAAAATTGCCATAGATTTGCTAGCATCTATTTTATAAGATGGCAACAGTTTAATAGAATTTACCAACATCAAATTTTGAGCCTGGGCTAGAACAATGTTAGGGCCAACAGTTTGTATTTGGCAAAACTTAATTTTGCCAGCTTCAATTTCCTAAATTGGGATTTTGCTGAAATGGCAGTTGTTTCCAGAACCCTTTTCTAGGGTCTTGGTGACATTTACCTGAATCTTAAGTGAAAGGCCGGAGTCATGAGTTAGATCCAATTCTTACTCTGTTTTTTGGTCACCGTTAATACAACTACCCATGGCTATTTTTTTTCAGTCTTTAAAACTCTACCAGTAGTTGAAAGAATGCTTAGTTCCTATTCTCTGTGTATATATTGTGTATGCAAGCATCCTGCCAAGATAAACAGCGAATGTATTAGCATATTTTATAGTTTTCATGCTTATCCCTGTTAGAGAGTAAATTTCCTGAAAAAAAAAAAAAAAGAACCATGCCCTGTTATTTTTCAGCTTTATTACAATCTGACATTTAACATTGTATACATTTAAGGCATACAACGTGTTGATTTGCTACATGTATATTGTAAGAAAAGATTACCACCGTAGCATTAGCCAACATATGGATCACATCACATAGTAACTATTCTTATTTGTGCTGAGAAAATTTAAGATCTGTTCTCTTAGCAACTTTCAAATATATAACGCAGTGTTATTAACTATAATCATCATGCTGTACATTAGGTCCCCAGATCTTTTTTATCTTATAACTGGAAGTTTGTATTCTTTGACCAATGTGTCACCATTTCTCCAAACCCTCAGACCCTGACAACCACCATTCTACTCTCCGTTTCTATGAGAAACAGCTTTTTAGGATTCTATACTATAAGTGTTATGATACAGTATTTGTTTTTCTCTGACTTAACTTCACTTAGCACAATACTCTCAAGGCCCATCCTTGTTGTCACAAATGCTATGTTCTCTTTATAATTAACCCTCTCTCATTCCCATCCCTGTTCCACAGGACCTAGCACAGTGCTTTCATGTAGCAAACTTACCCATCCACTCACTCATACATTCTTACTGTCCTGTCCTGTAATTAGCCTAACAATAGATGTTTCATCAAAAGAAATGAGACATTCTTAAGCAAAAAATGTACTTCAAGCATATAAATGTTTCTGGGTAGTTTCTTACTCTCTTTTTTGTAACACTATTTAGTTGAGATTTCCAAAGCTATAGATCAAGAGACCTAGATTCTCCCTTTGTGACCTTGTGAAATTCATTAGAACCTTATCTACTTCAATTTTTTCATCTTTAAAAAGACACGTCTATTCAACTTTCCCTATAAGAAGAGTAGTGTATGGATAAAATTAGGAAAGAGTTCTGAAAATGTTGTGAGAAAGTAGATTTTTAAAAATGTTTGTTTAAATAGGTAAAATTGGAAGAATAAACACATGGGTCATACACATATACATTATATACAAATATGCATATACATATGTGTGTGTGTATGTGTGTGTTCTTTTCCTACACGTGTGTGTGAGTGTATATCTTTAATTGAGACAGAATTTCCATTCTGGTAGTCAGACCATAAGTTATACTGACTTATTGTGTTGTGAAAGCATCCTGAATCTGATTTTTTTTTTTTACATAATTCCTGCATTAAGAAAAAATATTTTCACATGCTTCAGGATCACCGAGTCTGCTAAAATGAGACCTTGTGATTTGAATGGCTCAAGCTTCATTGAGAAGTGGCTGTAATTCTGTAATACTTTATTGAGGACAGACTAAAAATAGAAGCCAAAGCCTTAAGTATATTGCTGTCTCTTAGTGACATAGCTACACATAGCTTTTCTGCTATCTAGACCTTAGTTAATTCAATGAAAGCTGAGGCCAGCTGTAAGATTTAGTTATGGTGGAAATAGTTGATAATCTTGGTCTGTTTCTGTAGCTTTCAAAGTTTTAGCCCTGTATAAGAGGAGTATTTTAGATCAAAACATGCAGAGGTACACTTCACAAAAATACCAAGGCAACTAAAGCACATTTTGCAATGGTAGCAACAGTGCCAATTAGAATATGATCTTTGTATTTAAATTCCCAGGGATAGGGTTACCATGACTGAGGTCTTAGGCTGGTTCAACCCCTCTATAGATTTTGATGAATGCTGCAGGCAGAATATAGGGAAAATATCCACACTTTGCTGCTTTCAGTTAAAAATCAGTTATCATTTTGATAAGTATTTGAGACTTCACACATACTGGAGCTGTCATGGTGATTCAGTATTTGGGGAAGGAACGTTTCCAGTTTTATTCGTTATTTATTTTGCAAAGCTCAGCCTTTATGAGTACATGTGTCTGGAGTTGTATCTCTGTAGAACTGCTACTCCCTGGGTTTTGGATTCACACTTCAGAGTACTAGCAAGATTTGGGAGTTTTTTTTGTTTTTTTTTTTTTTTGCTGTACGCAAGCCTCTCACTGTTGTGGCCTCCCCCATTGCGGAGCACAGGCTCCGGACGCACAGGCCCAGCGGCCTTGGCTCACGGACCCAGCCTCTCCGCGGCATGTGGGATCTTCCCAGACCGGGGCACGAACCCGTATCCCCTGCATCGGCAGGCGGACTCTCAACCACTGCGCCACCAGGGAAGCCCAAGATTTGGGAGTTTGTTCCGTTTTGATATTGCATGTGTGTGCACGCACTTAAATCTTGATATGTCCTGATGCTATGAAGAATTCACTCCTGTATCTAACAGAGTCTATTAAGTAGACCAGCTTCTTCTGACGTTATCAGTATAAATAAAAAGCTTCAGATACAAGCATGAAATATCTGTTGAAAATAATCAGAAAACAGAACTGTATCTTAAAAGAAAGCATTAGTAAGCAGTGGTGTGAATGGTGGACTGGGTTTACCAGTTATATAGATGTAATGACATAGTAACTGTAATCATCACAAAAAAAGTCATTCCACTGTATTTATTATTCTCATTTTTAGAGATTTGTCAGATTATTGGGAATGACATTCCTAGAGATAAAGGTAAAACAAAACCATTATCATGATAATAGCAAAGCTTTTTTTTTTTTTAAAGAAGATGTTGGGGGTAGGAGTTTATTAATTAATTTATTTATTTTTGCTGTGTTGGGTCTTCATTTCTCTGCGAGGGCTTTCTCTAGTTGTGGCAAGCGGGGGCCACTCTTCATCGCGGTGCGCGGGCCTCTCACTATCGCGGCCTCTCTTGTTGCGGAGCACAGGCTCCAGACGCGCAGGCTCTGTAGTTGTGGCTCATGGGCCTAGTTGCTCCGCGGCATGTGGGATCCTCCCAGACCAGGGCTTGAACCCGTGTCCCCTGCATTAGCAGGCAGATTCTCAACCACTGCGCCACCAGGGAAGCCCAGCAAAGCTTTTTTGAAAGTGTTTATATGTATTTTAAGCAACTTACATACAGTATCTACCAATTAGCATAATAAAATTGTGAACTAAATGCTGTTACTCACAGATAAAAACCTAGGTTTCAGAGGGTAAATCACTTGCTCAAGGACCTGCAACTAATGCAGGACAAAACTAGTACCAAGAACTAGATCATTCTGCCTCTCAAGCTCATGGTTTTAATTCCTCTCAATTTTCTAAAAAGCATGATTGGAACAACTGGTGGCCTACATAATGGAAAACTTTGAAGTTTGTGTGAAATGGAAGTATTTGAGGATCTATCATATTGAAATGGTTAAGCTTATTCTGTGTGGCTCCATATGGCATAACTAGGACCAATGAGTAGATGTTACAAGCATGAAAATTTCAATTCTATTCATTTTATTAAAAAATAAAATAGAATCTTCTAGAAGGAATGAATGCCCTGTCGTTGGAAATTATTGATCTCAGACTTAAGACAAAAGTCAAGTAGAAGAGTTTTTCATGGAGGACACAAAAAATGAGCTAGATTATTTCAAAAGTTCTGTCTACTGCTAAGATTCCACACTTTAGGTTTTAACTATTTGCAAGTGTTAATTTGTGGAGGCAAAGTAGAAAACGTCAATAATGCTACTTTTTGAGATTACTGCATACCAAGATTTCACTTTATGCTATTCTATTGAATTTGTTAATAATTTATTTTGGAGGGCAAGGGACAGGCAAGTTTTGACAAATTTACACTCAGCATCTTTCATTATTTCTTACTGGAGATTATATTGTGGTTAGTTAGGTAAATTTGCCATTTTTGGTGATAGAAAGTTTCAGGTAGAAGTTGTTACTTTAAAAAGCCCTTGAGTAAAGTAAAGTGGATAGCTTTTGAGATGGGATTCATTCTGGACTTACAAATTCCACATCTTCTAGGGGAGCATAAGAATGGAATGTTCTTTAATGTTATCTGGAATTTCAAAGTAAATAATACATTTTTAAATACGCAAGAGCAAGAAGGAGATGCAGTTTTTTGACTTTTAAAAATACATAATTTAAAATAATTTTTGATCATTTTGTTTCATTGGATAATGTTGGGTCTATCTGCTTGCTGAAAATATTTTTTTCCTACATAATGTGAAAGATAAAGCACCACAGAGGTTACCTTTATGTCAATCATGTTTTACTCACTTGTTTTTAATTGGATTTCCTCCACTTTGACAATTCTAATATGCCTCCCTGGTCACACCCTCTATTCCCCGTCCCCCATATACTACTACTGAGATTCATTGCTCTTGATATAAATAATAAAATAATTATGGTACATATGAAAGTAAGCCTTATATTTAGATGAATGTAAAGGGGAGTGTGTAGTTGGCCATGGGCAGTTTCTTCCTAGCTTGAATGTATTAGTTTATCAGATGAGGGAGAAAGAGTTGATAAAGTTCATAAGAAGTAAGGAATTTTAACTCTTTGAATTGAAAATAATAGCATTCATGATACAGGATTATGGAAACTCAGGGCCACTTGGACAGATGGACTCTGAAGAAATTCTCTTAAGTGATTTGTGGAGACAGCTGGGTGAATGGTCACTGTGCTAAGAGTGTCTAGAAATTAGACGCTATGAGAGAATGATCATATATTGTGGAAAGTCCCCTCCTCACATAAGCCTGCTATGATGTAAGCAAACTGAGTTACATTGGTGTGGTGTGACAAGGGAGAACACACAGAATTACAAAATGAGACTGTTAGGGGAAGTGAGCACACGTGTTCTATTGATCGTAGTTTGAGTTGGAAGTTCATAGGGCAGGATTTCAGAAATGGGGCAAGACTTTGGTCCCATTGATTTCCTAAGGAAACATTTCATGCAAATTTCATGAGAAATAGGTTGGACTTAGCTTGAATTTTTGACAACAGGGGCTGGAATGCTATGTTTACAAAAATGGAGAGCATAGTGCTGACATTAATGATGCCATGGAAGAGTAAACAGCAGGATATGGTGACAGATTGAATGCAGAGGGGGGGACCTAAATGACATTACTGCCTTGTGGCTAATGTGACAACAAAACAGCAGGATATAGACTGTGTGACAATTGCTTTCTGTCCAAGGACAACCACAAATGGAAGAGTAATCACACCAGGACATGTGTTTCTAAATAAATCAATATATGTGGCAAAGTATGCATCCAATGAAGGTAAAATTAAAAATGGTCCATAAATTAATGAATCCAATTAGGATCTATATCTTCTTTGACTTTTGCTTGATTTTTTTAGATACTTTATTTATTTTAACATGTTTATTGGAGTATAATTGCTTTACAATGTTGTGAAGTTGTGTTAGTTTCTGCTTTATAACAAAGTGAATCAGCTATATGTATACATATATCCCCATATCTCCTCCCTCATGCATCTCCCTCACACCCTCCCTATCGCAGCCTCCCAGGTGGTCACAAAGCACCAAGCTGATCTCCCTGTGCTATGCAGCTGCTTCCCACTAGCTATCTGTTTTACATTTGGTGGTGTGTATATGTCCATGCCACTCTCTCACTTCGTCCCAGCTTACCTTCCCTCTCCCCATGTCCTCAGGTCCATTCTCTACATCTGTGTCTGTCTTCCTGTCCTGCCCCTAGGTTCTTCAGAGCCTTTTTTTTTTTTTTTTAGGTTCCATATATATGTGTTAGCATACAGTATTTGCATTTCTCTTTCTGACTTACTTCACTCTGTATGACAGTCTCTAGGTCCATTCACCTCACTACAAATAACTCAATTTTGTTTCTTTCTATGGCTGAGTAATATTGCATTATATATATGTGCCACATCTTCTTTATCCATTCATCTGTTCATGGACACTTAGGTTGCTTCCATGTCCTGGCTATTGTAAATAGAGCTGCAATGAACATTTTAGTGCATGACTCTTTTTGAATTATGGTTTTCTCAGGGTATATGTCCAGTAGTGGGATTGCTGGGTCGTATGGTAGTTCTATTTTTAGTTTTTTAAAGAACCTCCATAGTGTTCTCCATAGTGGCTGTATCAATTTACATTCCCACCAACAGTGCAAGAGGGTTCCCTTTTCTCCACACCCTCTCCAGCATTTATTGCTTGTAGATTTTTTGATGATGGCCATTCTGACTGGTGTGAGGTGATACCTCATTGTAGTTTTGATTTGCATTTCTCTAATGATTAATGATGTTGAGCATCCTTTCATGTGTTTGTTTGCAATCTGTATATCTTCTTTGGTGAAATGTCTATTTAAGTCTTTGGCCCATTTTTGAATTGGGTTGTTTGTTTTTTTGATATTGAGCTGCATGAGGTGCTTGTAAATTTTGGAGATTAATGCTTTGTCAGTTGCTTCCTTTGCATATATTTTCTCCCATTCTGAGGGTTGTCTTTTCATCTTGTTTATGTTTTCCTTTGCTGTACAAAAGCTTTTAAGTTTCATTAGGTCCCATTTGTTTATCTTTGTTTTCATTTCCATTTCTCTAGGAGGTACGTCACAAAGGACTTGCTGTGATTTACGTCAGAGAGTGTTCTATGTATGTTTTCCTCTAAGAGTTTTATAGTGTCTGGCCTTACATTTAGATCTTTAATCCATTTTGAGTTTATTTTTGTGTATGGTGTTAGAGAGTGTTCTAATTTCATTCTTTTACATGTAGCTGTTCAGTTTTCCCAGCACCACTTATTGAAGAGGCTGTCTTTCCTCCATTGTATATTTTTGCCTCCTTATCAAAGATAAGGTGACCATATGTGTGTGGGTTTATCTCCGGGCTTTGTATCCTGTTCCATTGATCTATATTTCTGTTTTTGTGCCAGTACCATTTTGTCTTGATTACTGTAGCTTTGTAGTATACTCTGAAGTCCAGGAGTCTGATTCCTCCAACTCTGGTTTTCTTCCTCAAGATTGCTTTGGCTATTTGGGGTCTTTTCTGGTTCCATACAAATTGTGAAATTTTTTGTTTTAGTTCTGTGAAAAATGCCATTGGTTGTTTGATGGGGATTGCATTGAATCTGTGGATTGCTTTGGGTAGTATAGTCATTTCCAGAGTGTTGAGTCTTCCAGTCCAAGAACATGGTATACCTCTCCATTTGTTTGTATTATCTTTGATTTCTTTCATCAGTGTCTTATAGTTTTCTGCATACAGGTCTTTTGTCTCCTTAGGTAGGTTTATTCTTAGGTATTTTATTCTTTTTCTTGCAGTGGTAAATGGGAGTGTTTCCTTAATTTCTCTTTCAGATTTTTTTGTCATTAGTGTATAGGAATGCAAGAGATTTCTATGCATTAATTTTGTATCCTACTACTTTACCAAATTCATTGATTAGCTCTAGTACTTTTCTGATAGCATCTTCAGGACTTTGTATGTATAGTATCATGTCATCTGCAAACGGTGACAGTTTTTCTCCTTCTTTCCCGATTTGGATTCCTTTTATTTCTTTTTCTTCTCTGATTGCTGTGGCTAAAACTTCCCAAACTGTGTTGAATAATAGTGGTGAGAGTGGGCAACCTTGTCTCATTCCTGATCTTAGAGGAAATGGTTTCACTTTTTCACAATTGGGAACGATGTTGGCTGTGGGTTTGTCATATATGGCCTTTATTATGTTGAGGTAAGTTCCCTCTGTACCTACTTTCTTTTTTTTTTTTTTTTTTTTTTTTTTGGCGGTCCGCGGGCCTCTCACTGTTGTGGCCTCTCCCATTGCGGAGCACAGGCTCTGGACGTGCAGGCTCAGCGGCCATGGCTCACGGGCCCAGCCGCTCCGCGGCATGTGGGATCTTCCCGGACCGGGGCACGAACCCTTGTCCCCTGCATCGGCAGGCGGACTGTCAACCACTGCGCCACCAGGGAAGCCCCTGTACCTACTTTCTGAAGGGTTTTTATCATAAATGGGTGTTCAATTTTGTCAAAAGCTTTTTCTGCATCTATTGAGATGATCATATGGTTTTTCTCCTTCAATTTGTTAATATGTTTTATCACATTGATTAATTTGCATATACTGAAGAATCCTTGCATTCCTGGGGTAAACCCCACTTGATTACATTATATCCTTTAAATGTGCTGTTGACTTCTGTTTGCTAGTATTTTGTTGAGGACTTTTGCATCTATGCTCATCAGTGATATTGGCCTGTAGTTTTCTTTTTTTGTGACATCTTTTTCTGGTTTTGGTATCAGGGTGATGGTGGCCTCGTAGAATGAGTTTGGGAGTGTTCCTTCTTGTGCTATATTTTGGAAGATAGGTGTTAGCTCTTCTCTAAATGTTTGATAGAGTTCACCTGTGAAGCCATCTGGTCCTGGGCTTTTGTTTGTTGGAAGATTTTTAATCACAGTCTCAATTTCAGTGCTTGTGATTGGTCTATTCATATTTTCTATTTCTTCCTGAGTCAGTCTCATAAGGATGTGCTTTTCTAAGAATTTGTCCATTTCTTCCAGGTTGTCCTTTTTATTGGCATATCGTTGCTTGTAGTAATCTCTCATGATCCTTTGTATTTCTGCAGCGTCAGTTGTTACATCTCCTTTTTCATTTCTAATTCTATTGATTTGAGTCTTCTCCCTTTTTTTCTTGATGAGTCTGGCTAATAGTTTATCAATTTTGTTTATCTTCTCAAAGAATCAGCTTTTACTTTTATTGATCTTTGCTATTGTTTCCTTCATTTCTTTTTCATTTATTTCTGATCTGATCTTTATGATATCTTTCCTTCTGCTAACTTTGGGGTTGTTTTGTTCTTTTTTCCCTTATTGCTTTAGGTGTAAGGTTAGGTTGTTTATTTGAGATATTTCTTGTTTCTTGAGGTAGGATTGTATTGCTCTAAACTTCCCTCTTAGAACTGCTTTTGCTGTATCCCATAGGTTTTGGGTGGTCATCTTTTCATTGTCATTTGTTTCTAGGTATTTTTTGATTTTCTCTTTGATTTCTTCAGTGATCCCTTGGTTATTTAGTAATGTATTGTTTAGCCTCCATGTGTGGTTTTTTTTTTTTTTTTTTTGCGTTACGCGGGCCTCCCACCGCTGCGGCCTCTCCCATTGCGGAACACAGGCTCCAGACACGCAGGCCCAGCGGCCACGGCTCACGGGCCCAGCCGCCCCGCGGCACGCGGGATCCTGCCAGACCGGGGCACAAACCTGCGTCCCCTGCATCAGCAGGCGGACCCCCAACCACTGCGCCACCAGGGAAGCCCCATGTGTTTGTATTTTTAAAGATTTTTTCCTGTAATTGATGTCTAGTCTCATAGCACTGTGATCAGAAAGGATACCTGATACAATTTCAATTTTCTTAAAATTACCAAGGCTTGATTTATGACCCAAGATATGATCTGTCCTGGAGAATGATCCATGACCACTTGAAAAGAGTGTGCATTCTGTTGTTTTTGTATGGAATGTCCTATAAATATCAATTGAGTTCATCTTGTTTAATGTATCATTTAAAGCTTGTGTTTCCTTTTTTATTTTCATTTTGGATGATCAGTCCATTGGGGAAAGTGGGGGATTAATGTCTCCTATTATGATTGTGTTACTGTTGATTTCCCCTTTTATGGCTGTTAGCATTTGCCTTATGTATTGAGGTGCGCCTATGTTGGGTGCATAAATAGTTACAATTGTTATATCTTCTTCTTGGATTGGTCCCTTGATCATTATGTTTTGTCCTTCCTTGTCTATTGTAACATTCTTTATTTTACCGTCTGTTTTATCTGATATGAATATTGCTACTCCAGCTTTCTTTTGATTTCCATTTGCATGGAATATCTTTTTCCATCCCCTCTCTTTCAGTCTGTATGTGTCCCTAGGTCCTAAGTGGGTCTCCTGTAGACAGCTTATATACAGGTCTTGTTTTTGTATCCATTCAGCCAGTCTCTGTCTTTTGGTTTGAGCATTTAATCCATTTACATTTAAGGTATTTATTGATATGTATGTTCCTATTACCATTTTCTTAACTGTTTTGGGTTTGTTATTGTAGGTCTTTTCCTTCTCTTGTGTTTCCTGCCTAGAGAAGTTCTTCTAGCATTTGTTGTACAGGTGGTTTGGTGTTGCTGAATTCTCTTAGCTTTTGCTTGTCTGTAAAGGTTTTAATTTCTCCGTCAAATATGCATGAGATCCTTGCCGGGTAGAGTAATCTTGGTTGTAGGTTTTTCCCTTTCATCACTTTAAACATCTCCTGCCACTCCCTTCTGGTTTGCAGAGTTTATGCTGAGAAATCAGCTGTTAACCTTATGGGGATTCCCTTGTATGTTTTTTGTTGTTTTTCCCTTGCTGCTTTTAATGTTTTATCTTTGTATTTAATTTTGATAGTTTGATTAATATGTGTCTTGGCATGTTTCTCCTTGGATTTATCCTGTGGGGGACTCTCTGTGCTTCCTGGACTTGATTGACTTTCCTTTTCTATATTAGGGAAGTTTTCAACTATAATCTCTTCAAATATCTTCTCAGTCCCTTTCTTTTTCTCTTTTTTTTCTGGGACCCCTATAATTCAAATGTTGGTGCATTTACTGTTGTCCCAGAGGTCTCTGAGTGTGTCCTCAATTCTTTTCATTCTTTTTTCTTTATTCTGGTCTGTGGTAGTTATTTCCACTATTTTATCTTCCAGGTCACTTATCTGTTCTTCTTCCTCCCTTTTTCTGCTGTTGATTCCTTCTAGAGAATTTTTAATTTCATTTATTGTCTTGTTCATCATTGTTTGTTTGCTGTTTAGTTCTTCTAGGTCCTTGTTAAACGTTTCTTGTATTTTCTCCATTCTATTTCCAAGATTTTGGATCATGTTTACTATCATTTCTCTGAATTCTTTTTCAGGTAGACTGCTTATTTCCTCTTCATTTGTTTGGTCTGGTGGGTTTTTACCTTGCTCCTTCATCTGCTGTATGTTTCCCTGTGTTCTCATTTTGCTTAACTTACTGTGTTTGGGGTCTCCTTTTAGCAGGCTGCAGGTTCGTAGTTCCTTTTGTTTTTGGTGTCTGCCCCCAGTGGCTAAGGTTGGTTCAGTTGGTTGTACAGGCTTCCTGGTGGAGGGGACTGGTGCCTGTGTTCTGGTGGATGAGGCTGGATCTTGTCTTTCTGGTGGGTAGGACCGTGTGCAGTGGTGTGTTTTGGGGTGTCTGTGACCTTAATATGATTTTAGGCAGTCTCTCTGCTAATGGGCAGGGTTGTGTTCTTATCTTGCTAGTTGTTTGGCATAGGGTGTCCAGCACTGTAGCTTGCTGGTCGTTGAGTGGAGCTGGGTCTTAGCGTTGAGATGGAGATCTCTGGGAGAGCTTTCACCGTTTGATATTACGTGGAGCTGGGAGGTCTTTGGTGGACCAGTGTCCTGAACTCGGCTCTCCCACCTCAGAGGCCCAGGCCTGGCACCTGGCTGGAGCACAAAGATCCTGCCAGCCACACGGCATATGTCTGGCACAGTATTAGATGCTCAAGAGACAGGAGTCAATGAGAGACATGATGTACTTTGCCCTCCTGAAGTTTATATCCAGTTGTATTTATATCGAGCATGGCATATAATTTTCTTGTCTGAATTCATGTGTGGAGGGAGAGGAGAGAGCCACCGTGTCCTACTCACTGCGCTCTTGGGGAAAGCGCTCTGCCTCCTTGGCCTCGCGAGGGCCTTGCACCGGCACGTGTAGGGCGAGTGTGGGGGTATCTAGTGCCCAGATGCCTGTCTCCTTTTGGCATTTGGGAGGTAAAGGGGGTCCACTTTGCCTCCCAGCAGGAAACTCAGCACCCCCGCCCCCAGCAGAGGAACCGGCAGATTAAAGGCCACAGCCACAGGAGGGCGAAGGATGCTGCAGCTTGGCTCAGGGCGCTGGCTGGGGCATCGGCCCTGCTTGACTTTTATAACAAATGTCAACATAGAGAAGTTACCGATTTGTGTAAATATAACAGCAGTTTTCATTTTTCCATTGCTGGCTTACTGTATAACACGCATTATGCTAAGTGTTTTATATGCATCATTTTATTTAGTCTGTCTATGTACAGTTTTCACCCCCTGTGTATAGATGGCAACATTGAGGTTTAGAAAGGTTGAGACTCTTGCTCAAGGTTATATAGCCAGTAAGTGGTAGAGCTAGGATTTAATCTTCACCTTTCAGACCCAGACCCATTCTCTTAAGAATTTGGCAGCCTACTTCATAATTGACTTTGAGATCATGACCTACCCTGGAGGCAAAACCATTATTCCTCAATTAGCATTTGAAGTAGACAAAGCATGAAAGGGAGTGGCCCTGACAATAGAGGGAAGCCAAAAAAGAAGCATACAAACAAGCAAATGCACAGATAGGTTTTTAGTGACCCAACCAACCATTTTCATCATCATTATTAAGAACAACCTCACTACAAAGAGATTGATGTCCAGATTGTGTTTTAGCCCCAGTTGGCATATTTTCATTTTGTAAACTGGCCATTTTATAAGAATCAGTAGGTCTTAACGTAACTAGTTCATCTCAAACGAACTAAATAAAAGAGCCATGGGAAAAGGCTCGTTATGAAGATAAAACAAAACAAAAACCCATGACTTCAGCTCTTTGTAGAAATTAAGTGTGGCTTTGATATCTCTTAATGAATTATAATTCAAACCAGAAAATAAGGAAAATAAGGATAAAGGTATATTTTATGTTAGGCTCTTTGATTTTACTGTGGGCAGGTCACTTAACCTCTTTGCACCTGTTTCATCATCTCTGAAACAGGAAGGAAAATGTCTTCCCTATAGACCACCTTGTTGTGAACCTCCAATGCAAGTCTTTTTTTTTTTTTTTTTTTTTTGCTACACGTGGGCCTCTCACTGTTGTGGCCTCTCCCGTTGCAGAGCACAGGCTCTGGATGTGCAGGCTCAGCGGCCATGGCCCATGGGCCCAGCCACTTCACGGCATATGGGATCTTCCCGGATCGGAGCACGAACCCTTGTCCCCTGCATCGTCAGGTGGACTCTCAACGACTGCGCCACCAGGGAAGCCCCAATGCAAGTCTTTTAAAGCCACTAGAAACTAATACAGCACACCCCAGGTGTCAAAGCGGTCCTTAGTTTGAAGATTTTCCTTTTTCCTTTGGTGTTTCAGAGTTCAGAGTTAGTTAAACTTTAGTATGCAATACAAGACCTGATTCTTGACTGCAAATATCCCTTGAAGAAAAGAAATCTAGATATCAAGCTACCTTGAAATATTCATTTCTATTGGCACGCTGTGAAGATTAATGTGGTGTTTGCCAAATACATGAAGCTACTTACAGAAAACCTCTTACGAGCACAAATTTAAAAGACTGATCATTATTTTTATTATTATTAGAATTAGAATCACTTATCCCAATATGATGTTAAAGAATGCACACAGCCATTTGAGAAACTAAAGTGGAAGAATATTTTTTGCCACCCTCAATTTTGTCTTCAGGACCACTTACTCAGCATCCTAAGTGCTTGCTGCTTCTGCTGGCTCAGAAATAAACAATTTGTTAAGGGAATGAATGCCATGTTTGCCTGTAGTTGCAAAATTCCAGCTTGATTTTTGACTCTTTCAACAGTATCTTTAAAATCTCTACTGAATAAAGGGATTGAGAATCAGTATTTACTGAAATTGCTATTGGAACTGACAGAAGAGATTTTTGATTTAGATTCAAAAATAGAGAGAAAAGCACAGATGATAAAAGAAAACTGGAAATCTAGGAGAGACTCCCTTATCTTTTGACTCATGGGTTTACATCAGTTTTCCAGAAGAACAACAGTATTTATACTGCATGATGATTTACACAGTTGCATGATTTCTACTTTTATAAGTGAAAGAAATGAAAATGTTGGGTACAGAGGACATTTATTTGAAATCATTTTGTATGCAAGTGATGGAATCAGGAAACAAGCAGCAACATTCCCTTGTTTTATATCCAGTGCCTTGCACAGTGCCGAACGTGTAGTATGTACTTTGTAAATGCTTAGTGATCCAATAAATGAGTCCTGTAAGCCCAGGACAGTTACTGACCATCACCTGTACCAACAGTGTTCCTAATGATCATACAGGATATTTGGATATGCAGACATTCCCTAAGGTCTAAGTATCAGCTCCTCAGTATCCATCACACAAAAATAATCAGCTCTGTACAATTTTCCTCACTGAAATGCGTTGAGAAAAACAGAAAGTAAGCTGAATTTGAACTCTTGAGAGGAATGATGAGGATAAACGAGGAAACAGACACACCAGAAGGGCTGTTTCAAAAGGGATGGCATAGTCACTTGGTCCATCTATGTTGCTGTAAATGGCATTACAGTAAGTCCCCCACATACGAACCTTCAAGTTGCGAACTTTCAAAGATGCAAACCTGTGTTCGCATGTCCAATCACATAAGTTAGTTCACGTGTTTGGCATACATCATCACGTGCATGCATCCTCTACAAGTGGTTGTGCTTTTGTGGACTTTACTATACAGTACTGGATAGAGTACAATAGTACAGTATCTTTATTTCAAGCCCAGGAGGTCCGGAAGCAAGCATAAAAGCAGCGGTGATGTAGCTGGTACTGCTGAGAAGCGCCAAGGGATAACGATGGAACTTGCTGTGCAACATGAGGAGCTTACTAATGAAGACCTGATGGAACTGGAGGCCCAGAGAAAGGACGAAGAGAGACAAGAGGAGGAAGAAGTAACTGAAGAACTGAAGAGATTCACAATGCAGGAAATGGCAAGAGGATTTTCTTTATTTGAGGAGGCACTGTTTGTTTTTGAGGCACAGGACCTGAACGTAGAACAGTACACAAAGGTTGTAGCAGCCGTTCAGAATGCAATCCAGTGCTACCGTGCCATCTATGATGAGATAAAAAGAGCTACTACCCAGACATCAATGGATCATTTTTTCAAGAGGTTAGATAGAATTGAATCCAGCAAGGAACCAGAACCTGTGCCATCAACGTCAGGTGTGAGTGAAACTGCAGCTTGCCCTCCGTCTCCTATTGCCGGCGATCCTTCAGCTCTACCATCTCCCACCTCCTCTCCCTCCTCCAGTCAGTAACTCTTCTTGCCTGTTCACTCAATGTCAGCCCTAGTATGCCAGCTGTTGTACTGCACTACTGTACTTTTCAAGGTACTGTACTGTAAGATTAAAAATGTTTGCTTTATTTTTTGTGTTTGTTTTTTATGTATTATTTGTGTGAAAAGTATTACAAGCCTATTACAGTACAGTACTATATAGCCGATTGTGTTAGCTGTGTACCTAGGCTAATTTTGTTGGACTAATGAACAAATTGAACTTATGAATGTGCTCTTGGAATGGAACTCTTTTGTATGTAAGGGACTTACTATATTTCATTCTCTTTTATGGCTGAGTAGTATTACATTGTGTGTGTGTGTGTGTGTGTGTGTGTGTGTGTATACCACATCTTCTTTATCTATTTATCTGTTGATGGACATTTAGGTTGCTTCTATATCTTGGCTATTGTAAATAGTGCTGCTGTGAACATTGGGGTTCATGCATCTTCTTGGATTAGATTTTTCTCTGGATATATGACCAGGAGAGGGATTGCTGGGACATATGGCAACTCTATTTTTAGTTCTTTAAAATACCTTTTTCAATAATGGCTGCACTAATTTATATACCTACCAACAGTGTAGGAGGGTTCCCTTTTCTCCACACCCTCTCCAGCATTTATTTGTAGATTTTTAATGATGGCCATTCTGTCTGATGTGAAGTGGTATCTCATTGTAGTTTTGATTTGCATTTCTCTGATAATTAGCGGTGTTGAACATCTTTTCATGTGTATATAGGCCATCTGTATGTTCTCTATGGAGAAATGTCTATTTAGGTCTTCTGCCCATTTTTTGAATGGGTTGTTTGTTTCCTTGTTATCGAGTGAAGTAAATCAGACAGAGAAAGACAAATATCATATGGTATCATTATATATGGAATTGAAAATATGATACAAATGAACTTATTTACAAAACAGAACCAGACTTACAGACGTAGAAAACAAACTTATGGTTACCAAAGGGGAAAGGGGGGGAAGGGATAAATGAGGAGTTTGAGATTAGCAGATACAAACTACTATACATAGAATAGATAAACAAGGTTCTACTGTGTAGCACAGGGAACTATATTCAGTATCTTGTAATAACCTATAATGGAAGAGAATATGAAAAAGAATGTATATATATAATATGTATAAGTGGGATCATTTTGCAGTATACCAGAAAGTAACATAATATTGTAAATAAACTACAATATAAAAAGCAAAATTAAAAGTATTTAAAAAGGGATGGCATGGGCAAAATTAAGGAAAGGAAGGATGATGTACCTTGGGGGGGCATAATGAGTATGAGATGCTATCCTCATACACAAGGAGAACAACGTAGTAGGTGGTTGCTGATGGTTAGGACTAGCAATAATTATTGGAGGTTAGGGCCTTTCCATGGAAATGCCCTTACATGCCTTGCTGAAAGGTGGGTCCTAGGAACTTATTAACAGAGTTGAACACAAGGTAATACTGGAAAAGTTGATTGAACCAGAGGATTTACTGACTCAAGATAAGTTGCTCAGATTATCTTGATAATGTGGACTAAGAATTAGAAAGTAGAACCCTAGTATAGGGTACTAGACCTATAGATTAATATGGAGTTGGGAAGAAAGTTGGTATCCTGAAAACCCCAACTATAGGATTACTTTTGTTTGGTGGGAGCAGGACTCATGTACCGTATAGACCTGCCAATCAGAAGGATGGGAACTTGACACTTTTCCTTTAGAACTTGACACTTTAGAACTTGAACTTTAGAACTTGACACTTTAGAACTTGACACTTTTCCTGTTCCCATTTCCAGTTCTCATGAATCACATGCATACCCTGGACTTCCTGCCCTTGGGTCTTTGAGGTATCCCAATCTTTTCTTGACATAGATTGATTAACTAAGACAGCTTAAGGTATAGCTTCAGAGACACTGTCTGTAGCGTTAGGAATGTTCCTCAGAGGCAATATCAGTGGGCATTAGAGCATTAGATTGGGCGACAGAAAAAAATAAGTTTCCTAATCTTGGCTACGAACAGGCTGAGAAAATCAAGAGATTCTGTCAAGGAAAATGAAAACCAAGAGTAGACCCAATACTGTCTACAACTAAAGTAGTTGAATGTACCCAGAAATTTCCTTTAAAACTTCCATAAGCCTCCACTTAACACCCTTATGCTTTGCTACAATTAGCTTAAGAGTTTATGCTTTTTTTTTTAAATCAATAATGACATGGGTTAGAACTCTCTTAGATAAATGACCAACCTGTCCAGTGAGTGAAACCCTTTAGCATCCCTGCTTAAATATCTCTGCTTGGACACTTCCAATATTTGATTCTAAGAGCTATTTAAACCTCACTTCCAAGTATTGGACAGCTGCCTAATATTGAGGCAAAAGTCCATCTCTCTATGTACTTACCCATGGATTCTTGTCCTGCCTCTCTTGGGTCCACAAACAGTTGAATGATCCATCTTTTATATTGGTGAGGCTTTCACGTTCCATCTCATGATTTAATGCTATTAACTCTGCTTCCCTGAGAAACTAGTGGCAACAAACAGTGTTTCTTTAACTTACTTATGGTAAGCTGTGTTCTGACATATGCAAATGTATCATTAGAACTCCACTCATTCCAAACTTGGAATGATTTGGCAGACTGTGAAATCTTAATGGAATTGTAGCCCCTTCTGACTATATTAGCATGGCTATTAGTATCTCCTGTAATAAACATATCATGTTTTATTTTAGGCAGTTCTGGGACTTTGCATTGCCATTATTGACAATTTGCTTCATGTATATATATAAGTAATATTGTCTGGGGTTCTTCCTGTATATTCCCCTAGCTCTCCAGTTTTCCCTTCCATTAAAAGGACCATTTATCCCATCAGAAAAGAATGGAGACAAATATATAGGAGTTCTCTTTATATACACAAAAACTAAATGCCTTTTAACTCATCTCTGATGTATAGTAGCTGGAGATGGAGAGCTGGTATGGGATTAGCTAAAAGGATTTTTTGATGCATAGTTTCCCTCCTTGGAGGATAATATCTCTCCTTGGAGGATAATATATATATTTTCTCGACAATAGGAAATCAGAGAAAGATTGCTACATTACAATTTGTTTTGCCTATCCTAATAGGACCAGGATAAAATTTGTATCCAAATTGAAAAATACTATGTAAGACAAATGAATATAGGCTACATCCATTGCCTATGTAAAATGCCAAGATTTGCTTCATATTTTATCCAGAGAAAGACAATTATTTGTACAGTGTGTTTGCAATAAAGTATAATAACATAGAGTAATAAATGTTATGTTTGAAAGCTCCTATAACTTTCAGTAATTAAACATCATAATAGGAATGTTCTAACCACAGCTTACCTGTCAGTTATTCTGCATATGGATTTCCACTTACTTCCACTAAAACTGTTAGTGAACAAGGGTGTTTTCAAGAGGCAAGCATTAAAAAGCTAGGGCGTTTACTATTAGTGAAGAGAAATAATAGGTTGAGAGGGTGTTTAAGGGTACCTCTGAGCATTCACTTAACTTAAAGCTAGTTAGAGCACTGATAGATGCAAGACACTGAGGGGAATGCGTATTGCAATCTTAGAATGTCAGCATGTGATATATGCAGTCAAAAGGGAACATGTGGTCATGGTTTGATACAGTGAAAATGAGAACACAATCGCCCTGTTTCAAAGGAGTTTAGAAGTAAATGCTCAAGTTTTCAAAAGACAAGTTTGTTGCCTCCAAAAATGTTTTAAGAAATTGTGAAACTGTCTTCCAAAGTGACTCTGCCATTTTGCACTCCCACCAGCAATGAAATAGAGTTCCTGTTGTTCTACATCCTTACGAGTGTTTGGTGTTGTCTGTAAAGGCTAAAGCCTTTCTGATAGATGTGCAGCGATATCTCATTGTTACTTCAGTCTGTACTAACTTAGTGACATATGAGGTTGAGCATCTTTTCATATGATTATTTGCTATTTGCATGTTTTCTTTAATGAGAAGTCTGTTCACATCTTTTGCCCAGGTTTTTTTTTTTTTTTGCGGTACGTGGGCCTCTCACTGCCGTGGCCTCTCCTGTTGCGGAACACAGGCTCCGGACGTGCAGGCTCAGCGGCCATGGCTCACGGGCCCAGCTGCTCCACGGCATGTGGGATCTTCCCGGACCGGGGCACAAACCCGTGTCCCCTGCATTGGCAGGCAGACTCTCAACCACTGCGCCACCAGGGAAGCCCTTTTGCCCAGTTTGTAACTGGCTTGTCTATTTTCTTTTCTGTTTTTTATAATTGACATGTAACATTATATTAGTTTCAGGTATACAATTAAATGATTTGATATTTGTATCTACTGCAAAATGATCACCGTAATAAATCTAGTTAACATCTGGCATCATATATAGTTGCAGGGTTTTTTTCTTGTGATGAGAACTTTAAAGAGCCACTCTCTTAGCAACTTCAAATATGCAGTGCACTATTATAATAGTAATAATCAGTTTGTCAGTGTTCTTATTGTTGAGTTTTAAGAGTTCTGTTTTTATGTTGAATTCCAGTCTTTTATAATATAGGTGTTTTGAAAATATTTTCTCCTAGACTGTGGCTTGTCTGTCCATTCTCTTAACCTAATATTTGGTAATCATTTTTAAATGTAGATTCTAACCCTGAAGCTTAAATTAATACCCTAGAGTAAAGCAGAAGCATGGACTGAAGGCACGAGTCCAGTCCAGTAGAAACCCTCCCCACCTTCTCCGTAGGGATGCCGTTAGGAATTCAGTTTGGTAGCCATTAAGTGCTCTTTGGAAGTGTGAGGCTTGTGATGAGGAAGAACTTTTCAACTATCAGAATAGCTCAAGGAAGAAATAGTCGTTCAGGGTAGTAGATAGGGTAGCCAGATTTAGCAGATAAAATACAGGCCACCCAATTACATTGGGATTTCAAATACACAACAAATATTTTTTTTCCATAAATATGTCCCATGCAATATTTGGAATATATTTATACTAAAACATTTTTCATTATTTATTTTAAATTCCAATTTAACTGGGCAGCCTGTTTTATCTGGCAACCCTAGTACTAGATAAATAATTCTTAGTTCTGGAAGTGTCCGAAGTTGGGAGTCCATTTGGTAGAAATCTTGTTGAGGAGTCCCAAGTTGAAAAAGAGTGCTTTCAGGTGTCTTCCAGATGAGAAGTTCTCTGATTCAAGATTGCTATGTGAAGGAGAGGGCAGGATTTTGTGGTGTAGGAAGTTATTTAAGAGTCTTTTCCCTCTATTCTCACATCCTCGATTTCTCTTGAAGGATCTCAGTGACCCAATAAATGGATTCAAGAAAGCAATCAGGGCTTCCCTGGTGGCGCAGTGGTTGAGAGTCCACCTGCCGATGCAGGGGACATGGGTTCGTGCCCCGGTCCGGGAAGATCCCACATGCCGCGGAGCGGCTGGGCCCGTGAGCCATGGCTGCTGAGCCTGCGCGTCCGGAGCCTGTGCTCCACAATGGGAGAGGCCACAGCAGTGAGGGGCCCGCATACCGCAAAAAAAAAAAGCTCCTATCTCTGCTTGTGGTCCATGAGGTTCATATGAGCATGACACTCACGTCTGTCAGTCACAATCACAGTGTTTAGTTCTGCTGCTGCAATGATTGGCTCATAGATCTGGAGTCAATAGTAAGAGTCCAGAAAACTTGTAAGCACTGATACATTTTTGTTGGATTTAGACCTGGTCAAATGTTATTATGTGCTTCTGGAATCCAAATGCTACCACTTAGAATCTGAGCATAATGCCAGTTGGAGAAGAACAAATCCAAGAGATGGAAGAATCACATAGGGTTATCATCATATGATACCTTGGGTCAACACCTGTACATGGGCTTTGTGTCACTTGCAACCAAAAGGGTTTTGATAGAAGAGTAAATAGGTATATTCTACCAGTGTATAATTCCTCTCTGATAGAGGACATTTACAGAGCTGAAGAGTGTTTCCTATAACACCAGTGAGACTTGATTATAAATCAAAATCTGTAACCTGATAATGTATGGTCTTTGCCTATCCCAAACCTGTCTGGTGAGATTTACATAGAGAAATTTACATAGAGAAGAGAAAACTACTTCAAAGAAGAGGAGGAATTCTCAACAGCAGTGAATAAAGCATGCAGTTTGGATAAATAACATAAGCCCATTATTGCAAATCAGATTGGGTAATTGTGCATGTGGCCTGGTTGACCTGGACTTCATAATTCCGTTTGGTGTACAGCTTTGTTCAGAGGCAAAAGATCAATCATATTTCAGCATGTGACTCTTTGATAATTTATATCAGTGCAAAAAAAAAAAAGGAGTAAGCAAGGGAACATAGTTACTCATGTCTTAAAAATGTATTTCGTCCCTTTGGTTTGACTACTCACCTCCACAAGCTACTTGCCTATAGGGCAGGAAGAAAATGGAACTAGAGAAATATGCCAACCTTGATAGGTTTCTAACAGCCGAGTGTAAACATGTGTTTGGTGAACAAAAATGTAGCTCAGAGCTTTGTCAGAAATAGAGTTGTTCTATTGATTATGAATTAACTTCATTTCTTAATGAAAGAGGCAGCTCTTTTCTTCTCTCCATTACTGATAATTTAGGTTAAAATATAACACAGTCTGTCCTCCAATTGAAACCACTGTAATTAAATTATTCAGTCTTAAGGATTTTGATTAATCTGAATCTATTATGTAAAAGTTCATTGGAAAGCTGGATGTACTTCAAATAACAAAGTTATAATTGGATACTGTTTTATTTTGTTTGAGGAATTTATTTTCCAATATGCTTTATAAATCTGAGAATTCAAAGGTCTATCCCATCTCTCTTATTATGGAAATTGGGAAATCTAGAGAAAGGAGAGAGATTAATCATGAGAACAGTGTATTCTACCTCACCTCCTCATCAAATAATTCTTGAAGTAAACAAACATAGTTTAGTAGATAGGACAGAGATATATTGTGAGATTTTTCTGTCTTATAAAAAAATTTATATACTTGTTGATATTGTAATGTACCCAACAACCTTTATAGAAAAATTATTTTAGGAATGATTAAATGAGAAAAGCCTGATTGATACTGTCTTTAGAAATAAGTTCTCTCCCCCAACACACACAGATATTAACAAATGGGTTGATCAAAATGGTTTTTTCCTCAAAATGTACTGTACTTAGGAGTGAGACAGGATCACAGTGTGTGCCTTATTATACACTCAAGACAAACCTCATTTAGTTTGTCGTATTATCCCTTTGGGTTTAACCAAAGGACATTAATTTCAGCTCTAGTGGATTCTCAGTCTGCATGAGTTAACTTTGCTGCCATCTGAAGTTTAGAATATCAACTGATCATTTTATACCTACAACTTAGTTACCAGTATATATTGCTAATTTTATATTCATTTATTTTTAATGCCCCCTCCCCTCCTGACACCAAAGAAACCAGGTTATAACCAGTAAGGTAATGCACACCTGAGCCAGAATTTTAAACAGAAAAAATTTTAAGTTAAATTTGAATGTTTTGTCTCCAAAGGGATCACCTGTACTCTTAGATCAAATGCCAGACGTGCAGCTGCACTGAAAGAGTTAACTGAAGTTCCTACTGTAGTCACTCACTCCCTTCTTACTGTTCTCCTGGCACCTTGGCTAGATGTCTTTTAAGCTGGAGTGACCATATAATTTATAAAACAACCTGGGGCACTTTTGAGAGAAAAAGAGGATTCTATTCATAAATAAATACACTAGAGCAACTGGTATAAACTGAAATAGCCGTGGCAAAACAGGATCTGTGTTCACCCTAATTATAATGCTTTTAAAGATAATTGTTAAGGGACTTCCCTGGAGGTCCAGAGGTTAAGACTTCACCTTCCAATTCAGGGTGCGCAGGTTTGATCCCTGGTCGGGGAGCTAAGATCCCACATGCCTCACAGCCAAAAAACCAAAACAAAAACAGAAGCAGTATTGTAACAAATTCAATAAAAACTTTAAAAATGGTCCACATCAAAAAAAAAAAAAAGCTAAAGATAACTGTTAAAGTCAACAGTCATTTCATGTAAGACGTGCCAGATATTAGAGATACAATGTACAAGAAGAGTCATAGCACCTACTTTCAAGGAGATTGTAATCAGATGGGGAAGTTAAGCTCCCCAGGGTAGAAGGAAAGGCTAATAAAGAGTAAAACGAATGATTTCACCTGTTCAATTTTGTATTTGTGACTTTGTGCTTTTGTTGGACTTTATTCAGTGAAGTATTACAACTCCCAGCCTTTTGCTCTAGATGGTATTATAGCCTAGATCCTCTTCACTGGATGGGGCATCCGTCTCCCACCTATGTCAGCAGCTCATGGCTCACAGCTGCCCCAGTCTCTGGACCACTGCCTTAGTCTCTTGGAACTGCAACTCACTACCCCTAAGGATGCAGAAGGCTGGTCCCTGTGGCTCAAGCCCTCTTCCTGTGGATCAGGCACGAGATAGATTTGATGTTCTTTTGGCCCTTATGGCCATTGAGTGTTTACAATGTGTCTAGAAACTGAATTTTTAATCTTATTGAATTTTAATCCATTTACATTTAAATAGCCATATGTGGCTGGTGGCTACTCTATTGAAAACACACTTCATGGTAAAATGTGTGGAGCCAGGCTTCTCCACTGTCTAAAACAACCCCCAGGATCACTGAAAGCCAAGAGCCCTAACTTAAGCTGGTACCCAGTTGTGACACTGATTGTCAGTGTGTTATGGTCCCATAATGTTGGTGTCCTACAGTCAGTTCTGGAAGTTTGGCCTTGCTTCTTTCGCTATGATATTAGACTTACGGAAGAATTCCTAATCAGTGTTCTCCTGGAGCTTCTGAGTGAGATACTGGGGTTTGGCCTGAGTGGAAACTGATATTTCTCTTTTTGGACCAAAGGCATTCCAAACAGTAACCTGGAAGTTTTCAACAAAAAAATGAAAATGTGAGGCCTCCTTTGATGACCTGATCTGTTCCTGGAACCATTCCAATTTGGTTTGGGGCCCAGTAGAACATCTCTGATCTGGAAATAAAGGATCAGGTTTGGTTGGTTCAATGAGGAAGAATAGAGTACAAAGTAGTACTCTTCTTTAGTTTCAAGCTAAAAATATTGCTCTTATCACAGATCCACTGTGAAGTTTAAACAGATAAATATGACGATAGATTTTGTACATTAGAGGAAAAAATCTTGTTTTTCATTGTAGTATGTATAGAAAAATGCTTAGGAAATGAAACCATTATGTCTAGTTTGTGGGTGTGCAGTACATACTATAGAGTATAGACCCTACGCTGCTGCATAGGGACATTGGCTCTGAGGCCAGGTCTTTTTACCTACTTGCTGTGGAGTTTGAAAAAAGTTACTTATTTTCTGAACTTCAGTTTTCTTGCCTGTAAATGAGAACTTTCTATCCAGGCCCTCTCATGTGGTTTTGTGAGATTTCAATGGTATAACTAAATGTTTTGGACCTATAAACTTTTATGGAAACATAGGCTCCTGTAATAGTTTGTTGGAGCTCTTTTTTGTGCTTTATTATTGTTTGTGGAGTCCACTGACCTCGACTTTATTAATCTCCATTAGTGGTTGTGATTTCAAAAGGCTAAAGTTTCCAAGCAGGTAACTTAAATAAGTAGATTAACCAAGTGAGGCCTGTGGAGAGTGGAGAGGCTCACCCCATCCACAAACACCCCAGGCTGCCACCACACATGAATGTGGGCCCTAACTTTAAGTAAGTTAAAGAACAACTTACAATAAATTTTGTGGGACAGAGTTCATTTATTGTCCATATCTAGCCTGTAGGCCACCAGTTTGCAACTTGCAAAAAGGATCTAAAATGTGTTATATTGAAACATAGAATGCAGTAGAGAAGAAAAGCTGAGGAGAGAATCAAGGAATAGAATAAGCTGTTTTCTGTTGATCAATAAGAATTTATTAAAGTCTACCAGGCTGAATGCTTTGGGAGATGCTAACAAAATAGAAAACATTGTCTTTGACCTCAAAGAGCATGGAAGGTCCCCAGGGAGTTATGCAAATGCATGAAGTCTTAGAGAAGGAGAAGAAAGCAAGCTATAATTAGGTGTGAGATGGCTCAGTATAGCCAGTGCCACTCCAAGTGTGGGCTGTAGCCTGGCGCCATAGGGCACTGTTAATCATCCCTGATGAGATAAAAAACCAACATTGAGAATAAGTACTTAGAAACTTCCAGACCAATTTGATAGAGTGCTTTTTTGCTTGTGTAATTTAATTTTTAAAATTGAGGCTTATATTTTGTAGCTCTTTGTTTTGTCTTTTTAAAAAATTTTCCTTTCCTTATAATTCATATTTAGTGTATCTTACAAAAGTGTTCATCAGTGGCAGGTTTACTAAAAAAAACAAAAAGCAAATAAACAGCAACAAATCGCTGATTCTTCATGCCAACATATTGAGAAGCACTGGTAGATATCAGCATTTGAAAAGTCGGAGAACAAATAACTTGCTATTAGATGAGAGTTGTTGGCCCTAGATTAATTTATTAAATGACTTATTCTTTAAAAGCTATCAGGAAAATCACCTCGAAATGGGTTTGCAACACTTCACAAAAGCTTTTCACTGTGAGAGGCAGGCCATAAGCAGACAAATGTCTAGAAGGCAGTTGACTATACTTAAGGGAAAATTTAACCAATTGCTTGTAAACCATTGAGAAATTGAGATTGGCTGAAAATCAGAAATTTGAAACATGTGAGAATGGAAATTCAGCTCAGTGACCCTGATAAGGCCACAGCTAACTGGCCATTAAGAATTCATAATGAAATCAGAACTTGTTTTTTCGTGGCGGGGGAAGGGATCTGTAATTATTTAGCTAATGGATCGCTTGGAAAATTAATCATTCAGCAAGTTGATTTTCAGTGGCTCAACTTAATTCCAGAATTAAAGAAGCTTTGTTGAAAAGGTAAGGTAGATCACAAATTTCTGTCCTTACCATGTTAGCATGCAGGTGGACTAGCTCATTGTGGGCTTACAGGGAACGTGCATGCATACAATTATGCATGCATAGTGGAGTAATCAGCTAGGATAGAATCATGGGTTAGTTCCACGCTGCTGCCCATCCAATTTTTTCTTCTTTAAAAACTTTGCTAACATTTTCTTCCATTCCTCTCTCTTTTATGGCATCATTTGTTCTTGTTCCTAATCTGAGGACTTAACATCCATCAATTACTAAATTAAGACATACTTGCTTTGTCTGTTGAGGATACAGATTCTCAAATGTGCCTTCCCTCATTCACAGACATTCATTGAATGCCTAGTTGGTGCAGCCACTATACTACTAGGTACTAGAATTATGTTCTCTGAAGTAGCCTTTTCACAATGTTTATAATCACTTAAGCCACTTCGTATTTCCCTTTTATACTGTTCTGTCCTAAAATCCAGTAAGTAAGGTATAGCAAAGAAGATATCAGTACTTGGGGTTGGGAGACGTGGGCTGTGGAGAGAGCATGGTGGCTCAGAGTGGGTGTTGGTACTCAAACCTACTCTGAGGGTTCTTGTGTAGGAGTGCGGGCCACTGCAGGATGTCAGAAGCCAAGTAGGGTGTTCACACAAAAAGCCTATATGCAAACGTTCACAGGCACTTTATTCCTAATAGTCCAAAACTAATAATAACCCAGATGTTCTTCAGCAGGTAAATGGTTAAACAAACTGTGCTGCATCTATACTTTGGAATACTACTCAGCAATAAAAAAGAACACACTATTGATGAATGCATCAGCTTGGATAAATCTCCAGGAAGTTAGGCTGAGGAAAAAATGCTAATCCCACAAGGCCACACACTTGAAGATACCATTTATAGAACATACTTTGCTTGAAGATACCATTTATAGAACATACTTTGCATAACAAAATTACAGAAATGGAGTCACATTGGTGATTGCCAAGGATTAGAGGTGGTGGTGGTTGGTGGGAGGGGGTGCATGTGGTTATAAAAGTACAACATGAGGGATTCATGTAGCGATAGGACTGTTCTGTATATTGAGTGGTCAGGTTTACATAAATCTATAACATGTGATGAAGTTGCCTGTAGCTAAATACACACACACACAGACACATGTGAAATTGGGGAAATCGGAATAATATTGGTGGATTATATTAACGTCAGTCTCCTGTTTTGTGATACTGTAGTTATGTAACATGTTAACGTTTAGGGCAAATCCAGTAAAGGCTATGTGGGACCTCTGTATTACTTCTTGAACCTGTGTGTGTGAATCTGCAAGTACTTTTAAAATAAAACATTTTTTCCAGCTTTATTGAGAGATTACTGACATGTAACATGTAAGTTTAAGGTGTACAGTGTAATGAGTTGATACATATGTATAGTGAAATGGTTACCACAGAAAGGTTAGTTAACACCTCTATCCACTAACATAATTATCATTTTGTTTTTGTTGTGGTGAAATTATTGAAGACTTACTCTCTTAACAACTTGCAAATATATAATACAGTGTTGTTAATTACAGCCACCATGCTGTACATTAGATCTCCAGAACTTATTCATCTTATAGGTGGATGTTTATCTCCTTTGACCAACGTCTCTCTATTTTTGTCTACCTCCCAGCCCCTGGAAACCACCATTATACTCTCTATTTCTGTGAATTCAGCTTTTTTAGATTCCACATATTAAGTGAGAACAGACAGTATTTGTCCTTCTCTGTCTGACTTACTTCACTTAGAATAATGTCCTCAAGGTCCATCCAGTTGTTGCAAATGGCAGGATTTCCTTCTTTTTATATGGTTGAATAATATTCCATTTTACATATGCATTTAACACATTTTCTTTATCCATTCATCTGTCAGTGGGCACTTAGGTTGTTTTTGTGTCTTGGCTATTGTGAGTAATCCTGTAATTAATGTGAAATGAAATTATTTCATTTCCTTTGGATATATACCCACAGTAGGAATTGCTGGATCATATAGTAGTTCTGTTTTCAATCTTTGAAGACCCTCCATACTGTTTCCACAGAGGCTGCACCATTCTGCATTCCCACTAACAGTGCACCAGCATTCCCTTTTCTCTACATCCTTGCCAACATTTGTTGTCTGTCTTCTTGATAAGAGCCATAAAATAAAACATTTAATTAAAAGCCAAGCCAAGCCGAGGGCATTAATGTAGGAGGGCTGCCCAGTGCAGGGTGTCAGAATCAAGGAGGCTGTAGAGGGTATTGAACAGAAAGGGTACCTAGCACATGGTGTTGGAGCCTGAGAGGATGAGAGAGCTGTCTATATTGGGCCGTTTGAGGGATGATTCTGAACAAGATGTACGATCCTAAGAGGTAAGAAGAGGATGTGCTCATGGGGTGGCCAGGATATCAAGATCAGAATGGAAGCAGGGTAAGAAGTTTTTCCCTGTGAAGAGACATCCTGGTGTGGTGAGCAAGTGAGGAGGGTGTTCACACAGGTTGCTTCACATGTGGGGAGGGTGATGAGGATAACTGATCATGAGATGTCAGAACGTAAGCAGGGTGAGGGCTGTGTCCACACAAAAGGGCAGCCTGGCCTGGGGGTATGGAGCCTAAGCAAGATGGAGGGTGCATCTGTGTGGGAAGGTGGCCTGGAATGGGGAGTCATGGCTTAGGGAGGCTGAGAAGAGTATCCATGCACACAGTGTCAGGGCTCACGTGAGGTATGGAGGGCTTCCACCTGGTGCTGGGACACATGCCCAGGGAGGCGGGCAGTCAGGAAAGTAGTAGCCAGGTGTGGGGTGAGGAGGTAATCCACGTGAGGGAGAAACTTATGAAAGTGATGGGAGATTGGTTACATTCAGGGAAATTATCAAAGAAGTGAATATGTTAAGAATAACAAGAGCTAGATTTTTATTTTTTATTTTTTTACTGTTGGAGACAGGAGTCCAAAATATTAAAAGAGTAAAGTAAAATGAACCCACTGGTGTTGGATTAGAATTAGAAGTAAAGTTATAATTTATGCTATGTTCATATATATATATATATATATATATATATATATATACACACACACAGATAAAAGAACTCATAAGTATTTGTGTATTTCCTGTCTCTGCTGAGATGAGGTTGAAGCAGTGACACCCCAGTAGCACTAGACACACATATCACCCAGGTCTGGCTTCTGCAGACCTTTCTTTGCTAAAAGAACTAGGGCTCTCTGAAGACATGGCTGATCTTAAGGCTAGAGCAAGGAAAATGTAAGATGAAACTGAAACATCTTATTTTGAAATAAAGCAAGCAAGTGCTCAAATAATGACAGAGAAATGCCAAAAAGGTGCAGAAGCCAACTCAAAGAGCTTGCCTTGAGTAAATCTGGCACAACAGTAGCAAAAAAATAAATGACAGTAATGGGTTAAAACCCACTGAATTAAAAGAAAAGCTCATACATGAGCCTGTACTGATATAAATGAGTAAATTATTAAATTTGAAGATTAATGAGGAACAAAATATTTACATTGCTTAACAGTATCTCGCTCTAAACTACTTACAGATTTTTAAAGAGTCACTTTACAGTGAGGAATCCTGGCAGAAACTACCCTAATTAAGTCAGTCAAGTGGCCAAACAATGGGACAAATCAAAATTGTGTGTCATCTCATGGGATGCAATAATAAGAACAGCATTATTTCTGTGATGTTACTGCCAAAGATGCAAACCTCAATCTAATGAAGAGACAATATCAAACAAACCCAAACTGAAGGATGTAGCCTTCAAACGATCCTGAAAGTCAAGAAAAAAAATGAGGAACTATTTCAGATTGTAAAGATGCTAAAGACACATGATAACAGGGTTCTTTTTCTATAAAAGACATTTTGGAACAATCAGCTAAACTAGAATGGAGTGTCAGGATTAAATGGTAGTGATGTATCAATGTGAATTTCCTGCCTTTGGTGGATCTTTGCTATATTATAGAATATCCTTAAGTAATAGGATAGGGTGTAGGAAATACACAGCAAAGTACTCCATAGTAATAGGATGTTGGGTTGGCAACTTTACTTCCAAATGGTTTAGTGGATTTTTTAAAGTTATTTCTTCGGCATTGGCAATATTTCTGTAAGTTTGAGATGGTTCCAGTTTTAAATAACAAATAAACAAAAATTCAAAAAACAGAATCACTTAGGAAGATTTTAACAGCTCAGTTCTTAGGTATTGAGAGTTATACATATTAGCATGTAAAACAAATTATTGAGAGTTATACATATTAGCATGTAAAACACAGAAACAAATTATCTGTGCTTTGCAATCGTGAACCTGCAACATAATCCCTCATTTTAAACTGTTAGGGAGAATTTAAATTGTAAGTATAGGTAGTAATAGAACGCACCTCCATGCACCCGTAATTCAATTTCAACAATTATCAATACATAGCCAAGTTCGTTGCATCTAAACCTTCTCTCTTCCTCTAAAAGGGTTACTTAAAAACAAATTGAAACATCATACCATCAGTAAACACTGTGGTGTACATCTCTGTATAATAACATCTCTTGTGTATTATTCGACTTAACCACAATACTTCTATCACACCTTAAATGCAAGGGAGATTTCTTAGTCTCTTCAAATAAACATTCAATGTTAAAATTTCTTCATTTATCTCATAAATGATTTTTACAGTTGCCTTGTTCAAAATAATCAAGGTCTACACATTGCATTTGATTAATATATTACTTAGATCTCATTAATCTGTAATAGTTTCCTCTTTTTCTTTCTCTTCTTTTTGAAAAATTATTTGTTGTGTTCTAGAATTTCTCACCTTCTGGATTTTTGTGGGTTACATCCCCGTGTAGTTATTTAATGTGTCCATTTATCCCCTGTGTTTCCTGTAAATTACCCTTGGGACTAGAGGCTTTCTCAGATTCAGGTTCAATTTTGGGGTTTATTTTGAAGGTGCTTCATGTATTTCTTATTGCTCTGCTTTAGCAGATACATAGTGTCAGGTTGTCTGTCTTTCTGTTAAGATTAATCATCAGGTTTTTGTGTTATCTGTGCAGTCCATCCATTATAAAATTCCCCATGGGATTTTCACCTTTTGGGTTTATAAGCCATTTATTATTATTGCCTGGCTCCATTATTTCAATAGGGAATGCAAAATGATGGTATTCAGATTCTATCATTTCTCACACATTTATTAGTTGGCATTTTTCTCTAAAGAATAACTTACCCTGAACCACTAACTATTTCATTACCCTGAGATGCCACTTGAACAAGAAGGAATAAGTGTTTGACTTTTCCTTTATGTATCATCATCAAAAATTGTAAAGATAACATGATGATAGGAAAATTGTTTAAATTGATAAAAATATACTAGAGGAAGCAGTGTAAAGTAAATGCCAGAGAGAAGACTATGAAAGGACACTGAATGTCTGAATGTCTTTTTTTTTTTTTGTACTTAATATCTCACTAGCTACTCTCCCAGTATAGCCATTTCCCTCCCACCCCTCCACCCCTGATGTTAGCAGCTGGCCGTCACCTTCATTGGAGATACAGAGGTGAACCAAATGTGTGTCTTCCATCAGCTTTCAAGAAAACAATTGCTACACATGTTCTCCAAGTTAAATATTTAGAGGCTTTGGGCTTCCCTGGTGTCACAGTGATTGAGAGTCCGCCTGCCGATGCAGGGGACATGGGTTCGTGCCCCGGTCCGGGAAGATCCCACATGCCGCGGAGTGGCTGGGCCCGTGAGCCATGGCCACTGAGCCTGCGCGTCCGGAGCCTGTGCTCCGCAACGGGAGAGGCCACAACAGTGAGAGGCCCGCGTACCAGTAAAATATATATATACATATATATATATATATATATATATATATATATATATATATATATATAAATATATTTAGAGGCTTTGTTAATGTGAGACAAAATGGATATTGATAAAGCTTGGGGAAAAAACTACAAACTACATATGCAACCACAGTAACAGGATTCAGATTATAATACATTTATATCTGATACATTTAAATGGTGGCTGCCTTTGCAACATCCTAAATCCCTAGCTTTTTATTCCCAACTCTGGTTTGTCTCTATTGTCTATAAGAACATTAGAGGATTACCGGCTCCTCACTGTTACATAGATGATCCGTCCACTAAACATAATTCATGCCCATCACCAAAATCGCTCTTAATGTGTCTGTGATCTAAATATTTTATGTTGTTTACGTTTGTTTGCTTTGCTTCTGTGGAGTGATCTCTAGTCAGCTGTACTTGCATAAAATCAGCACATTTTCATCTCTGGCGCACAGATACTGGCAGGAGACATGTTGGAGAGGGAAAAGAACCCTTAAAACAGTAAAATTCTATTGAAAAAAATCAATAGTTTGTTTTCTCTTTGGAAAAAACAGGGTTATAGATTTCCCCCCCAACACACAATATTGATGGATTCCGTTAAAGCCCAAGAGAAATTTAGTTTTCAATGCAGGTGTTCTTTCACATATGCTGAGCTGATTGATTCAGTAAGTTGGTATTCACACCAGTTGAAGGCAGGTGTAGAAACTGCTTCACATGAACAAGGAATATAGTAAAGCTAAGAGAAATTTTTCAAACCCACAAGCAAAGATGTAGTATCACTGTATTCCAATACATTTAAATATATGCAAATATATTTAAATAATTTTGTTTAGGAAAATAATGTCTTTTTTTTTGTGCTCACTGTGACCCACTTGGTAATAAAATACCACAGCATAATTCAGCACATCTTTCCATAAATGGCTTTGCACGTTCCATGAGTTTCATCATGCCAGACCCCAGAAATAGCATACAATCCATGGATATTGCCTGCCCACATCTTAATAATGACCACTTTAGGCCTCAAACATATAATTAGGTTCCCAGTACTGAGCATCTCAATGAAGGATACTGCTAAGTAACCAGTCTGCAGATGACTTAATTAGCATAAACAAAAAAAAGAACCACTTATACTCTCCATCCTGGGGCACCAGTGGGCCCCTTTTCATTTGAAGCACTTAATGAGCAATTTTATAAAGAGGAAGAGATAATGAAGATTATTACCCTGTTGCACTGTTAGCCACACTTAGCATTAGGACTGGAAAGAATAGGAAATTAGAGGATCACATTAGCCTTCTTTCATATGAATTTTGAAAGTCATGAATTGTTAAGTACATTTTATTCAAAATATAATAAGCATTCTGTGGAGGCCTAATCACTAGAAATCATTTCTTGGTCCCTTCTTGAGCTTCCTCTGGTTTTGGAAGCTCACAGTGAGACCCAGTGTAAAAGGAGTCCCTGACTTTATTCAGTACGCAAGCTCTTCCAAAATTTCCTAAAAAAAACTTTGGCAAAATAGATTACAGTCACCGTGTGTTCAATAACTTAATAGTAGTTTTTAGCACCTAATATGTGCTTGGCATGGTAGGTACAGATAGCAGTTGCTTACCCTTGTAAGCAGTTGCTTACAAGTTGTTTACATCCTTGTCAGACTGGACAGAAAATAAATAATTTAAGATGATGATAAGAGGAAGAAAATGGTGACATGAGAGAGAATAATGGTGTTGGAGGAGATTTTTTTTTTAATACTAAAGGTTTTTAAACAGGGAGTTGAAGTGATCTAATTAACTTATTTCAATAATCATTCTAGTTTCTGAGTAGAGAAATAATTTTAGGAGAATGAGGGGGAAAGTAGGGAGACTAGTTAAGAAGTAATTGCAGTCCCATCAAGAGATGTAGTGCCTCAGACCAGGAGATTTCAGTGATGCTGGAGAGAAGAGAAATGAAAGGATCCTAGATGTATATTGGAGATAAGTGCAGCAGGCTCAGCTGATATAAAGAAAGGAAGGAATGAAAATGATGTTTAGCCTTCTAACATAGACAATGTGGTAGAATTATAGTACTATTGGTGCAGTCAAAATACCCAAAGGGAGGTTAGTTATTTGAACTAATAACTTTGAAAGCAATTAACCTTTTCATTTTTGGTGTTACTCATTATCCCTGGTTCTCTGGTAAAGCAGAAATTGATTCATTCATATTTATTGAGTACCTATAATGCATTGTGCTTCAACAGGCCCTGGGGATCCAGTTCCAGCTTCATGGAGGCAATGGACATTATACAAATAGCCACACTAATGAAACTGTAATTATAAACTGAAATAAGTCTCCTGAAGGAATAGAACATGGCTCTATGTGTGTGTATGTGTACGTGTACACATACACATACACACACACACACACACACACACATATATACCTATTGAATCTTACAGAGTCAGGATGAGCTGGGAATGTTGGAAAAGGCTTCCCTGAAGAAGACATGTTGAGCTCAGTTCTAGAGGGTAAGAGAGAAATAGAATAAAGGGTGTACCTGTGTGTGAGATGCACAGGAAGGAGAAAATGTGAGTGAGTGTGATGGGGAGGAATGGGAAATTCCACATAGAGGAAACGGAATCTGCCAAGGCCCTTTGGCCAAAAGGAAGCCTGGCTTCTAGATTTTAAAATGAAGTTCAGTGAAGTACAGAGATCAGGAGGAGGGAACTAGAAGAGGAACCTCAAAAGGCAAGGAGAAACTACCTCTTACTGGGCTTTGCAGGACAGTTACAAAGATTTAGGACTTTATCCTAAGATAAAGCCACTGAGATGTAAAAATATGGCTCTGGCCACTGTGTAGAATGAATTGGGATGTTGTGGGAGATCAGTTAGGAGGCAGTGGAAATCTCGGAGCCGGAGATGAAGATGAATTAGTCAAGGATGTTAGTCATCGAGAATGCAAGAAGACACTTGTGACAGGCCTTGGTATGGATGGGATATTAGGACTGGTGTTCAAGTTGATTCCAGACTTCCTGTGTAACAGAAAGGGATAAAGTGACTGCTCACCAAATTATTTAACCTTGGAAGGACACTGGGTTTGGAGAAAGAGACGTCAGTGTTTTGAGACTTACTGAATTCTGACGTAACTTTGAGATACTGGATGGAAGATTTAAAGATGCCTTGGGGCTTCCCTGGTGGCGCAGTGGTTGAGAGTCCACCTGCCGATGCAGAGGACACGGGTTCGTGCCCCGGTCCGGAAGGATCCCACATGCCGTGGAGCAGCTGGGCCCGTGAGCCATGGCCGCTGAGCCTGTGCGTCCGGAGCCTGTGCTCCGCAACGGGAGAGGCCACAACAGTGAGAGGCCCGTGTACCACAAAAAAAAAAAAAAAAAAATGCCTTGGAGTATGTATGTTTCTAGGCCAGATAAGAGCTCCTGGGTGGGCTAATGTGGATGAGTAGAAATCAAAGCTTTGAGTATGAATGGTAATGTATGGGGTGACAGAGGGAGATAGTGGAACTGAGCCTTGAGGAGCATTACCATTCATGGCTGGATGGAGGAAGGGAGACTTGTAATGGTGAGAAAGATGGACGGGCAGGGGAATAGAAAGTGAACAGCAGATGACGTGTCTTGGAAATAGGGAGATGAGAGTGTTTCAACTGGGAGACGGGTAACAGCATCAAATACTACTGAGAGGAGGTCACGTAAGATTAGGACTGAGAGTCTGTTGAATGGCAACAACTAAATCATAGTTTTGATGGGAATGGAGGCCAGACTGGAGTATAGTAACAGCCTTCCTTCTGTAGTTTGTATTGGGCAAATGTCTAGAACCTTTGGTTTCCTCTGTGGTCTGAGACAAGTTCCGAGACAAACAGATGAGATAAGGCAAAAAGCTTAGGACGTGATGTTAGAAGACTTTAATTCAAGTCCGGGTATCTCTGCTTGTCAGCTGTATTGACCTTACACAAGCATTTTTTTTCTCTCTCTCTCTCTCTCCCGCTCCCTCAGTTATGCAATTCTGCAGGAATTGGAATGAATATAAAAATTAGTCCATAAGTTTATTGTAATAGAACAAAATAGATACAGTATATGCATTATCTCAGTGCCTGGCACATACATAGAACACAATCAAATGAAGATATATGTATATTTTCTGCATTTTTCCAAATTCTCTAAAATGGCTGTCATTACTCTTTTAATCAGAGAAAACCAGAATCATAAACTTTATTTTTAAGAAGGGGTTATATAACAAAATACATCTTTGAAAGAATCTGGCTGTCCAATTGGTAAGAAAAATTCCCTGGCCAAGTGCTTGGATAGGTTTTAAATTCTGTGCCCATAGATTTTACACATTAAAAAAATGATAAGATAAAGATGTGACTGTCTCTGGGCTCCCATAGAATTTTATAACTATAATGAATGTTGAAACTTTGATTCATTCTCCTGCTTGGATAGTCTCCTATGCCCACGAAAACCAGCAGTGTCAATTTTGATTTCCTCTTTTTTGGCATTTACTGTGAAGCCAGACACAATTTATAAAGAAACACTGAAGACTACCTTTGTCACCACTGATATTTCCCAGATAGTGAGGTGCCTTTTAAAAATGAAATCTGATGTTTATACAATGGAGAAGAATAGTTATTCTTTTTATGATCTATATTGGAAAAGGTGTGAAACCTATAAGGACCACTAAGAAAATTAATGAGGCTTCAATTTAAAGATGTCAAAATCCAATGTATAAAACTCCACATAATTTGCTTTACCCAGAGGCAGGGGAGCATAGAAAGAATATCTAGGGCTGGGAATTCGTGGTCAGATCCTGCCCTACCTGTAATGAGCTGTGAGTCCCTGAATAAGGCTCTCCTGCTTCATTTCCATTTGCTCTGAGAATAAAAAGATAAATAAGATAAATAAAAAAGAAGAAGAAAGAGGTTGAACCAGTATACATTTTGTCTATAAAATACACCAACTCTAGGATTCTGTAACAAAGTCCAGAAATACCTTTAAGAAAGACTCAGCTAGGGTATTTTAGTGTTTGTTTACACATTATTACCTGTAGACACAGAACTGGAAGTTGAGAGTTAGTGTTCAGGGAAAATTAAAACTCTTTTGTTTGGAGTCAGTGCCAATAGAAAACGAATCTAGACTGAAAATAAAGCATATCTGAAATTACTGAGTAAGTCAGTGGGGAAGTAATGGTAATAAAGGGACAACTAAGTATCTTGCTGCTCTTTTTATAGACACTTAACCAAGAGCTTGAAAACAGGCATTGCTCTGGAGAGAGTTTAATGATTTCTTTTGCTTTAGTTTATTGAATTTAGCTCAATTTTATGGTTTACCAAATTATGCTTATCTTAGGAAACTTAGGTAAAGACATTATTAAAATATAAGCACATTTTGCATTATTAAATGTAGAAATCTTTTAGTAGAAATTAGAAAAGCAGATCATTAAAGGATCTTTTCATGTTTTAGAAAAGCAACCAAATATCACATTCTTCTATTTTTCTTTTTCTTTCCTCTCTCCCTCCCTCCCTTCCTTCCTTCCTTCTTTCTTTCCTTCCTTCCTTTCTTTCTTTCTTTTTGTAGTTTGCACTTGTGCATTGTAGGCAACATTACAGATTTTTTTTCTCTATTTCTTATTGCCCAAAACAGATCTGGAAACACTGTGGTTACAAAGTAATTGCTTTTAGAGAAGACCATGTCTATACCCACAGGAATATGAATGAGATGTTAAAAGGTGCTCTTATCTTTCCTCTAGACCTAGATCTGTTCTCTCAAAGGTAACTACTGTTAGTCCTTTGGAGTAGATCTTTCCAGCCCTTTTGCTATGGTTTTCACACTCATAAATAAATACTCATGGAAAATATAGGAGTCATTGAGTGTATTATAGTTTTGTTTAAAATTGATTTTACATGACTCATGCTGTAACTTCTCTCATTTTTTAAACTCAGTGCTATGTATTGGACATACACTGCTAAGATTTACCTTATTCTATTTACTCTGTATTTACTCCCCATTACCCTGAAACCATAGTTTATCTAATTTCTCCTCTAAGTAAAATCTTCATTTGAAAATGCCCTTCAGTTTAGATGTAACGTTAGTGATCTTGTTTTAACTCGTAATTCTAGTTTGAATACATTTACATCCATTAATATTAATTCATTTTTTATATTGGTATTTGGATCCAGTCATGTAAATACATAGAATGAAAGTAACTAGATAATGCAGAATGTTGCAGAAGCTATTGTGGCCCTCCACATAATTTGTCCTTTAAAAAATAATAATAATGATGATGAGTAAATGAGAAATTTCATTGTGAACAGCATTCGAGACTATACACTCTGACAAACGGAATTACTTTTCGGACTGTTCTGATTATTGGTATAATGCATGAGTGTTGTTCAAACTTTTCTTCTGAAGGGCCCCCTAATGGCAGAGGAAAGCAGTGGGGACTCCATAAGGCTCACACTTAGCCTCAAGCGGTCTGCCAACAAGCAGAAAATTGCCTTGAAGTCTGGTATTTTATCTTAAATAGTCATACAAAGTCTTAGTGTAATTTTAAAAAAAGGTATTTTATGTTACATAATATCTAGTAAATTTGACACTACATGAAGATGCAGCATGTTTATCCTGTGGCTTTGAATGCCTGCTAGTGTACTACTGGATGCCCTTGGAGCCCACGGGCCCTAGTTAGGAAAAGACACAAAATGCTGTTTTATAAGGTGCTCCTATTTAGAAGTATCTGGCAAAATAACTAACACCTGCTCTGTTAAAATAGAATATCCTTGTAATGCAGTAGGACCTCATTTTTCCACCTATGTCTTTATCAAGGCTCTATGCTTAAAAGTAGCAGAAACTCACAGGACTAACTTTATTTTTTTTAAGGGATGAAAACTTTATTTTTTAAAGTTAATTTTTATTGGAGTATAGTTAGTTTATAATGTTGTATTAGTTTCTGCTGTACAGCAAAGTGAATCAGTTATACATATACATACATCCACTCTTTTTTAGATTCTGTTCCCATATAGGTAATTACAGGGTATTGAGTAGAGTTCCCTGTGCTATACAGTAGGTTCTTATTAGTTATCTATTGTATGTATAGAAGTGTGTATATGTCAATTCCAATCTCCCAGTATATCCCTACCTGCCTTTTCCCCCTTGGTAGCCATAAGTTTGTTTTCTACATCTGTGACTCTGTTTCTGTTTTGTAAATGTAATAGGTTCATTTGTACCATTTTTTAGGTTCTACATATAAGCGGTATCATATGCAACAGGACTAACTTTAATTGTTAACAGTGTGTGTGTTGGAGTGGGAGTGGTGATTAAATAGAGACAATGGTGTCTCACAGAACTGATGTCAGAAAGTAGAGTTGGGCTGAAGTTGGGATCAGGAAAGGAGACAGAGGTCTGCAGGTGACTTGGGTTCTGTGCCTCTCCTAGCTGACTCCTTTCTTCTCTTGACTTTCCTCTGAGTGCTTCTCTATCTCTTTGCAGACGATGGACCAATACTATAACTCCTGCAGTAATGGGTCATCTATTCCAATGACAGGAGAAATGAACTAGTAGTTTCTGATTCCAATTTTATATTCTCAAGAAAGAGACTGTGCCAAAATCAGTCCCCAAACATGGGTATCCTTGTGTTGGGATGGGAATTCAAGACTAAGAAAAAAATTCAGAAATTAGAAATGTATTATGAACAATTGTCCATTCACCTCTAATTGGCCTCATTGCCTTTTAGCTTTCCAGAGGGGCCTTCCCATTGCTGTATAACTTTCTATCATCCGAAATACTTATTCTGAGCACCTACACTGTATAACACCTAGTAAATTAATTCATCAGAAGCATGTCTGGCCCATGATCAGGTCCCTCAGTGAAAGTCAGTTAACCTCAGTTAAACAAGGGAAAATGTTGTAATTTAACTCCCCTCCAGCTGAAAGTCAGATTCAGTTTGGTGTTCTGAATACAGTTCTGCAAATAATTATCACTTGTACTTGGACATTTATTCAAGGGCAAAAGCAATGTTTACCCTAATTCCAAGATAATCTAAACTTTTAATGGTTAAGCTGAATATAGCAAGATCGATGAAGTCACAGTTAGTGAGTGAATAATAAAAGCCACCTTCTCTTCTATCATTTTTAATGAATTGTCTTTATATTTGAGGAAGAAGTCTATGTAAACTATTACATAATCTGCAAATAAAGTCAGTTTTATTTCCTTCTTTTCATTTCTTTCATCTCTAGTTCTATTGTAATGGCTAAGAGTCTTTATAATTGTTAAATAAAACAGCAATGTTTGACATGCATGGCTCATCCCCGATTTTAAAGAGAGTGCTTCAAAGATTTAATCATTTACGACAGTATTTGCCCTGGTTATTGTTTTTATTTATTTATTTATTTTTTGCGGTACGCGGGCCTCTCACTGGTTATTGTTTTTAAAAGGTACTGTTTATCAGGTTAAGCAACCTTCTGTTCCTAATGAATTAAGAAATTGTATGGGTTTTTTTCTAAATAGGTGCTAAATTCTATCACTTTTTTGGTATCAACTGGGATAATCATATTAATTTTTCTCTTTAAATCTGATATTATTGTGAAAAGTAGTTATGAATTTTTAAATAATAAACCATTCTCACATAATTGAGATAAACCCAGTTTTATCATGGTTATCATAATATTAATAATATTGTTGGGTTCGCTTTGGTAAGTTTTTTAAAGCAGTTTTAATTTTTATATTAATTAGTGTAATGGACCTCTAATTGTTCTTTCACATGATGTTTTGGTGTCAGGATAAAACTAATTTGGTGTCAGGCTAACACTGACCTGTATCTCCTTTTCTGTTAAATGGAAGAAGATGTGTGAAATTTGGATCTGTTACTTGAAATTTCGGTAGCACTTATCTGTGAAATCACTGTCTGGTTTCCACTGGAGGGGTGAATTCTTAGGTCAGTTTTGGTAACTTATTTTTCTAGGTATTTCATTTAGGTTTTCAAAATTGTTGACATATAGTCA
Organism: Hyperoodon ampullatus; assembly: GCF_949752795.1. NCBI lineage: Eukaryota > Metazoa > Chordata > Mammalia > Artiodactyla > Ziphiidae > Hyperoodon > Hyperoodon ampullatus. The sequence continues at coordinate 42,652,299 of NC_136917.1, read as the reverse complement.
TTGATAGTATGCTTTTTGCTGCTTTCACAGCTCTACTTTTTCTATCATGTACTGTGTTCACTCATAATAGTTTTTGTTTATATTTTCTCTCTTTTCTTGATCAATCTTAACAGACGTTTGTTTATTTTGTTTTTTCAAAGAATCATCTTTTGGCTTTATCGATCTGTATTGCATTCCGTTTTATTAACATAGAATATTTATTATCTCTTTCTACTTTCCTCGTTCTATATTATTATTTTTTGTAAATTTATAAGTTGAATACTTAGATCAGTAATTGAGATTTGTTATCTAGTATTTTTTTTTTCAGAAACATAAATCCATGAGGTAATGAAAATAACCTCCAATACAAAGGAAATGCTGGTTTTACTCCCATGATATGTAAATACGCTTTTGGGTTTTGCACGCATCTATTCATTCATGAGGCATTTATAGAGTGCCCATTGTTTGTCCAGTTCTCTGTTTTGCAATTGAACAAGGCATAATCTAAAAAACTCAAGGAGTTACAGTCTTTTTCATTTAAAGATAGAAACTGTTATTTTATTTTTGTTTCATTGAGATATAATCATTATACAATAAAATGTACAAATATGAAGCATTTAATTCATTGTTTTAAAAATTATATATACTCCAAACAAGATGTAAAACATTCATCCCCCCACCGCCACCCCCAGAAATTTCCCTTCAGCCCCTTTCCAGTCCACCTCCTTAGGAACTATGGTTTCTATCATCAGAGATCAATCTGGCCTATATTTGAATTTCATATAAATGGAACCACACAGTATATACTCAAGTATGTATTGCTTCTCTAACTTAACATAATGTTTTGGACAAAAATATCCAGTTGTTGCATCTATCATGTGTTTATTTTTCTTTATCTTCTAGTATCATTCCATTCCATAGATACATGACAATTTGTTTATCCTCTTTCCTGCTGATGGATATTTGTTTTATTCCCCCAGTTCTAAGTGATTTTTAATGAGGTTGGTATAAACTTACTTTACAATATTTTGGTCAACATACTGTTTCATTTCATTTCTTTGGTATAAATATTTAGGAATGTAATTTTGGGGTTGTAGAGTAGATATATGCTTCAATTTTTAACAATGATTTTCAGAATATGGTCTATGGATCTCTGGGAACCTTAAGACCGGGGTGGGGGGTGGTTTCCAAAGGTCAAAACCATTTTTGTGATAGTACTAACGAGACATTTACCTTTTTCACTGTGTTGACGTTTACAGTAACGAGGCAAAAGTAATGTTGTGTAAAAAATGAATGAAGCCTTACAAGCAGTTGTGGTATGACTGTATTACTCTCCACCACACACCTTCAGTACACCAGTTTTAATTAAGAATGTCCTTGATAAATCAGTAAAAATTATTAATTTTATTAAAATTGACGCTTGAGTACTCATCTTTTCAATAGCCTGCAAAAACTCTTCTGCTACATACTGAAGTATGATAGTTGTCTCAAGGAAGTGCATTTGTGTAATTGTTTTGAGTTACAAGGTGAACTAGCTGCTTTTCTTCATGGAGCACCAATTTTTTAATTGACAACCTGATTATTCAGGCTTGTATATTTGGCAGATACTTTCTTGTAAATGAACAAGATAAACCTGTCATTTCAAGGACAATAACTGACTCTATTTGTTGTTAATGATAAAATTTTAACTTTGAATCAAAAATTAGAATTTCAAAAAACATGTATTAGCTACCATGAGCTTAACAGCTTTTCAGTATTTCTAATGACTTTGGTGGTGATATTACCAAATGTGATATCAAAAGATTGTATAATAAAATTAGTCATCATTTGGAAGATCCACATAACTCAGAGAACCAGTGTTTTCCAAATGGTCATTCATTGCCTGGTGTTAAAAACCATGCATGAGGTAAATTCAATTAATAATATAAGATGGGGCCTCCCTGGTGGTGCAGTGGTTGAGAGTCCGCCTGCCGATGCAGGGGATACGGGTTCGTGCCCCGGTCCGGGAGGATCCCATATGCCACGGAGTGGCTGGGCCCATGAGCCATGGCCGCTGAGCCTGCACATCCGGAGCCTGTGCTCCGCAACAGGAGAGGCCACAACAGTGAGAGGCCCGTGTACCGCAAAAAAAAAAAAAAAAAATATATATATATATATAAGATGGACCAATAGATTTTAATGTAATTGAGTACAAAAAATTTAATTGATATTGTCTGATTCCACACTGTAACTCACTTTCAGGAATACTACTACCACTAAATGTTTGTTTAGTATCTACAAAAATATCCATAATTATCTGAAAAAAGCTATTAAAATAGGCCTTTCTTTCCCAATGCCTTTCTCTGTAAAACAAGATTTTCTTCATATACTTCATCCTAAACTGTATTAAGAGAGCAAATGCAGAGAAAGAGATACAAATCTAGCTGTCTTCTATTAAGCCAGATTTTAGAGATTTACAATAATGTGAAACAATGCCACTCTTGCTATTTCTTTTTGTTTTGACAAATGTCATTTCTCATTAAAATATGATATTTTAAATGAATTAATAAGGAAATATTTTAAATTTTTCTCAGTTTTAATTTCTAGCATGGTAAATATTGATAGATAATACCAGATAAACAAAATCTTCTTGGGCTTCTTAAGAATTAAGAGAGTAAAGGGGTCCTGACTAAAAATTTTGAGAACCACTGTTTTATAAAAAACTACCAAATGAGTCTTCAATGTGATTGTATCATTTTATATTCTTACCAGCATTGTATAAGCATTTTACCTTCTCCAACATTTGCTCTTTTTAATTAAAAAAAAAAAATTAACCATTCTATTGGTGTGAAGTCATATCTTATGGTAGTTTCAATTTGCTTTTCTCTGTAGCATTTTTTAATACCTACTGGCGATTTCTGTATCTTTTGTGATTTGTGTGCTTGAGTTTTGGCCTATTGTTTTATTGGATTATTCATCATTTTATTGTTTTGTAGAGCTTTTGTCTATTTTGGATACACTTTTTCCATTAGATATACCCTATAAATGTCTTTTTCCTACTCTGTAATTTATCTACTCATTTCCTTAGTGATATCGTTTGATGAGCAAAAATTTTAATTTTGACTAAGTCTAATTTATATATATATATATTTTTTTAATGGTTTCTGTCTGTCTACTCAGAATTTGCAAATGTATTCTCCTTTATTTTTTCTAAACACTTTATTGTTCTGGGTTTTATCTTTAGATTTGTGATCCATATCGAATTAATTTTGGTGTATGGAGTAAGAGATCGAGTTATTTTTTTCTTAAAGCTATGCAGTCGTTCTAACAATAGATTAAAAAGAAATCTTTTCTCACTGAATGGATGGCAATTTCTATTGACTACCCCATTCTTTACTTTTATATGCATGTACTTCATATGAATGCCACATGGTCTTGATTCCTGTAGTCTTATAGCAAGTCTTGAAATCAGGTAGCCTAAGTCCTTTAAATATGTTCCTTTTTAAAAGACTGTTTGGTTATTCAGTATTCTTTGCATTTCCAAATTAATTTTCAAAGTCTTATTTAGTTCATCAAGTTATTGGATTATATTTGCAAATATTTTGTGAGGATTTTGTGTCTGTAGTCGTGAGGGATGTTTTCATTTCTTATAAGATATTTTTATTGGTTTGTTTTATAAACAAGGCTTTATTGACCTCATAAAATGAACAGGAACTTTTCTTCCTTTATTTTCCGAGTTTTGTAGTATTAGCATTATGGATTTGACTGTTTCTTCTTCTTTTAACTCTAAAAATATTTTGATTTATGAGTTTGAGACCTCTGTTTTTAGATACGTACATATTATTATGTTTCTTTGGTAAATTGATTCTTCTATCATTATTTCTATTAATACTCTGTTTTCAATCTACTGTGTCTGGAAGTAATATAAAAACACCAGTTTTCTTTTGCTTAGTGTTTGCATGGAATATATTTTTTCATTTCATCTTAAAATTTGAATCTATCTGTGTCTTCATAATAAAAGTGTGCTTCCTATAAAGATCTAATATTTGGATTTTACATTTTTATCCAGTGTAGCAATCTATGCCTTTTACATGAGTGTTTTTTTAAATTTTATTGGAGTATAGTTGAATTACAATGTTGTGTTAGTTTCAGGTGTACGGCAAAGTGATTCAGTTATACATATATTCATTCTTTTTCAGATTCTCTTCTCATATAGGGTATCAGAGAATATTGAGTAGATTTCCCTGTGCTATACAGTACATCCTTGTTGGTTATCTATCTTGTATATAGTAGTGTGTGTATGTTAATCTCAAGCTCATGATTTATCCCTGCCCCCCAAGTTTCCCCTTTGGTAACCATAAGTTTGTTTTCAATATCTGTAAGTCTGTTTCTGTTGTGTAAATAAGTTCATTCATATCATTTTTAAAATGAGATTCCACATATGAGTGATATCATATGATATTTGTCTGTGTCTGACTTACTTCACTTACTGTGATAATCTCCAGGTCCATACATGTTGCTGCAAATTGAATTATTTCATTCCTTTTTATGGCTGAGTAATATTCCATCATATGTATGTACCACATCTTCTTTTTTTTTTTTTGCGGTACACGGGCCTCTCACTGTTACGGCCTCTCCCGTTGCAGAGCACAGGCTCCGGACGCGCAGGCTCAGCAGCCACGGCTCACGGGCCCAGCCGCTCTGCGGCACGTGGGATCTTCCCGGACCGGGGCACAAACCTGTGTCCCCTGCATCGGCAGGTGGACTCTCAACCACTGCGCCACCAGGGAAGCCCCACATCTTCTTTATCCATTCCTCTGCTAATGGACATTTAGGTTGCTTCCATGTCTTAGCTATTGTAAATAGTGCTGCAGTGAACATTGGGGTGCATGTATCTTTTCAAATTATAGTTTTCTCCAGATATATGCACAGGAGTGGGATTGCTGGGTCATATGGTAGTTCTATTTTTAGTTTTTTAAGGAACCTCCATACTATTATCCATAGTGGTTGTACCAATTTACATTCCCACCAACAGTGTAGGAGGGTTCCCTTTTCTCCACACCCTCGCCAGCATTAATTGTTTGTAGACTTTTTGATGATATGGCCATGGAGTGTTTTAATTATTTTCATTTAATCTAATCATTGATAAGTTGGATTTAAACATTATATCTTTTAATATTATTCCTTTAATTTTTTTCCTTTCTTGTTTTTATCTTTCCATTGATTTTTATAAATTTTTAGTGATATATATAGTATTTTATTCTTTCTTCTGTATTGATTTTTTTAATTAATTTTTATTGGCGTATACTTGCTTTACAATGTTAGTTTCTGCTGTACAACAAAGTGAATCAGCTATACATATACATATATCCCCCTTGTTTGGATTTCCTTCCCATTTAGGTCACCACAGAGCACTGAGTAGAGTTCCCTCTGCTATACAGGAGATTCTCATTAGTTATCTATTTTATACGTAGTATCAATAGTGTATATATGTCAATCCCAATCTCCCAATTCATCCCACTCCCCCACTTTCCCCCTTGGTATCCATACGTTTGTTCTCTACATATGTTTCTGCTTTGCAAATAAGATCATCTATACCATTTTCCTAGATTTCACATATATGTGTTAATATACGATATTTGTTTTTCTCTTTCTGACTTACTTCACTCTGTATGACAGTCTCTAGGTCCATCCACATCTCTGTAAATGACCCAATTTCGTTCCATTCAATGGCTGAGTAATATTCCATTGTATATATGTACCACATCTTCTTTATCCATTCCTCTGTTTTAGGCTGTTCCCATGTCTTGGCTATTGTAAATAGTAAAAGTAGTATAATATAGTATAGTAAATAGTAAAAATGTGGAGCACTTCACGAATTTGCGTGTCATCCTTGCGCAGGGGCCATGCTAATCTTCTCTGTATCATTCCAATTTTAGTATATGTGCCACCGAAGTAAACACTGTATTGATATTTAATATTTGTTTTAGTAGTTTCTCTAGAGCTTATAATATTCATCTTTAAGTTATCACAGTCAGCTCTTATGTGTGTGACTTCAAAACCAGTGTTAAAATTTTATAACATAGGGGCTTCCCTGGTGGCAGAGTGGTTGAGAGTCTGCCTGCCACTGCAGGAGACACGGGTTCGTGCCCTGATCCAGGAAGATCCCACATGCTGTGGAGCGGTTGGGCCCGTGAGCCATGGCTGCTGAGCCTGCACCTCCGGAGCCTGTGCTCCACAATGGGAGAGGCCACAACAGTGAGAGGCCCACGTACCGCAAAAAAAAAAAAAAAAAAAAAAATTTATAACATAGCATAAATCCATTTGTTTCCTCTTGCCTTTTGTGCTCTTATTAGCTTCTATTTTATCAATACATATGCCAATAAATAAATAAATAAATGCTATTAAGTTGGCCAAAAAATTCGTTTGGGTTTTTCCATAAGATGTTTTGAAAAACCTGAATAAACTTTTTGGCCAACCCAATAGTTTTGCTTTAAACAATCAATAGCATTTTAAACAAATTCAATAAAATATATAAATATGCAAACGTAAATAAGAATTACGCATTTTACATTTAACCTATGTATTTATATATTCTGTTACTCTTCATTTCTTTCCAGAGGTCTGAGGTTCCTTCTGGTATTAATTATTTTCAACCTGAAAAACGTCTTTCTGCATTTTTTGTAGTGAGAGTGCTGAAGATCGTTTTTCACCTTTTGTCTGAGCATGTCTTTATGTTTCTTTATTGTTTAAAGTTAATTTTTATAGCATATGGAGTTGTAGGTTGACAATCCCACTTTTTTTCCCCACTCTCAACATTTTACTTACAGATACTGTTTTATGTCTTCTTGTTTTCCTTTTAGTTTAGTGCTCCCAAATGTGTCTCTTTTCTTTGGCTTCTTTTTGAATTTTTTTCATATGTTTTTTTTTTAGCATTTTGACTGCTAATAGGCTTAGTTGTGGTTTTCTCTCTATTTAAACTGTCTGGGTTCACTGAGATTTGTGGATCTGTGGGTTGATATCTTTCATCAGTTTTGAAAAATTCTTGGTCATCTTTTCTTTAAATGTTTCATTTGCCCATTTTCTCTCTCCTCTTCTGAAAATATAATTATGTGTAGATTTCAGCTTTCGATATTGCCTCACAGGTTTTGGTAATTATACTCTTAAACAATTTTTTTTACTCTATTTTTATTTGTGTTTAAATTTGGATAATTTCTGTTCACCTGTCATCTGATTCACTGATCTTTTCACCTGCTATGGCCAGTCTGCCATTATTCCAAATTTAATGAATTTCTCATTTCTGATTTTTTTTTAATTTCTAAACTTTCTAGTTGGTTCTCTTTTATAGTTTAATTTTCTGTATTTATATTTCTCTTCTATTCATATGTTGTTCATTTTTTTGCTAGGTATTTTGGCAATTTTAACATAATTTAAATTCTTGTTTGATAATTCCATTATCTTGGACCATCTCTGAGTTTGCTTTTATTGTGTTTTAATTTGTTTTACAGTCTTTTTAATAGAGGAACTTTATTTTATCCCCGGCCCCAAATTCCTATCTTTCATTATTTTTCTTTAGGGAGCCATAATTATCCCTATATTAGTATTTCTACTTCTGTCCTCCATATCACTTAACTTTGCTTTTATATTTTATATTTTCTCATAATTTTCTCTTCTGAAGAATTTGTATTCTTATTCTTCCAGTTTTTGAAATTGTTTCTTAGCTATGTCTGTCCTACTATTTATTCTATGTACTCCAATCTTAATTCAACAGTTACATTTTTCATACCACAGGCTAGGTCTGCCTTAACCACCTTTGAGGGTTAGAGGTGGATATTGCCCAAATTGGAGATATCCAGGAACCAGAAAACTTAAAATTACTTCTCAGTCCATGAAAAATCCCTTCTCTCAGCACCTCAGTCTGAGAACAAGCACAGTTAAGAAGAGATGCTTAGATTGAAATTAACCAGCCATAGAGGCTTAGAGGGAAAGGAGTGAGGAAATAACTACCCCAGTTAGCTTCAACCCATCCTCAGTTTTCAGCTCTTTACAAGTGTGAAACTTCTGACAGCATATATCTAAATTTTGTATTTCTTTTTTTATCTGTTAATATTTTTCTTTTAATGGAAGAATTTAGTCTACTTCTATCTATTGAAAATATTGGCATATTTTGACCTATTTCTAATAATTTATTTCAGTTTGTCCCACTTCCCTGATTTTGTCTCTGGGCACATCTATACTAGAGATCTGAGTCATGGTAGGTGTAAGGATAGATACTCTTTGTTCTAAAGCAATGGTAGGGAAAAATCAAGAACTGAGCTCCAACCGTTTCTTTACTCTGTTATCCTTCCACATCCAAACTGAGTTCTTCTTGGCCCAGGTTAAACCGTCATCCTATATACACCATTGCAAAGTAGCCTCCTTTCATTCTAGGGAGTTTCACAATTTTCTGTGCTTTCTTTTGATAATCTCTCCTGGACTGATCTTGAAGAAAAGAGTCAGCAGTTATGAGTTCAGCAGCATGGTAGGATCTGGAGCCAGACCCTAGTGTATTTTGATGAATAATCTTGTCATAACCACTTGTCTTCTGGAATTCCTTTCCAAACTGAAGACCTTGGCAAGTTACTCTTCAGTCTGATGGAGGACCTTATGTTTCATCCATCCAGTAGGTTATTTTGTTAGCCACGATCTGGAAAAGGTTCATCATTGAAACCAGCAGCTTCTATGAAAAATGAATTTCAGTGAATGATGATCAGTTTTAACATAGGATTTCTGATCAAGCAAACCTAGTGAAATGCCTAGTGAATTCTCCTAGAATTCTACTTAGAAATATTTTTTTTTAATGAAAGAAAAAAGAGAAAGAACAGGTAAGAAGTGTAGAGGAGCTTGGAGACTCCAATATATGTATGAGTTAGAGAAGAAGAAAATTGAGGTAAATTTGGAAAAGTAACATTGAAGAGATAACAAAGAACTTTCCAGAAGTAAAGTCAAACATCCTATGATTAAAAGTGAACTTCACTTTGGGAATGACATATATACACTAATATGTATAAAATGGATAACTAATAAGAACCTGCTGTATAAAAAAATAAATAAAATTAAATTTAAAAAATTAAAAAAAAAACAGAAAACAATAGGTTATCCAGAAATACACAGAGCATGAATATATATGTATTTATAGTTTAGTATGAATAAAGTTGTATCTATTAAAAAAAAAAGTGAACTTCAAATCCTAAAGAGGTGAGACTAAAAATAAATCCTTTTCAGCAATTTGTAGTGAAACTTTAGAACATCAGAGAAAGAGGAGATCATATTCAAAACTACCAGAGAGAAAATACACGTTACCTGTAGGGGAATTAAATTGTCTATTAGTATAAGCAATTTCTCTGGAAAATATAGACATTGAATTTGCTGGGAGGGGATATCTACTAAGTTTTCATAAGGGTCTTGGAGTATAGCTATCATTATTATCAAAGTCTCTGGAATAAGATGCCTCCAGTTTCAAATTCTAATGTTATCACTTCCTAGATCCTGAGACCTTGAACAAATTATTCACCATTTTAAGCATTTCTTTCCTCTTTGGAAAAATGAGCAAACCAAAGATGCCCATCTCAGAGTTGCTGTGAAATTTACTAGATACTGCATAAAAAGTACTTAGCACAGCAAGTGTCACCTGGGAAGCATTAAAATGTCACCACAGATGCAGAGAATAAGGTTTGGAAACCCCAACAGTTTGGGCATTTTAACCAAGCACAAAGAGCTGCCTAAGCCTTCTAGAATCTTAGCTCCACAAAACAGGGAATTTTTTCAATTTTGTTTGTTATGGTCCCCCCCCCCCCACCAAGAACAGTGCCTGGGATATAGTAGACATCAGGTAAATGTCTGGTAAGTGAATGAATAAACAAATTCTTCATGTGAAATTGAAGCTGTAATGAAGAAAATAGAGAATACTAGAAATGAAGAGTACTTATTCCAACATACGCAGTCACCTTTACCAAACCAAACTTGGGTCCTCTCACCCATGTGCAATAAAGCCAACCTACTGACACTGGGTTGTGGTGAAGGAAAGTACAGCATTTACTGCAGGGCATCAAGCAAGGAGAATGGGCAGCTCATGCTCAAAAGATGCAAACTCCCTGAGGGCTTTCAGGGAAGGGGTTTTAAAGTCAAGGAGAGGGATCAGGCTGCAGGGTGTGTGATCAAGTCGTGCACAGTTCTTGGATGGGTTGGCATCAAGGTGAAGGTTCAAGCATCATCACCCTTCTGGTTTCAACCAGTCTAGGATCTATGTTTTGTAGTCAGCAGTTTTCATCTGGTGGAGGTCTGCTTCCTGTGAAAACAACTTAGGAATGTGTGTCAGGGCTTTATATCTTTCAGGGAACTGGGAGTTTGGTAATTCTGCTCTGCAGCTGGTTTATAGTCTAAATTGTTACCAGTTTTCCGGCCCAACAAGTATTCTTAGTTTCTGCATCCTCACATTTCCTAATCATTAACTCTTGATCCAGCCTTTAGAGACCAAAGGGAGGCCTTGGAAACTAAAGCAAAAGCCTTTTACTTCAAAGGACAAGGACACAGGGGCTTGTATATGTTTCAGTCCCCCCTTTTCTTTGATACTCCTCAATCTTGAGGAGAGCAGGTTCAAGAAAAGAAAGGGAGTAAAGTTTAGGATAGAGAAGTTATTTATAAACCCAGCAGAGGAACTCAGTTTTAGGGGGACCTTGGTTTCATCACCTTTATCATTCAATGGATTAGACAAATGGGGAGAAGCAAGCAGCTAGATAACTACAATGACAGGGCAGCAGAGGAGGACTAGAACCCAAGTCTTTTTGATCTTAGCTGATTACACTTTACCACAGAAGGCAAATAAATATTATACGATAGCTTTGCAACAGTCTCTGAATTCCAGGCTCAGTCCTATCCCTTGTTAGAATTGGGAATTCTTTACTTCTTTTAAAAAGATGTGTCAGTCTGATTCTAAAGCTCCTGCTCCAAATAGCTTTGCTCTACTCTTAGTCTTTGTAGGAGAGACAAAAATGTTTTAAAATGAAACCAACATACAATGTTGGTGATGGATATGAAAAAGTCTAAGATAATTTGATTCCCAATTGCTAAATTAGGGAGAGTGGATTTACCGGGTTTTGGAGAAGCTGACTACATTAAACACAATTAATCCTGTTCATCCTGTGTTTTCTTACAGAAACATGAAAATGGTTACACATGTCTGAGGTTTGAGATGTCTCATTGCTACTTTATGTTGCCAGTTGACTGTTTGAGCCAAATAAACTGGTATTTGAGCTTTCTCACGGGTGAAAAAATCTCCAGACTATTAAATAAGTTTTCTTTCTTCCCTTCATTGAAATTAAGAAAATTTATTACTAATTATAGTAGTATATCATGCATTTCTCAAAGAGAATGTAGTGACCTTCCCATTTTTACCCCAACATTTTTCTTTGCTTCACAAATCACCGACTGCACAAGCATAATGGGATCAGAAATAGACAGAACTGCTAGATAAGTGATCTAATATATTAATTCCTGACAAAAGAGAGATCCTGGAAAGTCTGAGGATAATAGCTTGCAATTTTCTCATGAATCAGCTAGTATGTAAAAGCCAACATTTGAGCATTTATCTTATAAATAAAGAATATTATTGTTAGGGATAGTTATCAGGAAGTAAAACTGACCAAGACTGTGGGGCATATGATAACATTTAGATCTGTAAAATTTTGTCCTTGGAAAATTGTGCTTGATAGAAATATTTGAATCAAGAGAAAACTCAAGAGTTAATGCTTGTTATGGTCAAAATGTTTAATAAAACCCTCCATGACGTTTACTCAGAAAGGCTTGATCATGATGAAAACAATTCTAACAAAATAAAAAAGAAATCAGAAAAAATAACTACTTTATAATTTTGGATAGAATATTGGTCAACAAATTAAATTGGCTTGATATAGTTCATACGAAATTTTTTTTCTAAAAAGTCATCTATGTTGGTATAATGATAATAGTGTATTCACAAACATGAGTCAAAACATCCTCAGGGTCAAATGGCAGGGTCCAAACTGGGGTTAAAGTGTTTTGGACTTATGCAGGACATTCAAATATGAAATATAAGCTGCAAAACATTGTCAAGAAACACTGCATACCATGTCTCTTTGATAATCTGTTGCAAATATTCATTCCGTTCTACACCCAGCTCTGTGTAAACTTCAGCTGGTCATGAACTCTCTCAAACTCGATTTCCTCATAAGTAAGATGGGAATATCACATGTCCCTGATTCACTGGGCAGAGCTAATTTAGTAACAGGTAATTTGGCACCTGATTAATCACTTAACAATGATAGTTTCCTTAATCAAGGTAACTCTGTCCCATTCTGTTGTAAGTCTACGTGTTGTTGAGTAGTGGAATTCTCACCATCCTTCCCAAATTCTAAGGCTTCCCTTAAAACCCATCATCACTTGATTTTCTTCCTGGTCATGTCACATATCAAAATTGATTCTCTACTCTGAAGCCTTCACCCCTACCCTAACTATTTGAAGAAATGTATAAAGTTATCACCAGTTACAGGGCAAACCAAGACATGAAACTCACTGGGAAATGGATTGGCCTCTGTACCTAACATTTCTGACCCCACCTTCTTTCCAGGTTTTGCAGCAGGTTGTCAGAGGCCAGCCTGAGACAAAGCTCTACTTCCCTTCCCTGGGAACAAAGAGGGGCACCCTACACAGTGATGCCATATGTTCTGGTGCCTTTTTCCCTCCACTCTCTCTAGCCCCAGTGAAGGCAGTTCCCGAGACAGTACCTGATATAAAGCTCGGCAAGAATATAACTGCGTGTTGTTAGTGGTTTAAGTCTACTGCTAGAGTCTCCATCAAGTAAACTGACAAAACCTAATGGCATATGATAAAATTCAGATCTGAAAAATTTGACCAAGCCAAATTTAGAAGTTCATATTAGAGTTTGGTCTTTTAAGCTGTCTTTTTTGTTTGTTTTTACCTGTAAATTATTGAAATGCACAATAATATAAAAAGTAAGCCAAGGCAATAGTACTATTAAAAGTAATAAAAAATCATACTTTATGAAATAAGTTAGCTGATAAGTATCTTGGAGGTTATCTAGTTTCAACATTAAATTTTAGAGCTGAAGCCCCCAAAATTGAGTGATCTCTCCATGGTCCCCTAGTTATTTTTTATTTGTGGAGGCCGGGTTAAGACTTCTGCAGCATGTAGTGTGTTTCGTACAGATAAGACTTCAGAGCCTGATACCTGAGGACCTGGGCTTGAATTTCCAATACTTACTAGTTACACAACACACAGAAAAGTCCCTTCCTGTCCCTAAGCCTCAGTCTCCTCCTACTACTGGATAGGACTGTGAAAAGGACTAAGTCACCTCACACAATGAGAGCACGTTATAAAGCAGCAGTTCCCAACCTGTTTGGCACCAGGGACCGGTTTCGTGGAAGACAGTTTTTCCAGGGACGGGGCAGGTGGGGATGGTTCAGGTGGTAACGTGGGCGATGGGGAGTGATGGGGAGTGGCAGATGAAGCTTCACTTGCTTGCCCGCTGCTCACCTCCTGCTGTGCAGCCCGGTTCCTAACAGGCCACGGCTCCAGGTTTGGGGACCCCTGTTGTAAAGTACCTAGCACTCAAGAAATGTTAGCTATTGTTAGTGTTGGTCCACGGTCATTATAGATGGTGGGAGAGCCATACCCAGACCTCCTTTCCTCCTACTGCCTTTATCTAAAAAAATAAACACTGAATCACTTTCTTTTTAACATCAGCCAAAGTCAGGCAACATTCAAATAAGGTTAAACATGTTGCCTCTACCGTTGGCTGGCACTGATAAAATGGATTAAGCTAAGATAAGGAATTTCTAATAGAGGTAGCTCTTTGGAAGGAAGGAAAACTATGTCAACTCTTCTCAAGTGACTCCACAAGAATAAACAACTACTCTTATTGTCATCCCTGTGAAGAGTCCATGCATAAGTGCTTTGGGGAAAGATATTTCCAGTTTCAGGATGTTCTTGGAGAACATCAAGGGTAGGAAGTTCGAATTAGTGAATGACCTTCCCAAGGAAGCTCAGGCACTTAGGGCTGAGCTTCCATGGCCTTTCCAAGTGGGAAAAGGATCGGCATGCTGCCATCCTGTCTGGAGGGATCCTGGAGCTTGTGAGGAGAAGTGGATTGATCTCCACTTTTGCTCTGGTCTTACCTGATGCTAAGAAAAGTCATCATTTCTCTGATACAGGAGTTTCTTATGCCAGGATCTAGCCATAGGCCTTGGAGGACGAGGGTGCAGGTGTTCAGAGCCTTTTAAAATGATATATAGGGCTTCCCTGGTGGCGCAGTGGTTGAGAGTCCGCCTGCCGATGCAGGGGACACGGGTTCGTGCCCTGGTCCGGGAAGATCCCACATGCCGCGGAGCAGCTGGGTCCGTGAGCCATGGCCGCTGAGCCTGCGTGTCTGGAGCCCGTGCTCCACAACGGGAGAGGCCACGACAGTGAGAGGCCCGCGTACAGCAAAAAAAAAAAAAAAAAAAAAAAATGATATATAAACATGCATGTATTTGTTTTTCCCTGGCATAGTATATAGCTTTTTATTAAATATTTGAGGTCATTCCCTAATTTGAAAATACTAAAAATGACTGCTTTGGAGTATCTTTTAGCTTAAGAATAAAAGAGATGTGTGTGTGACTTTTTATTTGCCAAGGAGAGCAGTCCTTGGAAGCTATTTCTGTGAAGAGACCATGATCCAAGGGCATGTCCCAGAGAACATGATGGATTCCTGCTATCCCCTACTCACAGTCTAAAGTCAGCTGGCTAAATGTAGCAGTGGCCCAGGCAAATTTTGCAACAGGTGCAGTGGGTAAGCCCATGAGTTGCCATATTTTCCAGATGGGTCATGCCTAGGCAGCACACCATCACTCTGGTAACAGAATATGACTTCTGGCAACTTATGGCTTAAAGCTCATGTCTAAAAGAGAAAGGATGAGATCCCATGCGAAACTTTGGCTTTCCTTTCTTAGCAGAAGCAGAATTCCACTTGTCTTGGAATTTTCCATTCAAATGAGAGTCCTGGGGAGATCCAAAGATAAGGTCCCCATTATAACAACATCCATAAGAAGAACACAGGCACTTAGTTCCAAAGCTGAGGAATGCCTTTTGTTCTTGCGAAGAACTGAGTCTTCTTGCTTTCTGCTCAAGACTGTATATTTCTGTATCTTGGCAGTAGAATTCTTGCTTGCTTCTTTGTTTTCAACGTTGAAGAGCCAAGGGGGATTTAATGGCAGTTGCCTTTTAGATCAGGGGAAGGCAAACTGTGGCCCACAGCCTACTTTTATAAAAAAGTTGAATTTTTGTTATAAACACAGACATGCTCATTTGGTTATGTATTGTCTCTAGCTGCTCATTGCGAGTGCTAAAATGGCAAACTTTAGTAGTTGCAAAGAGATGGTATGACCTGAAAAGCCCAAAATATTTAATACAGGGCTTTACAGGAAAAATATGTTTGTGGGCCTTTGCTTTAGAGGGTGAAAGACTGACCTGCAGAAATTGGACATTTTTCTTTCCTTATACCTTCTGTAGGATGAATTTATCTGCATAAAAGAGAGAAATAGAAGTGGGGTCAGTGAGGGGAGTGATAAGGAGGTGAGGGGAGACAGCAGGACCCATTGAGGATCATTTCCTTCTTTTTACCCAACTGCCATCCTCCACAATGACCAGTCCCAGGATCCACTTCTTTCCTTAACATTCTCTTAACTTGAGCAAATGCAAAATAATTGGTCTGCTTGTTGTGTTTAGAGTAAGTCCCCTGCATATGAACCTTCAAGTTGTGAACTTTCAAAGAAGCGAACGTGCGTTTGCATGTCCAGTCACATAAGTTAGTTCACGTTGTCATGTGCATGCATCCTCTACAAGTGGTTGTGCTTTTGTGTACTTTGTACGGTACTGTATAGAGTACAGCAGTACTCTACCATCTCCCACCTCCTCTCCCTCCTCCAGTCAGTCACTCTTCTTGCCTGTTCACTCCATGCCAGCCCCTGTATGCCAGCTGTTGTACTGCACTACTGTACTTTACAAGGTACTGTACTTTAAGACTAAAAATGTTTTCTTTATTTTTTGTTTGTTTTTTATGTATTATTTGTGTGAAAAGTATTATAAAACTATTATAGTACAGTACTATATAGCAGATTGTGTTAGTTGGGTACCTAGGCTAACTTTGTTGGACTTAACGAACGCGCTCTTGGAACTCATTCGTATGTAGGGGACTTACTGTATTTATAGTCTGTCTTTCCTCAGATACTGGAGAAAGAACAAAACACCAGCAGGCTGATTTGAACTCATTTTTCTTGCACATCAACAGGAAACAATGCCAAGATTAGTGAGAGAGGGAGATAATGGTGACAACATGAGAATTTCGCTCCCAGCACATTGTCAGCTCTCTGCTGGCTGTGACTTCTCTCACTTGGGTTCGATAGAGCAGTCTCAGCACCAGCATAACTTTCTAATAGGGCTCCAGTGTAACTCTATAATGGGATCTTTCCATTTTACTTCCTAAATTTACTTGCTAAATTTATTTCTCCTCTGACCTTTCAAAGGGTCTCATCGTCTAGAAGGAAAGAATTTTTAGCACCCCTTCTGCCATGGGAGAAGAGGATTCTTGGGTATTTGCTATGCAGGACACTTTGAACATTTGGCTTTGGAATTTTTAAAAGTGGGAAAGTCCTCACTGCTAGCGAATGCAGATGAGTCACTTGGGGGTTATCACAGGATCTTGGAAGAGTGAGAAAAATTGGTAAAAAAAAATTTTTTTTTAAATAACTCCATATGGCTAAAATTAGTAGTGTGAGAGCTACTGCTGCATTTGTAAGGTTGCCATGTTCTTGTTTGGAGCGTAGGTAAATGAGGACACCCAATTCCGTCCTCCCCGGGGACTGAACATAATTCCAAGGCCACATACAATGTGGACCAAGCATGTCTTGCAGGAGGCCCCTCAGCATCCACAGAGGGTTGCAGTGGCCTGAGTGTGGGGATGATACTAGGGGCCACCCTTGAATAAGGTAAAAAAAACCTAACCTTGAGAGGGAGGCCTGGTACTAAGGTCAGGCTAGAGCCACAGGGGAGGGAATGAGGCATTCACTCCAGGCACAAAACTTGGGGCGATGCCAAAACCTTCAGGGGATGCCATTCAGATAAATCCTATTTCAAAGTCAGCTTTTTTTTTTTTAATCAAAAGTAATGCAAAAATTCATGATTAACAAAACAGCAAAATTTTAAATAACAGCAGGTTGTTTGTTTGCCTTATGACTGCATTATGGAGCAGTGAGAACAGTTTATCAGTGGTCCTCAGCCTGGGTGGCTGTCATACTCGCCCCCCACCCTGGTCCCCCCAAATGGTTAATCATTAGGCAGCATGGGACTTTATATACAGTCATTTTGTGCGTGTGTGAGTGTAGAGCTTTTACTAACTTTTTGTACTTGGTTCAAAACATGGGAGGTTCTGTTGATAACTGTTCTAGGAGGGCACGATTTTCCTTAGCCTCAGGCTCCCATGTGGCTCCAGTGCGCTGTGTGACGCTGTTGTGACGGACAGGTCCTGCTCTTAGTTGGGCAAGCACAAACACTAGATCAAGAAGAATATTCAGATGGCCCTTTAATCTGGTTTCACTGGCAGAGTAAAATGAATAGAGATCACAGTGGCTGAAAACCCGGGATGGCCTCTACGTGACTCATCACCGCCATGTTCCTGCTTCTCCAATAGATGTAGAGACTTGTCGAGTCAAGAAATTCCTCCCATTTTAGACATGTTCCTCCTCTTCTCCTATGGCCCAAGGCTCCCAGAGTCTACGAGCTGTTGCAAACTCAGATACTTACAGAGTTAGAGCAGGTTTGGCAAGTGAGAGAAGCAAGTTTGACAAAGACAGTATTAAAGGGTAGTACATGGCCGACACTCAGGTACAACCAAATACTAGTGGACACAGGGACCTGATGTTCTGGACTTGCTAATTCTTTAGGTCAAAGAAATGTCCTGATTGTGAAACGCTGACAACTAAAACAAAAAACAACTTGAGCCACTTTGTGTGAGAGCAGATTTGACATTTTGTCTTAACCCTTTGCTCCCCCAGCTCAGCCACCTCTGCTTAGACAAGGATGGGGGTGTGAGAACCTCCCCATCCTGAGGGTGCAAAGGTCTCGGAGGGGATTATCTAAAACAGTGTTCTTCACTGTGGGACCCTCCCATTCCAGGATATGCACAAGCCACCCATCAGTACAGAATAAAGTGTCAGGATTTCTATTGGATTCTTTTTCTCATCCCTTTCAAATGTCTATTTTAAAAGTTTATAGTGTATATATACTATATTAGTACAGAGTACATGTGTATAATTTATAAATATTCATATAGTAGAGATGTATGCTTAAATTTTTTTTTTTTTTTTTTTTTTTTTTTTGCGGTATGCGGGCCTCTCACTGTTGTGGCCTCTCCCGTTACGGAGCACAGGCTCCAGACGCGCAGGCTCAGCGGCCATGGCTCACGGGCCCAGCCGCTCTGTGGCATGTGGGATCTTCCCGGACCAGGGCACGAACCCGTGTCCCCTGCATCGGCAGGCGGACTCCCAACCACTGCGCCACCAGGGAAGCCCTAAAATATTTTTTTATTAGAGTGGTTACACATAAAAGAAGCCCAGATTATAAAATGAATGAAATTCAGATCTTCACAGTGCTTCACGTTGGCTACTGCTCGCCTGCCTCTTGTACAATATGATGCTTTAAAGAGTGTCTCTCTCCTTTTCTTCATTGGGTAGCATTACCAAAGGCCCTGTTTCATTGTTCTAGCTTCAGTGTTGTCAGGTCCTAGGATGGAAAGGGGGTGAGGATTGGGAGGGACAGAACATTTTCTTCTAGCTGGCATGCTTTTAATTATTTTTCACAAATGAAAGTCAGTTTGAAAGAGCTGTCCTTACCCCTGCCCACGTTGGCCCCTTCTTTGTAAAATATATGTCATTATTGAGGTGCCGCATTGGTTCAGAGGATGACTTGAAAATGTATCAATGCTAAGTGTACCCTCAGAACGTGAAATTCATTGTCAGAACCTCAAAGCCACATAACTGTCATATATTCAGCCAGGTGCTGTCCTAAATTCCTTATGTAAATGGGCAGTTCTTAAAATGGTACTGTGTTAGTTTGAGATATTATGTCCCTTCTTTAAGATGGTGACACTGACCCTCAGAGGAAATAAATGACTTGCCCAAGGTCCTGTAGCTGCATCAAGTGGTTTCAACCCAATTTGACCAGAATGTTGAACCTATACTCAGAACCATTTTATTCTTTAGTCTTCTCTGTCCCAGTCAGCTCAGAGTGCCAGGCTTGCTTGTTCTTTCTCTCTCTCTCTCTCTCTCTCTCTTTCTCTCCCTCCTTCTCCCTCCCTCTCCCTCTCACCCCCCTTATGTGTGTGTGTCTGTCTCTGTCTGTGTGAATACAGAATCTCTGTTTACAGGGATGCTCAACATCTACTGGGTTAGTCCAATTTATTCTAAAAGACACCTTGGTGTCATCATCAGGTAGCAAACAGCTCACTCAAAGGCAGGTCAAATTTTGAAAGAAGACTGTGACAGTATTTCTTTTATTTTATAAAAGGCTTTGGATTTCAAAACCTTAGCCAAGGTTTTGAACTTCTCATCTGGGTAAGTAAGTTCACTTTGTGAAGTGTGTGGTAATTGGGCATTCAGTATCAATTTCCCCTCTTTCTAGTATGTCCTTCAGTGCTGCAGAGGGGGCATATACCACACACCGCCTGCATTTTTTTTAACAAATAAAAGCAGTTTTAAAATTCTCTCTGTGTCAGTTCGTGTGGATTTACTGTCCTCTTTAGTGGTGACATAGTATTAATTTATTCTTCATGCATTCAGCAAACATTTATTGTGTGCCTGTTATGTGCCCAGAGCTATTTTGGGCATAGGGTCTCTGCCCCCATGGTCTCACATTCCAGTAATGGAAACGGACCTTAAATCCACTTACAGTGCATCATAGATATGTATCAATAATGATAAAATCACTATTGATCATTATACATGCAATGTCAGCTAGCAATCATTGACGTATAAAATTAATGATAGTCATGTAGTAACATTCCAAGGCATGAATGTGCCAAAATTTACATGACATTCCTCTATTATAAGCATGTAGATTTTTGTTATTAATCCACAAAGCAATGAACATTCTTGTGGATGCCTCTTTTCTCTCATGTGGAAATATATTGTCGTGAAAGAACTTTGTAAAGCTTCAAAATGTTATTTGTAAGAAATGAACACCTTATGATTGTTTGACCTTAGGAAGTATAAGGCCCTGCCAGACTATGAGACTTTTCTAATTCTAAGATTCAGTATCTTGAAGGACTTCAGGCCAGAGGGTTAGGGGATGGAGAGTGAGATGGGTCACAGTGCTGGGCTCGCCAGGTAACCTTACCTGACCCATCTGCCCCAGGACAGTGTCCTTGCTGGGTTCCAAGGAGCCTCCGTCCCCTCCTAATCCCTCTAACTGGATCTCCCTTGCTCCCTCTTCCTGCAATTATTAATGGCACGCTGGCTGCAGTACAAGCACTGTTACTGTTACCTCTCTTGGCCCTTGTCATATTTTATTCTGAGCCTGAGGTTTTGCCAAGTGTTAGCAGCTAACAGGTATAAAAATAGCCCACTTGTTGTAATGAAGGACATAAAAATGCAAAGAGGGTTGTGGGCTCTCTGAGCTTGCCTCTTCCCCTTTGCAGCATTTGCTGCCAGATATTGACCACAGTGTAATAGAACTTCAGGGAGTAAAAGAAGGACGGAAGAGACCTGGGTGACAAATGATAGATCAGTTTTGCCCTTTGAAGAGGCGGGGAAGACCCCAAGTTGTTGTGCCATCAAGCTCTCATTTATCCCCCTGCCTCTACCTTGAGAAATAGCAGTCTGGATCTTTGCTTTCCTTTGGGGTAATGAGGTGGTTTTAGCCTCGTGGGGGATGTTTGGCTTTATAGGGAAGCTAGTTTTTTCTATTGTGCTTATGAGATGTGAGGATGGTTGAGGGGCAGTTGATCTTTTGCATCTCCAGTTATCTGTATCTCATTTGTGTTGTGCGTGAGGCACTGTGTTGTTACCAGACACAAACAAGACACATGTGGTCCCTGATGTCATAGAATTTTAATTTGATCTGTGAGATGGATGTTAAGCATGCAATTGTATATGTAGTCAACGAAACATTGAACTGGGAGGTGTGATACGAAGGAAAATGATAGGTTGGTATAAGAGAGGGGAAAAAGAGAGGAAACCATCAGATTAGAATATCAGGGAGGGTGATGCTGGAGCTGGAACTTAAAAATGAGAAGGAGCTGGTCATGAGAATAGAAATAAGAACATTTTGGCAGAGGGAGGAGTGTGTATAAAGAGACTAAGATGGGAGAGGAACAGAAAGAAGGTCAGTGTGACTGGTGTGTAGTGAGCAAGGGAAAAGGTGGCAGAAAATAACATGGCTGGGTGTAGTCTGAGCCCTTCTTCTGTAGGGTCTTTGAACTATGATATGAACTTTGGGCTCATTCTCAAGCAATGAGACATCAGTGAAGAGTTTAAGACACAAGACTGATGTAATTGGAGTGACATGTTTTTCAAGGTTCCTCCGGCTGCTCTTGCTTATTTAGATTGGAATGGAACAAAGGTAGACTCAAGGAAACTACTTAGGAACCTTTCGCCACATAAGAAATGGTGAGGGCTCCATCTGGTAGATGGTGAAGGACATGGAAACAAAGAGGATCAACTCAAAATATTTTTTTCAGGCAAAACCCAAGAAACGTTGGTGATGGATTGGAAGTCAGGAGTGAATAAAGGGGGGCCTTGTGGGATATGGAATTTGAATCACTGTTATTTTAGTGAAGTAATTCTTCTTTTTTTTTTCTTATTAGTCATCCATTTTATACACATCAGTGTCAATCCCGATCTCCCAATTCATCCCACCACAACCCCCACCCCCCGCCGCTTTCCCCCCTTGGTGTCCATACGTTTGTTCTCTACATCTGTGTCTCAATTTCTGCCTTGCAAACTGGTTCATCTGTAACATTTTTCTAGGTTCCACATGTATGTGTTAATATACAATATTTGTTTTTCTGACTTACTTCACTCTGTATGATAGTCTCTAGATGCATCCACGTCTCTACAAATGACCCAATTTCGTTTCTTTTTATAGCTGAGTAATATTGCATTGTATATATGTACCACATTTTCTTTATCCATTCGTCTGTCGATGGGCATTTAGGTTGCTTCCATGACCTGGCTATTGTAAATAGTGCTGCAGTGAACACTGGGGTGCAGGTAACTTTTTGAATTATGGTTTTCTCTGGGTATATGCCCAGTAGTGGCATTGCTGGGTCATATGGTAATTCTATTTTTAGTTCTTTAAGTAACCTCCATACTGTTCTCCATAGTGGCTGTATCAATTTACATTCCCACCAAAAGTGCAAGAGGGTTCCCATTCCTCCATACCCTCTCCAGCATTTGTTGTTTGTAGATTTTCTGATCATGCCATTCTAACTGGTGTGAAGTGATACCTCATTGTACTTTTGATTTGCATTTCTCTAATAATTAGTGATGTTGAGCACCTTTTCATGTGCTTCTTGGCCATCTATATATCTTCTTTGGAGAAATGTCTATTTAGGTCTTCTGCCCATTTTTGGATTGGGTTGTTTGTTTCTTTGATATTGAGCTGCATGAGCTGTTTATACATTTTGGAGATTGCTCCATTGTCCGTTGATTCATTTGCCAATATTTTCTCCCATTCTGAGAGTTGTCTTTTTGTCTTGTTTATGGTTTCCTTTGCTGTGCAAAAGCTTTGAAGTTTCATTAGGTCCCATTTGTTTATTTTTGTTTTTATTTCCATTACTCTAGGAGGTGGATCAAAAAAGATCTTGCTGTGATTTCTGTCAAAGAGTGTTTTTCCTATGTTTTCCTCTAAGAGTTTTATAGTGTCCGGTCTTACATTTAGGTCTCAAATCCATTTTGAGTTTATTTTTGTGTATGGTGTTAGGGAATGTTCTAATTTCATTCTTTTACATGTGGCTGTCCAGTTTTCCCAGCACCACTTATTGAAGAGACTGTCCTTTCTCCATTGTATATCTTTGCCTCCTCTGTCATAGATTAGTTGACCATAGCTGTGTGGGTTTTATCTCTGGGCTTTCTATCTTGTTCCATTGATCTATGTTTCTGTTTTTGTGCCAATACCATATTGTCTTGATTACTGTAGCTTTGTAGTATAGTCTGAACTCAGGGAGTCTGATTTCTCCAGCTCCGTTTTTTTCCCTCAAGACTGCTTTGGCTATTCGAGGTTTTTTGTGTGTCCATACAAATTTTAAGATTTTTTTGTTCTAGTTCTGTAAAAAATGCCATTGGTAATTTGATAGGGAATACATTCAATCTGTAGGTTGCTTTGGATAGTATAGTCATTTTCACAATTCTTCCAATCCAAGAACATGGTATATCTCTCCATCTGTTGGTATCATCTTTAATTTCTTTCATCAGTATTGTATAGTTTTCTGCACAAAGGTCTTTGTCTCCCTTGGTAGGTTTATTCCTAGGTATTTTATTCTTTTTGTTGCAGTGGTAAATGGGAGTGTTTCCTTAATTTCTCTTTCAGATTTTTCATCTTTAGTGTATAGGACTGCAAGAGATTTCTGTGCATTAGTTTTGTATCCTGCAACTTTACCAAATTTTTATTCTTTTTGTTGCAGGGTAAATGGGAGTGTTTCCTTAATTTCTCTTTCAGATTTTTCATCTTCAGTGTATAGGACTGCAAGAGATTTCTGTGCATTAGTTTTGTATCCTTCAACTTTACCAAATTCACTGATCAGCTCTAGTAGTTTTCTGGTCCCATCTTTAGGATTCTCTATGTATAGTATCATATCATCTGCAAACAGTGACAGTTTTACTTCTTCTTTTCCAATTTGTGTTCCTTTTATTTCTTTTTCTTCCCTGATTGCTGTGGCTAGGACTTCCAAACTATGTTGAATAACAATGGTGAGAGTGGACATCCTTGTTGTTCCTGATCTTACAGGAAATGCTTACAGTTTTTCACCCTTGAGAACGATGTTGGCTGTGGGTTTGTCATATATGGCCTTTATTATATTGAAGTAGGTTCCCTCTATGCCCACTTTCTAGAGAGTTTTTATCATAAATGGGTGACGAATTTTGTCAAAAGCTTTTTCTGCATCTATTGAGATGATCATATGGTTTTTAATCTTCAATTTGTTAATATGGTATATCACATTGATTGATTTGCATATATTGAAGAATCCTTGCATCCCTGGGATAAATCCCACTTGATCATGGTGTATGATACCTTTTATGTGTTGTTGGATTCTGTTTGCTGGTGTTCTGTTGAGGATTTTTGCATCTATATTCATCAGTGATACTGGTCGGTAATTTTCTTTTTTTCTCGTATCTTTGTCTGGTTTTAGTATCAGGGTGATGGTGGCCTCATAGAATGAGTTTGGGAGTGTTCCTTCGTCTGCAATTTTTTGGAAGAGTTTGAGAAGGATGGGTGTTAGCTCTTCTCTAAATGTTTGATAGAATTCACCTGTGAAGCCATGTGGTCCTGGACTTTTGTTGGTTGGAAGATTTTTAATCACAGTTTCAATTTCATTACTTGAGCTTGGTCTGTTCATATTTTCTATTTCTTCTTGGTTCAGTCTTGGAAGTATACCTTTCTAAGAATTTGTCCATTTCTTTCAGGTTGTCCATTTTATTGGCATAGATTTGCTTGTAGTAGTCTCTTAGGATGCTTTGTATTTCTGCGGTGTCTGTTGTAACTTCTCCTTTTTCACTTCTAATTTTGATATGAGTCCTCTCCCTCTTTTTCTTGATGAGTCTGGCTAATGGTTTATCAATTTTGTTTATCTTCTCAAAGAAGCAGCTTTTAGATTTATTGATCTTTGCTATTGTTTTCTTTGTTTCTATTTCATTTATTTCTGCTCTGATTTATGATTTCTTTCCTTCTGCTAACTTTGGGTTTTGTTTGTTCTTCTTTCTCTAGTTCCTTTAGGTGTAACATTAGATTGTTTGTTTGAGATTTTTCTTGTTTCTTGAGGTAGGCTTGTATAGCTATAAACTTCCCTCTTAGAACTGCTTTTGCTGCATCCCATAGGTTTTGGATCGTCATGTTTTCATTGTCATTTGTGTCTAGGTATGTTTTGAATTCTTCTTTGATTTCTTCAGTGATTTCTTGGTTATTTAGTAACGTATTGTTTAGCCTCCGTGTGTTTCTGTTTTTTACGTTTTTTTCCCTGTAATTGATTTCTAATCTGATAACGTTGTGGTCAGGAAAGATGCTTGATATGATTTCAATTTTCTTAAATTTACTGAGGCTTGATTTGTGACCCAAGATGTGATCTCTCCTGGAGAATGTTCCGTGTGCACTTGAGAAGAAAGTGTAATCTGCTGTTTTTGGATGGAATGTCCTAAAAATATCAAACAAATCTATCTGATGTATTGTGTCATTTAAAGATCGTGTTTCCTTATTAATTTTCATTTTGGATGATCTGTCCATTGGTTTAAGTGAGGTGTTAAAGTCCCCCACTATTACTGTGTTACTGTCGACTTTCTCTTTTATAGCTGTTAGTAGTTGCCTTTTGTATTGAGGTGCTCCTATGTTGGGTGCATATATATGTGTAATTGTTATATCTTCTTGTTGGATTGATCCCTTGATCATTACATAGTGTCCTTCCTTGTCTTTTGTAACATTCTTTGTTTTAAAGTCTGTTTTATCTGATATGAGTATTGCTACTCCAGCTTTCTTCTGATTTTCATTTGCATGGAATATCTTTTTCCTTCCCCTCACTTTCAGTCTGTATTTGTCCCTAGGTCTGAAGTGAGTCTCTTGTAGACAGCATATATATAGGTTTTGTTTTTGTATCCATTCAGGAAGCCTGTGTCTTTTGGTTGGAACATTTAATCCATTCACGTGTAAGGTAATTATTGATATGTATGTTCCTATGAACATTTTCTTTATTGTTTTGGGTTTGTTTCTGTAGGTCCTTTTCTTCTCTTGTGTTTCCCACTTAGAGAAGTTCCTTTAGCATTTGTTGTAGAGCTGGTTTGGTGGTGCTGAATTCTCTTAGCTTTTGCTTGTCTGTAAAGCTTTTGATTTCTCCATAGAATCTGAATGAGATCCTTGTTGGGTAGAGTAATCTTGGTTGTAGGTTTTTCCCTTTCATCACTTTAAGTATATCATGCCACTCCCTTCTGGCTTGTAGAGTTTCTGCTGAGAAATCAGCTGTTAACCTTATGGGAGTTCCCTTGTATGTTATTTGTTGTTTTTCCCTCGCTGCTTTCAATAATTTTTCTTTGTCTTTAATTTTTGCCAATTTGATTACCATGTTTCTCCTTGGGTTCATCTTGTATGGGACTCTCTGTGTGTCCTGGACTTTGGTGGCTATTTCCTTTCCCATGTTAGGGAAGTTTTCGACTACAATCTCTTCAAATATTTTCTCTGGTCCTTTCTCTCTCTTTTCTCCTTCTGGGACCCCTATAATGTGAATGCTGTTGCCTTTAATGTTGTCCCAGGGGTCTGGTAGGCTGTCTTCATTTCTTTTCATTCTTTTTTCTTTATTCTGTTCCGCAGCAGTCAGTTCCACCATTCTGTCTTCCTCGTCACTTATCCGTTCTTCTGCCTCAGTTATTCTGCTATTGATTCCTTCTAGTGTAGTTTTCATTTCAGTTATTGTATTGTTCATCTCTGTTTGTTCTTTAATTCTTCTAGATCTTTGTTAAACATTTGTTGCATCTTCTCGATCTTTGCCTCCATTTTTTTCTGAGGTCCTGGATCATCTTCACTATCATTATTCTGAATTCTTTTTCTGGAAGATTGCCTATCTCCATTTTATTTAGTTGTTTTTCTGGGGTTTTATCTTGTTCCTTCATCTGGTACGTAGCCCTCTGCCTTTTCATCTTGTCTATCTTTCTGTGAATGTGGTTTTTGTTCCACAGGCTGCAGGATTGTAGTTCTTCTTGCTTCTGCTGTGTGCCCTCTGGTGGATGAGGCTATCTAACAGTGAAGTAATTCTTGATGCAGTCATTTTGTGGCGGTTTCACAGTACCTTTCAAATCTATCTTCTTGAAAATTGTAGGTTGCTGTTTTTACTTACTTTTTCCATAGAAGTATAACCACAGAACATGCTGTATAATATAGTTAACTTTTCAAAAGTTATCAGTGGTATAGGCACAACATTCTACTCTAGTGTTCCTCTCCATGGTCAAGTTGCTTGCCTTTGATTTGTGTGTGTGTGTGTGTGTGTGTGTGTGTGTGTGTGTGGTTTTTGTTTTGTTTTGATTTTTGCATTGGGACAAATGGCTTGCCGTGACAGAGACTGAGTTTCCATCTTGAAAATTATCAAAAATTTCTATGTATAAACCAGATTAGTCATTTTCAACTGGAGGCAATTTTGTTTGGAGACTATTAAAGATTTCTCTGTATAAATTAGGCCAGTGGTTTTCAAATGGAGGCAGTTTTGTCCTTGGGGGGACATCTGGCAATGTCTGGAGTTAATTATCACAACTGAGGTGGTGCTAAGGTATTTAGTGGGAAGAGGCCAGATGTGCTGCTAAGCATCATTCACACACACAGGATACCCCCCACAACAAATAATTATCCAGTCCAACATGTCCATAATGCCAAGGCTAAGAAAACCTGAGCTAGAAAGACGTTTATTGGCTTAGGCTTCTGCATGTAGCTAGAGAGGGCTTAGCCTGTATCAGTGATGATGGTCTATTATGGGCAGGGTAGGAAACACAAAGGGTCCTAAGTTCTTTTAAATATCCAGAAACCTGCAACATTGTCCAGAGTGTTCAATTCTCTAGACTTTACAAAATATAAATTAAAAATTCCATGTGGGAAATCAAATACAGTGCTGTAGACTCTATTAATGAAACTTTAAATATTCAATTAATAGCTTCTATTTAAAATTTAGATCATGTTGTTATCATATCTAGCACCTAGAACGTATATCCAATAGATACTTCTTCAAATGTCTCCCAAATTAGATCTCTACTCTTTCCCTACTTGTTAACATGACATCATAAGAAATACTTCCCCCAAATAATCCAGTGATGAAATGGACAAGATATATGAATAGAAAGTTCACAAATGAAGAGATGCAGAAGACCAACAAATAAGTATAAACGTTGGAAAATGAAATAGTTTTGTGTATCAAATTCACCTACACCTTTATAAAAAACAAAAACAGGGAGTAGGGAAGGATGCTGGAGTTGGGTTTTGCTTCTCATATCCACCAGAATCCATTCTCCTCTGAGAAAGTGTTGGAAAGTGCAAGTATTCTGGAGTGTTTTTCATGAGGAAGGACTATTCCATGGTATTTTCTAAGTCATCTTATCATTGGGGAAAACAGTGATAGGAAGTGATGAGAGTAAAGAGGGTGTACCTCCTATATTACTTCTCCTGGATGGGAATCTCCAAAAAGTTACAGAGAGGAGAGTGTAGCTGCACATTCAGGCAAAAGTGATGGCCCCAGCGGGACCCATTCACGATGGCTAACCCCTAAATAACCCACGTAGGAATCTACTACTCCGTGAAGTGGCTGGAGCCTGAGTTAATATACTAATGAATACTATTGAATAGTGTACATAATAAGGATTTTTCTTCCTTTGTTGAAAAATACTTTACTGCTGGAATGTTCTCTAATGCATTGTCCAGTCTTTCCTTCCTCCCCGATAAGATGAGATAGCCAGTGGACTACTATATACAAACTTCAGCAGCGCACGCTTTTGTTCGTGTTTGAAACAGAATGAAAAAAGAAAAAAAACTCACACCGGCCAACAACTGGCAACAGCCTTGTGCCCCCAGTTTGCCTCTTGTGATGCTGAGAACTGCTCATCCAACAGATTGGTTTTTCCACAGCATTGTATTAATAGGCATCCAATGCCATTATCACTGGAAACCCATCGAGTGTGTCTGATTTGGGAATAAGAGCACACATGTAACAATGTGCAATTAGAATGGAAACTTTTAAAACCTTCACCTGCAGATTTAAGCTGGAAAGTGCCAAGTCCTGAGCCACAGAGCCTTTTGGATATTTTATATTTCAGAAGACCTCATAATGACATTTGTGTTTCCTGTTTATCAAGTTGACATTTATTCAATCTAATGGGAAGCCAGATTTGGGAAAACATTCCTTCTCTCCTTGGCTTCTGCAATTACGCAGAGCAGAGAAGAAACAGTTTTACTGCTCCACTGGATATTTACAGTTGGATGATATTTTTCTTGTTCAGGGGCTGAATATACCCTGGTGTGCTGTTTTAAAAATCAATCATAGATACATTTACATAGTTAGTACAAGCACAGGCAATCCGCAGAGAGGGTATGTTTCAGCGTTAGGGAAAAAAGAATTAAGAATACAATTCCTGCCAGTAGCATTTTGGACCCAATCTCCTCCATCCTTTTTGCCTTTAATGCAGAGGAATTTTTACAGTGCATTAGTTTTCCCAATGCATTGTATTAATAGAATCAGAAGTCATTATTAGAGCAAACCCATAGAGCAAGATGGTTTAATTAGGAGGCAGTTCCCAGAATTAAAGACACAGGCGTTAGTGAAAACTCAATATAGTGTTACAAAGTGAAATTTTAACCAACTAACTTACCTCTATTCAACATTCAGCATGCAGCAGACATTTATTGAGCACGTACAGAATTCTAGAGACTATCCTGGTGATGTTGATAAAAAAAATAGATGCGGGGGAGAGGGACAGGCACTTACATGTTGGTATTTTGGAGAGTGTTACATTTAGGAATGTAAATGTCAACCTCTAATTCCAGCATATTCATTTAGGGAATAGGTTGGGTTATTAATTTAACTCTTATAAGGCTGGTTTTCATGATTTATGCAAAATAAAAATCTGGCTACTTATTTCTAATGTCTTTTTGTGATAATTAAGATCAAGGAAAAAATGTAAAAAAAAATTATAAATTGAATGCTAGGAATGATGATCCTAAGAGGATTTGGGGTCAATGAGTAGCAGGATTAGTGAGTGGATATCCTGTGTGCATGTGTGGGAAAGGGGGTAATGGTAATAATAGAAAGGAAGGTTAGGAACAAAATGGTTCCTTTTTATTTTTTGAAAAATAATTATTGAGTGACTGCTGGGTGGTAGGTCCTGTTCTATGCAGTGGTGAACAAAATAGACCTCCTCCCTAGGAAAAAAAGGTCTTCGTGAACATTGTATTCTGTTGGTGGGGAAGTGGAGGGAAGGGGAAGGACCCTAACAGAAAATAAAAATGTAAAATATATAGAATGTCAGATTAGAAAAAAGTAAGGCAGGAAGAATGATATGGAGTGTGTATGTGTGCCTTCTAACTTAAATCTAGAGGTAAGTCCAGCTTCAGGCATGGCTAGATCCAGGAAATGGATGAAATGATGTCATCCACACCTTTTGTTTTTCTCACACTTGATTTCCTTATTCTACCTTAGGCTATCTCACTTTAGTAACTCTAAGAGTTCCAGGCTTACATCATCTAAAATTCTAGCAATTTCAGCAGATAAAGCTTCTGTTTTCCAGTAGTTCTAACATAAATTCCACAAGTGAGTCTCATTAGCATGGTTCAGGTCATATCCCAGATATGAACCAATCATCAGTGAAGAGAATATGCTGATAGAATAGCCCTTGGTTATGGGACCATTTCCAGCAGCAAGGGGTGCAGTCAGGCCCAGTCAAACCAAGTAAACTGGAAACGGGGAAGGGCTGGCTTTCCAAGCAAAATGAGAATTCTCCTATAAGAGGAAGGCAGAATGAATGTTTGGAAGGCATAATCTAATACACTTTGATTTGTTTATTGTGATTTTGTTTTCTGAAGCAACACAAAATAGAGCTATAGTGTTTGTAGTATCTGTGTAAGGAGAAGGGCTTTTTATTTTATGGAACATCATATTCTCCATAGTTTGCATGGTCCCTGGGTTGCAGTAGGCACCAAACTTTTGCTAAATGAGCAAATGAATAAATGAATGGCTTAGATACATAATCGTGGCTGCCCTGGTTAAATAATATTTTCTACCATTGGTAGCAGAGAAAATTGTAAAGCAGCTGTGTGTATTTAACTGCCTTATAGAATGCACAAGGAGGAGTGACTCAATTAGTTTTAATATGGTTGCATACTATTAGATACTTAATTGAATAATTACTGGTTTGAGCCAAGGGGTGTTTTTATCCTTTACCCTGATACTCTAAGTCTGGCTTATATGCATTCTTAAAGCTATTTTCTTTTAGAAAGGAATAGGAAATTTCCTTCTTTTCAAGAGGGAAATTAGTATCCTTGTATCTGTCTATATTGTCTGAGATACTCAGTTGAATATTTAAAATTTAAAATATTTAATTTTAATAAAAGTAGATAATCCAACTGGTAAATACCTTAAGTAAAGGAAACATATTCTTTTTGAAGATGAATGTACATGGTATCATCGGAAATTCTTAGCCCATTTATATACTTCAAAAATTATTCTGGGTGATTAAATTACTGTTGCTAGAAAGATGAAATGGAACACTTTCCATTATGCCCAATAACAGACTCTGTAGATCTATATTCCTTAAATTATTCCCCAGAAAACTTTGTATGTAAGAGGGACATTTAAATAACTAGAAGCAAATTCACACGTGGTGGTCATAGGGGAGGTAGTTAGTGTTTCTCCATGATTGTGTAATCCATTAAAGAGAAGATGGTCTTCATTGGTCCTGAAGCAAGAACCATGCAAGCATTTCATTCATAAGTGGTATGTGGAAACTGAAAAACTGAGTTGTATTTCTTGGCCCCAAATTGAGTTCTACTCTGGTTCAACATGATGGACAGATCAGTCTCATGCCTCCTTCTTTAATATTTGTTGACACTTACTTGTTCTGGCTTCCATCCTTCCTAGCTTTTTTTTTTTTTAAACCGTTCCCCACAGGACAGAGACCATGCCAAGCCTGTTACTCCATTGTCTCCTACCATTGTGATACCTACTCATCTCATGAATTTCTTTCCCTGTGTTGATTATTAGTGACCATTGCTCAGTGTGCTCTTCCTTAGAAATAGCTTTTCCATTTTAACAGCAGTTTATTGTCCCAACTCAGTGCTTTTCAAACTTGAGCCTGCACCAAAATCACCTGGAGCGTACGTTAAAACAAATAGTTGGGCCCCTCCCCAGAGTTTCTGACCCAGTAGGTCTGGAGTTGTGTCTGAGTTTTTGACTTTCTGACAAATTCTCAAGTGATGCTGATGGTGGGGGACCCCGCTTTGAGACCACAGCTCAACCACAACTAAGTAGTTGGTTATGATGAAAATCTGTTTGATATTGTGAGTAAAGCGTTACCTGTGGAATGAACAGTGTTGAGTTCTACCCAGTTGGTTCTTTCATTTAGGGAATGGATTGCTAATTTAATGATTATGAGCTTTGGTTTCCTGAATTGTTAGTTCATATGTATGCGTGTGTAACTTCTTAGGGCATTTTGTAAAGATGAAAGTCAAGAAAGGATGTGAAATGCTTTTGAGCTGATGGTATTACATAGATGAAGGGTGATAAAAATGAAGGAGTATTTAGTGAGCTCACAGGACCCATCAGTAGATATCTGTTGGGGAGAGAGGTTAAACGTAGAATGGTCCCATTTCCTTCATTTATTTATTCAACAAACATTTATCAATCACTTAATAGGTACTAATGGAGAGAGCAAGAGCAGTGAAGAAAAGAGAAAAAAACCTATGCTTCATGGATTTTACGTTCTAGAAGGAAAATACAGCTGAGGGTAAACACATAGCACATTCTCAGGGAAAAAGTGAGCTGAAGAAAAATGAAGTGGAGGAGGCTTGGCCATAGTGTATGAAGAGAAGCATTTTTAATTTACACATTGTACTTGGGCTTTTATAATAACTATAATAGAGGTTTTCAGACTTTGCTGTGCAAAACAATCTCTTGGGGAGCTTGATTAAAATGTA
The DNA here is from genome assembly GCF_949752795.1 of Hyperoodon ampullatus. Lineage (NCBI taxonomy): Eukaryota > Metazoa > Chordata > Mammalia > Artiodactyla > Ziphiidae > Hyperoodon > Hyperoodon ampullatus. The sequence goes on along the minus strand of NC_136917.1, from coordinate 42,619,356 downwards.
GATTTCTGTGCTGTACCCCCAGGTAATTCTATTCAGCAGGCTTGGGCTAGAGCCTGGGAGTTACCCATTTAACCAAAAAGTGGTTCTAATGCAAATGGGACTTTAAAAAGAATTTCTTTAATCTCTGTTCTAAGAATTTACAAATACTAACTTATTTAATAAATAACATAGGAAGTCCTTCACACCATTCCCCAAAGATGATCATGCTCAATGATTTGAGATATTTTTCTATAGCTTCTTATTTTTCTTTCCCTTCAACATATATTAATGTTTTATGTCAGGATCTCACTAAGAAACTATGAACTAGAGGATAGTAAGAAGGTTTAGAAATAGAGCTAAGAGAGAGTTAGAAAGGAATGGGGAAAAGATCTGAAAGGATAGACGCAAAGAGAAAAAAGGTGAAGACTAACATCTCTGTGGGAGAGAGGTAGTGAACAACTGAGGCAGTCTGGCTTGGGGGAAAGACTGTAGGTGGTGAGCTCTGAGGGACCCCGGTATGATTCTGGATTCTGACTCTTTCTTCAGATGCCTTTGAACGTGTTACTTACCTTCTTGGAACCTTAGTTTTATACACATACACATACACCGTCCCCACAACAAAGGATATAAGTGCACTTGTGTCTTTGTGTGTGCATGCATGCAGGCATATATGCATCCTCTTTGTTGGTATTGTTTGTTTGTTTGTTTGTTTGTTTTAACATCTTTATTGGAGTAGTTGGTATTGTTTTAAGGGGTAGAGATTTTATATGCCAAACTCCAGGCCCTGTGTCTGCACCATGTATGATGGTGGTGGTCATCTTGATTTGCAGACATGTGAAGTTGAGTTAAAATAAATTATTAAAATATTACATGAAGACTAAGAGAAACTAAAGCTTAAAAGTTAAACAAGGTGGATCTTGATAGTCATGTGCTTCAGAACAACTTTTAAATACAGGCATATGCCAGGGAAGTTGTCATGACAGGAAATAGTTTGGAAGCAGTCAATTGGGTCAAAGAACTGCTGGGAGCTTTTCTGCCACTGAATTCTCTTCCCCTTTGTTTTCTGACTAGCTGTCAAAGACCTAAGGAAATCAAGAGTTCGGAGGCCATCACTTGGCACATAAAGCATCTAACATAGTGCAGCTAAGAGTTTTTACATGATTCTATGTGTACCGTTAGGGCTGCTTTCTGTTCCCTACTGGATCCCAGAATGGAAGAAACATTTCTTTGCCTGCCTGAAATTAACTTTATTTGGCAGCTTCTCTGTTTTGTGTTGCCTATTCTGAGTGTTTATTTTTTACAATAAGTGTGATGTGGCATTCCCTGAAGAGCATTGTTATGTTCAGGTTTTGTCCAGAGGAGAACAAAGGAGGCTTTTTTTTATTCCTGAGACTCACTGTATCTCCAACATAGTAAAAAAATACGAACTGGCAACCTCACTGCGATAGTGATTTCATGGAACTGAAGATCAAAAGAAATGCCCTTAGTTCTTTGCCACAGATGAGTGGAAGATAAACTTGGATTCTGCAATAAACATGTCTTTAGTCCACTTTTCTTCTCAAACATTTTTCAGGTTTCCAGCATCTGCTCCCGGAAGTTTGTTTCATGCTTCACTTCTATGTCATTCCCTGATTACCTTGGTTGGATTTAGAAACTGGCCTCTAGGATCCCACTTTCTGATCTTACACAATTATTCCTTTGCATGACATGGCCATTTTTCTGTCCTGCAGAAAAAGCCCTGTAGATAGTTTTTTCTTTCTTTCTTTCTTTCTTTCTTTCTTTCTTTCTTTCTTTCTTTCTTTCTTTCTTCCTTCCTTCCTTCCTTCCTTCCTTCCTTCCTTCCTTCTTTCTTTCTTTCTTTCTTTCTTTCTTTCTTTCTTTCTTTCTTTCTTTCTTTCTTTCTTTCTTTCTTTTCTTTTCTTTTCTTTTCTTCTCTTCTCTTCTCTTCATGGCTTTCTAGCACAGGATGGTCACATTATTGGTTTCAGGTAATTACTTGATGAGATTGCACTGATTAAAACAAGGAGAGTTCCCGTTAACTCACCTTATTTCTTCTGCATTGGAAGTTTCCAAAATGTGTTCTATCGAACATTAGTCCTATAAAATGCTCCATTAAAAAAGAGGCAGTGGTCATATAGGCTTAGAAAATGCACTCTGTGTTAGTCTCCTCTTGCAAGTTCACAATACATATTGGATACAAATCTCTGAAAAATCCAGCATCAAGGATCTTATTTCATACCATATAATTAGCTAGCTTCGCAAACCATTCTCAGGTTCCCCTTTCTATCGCTTCATTCTTTTTTGCAATGAGAACTCTTTGAGAAACCCTGCTCTACTAGTGTTTTATTCTTTAACTCACTTCATGCTTTGCAACATCAGGCCAAAAAAAAAAAAAGTTTCTCCTTTCAGAAAACTTTTGAAAAACACTGATCTAATCTTATAGTTTTACTCAGTAGTATCTGGAGCCAGCTCTTACTTCTTGGCAAGAACCGGTTGAGCATCTCTCTTCCCAACACCACATTGCTGTCACATAGCACCGCCCCCTCCCTGCCAGCCAGTTTACCAACGTGTGGTTACAGATAGATGTGAAGTTTCAGTACCGTGTCACAGCTGGCTAAGAGCATGATTGAGAAAAGATCCCAGATCTTACAACTCTGATTCAGGACTGTTCCCAGTTGGTTTTCTCCCCCAGGTTTATTGAGGTATAATTGACAAACGTTGTATATATTAAGTTTGATATGCATATACTCAGAGCTTTTTCTGAGGTACTCAGTATCACAGGCAGGTGAAGGAAATGTGCCTTTCTTGCATGCCTACATGTACCAAAGGCATTCATGCAGGTTAATTCGTTTTATGCTGAGAAAGACTCTGAAAAGTTAAAATTCTATCCCCATTTCTCAGGTGTGGATACTGGAGTTGGAAAGGTTTTGTTTGTCCAAACACATTCATTTAGTAAGTGGCAAGGCCAGAGTTCCCAGATAAATAGATAGAGGTAGCTGTCTCCCGTCCACCACCCTGACACTTCCAGCCCTGTGACCTAGAACAAGTCACTTCTTTGATCATAAATTTTCTCATTTATATAGTTAGAAGGAGATAATCCTAAGCTACCACATAGGGATATTGTGAAATTCAAATGAAACATTGTGTGTGCAAATGCATTTTATAAATTACAAAGTGCTATTAAAATTACATTAGTCCATTACTCATATAAAATATTAAATCGTGACACCAATCTACTTCAATTTTATATTCCTAAATAGGAACAGGAAGCAGTTTAGCATAACAGTAAGGACACAGACTTCATCATTAGGCAGGCCTGATTTAATCCTATCTTTATTTCTTATCCACTGTTTGATTTGGGGCAGTCACTTAACTTCTCTGTACCCCAGTTTCCTCATTTATGAAACAGATAATTCCAGCACTTAACTCATAAGGGTGTCCTAAAGATTAAATTATAATGGAAAACACAGTAGCTGGTGAAGAGTTAACTCTTAAAAAATTAATTGGAATTATTACCATTTCCTTATTTATCTAAAGTAACTTAACTAGCCCTAGAAGAGGATTTTCTAAGATCCTTTTCCTCATAGACACTGGCTAAGGAAATACTGTTTTATTCTTTCACTCATTTCAAGCTTAATTTATTTACAAAGCTCTAGAGATCTCCTCTCTTCCAACCAGATTTGTTTTCATGTTTCTTTCCCCTCTCATCTCTTCTAAGCAATGTCCCATATCCATGTGTATCTAAACTTGCCCCTTAATGGCTGAGACATCTGTTACTTCTCCTTTTCCTCCTCCATTTTCCCTTCCCTCCACTTCTCTTCCTTGAAAATTTGTTGACTGATCTCACACCCATTTTGCAAATAATAATGGTTAGTGTTTGATTCATGGTGCTTGAAGTTTCTGATTGGAAAAACTCATAGCTTTTATCTTGGAAGCTGTAAGGACATCTCTCTTAAATTTTAAAAGACTCAAATTTCAAAGAGTATTTTAACACATGGAATGTAATTCATACTTGATTTCCTCCACCTTCTCTTCCTGACTTTATGTCTCACCTTTTCTCCAGAAGTTGGCTTCAGCAGTCTCTAGAGTTTTTAACAACAAAAAAAGGTCATTTGCCAATTCTAGAATAAATAAATAAATAAATAGATAGGTAGATAGATAGATAGATAAATAGTAATACAAAAACTAACTTGTTTTCATTATAGGGGCCAATGAGTAATTACAGGCATACTTTATTAGTTTTGATTTGCCAGAACTGCTTCCCTTCCAAATGAGATAAAAAGCTCCACTGAAGGTAATAGACTATAGTTGAATTTACTTTTACTTGAGGAAGAAACGGGGGAGTGCTTTCAAGATGGCGGAGGAGAAAGACGTGCAGATCACCTTCCTCCCCACAAATACATCAAAACCACATCTACATGTGGAACAACTCCTACAGAACACCTACTAAATGCTGGCAGAAGACCTCAGACTTCCCCAAAAGGAAAGAAACAACACATGTACCTGCATAGGGCAAAAGAAAAAAGAAAAAACAGAGACAAAAGAATAGGGATGGGACCTGCACCTCTGGGAGGGAGCTGTGAAGGAGGAAAAGTTTCCACACACTAGGAAGCCCCTTCACTGGCAGAGACAGGGGTGGTTGGCGGGGGAAGCCTCGGAGCCACGGAGGAGAGCGTAGCAACAGGGGTGCAGAGGGCAAAGTGGAGAGATTCCTGCACAGAGGATCCATGCCGACCAGCACTCACCAGCCCGAGAGGCTTGGCTGCTCACCCGCCGGGGCGGGTCAGGGCTGGGAGCTGAGGCTCAGGCTTCGGAGGTCAGACCCCAGGGAGAGGACTGGGGTTGGCTGCATGAACACAGCCTGCAGGGTGCCAGTGGACCACAGATAGCCTGGAGGGAGTCCGGGGAAAAGTCTGGAACTGCCTAAGAGACAAGAGACCATTGTTTTGGGGTGCACAAGGAGAGAGGATTCAGAGCACCACCTAAATGAGCACCAGACACAGGTGCGAGATGTGGCTATCAGCGCAGACACCAGAGATGGGCATGAGACACTAAGGCTGCTGCTGCAGCCATCAAGCAGCCTGTGTGCAAGCACAGGTCACTATCCACACCTCCCCTCCCAGGAGCCTGTGCAGCCTGCCACTGCCAGGGTCCCGTGATCCAAGGACAACTTCCCGGGGAGAACACACTGCGCCTCAGGCTGTTGCAACGTCATGCTGGCCTCTGCTGCCGCAGGCTCACCCTGCATTCCATACCCGTCCTTCCTCCCGGCCTGAGTGAGCCAGAGCCCCCTAATCAGGTGCTTCTTTAACCCCGTTCTGTCTGAGCGAAGAACAGAGGCGGGGCCAAATCCAAAGCTGAACCCCAGGAGCTGTGCGAACAAAGAAGAGAAAGGGAAATTTCTCCCAGGAGCCTCAGAAGCAGCAGATTAAATCTCCACAATCAACTTGATGTACCCTGCATCTGTGGAATACCTGAATAGACAACAAATCATTCCAAAATTGAGGCAATGAACTTTGAGAGCAACTGTAGGCTTGGGGTTTGCTTTCGGCATCTAATTTGTTTCTGGTTTTATGTTTATCTTATTTTAGTATTTAGAGCTTATTATCACTGGTAGATTTGTTTATTGATTTGGTTGCTCTCCTCCTTTTGTTATTTTATACATATATATACTTTTTTCCCCCTTTTTCTCTTTTTGTGAGTGTGTATGTGTGTGCTTCTTGGTGTGATTTTGTCTGTATAGCTTTGCTTTTGCCCATTGTCCTAGGGTTCTGACTGTCCAGTTATTTTGTTGTTTTTTTTAGTGTAGTTTTTAGTGCTTGTTATCATTGGTGGATTTTTTTTTTTTTGGTTGCTCTCTTCTTTCGTTCTCTCTTTTTTTAAATTACTTTTTTATCTTTAATTTTTTTTCTACTTTAATAATTTTATTTTATTTCTTTATTTCCTCCTTCTTTTTTTCTTTCTTTTCCTCCCTTTTCTTCTGAGCCATGTGTCTGACAGGGTCTTGGAGCTCTCGCCGGATGTCATATTGAGCCTCTGAAGTGGGGGAGCTGAGTTCAGGACATTGGTCCACCAGAGGCCTCCTGGCACCATGTAATACCAAACAGTGAAAGCTCTCCCAGAGATCTCCATCTCAATGCTAAGACCCAGCTCCACTCAATGAGCAGCAAGCTACAGTGCTAGACACCCTATGACAAACAACTAGCAAGACAGGAACACAACCCCACCCATTAGCAGAGAGGCTGCCTATAATCATAATAAGTTCACAGAAAGCCCAAAACACACCACTGGAGGTGGTCCTACACACCAGAAAGAGAAGATCCAGCCTCATCCACCAGAACACGGGCACCACTCCCCTTCAACAAGAAGCCTACAGAACACACTGAAACAACCTTACCCACAGGGAGCAGACACCAAAAACAAGGGGAAATAAGAACTTGTACCCTGTGAAACGGAGACCCCAAACACAGTAAGGTAAGCAAAATGAGAAGACACAGATAAACACAGCAGATGAAGGAGCAAGGTAAAAACCCAGCAGACCAAACAAATGAAGAGGAAATAGGCAGTCTACCTGAAAAAGAATTCAGAATAATGATAGCAACGATGCTACAAAATCTTGGAAATAGAATAGAGAAAATGCAAGAAACATTTAACAAGGACCTAAAAGAACTAAAGATGAAACAAGCAATGATGAACAATACAATAAATGAAATTAAAAATACTCTAGATGGGATCAATAGCAGAATAACTGAGGCAGAAAAACAGATAAGTGACCTGGAAGATAAAATAGTGGAAATAACTACTGCAGAGCAGGAAAAAAAAAAAAAAGAATGAAAAGAACTGAGGACAGTCGCAGAGACCTCTGGGACAACATTAAATGCACCAACATTTGAATTATAGGGGTCCCAGAAGAATAAGAAAAAAAAAAAAGGGACTGAGAAAATATGTGAAGAAATTATAGTTCAATACTTCCCTAATATGGGTAAGAAAATATTCAGTCAATTCCAGGAAGCACAGAGAGTCTCATACAGCATAAATCCAAGGACAAACATGCCAAGACACGTATTAATCAAGCTATCAAAAATTAAATACAAAGAAAAATATTAAAAGCAGCAAGGGAAAAACAACAATTAACATACATGGGAACACCCATAAGCTTAACAGCTGATGGTTCAGCAGAAACTCTGCAAGCCAGAAGGGAGTGGCAGGACATATTTAAAGTGATGAAAGAAAAAAACCTACAACCAAGATTACTCTAACCGTCAATGATCTCATTCAGATTCAACGGAGAAATCAAAAGCTTTACAGACAAGCAAAAGCTAAGAGAATTCAGTACCACCAAACCAGCTCTACAACAAATGCTAAAGGAACTTCTCTAGGCAGGACACACAAGCAAAGGAAAAGACCTACAATAACAAACCCAAAACAGTTAAGAAAATGGTATAGGAACCTACATATCAATAACTACCTTAAACGTAAATGGATTAAATGCTCCACCCAAAAGACATAGACTGGCTGAATGGATACAAAAACAAGACCAGTACATATGCTGTCTACAAGAGACCCACTTCAGACCTAGGGACGCATACACACTGAAGGTGAGGGTATGGAAAAAGATACTCCATACAAATGGAAATAAAAAGAAAGCTGCAGTAGCAATTCTCATATCAGACAAAATACACTTTAAAATAAAGACTATTACAAGAGACAAATAAGGACACTACATAATGATCAAGGGATCGATCCAAGAAGAAGATATAACAAGTGTAAATATTTATGCCCCCAACAGAGGAGCAACTCAATACATAAGCAAATGCTAACAGCCATAAAAGGGGAAATCAACAGTTACACAATCAAAATAGGAAACATTAACACCCCACTTTCACCAAAGGACAGATGATCCAAAATGAAAATAAATAATGAAACACAAACTTTAAAAGACCCATTAAACAAGATGGACTTAATTGATATTTATTGCACATTCCATCCAAAAACAACAATATACTTTCTTCTCAAGTGCTCATGGAACATTCTCAATGTTAGATCATATCTTGGGTCACAAATAAAGCCTTGGTAAATTTAAGAAAATTGAAATTGTATCAGGTATCCTCTCTGATCACAGTGCTATGAGACTAGGCATCAATTACAGGAAAAAATCTGTTAAAAATACAAACACATGGAAGCTAAACAATACACTACTAAATAACCAGGGGATCACTGAAGAAATCAAAGAGGAAATCAAAAAATATCTAGAAACAAATGACAGTGAAAAGATGACCACCCAAAACCTATGGGATGCAGCAAAAGCAGTTCCAAGAGGGAAGTTTAGAGGAATACAATCCTACCTCAAGAAACAACAAACATCTCAAATAACAACCTAACATTACACCTAAAGCAATTAGAGAAACAAGAACAACAACAAAAAAAAACACAAATTAGCAGAAGGAAAGATATCATAAAGATCAGATCAGAAATAAATGAAAAAGAAATGAAGGAAATGATAGCAAAGATCAATAAAAGTAAAAGCTGATTCTTTGAGAAGATAACCAAAATTGATAAACCATTAGCCAGACTCATCAAGAAAAAAAGGGAGAAGACTCAAATCAATAGAATTAGAAATGAAAAAGGAGAAGTAACAACTGACACTGCAGAAATACAAAGGATCATGAGAGATTACTACAGGCAACTATATGCCAATAAAAAGGACAACCTGGAAGAAATGGACAAATTCTTAGAAAACTACAACCTGCCAAGACTGAACCAGGAAGAAATAGAAAATATCATAAGCACTGAAATTGAGACTGGTGATTAAAAATCTTCCAACAAACAGAAGGCGAGGACCAAATGGCTTCACAGGCGAATTCTATCAAACATTTAGAAAAGACCTAACACCTATCCTTCTCAAACTCTTCCAAAATATAGCAGAGGGAGGAACACTCCGAAGCTTATTCCACGAGGTCACCATCACCCTGATACCAAAACCAGACAAAGATGCCACAAAACATGAAAACTAGGCCAATATCACTGATGAACATCGATGAAAAAATCTTCAAGAAAATACTAGCAAACAGAATCCAAAAGCACATTAAAAGGATCATATGCCAAGATCGAGTGTGGTTTATCCCAGGAATTCAAGGATTCTTCAATATATGCAAATCAATCAGTGTGATAAACTATATTAACAAGTTGAAGGAGAAAAATCATATGATCATCTCAATAGATGAAGAAAAGCTTTTGATAAAATTCAACACTCATTTATGATAAAAACCCTCCAGAAAGTAGGCATAGAGGGAACTTACCTCAACATAATAAAGGCCATATATGACAGACCCACAGCCAACATCATTCTCAGTGGTGAAAAAGTGAAACCATTTCCTCTAAGATCAGGAACAAGACAAGGTTGCCCACTCTCACCACTCTTCTTCAACATAGTTTTGGAAGTTTTAGCCACAGCAATCAGAGAAGAAAAAGAAATAAAAGAAATCCAAATTGGTAAAGAAGAAGTAAAACTGTCACTGTTAGCAGATGATATGATACTATACATAGAGAATCCTAAAGATGCTACCAGAAAACTACTAGAATTTGGTAAAGTAGCAGGATACAAAATTAATGCACAGAAATCTCTTGCATTCCTATACACTAATGATGAAAATTCTGAAAGAGAAATTAAGGAAACACTCCCATTTACCAGTGCAACAAAAAGAATAAAATACCTAGGAATAAACCTACCTGGGAGACAAAAGACCTGCCTGTAGAAAACTATATGATACTGATGAAAGAAGTTAAAGATGATACAAACAGATGAAGAGATATAGCATGTTCTTGGATTGGAAGAATCAACATTGTGAAAATGACTATACTACCCAAAGCAATCTACAGATTCAATGCAATCCCTATCAAACTACCAATGGCATTTTTCAGAGAACTAGAACAAAAATATCACAATTTGTATGGAAACACAAAAGGCACTGAATAGCCAAAGCAATCTTGAGAGAGAAAAATGGAGCTGGAGGAATCAGGCTCCCTGACTTCAGACTATACTACAAAGCTGTAGTAATCAGCACTGTACAGTACTGGCACAGAAATAGATATATAGATCAATGGAACAGGATAGAAAGCCCAGAGATAAACCCATGCACATATGGTCACCTTATCTTTGGTAAAGGAGGCAAGAATATACAATGGAGAAAAGAAAGTGTCTTCAATAAGTGGTGCTGGGAAAACTGGACAGCTACTTGTAAAAGAAAGAAATTAGAACACTCCCTAACACCATATACAAAAATAAACTCAAAATGGGTTAAAGACCTAAATGTAAGGCCAGTCACTGTAAAATTCTTATAGGAAAACATAGGCAGAACAGTTCATGACATAAATCACAGCAAGATCCTTTTTGACCTACCTCGTAGAGAAATGGAAATAAAAACAAAAATAAACAAATAGGACCTAATGATACTTGAAAGCTTTTGCACAGCAAAGGAAACCATAAACAAGACGAAAAGGCAACCCTCAGAATGGGAGAAAATATTTACAAATGAAGCAACTGACAAAGGATTAATCTCCAAAATTTACAAGCAGCTCATGCAGCTCAATATCAAGAAAACAAACAACCCAATCCAAAAATGGGCAGAAGACCTAAATAGACATTTTCCAAAGCAGATATACAGATTGCTAAGAAACACATGAAAGGATGTTCAACATCACTAAACATTAGAGAAATGCAAATCAAAACTACAGTGATGTATCACCTCACACTGGTCAGAATGGCTGTCATCAAAATTCTACAAACAATAAATGCTGGAAAGGGTGTGCAGAAAAGGGAACCCTCTTGCACTGTTGGTGGGAATGTAAATTGATACAGCCACTATGGAAAACAGTATGGAGGTTCCTCAAAAAACTAAAAATAAAACTACCATACAACCCAGCAATCCCACTACTGGGCATATACCCTGAGAAAACCATAATTCAAAAATAGTCATGTACCACAATGTTCATTGCAGCTGTATTTACAATAGCCATGACATGGAAGCAACCGAAGTGTCCATTGACAGATGAATGGATAAAGAAGATGTGGCACATATATGCAATGGAATATTACTCAGCCATTAAAAGAAATGAAATTGAGTTATTTGTAGTGAGGTGGATGGACCTAGAGTGTGTCATACAGAGTGACGTAAGTCAGAAAGAGAAAAACAAATACTGTATGTTAACACATATATATGGAATCTAAAAAAAAAAAAACAGGTTCTGAAGAACCTAGGGGCAGGACAGGAATAAAGACTCAGACAAAGAGAATGGATTTGAGGACACACGCAGGGCGAAGGGTAAGCTGGGATGAAGTGAGAGAGTGGCATGGAGATATATACACTACCAAATGTAAAACAGATAGCTAGTGGGAAGCAGCCACGTAGCAGAGGGAAATAAGCTCTGTGCTTTGTGTCCACCTAGAGGGATGTGATATGGAGAGTGGGAGGGAGATGCCAAAGTGAAGAGATATGGGGATTTATATATATGTATATCTCATTCACACTGTTATACAGCAGAAACTAACACACCATTGCAAAGCAATTACAGTCCAATAGAGATGTTAATAAATAAATAAATAAGAAGAAACAACAAAGAAAGAAGAAACCTATCAACTCAGGGAAAATTCACTTATTTGTCAGTCATTTTAGGTTCTTGGCTACAGGAAGAATTTAACCTTTGCACTGAGTATAAACCATGACACGGAAACACAGGAATCAAAAGGAGAACGGGCCTGAGAGTCAGAATTGGCTCTGTACTTTCTAGGAGCTATGTCTCCCTGAGCTTCACTTCCCTGCCCTGAAATATTTAGATAGTGTAGAGGTGGGCAGCCTATGGCCCCCTGGGCCATGTCTGGCCTGCCACCTATTTTTATAAGACTCATGAGCTAAGAATGGTTTTTATGTTTTTAAATATTTGAAAACAAATAAAAAAGTGAAACAAAGGAAAAATAGTATTCATGAGGCACAAAGATGTATGTAATTCACACTTCAGTGTTCTTAAAATGTTTTCTTCGAATGAGACACACCCATTGACTCATGCATTGTCTGCCACTGCTCTCAGCTGTAACTGCAGAGCTGAGAAATTGCAACAGACTGTGCAGCCTGCAGAGCCTAATATATTCACTCTGTGGCCCTTTACAGAAAAATGTGTGCCAATCCATGAGATAATACTAACCACACAGAATTTTTGTAAGATGAAGAGAGATACTGTAATTCAAGCACCAGGCACACAGTGGACACAATAAATGTTGGCTGCTAGGATTATATGTAAATATAATGTTAATGAAAAGAGTCTGTGCATCTTCTCCAATTCTTGTTACAAAACATAGTGTCTTATAAGATCAAGTTTCCTGGAGTCCACAGTACTTCAGAATGGCTGTGAGCAATCAGATTTGAGGTAGTGAAGCTACCTGAGTCTTAAGAGCTGCAGGATGTTGTTATTTAAATGATGTTTACAGGGCTTCCCTGGTGCCGCAGTGGTTAAGAATCCGCCTGCCAGTGCAGGGGACACGGGTTCAAGTCCTGGTCCGGGAAGATCCCACATGCCACGGAGCAACTAAGCCTGTACGTCACAACTACTGAGCCTGTGCTTTAGAGCCCGCGAGCAACAACTTCTGAAGCCCGTGTGCCTAGAGCCCTTGCTCTGCAACAAAGAGAAGCCATCACAATAAGCCCGTGCACCGCAACGAAGACCCAATGCAGCCAAAAATAAATATATTAATTAATTAATTTTAAAAATTAAAAAATAGGGCTTCCCTGGTGGTGCAGTGGTTGAGAGTCTGCCTGCCGATGCAGGGGACACGGGTTCGTGCCCCGGTCCGGGAGGATCCCACATGCCGCAGTGGCTGGACCCATGAGCCATGGCCGCTGAGCCTGCGCATCCGGAGCCTGTGCTCCGGAACGGGAGAGGCCACAACAGTGAGAGGCCCGCGTACCGCAAAAAAATAAAAATAAATAAATAAATAAATAAATAAATAAATAAATAAATGACGTTTACAGTTGGTTAATAACATTTCGGAGTACTGGGAACATGGGCTGTTAGGATAGTAGCTATCTCCATTTAATAAGTCTAAGAATAGTTTTTCCATTCCTAAATGTAGACTCTGCAGTCAAATGTATGTTTTCTCTGCTAATGCAGCCCTTTCTTGAATTTGTAAATGCTGTTCAGTTTGGCTTCTGTTAAAATATGCCCAAGAAATCCAGCACAGGCCATGACATCCTGATTTTTTTTCTTGTAGATATTTAGGCATCTAGTCTAACAGTTTTTCATACATCCTGGAAATCTTGGTTAACAGTTTCTGAAACTCTCCAGAAATTGCAGTTCAGTAATCATTGAGTTAGTGAGGTGAGATGTCTCACGTTTCCCATAATTAGGGACAACAAAGAGTTTTTAGGGAAAAAGCCAGTTTAGTCAAAGATATAAATTAAACATAAACAAAAGGCTAAGTCTAGAGGTAGGTCGCTTATTGGTGAGTTTATTTCGACTGAACTCCTAGGATGTGGTATTCAAGGTATCAATTAACATAGCAGTTTAAAAGTTTCTGTCAAAAGACTGGTTCACTTTGGAAGTAGACTCTTGCTACCAAAGAATACCGATGTTCTAAATGTATTTAAATACAAACTTATGGAATGACTCAAAAAATAATAATCCTGGTGCAGAATTTATCAGTACCTCGTAATATCTGAGCACTTACTATGTAAGAGCTCAGTAAGTACTCAGTGACTGTTAGCTATTGCTATGTATGTTGAAACTACTTTTTTTTTTTTTGGCAGTACACGGGCCTCTCACTGTTGTGGCCTCTTCCGTTGCGGAGCACAGGCTCCAGACGCGCAGGCTCAGCGGCCATGGCCCACGGGCCCAGCCGCTCCACGGCACGTGGGATCCCCCCAGACTGGGGCACGAACCCGCGTCCCCTGCATCGACAGGTGGACTCCCAACCACTGCGCCACCAGGGAAGCCCTGAAACTACTTTTACTCAGATTATTTTGTTAAACCCTTGTACAGTCTCATGAGATGGCTGCTGTTTCTCCCACTTTACATATGAGGACTCAGGATAAGAGGGTTTAAGTATGTTTTCCTGGCTAAGAGTTAACAGTGCCAGGATAATAATCCAGATCTGTCAAGTTCCATCACAGAGCAAAGAGATTCTAACCCCTGAAAATCACAAACATTATGGCAAGTATTTACAAAATTTTCCCCTCATTCAATTTTACATACTTGGATATAAAGAATACCTTCAAGTTCATGCATTAAAACTAAAAGGCTACAGTTTCAAAATCAAGTAAAGTACTCATGAGAAGTCCTGGAATGCAATGAACTCCAAAAATATCTTCAGACCCCCAATACATTTATTCAATGTGGAAATGTTTTATATTTTGACTTAGGCTCCTTAAAAGTGGAGATTTTATTGATACTAATTATGTTACTACAAACTCGAGTTTGACTTCACCCTTTACACTGAGCTTCAGTGCTGCTGTAGCTCATCTAATAATAGAATCTTTAAGTGTTTCTCTAAAATAAATATTGATGTGAAATTATATCTTAGTGAGAGAGGATTAAATGAAGTGGCTTAGCTTGCATGATCTCTTATAAATATGTTAAATGGAGTGGTTAAAGGATTGACCCATTTCTCTAGCTATAAACGCTTGCCAATTTATTATTGTACGTCCCAGGTCTGGAAATTTATCATTGTTATAGTGATTATTCATGGGCAAGTCTCTTTCCATAGAGTCTTAATGTTGGTCTGAGAAGGTGATTCTATCAGCTCAGCAAGAGAGGTTTTATTTCTCAATAGCAGACTCACACTAACTAACCTCATGAGATTGATTTCTACATTAGAAACACCAGTTTTTAAATTTACAGTGATAAATAAATGTTGCGTGGATAGAGGTGGCTACATCTACTCTCCCTTTAGGAAGATCTACATATGAAGAGGGAACTTAATGAGAAAGATAATTAATGCACTTGAAATCAAAACAAAAAGAGTCTGATAAAAAGAATCTCTTAACAGCATCAGGCTAAGTCATCCCAACAGAGACAGTCTTGTCAGTGGTACCAGAGGTACTCAAAGTCTTCCCAACGAAGACCATAAATGCCTTGAGAGTAATGAACCCCATCTGTTATATCTACTGTTTCTCTAGTGCCTTGCATGGAACAGCCAAGAGTGGAGTCCAAGGCTAAGAATCCTTCTTTCAGTGCTTGAGTGAACTCTGCCTACTTTTTCCCTATTGTGACTCTCCTTTCTTTGCATCCATGGATGAGCTTTTGGATGCTACATTCTCCATTAGACGTGCCAGCATAGTATAGTTAGAGTTGAATATGCTGGTCTGGTAACCAGTCTGTCTTTTTATGCTGATTTTTGCATTTCTCTTCTCCTCCATTTAGTGTTTATGCTTCTTCTTGCTTCCTGATTTTGGGAGTGAGCAGCAAAGTATATCACTACAGCCACTAAGTACGTTTTACATGAAGTCTATTTCTAGGAATCTATTACATCAGCACTCCATGCTATGCTCTAAGATAGGATAATAATGCCGTTCAGCCAGATTGGGCCCAGTATGTTACTTTTAACAGTTTCTGCTAATTACAAAAGATGAGGCTCAGGATATTAAAAGACTGTTGAAGTTGATCAAGATGGAAGCATTGGGGGAAATCGCCTTGCCATTGAACCCTGTGATGTGATCCACTGAAGTTACAAAATGTTTGACTTCCATACATTCCAGCAGATACTTAGTGAGTACTTGCTTTGTTAAGGGCAGGATTAAACATATATATGACAATTTTTCTTTCTTTTTTTTTTTTTGCGGTACGCGGGCCTCTCACTGTTGTGGCCTCTCCCATTGCGGAGCACAGGCTCCGGACGTGCAGGGTCAGCAGCCATGGCTCACGGGCCCAGCCGTTCTGTGGCATGTGGGATCTTCCCGGACCGGGGCACGAACCCGTGTCCCCTGCATCGGCAGGCGGACTCTCAACCACTGCGCCACCAGGGAAGCCCGACAATTTTTCTTGTATTTAACTTAAATGGTAACATTTTTCTTTGGACCTGTGCTTTAATTTTTTTAATTAGTCTTATCTATCTCTATTTAGTTTTTACTAACATATACACAGAAATACTAAAAAAAGAAATTCCTGATTACTTAAGAGAAGGTAAGGAGAAAAGTGGATAACCAGACAATGCATCTTAGAACAATAATTGTATTTCAGGAAGTGATTCCCAGCAGAAAACACCCAAGTGAGTGAAGAAGTGATACAGTGAGTCATATCCTGCAATCACAGTTACTGGCCCCAGGAGGCAACATAGATATCAGAAAATATGAATCTGATGTCCATCTCCTATACTACCTCTCTACAGGACTCTGGCCATGTCACTTCAGGTCTCACTTTTTCATGGAAATAATGAAAAGATTACTTTGATGACCTACTGTCTCATTCTAGATCAGAATAGCACACCATTTGTGAACTTTAATAATTATATAAAATTCTCTCATCTTCAATCTACTGCAAAAATGATACCAGAATATTTTTTAGCCTGTTGATGTGGTTTGTGCTTTATTTTTTCCAGATTTATTGAAGCATAATTGACAATAACAATAGTATATATTTGGGACTTCCCTGGTGGTCCAGTGGTTAAGACTCTGCATTTCTACTGCAGGGGGTGTGGGTACCATCTCTGATCAGGGGAACTAAGATCTCACATGCTGCGTGATGCAGCCAAAAAAACAATTGTATATATTTAAGGTATACAACATGATAATATATGTTATCATTTCACAATGTGTGTGTGTGTGTGTGTGTAGAGAGAGAACGCTTAATATCTATTCTCTTAGCAAATTTCAAGTATACAATACAATATTGTTAACTGCAGTCACCATGCTGTCTATCAGATCCTCAGGACTTATTCACCTTATGACTGAAAGTTTGTGTACTTTGACTATTATCTCCCCATTTTTCCCCATCCCCAAGCCCTGGCAACTACCATTCCACTCTCTGTTTCTGAGAGTTTGACTTTTGTAGATTGCACATATAGGAGAGATCACATAATATTTGTCTTTCTGTGTCTGGCTTATTTCTCTTAGCATAATGTCCTTCAGGTTCATCCATATTATCATAAATGGCAGGATGTTCTTCTTTTTTGTGGCTGAATAATATTCCATATGTATGTATTTACACACACTCATATCATGTTTCCTTTGTCCATTTATCCATCTCTGGGCACTTAGGTAATTTCCATACTTAGCTATCGTGAATAACCCTGCAATGAATACAGGGGTGTAAATATCTCTTTGAGATTCTGATTTAATTTCCTTTGGACATATATACTCAGAGGTGGGATAGTTAGATCACGTGGTAGCTCTATTTCTAAACTTTTATTGAAGCTCCATACTTATTTCTGTAATAGCTGTACCATTTTATGTCCCCACTAACAATGTACAAGGTCACCCTTTTCTCCACACCTTTCCAAATGCTTGTCGTCCCTTTTCTTTTTTCATAATAGCCATCCTGACAGGTGTGAGGTGATAACTCATTGTGGTTTTGATTTGCATTTCCCTGATGATTAGTGATGTTGAGCATCTTTCATATACTTGTTGGCCGCTTGTATGTATTCTTCGGAAAAATATCTATTCAGGTCCTTTGCCCATTTTTAATAGTGTTATTTGGGTTATTTGGTTTTTGTTTTGTTTTGCTATTAAGTTGTATGAGTTCCTTATATATTTTGTATAGTAACTCTCTATTAGATATATGGCTTGTAAATATTTTCTCCCATTCCATAGCTTGCCTTTTCATTTTATTTATGGTTTCTTTTGTTGTGCAGAAGCTGTTTAGTTTGATGTAGTCCTACTTGTTTGTTTTTGCTTTTGTTACCTGGGCTTTTGGTGTCAGATATGTGAAATCAAAGACCATTGTCAAGGAGGATTTTTCCCTATGTTTTCTTCTGGGAATTTTATAGTCTCAGGTCTTAAATTTGTCTTTAATCCATTTTGAGTTAATTTTTTGTGTATAGTCAAAGAGAAGGCTCCAATTTCATTTTTCTGCGTGTGGATATTCAATTTTCACAGCACCGTTTATTAAAGAGACTATACTTTCCCCATGGTGTATTCTTGGCACTCTTGTCAAGGATTAATTGACTATATAAGTGTGGACTTATTTCTAGGCTCTCTATTCTCTTTCATTTTTCTGTATATCTATTTTTATCCTAGTACCACACTGTTTTGGTTACTGTAGTTCTGTAGTTAGTTTGAAATCCAGAAGTGTGACACTTCCAGCTCTGCTCTTCTTTCTCAGGATTGCTGTGGTTATTTGGGGCCTCTTGCAGTTCCCTGTAAATATTAGGATTATTTTTTTCAATTTCTAGGAAAATGGCTTTAGAATTTTGATATGGCCTGCATTGAATCTGTAGATTGCTTTGGTTAGGATGGACATTTTCACAGTATTCTTCATATCTGTGAACATGGGATTGGGATTTTTCCATTTAGTTGTGTCTTCTTCAGTTTCTTTCATCAATGTTTATATTTTTTCAGTGCACAGATCTTTTATTCCTCCTTGATAAAATGTATTTCTAAGTACTTTTAAAAATTTCTTTTCTGATAGTTTGTTAGTGTATATAAATGCAGTTGATGTTTGTATATTGACTTTTGTATACTGCAATTTAACTGAATTTTTTGGTGAAATCTTTAGGGTTTTCTGTATATAAAATCACATTACCTGCATAGAGACTTTTATTTTAAAATAAAAGTCTGTTTAACTTTTTCCTTTCCAATTTGGATGCCTTTTATTTATTTTTCTTGCCTGCTTGCTCTGGCTAGTACTCTCAGTGATATATTGAATTGGAGTGGGCATCCTTGACTTGTTCCTGATCTTTCAGCTTTTCACTATTTAGTGTGATGTTAGCTGTGGATTTGACATATATGGTCTTTATTATGTGGAGGTGCATTCCTCACATTGCTTCTATACTTAGTTTATTGAGCGTTTTGATCATGAAAGCATGCTGAATTTTCATCAGATGCTTTTCCTTATATCAATTGAGATGATTATATGTTTTTTGCCCATCTTTCTGTTAATGTGGTGCCTAAGTTTCATTTATTTGCATATGTCAAACTATTCTTGCATCTCAGCATTGAATCCTACTTGATCCTGGTGTATGATCCTTTTAATGTGCTCTTAAATTCAGTTTGCTAGTATTTTGTTGAGGATTTTTGCATCTGTGTTTATCAGGGATGCTGGGCTGTAATTTTCTTTTCTTGTAGTGTCCTTATTTGCCTTTGGTATGAGGGTAATGCTAGCCTTGTAAAATGTGTTTGGAATTGTTTCCTCTTCTTCAATTGTATGGAAGAGTTTGAAAAGGATTGGCATTTATTCTTCTCTGATTGTTTGGTAGAATTCACTCCTGAAGCCATCTGGTCCTGGAATTTTCTTTGTTCAAGGTTTTTGATTACTGCTTCAATCTCCTTACTAGTAATTACTTTGTTCAGATTTTCTCTTTCTTTGTGATTCAGTCTTGGTAGATTTTATGTTTCTAGGAATTATTTCTCTCTTCTAGGTTGTCCAATTTGTTGGCATATAATTATTCATAGTAGTCTCTTATGATCCTCTGTATATCTGTGGTATCAGTTGTAATGTCTCCTCTTTGATTTATAATTTTATTTATTTGTGTCCCCTCTATTTTTTTCTTTGTTAGTCTAGCAAAAGGTTTGTCAGTTTTATTTATCTTTTCAAGAAAAAACAACTCTCAGTTTTGCTGTTCTTTTCTATTGTTTTTCAGCTCTCTATTTATTTCTTTTCTAATCTTCATTATTTCCCTTCTTCTGCTTTGGGCTTAGTTTGTTCTTCTTTTTCTAGTAGCTCGAGTATAAAGTTAGGTTGTTTACTTGAGATTTTTTTTCCCCTGATATAGACATTTATCACTGTAAAGTTTCCTCTTAGAACTGCTTTGCTGCCTTCCATAAGTTTTAGTGTGTTGTGTTTCATTGTTGTTTGTCTCAAGATCCTTTTTGGTTCCCCTTTTGTTTCCTTTCTTGACCCATTTGTTGTTCAAGAGTGTGTTGTTTAATTTCCACATATTTGTGAATTTTTCAGCTTTTCTCGTATCATTGATTTTTAGTTTCATAACATTGTGCTCAGAAAAGATACTTGATATGATTTCAGTCTTCTTAAATATGCTAAAACGTGTTTTGTCACCCAACATATGACCTATCCTGGGGATTGTTCTTTGTACACCTGAGAAGAACGTGTATTCTGCTGCTGTTATGTGGAATGTTCTGTGTATGTGTGTTAGGGCCATTTGGTCTATAATGTTTTTCAAAACTGCTGTTTCCTTATTAATCTTTTTGTCTGGATGATATATCCATTGTTGAAAGTGAGGTATTGAAGCCCCCTACTACTACTGTATTGCAGCCTATTTCTCCCTTTAGTTCTGTTAATACTAGCTTTATGTATTTAGGTGCTCCAATGTTGAGTGCATGTATATTTACAATTGTTATATCCTGTTGATAAATAGACATCTTTATCATTTACAATGACCTTTTTTGTCTCCCATGATGGACTGTGACTGAAAGTCCATTTTGTCTCAGTATAGTTGCTTCAACTGTCTTTTGGTTACCATTTGCATGGACTATCTTTTACCATCCCTTCACTTTCAGCCTATGTGTCTTTAGGGTTTTTCATTTTGTGGTTACCATGAAGCTTACATAAAATATCTTACAGTTATAACGGTCTATTTTAAGCTGATAACTACTTAACTTTAATTACATACAGAATCACTCTACACTTCTACTTCTCCCTCCCCCATTTCATTCTTTTGATATCACACTTTACATTTTTCAATATTGTTTATCCATTAACAAATTATAGTAGTTGTAGTTATTTTTAATACGTTTGTCTTTTAACTTTGAAACTAGAGTTAAAAGGGATTTATGTACTACCATTACAGTGTTAGAGTATTCTGAATTTGACCATATGTTTATCTTTACCAATGATTTTTATACTTTTATTTTTCATGTTGTTACTTAGCATCCTTTCATTTCAACTTGAAAAACTCCATTTATTATTTCTTATAAGGCAGGCCTAGTGGTGATAAACTTTCTCAGCTTCTGTTTGTCTGGCAATGATGGAATATTTCTTATTACTAGCAATGTTCATTATGTTAAACATTTATTAAGCATCTATTATATGCCACACACCATGGTAGTTGTGGATTTGCTCAACTATGTCTCTGTCACATGTATAAATGAACTCCTTTTAAAGAACAAATGATTTGAAATATATTTTCTTTCCTTGGCAGCTTTTAATTTTTTTGGTATACATTTGTCAGGTTTTGGTGTTGAATTTTGAGACTTGGCCTTTCATTTGAAGCAACACTACTTGTTCAGAGGGCTTATAATTAGCTTGGGATTCCTGAATCCAACTGTTGTATTTTGTATCATTGAGCACTGATGTGATTGTAAAAATAAAGATGAGTGATGCTATCATTTTTTCAAGTACAGGTTTTACTTATTTCTGCCTATCATGGAGTGCCTATCATGGAATCTGGCCCCTTTTTATTGATCAATAAATTTTATTTCCCAATAAACATCTATTTCAAGAGTTTTACTTTCAGCAAGCTGTAATACAATGAGAAATTGTGAACCAGAATGAAATTTTGGAAGACTTGATCAATGTTTTGTGCTTAAAGGAAAGAATGCCTGGAACCATCTATACCAGTATTTGCTTTGCACTGTTCAATTAATTTCTTTAGAAAAGATATATTTGCAGTGTGTTTCATTACTAGTCACATTACATTATCAAATGTGTCAGTTCCTCCTCAAAGTAATGACTTAGCTTGAGAATCCTTCACTGTGTACTATGCATATATTCGAATTTCCAAACAGAAAATGACTTTAGCTTAGACATTGTGTCTGGCTAATGGAGATTTCTGAAAACTGTGGGTCATTGATTTGTCCCTGAGCCAAACTTCCTGGTCCAGATTCCCTCCAAAAAAAAAGTCTCTTCAAAGTCAACCAGATAATTTTGCCCTTGGCCCTTGAAAAGCAGGATTGGATTTGCTCTCTCTGTTTTGAAGAGCCAAAGCAGGGTGAGTGTCATTTCGCATCAGGTATGATTTGTGAAATGAACCCTTAAATGAAAGGTCGGCATAATGTTACTGTTCTAATTGTCTGCCATTAGTTGAATTCAGCTGGTTTGGGCTTGTATATAGCAAATACTTTTTCTATTCTTTGGTTAAATATTGCCTCTTCATATTTCTTAAAGAATATTCTTTTGGCAAGGTTATGAATATATCTTGAGTGCCCTATCATCCATAGTTTACAATGAACTTTTGTTTGCCTACTACTTTTTCTCAGTTCCTTAACTAGCCTACTCAGTTCATTTGGTGGAGATGGAGTTGATTTCTTCCCTTTAGTTGCCAGTGTTGTTCTATGAGCCAGATACAGCCCACAGGAGGGTCTCATACCCCTGATCATAGGAATTTGTTCAGGGATAAACATGTGGCTCAAGCTGGAATACCTACCATCGTTTCTGGAAAAGATCTTTTATTTTCCCTGTGAAAGTGAGCTTGGGACCACCTGTGGACAGCGTACTATCCAATGGAGAGAGAAAAACTGAGAATGAAGCCTGGACAAGAAGGAGATAGAGCCTTGATTTTATTTTATTTTATTTTATTTTATTTTATTTTAAGTATATTTTATTTATTTATTTATTTATTTATTTATTTTGGCTGTATGTGGGCCTCCCACTGCTGTGGCCTCTCCCGTTGCGGAGCACAGGCTCCGGACGCGCAGGCTCAGCGGCCATGGCTCACGGGCCCAGCCGCTCCGCGGCACGTGGGATCCTCCCGGACTGGGGCACGAACCTGTATCCCCTGCGTCGGCAGGCGGACTCTCAACCACTGCGCCACCAGGGAAGTCCCTGATTATATTTTAACTGCTACATTCCATCCCACCATAAGATCCACTTGGGGTTACAGTAATGTGATTTAGGAACCTCCACTTTTTTTTCTTTAGGCTGATTTGAATGAGTTCTGACTGCTGTAACCAAAGGGGTCCTGACGAATGCGTCTCTTTAGGCTTTTGCCATAACTGCTTTGTGCCTCTGTATATATGACTACATCTCCACTCAGCCTGCCCTCTCAAGAGACCAGCACAGCAAATCCTGTACTCAATAATCATAAGCATTCTACTGTAACAGAGAAGAACAAACCTGACTCCATATTGGATCTATTTATTTAGCTCTAACCCTTGTGCTCTGTCGCCTGTGCTTAGTCATGCTGGCTCTGCCCCTTTGTAGAAGAATGTTGCCTACAGCCTAGAACATACATGGTAGCCCATTCTCAAGGCTCTTCCCTTTAAAGGTATAACACTTTTCCATTACTCTAGAGACAGAAAGTTTCAGAACAGAGAACAACCTTTGTCTTGTTGGAAGTTTAGAGGAATATTTTCACCAGACCTAAGAGAACAGCAGCAAGAACAAAGGATTCTGGCAGCAAAAGTTTGTAACAACCTGCCACACTCCCTTCCCTTTTAGTACAAAACAAGTTTGGACTCTAC
The DNA here is from genome assembly GCF_949752795.1 of Hyperoodon ampullatus. Classification (NCBI taxonomy): domain Eukaryota; kingdom Metazoa; phylum Chordata; class Mammalia; order Artiodactyla; family Ziphiidae; genus Hyperoodon; species Hyperoodon ampullatus. The sequence goes on along the minus strand of NC_136917.1, from coordinate 42,595,819 downwards.
TTTGGGTAAGATGGTTCTCTGGGACACTAGTCCTTCATCTTCTTGGTCTGTTGGTTTTCTGAATAAACTCAGTGTTCCTTGCCCCAACACCTCATCTCTCAATTTTTTGGCCCATTGTGTGGTCAGCAGTACAAGCTGGGACTTGGTAACACTACCTTGTACCTCAGGCCTTACAGTCTTTGCCAGGCACCTGACTTGGTAATTTCTCATGGTCTTTTAGATAAACATGTGAATGGCTTATTAGTTTCTGAAAATATTTACATCTTATAGGAGAACTCAGTATTCTGAGTACAATACATTATTTTAACATGTCAGAAGGATTAAATTAAGTTTGAAAACTCAAGATTGTTTTTTAAAAAAATGGTGTTACATGCATGTTCCTGCACTTGAATTAAAAAAAGAAAAACTGCATTCACTTACTTAAAAATATCTTTTGTACACTTCCTACAAGCTAGGCATGGTGCAAGGAACTAGGATACAGTAGTGAGCAAGCAAACCTAGTTTCAGGCCTCATGGAGAATATTCATTTTCTATCAGGAAAGATTAACATCAATCAAATAAAAATATAAATAAGTATATAATCAAGTCTATCATGAGTGCTAGTTTGGGGGTATATATAACAGGGGATTGTTGGTTCTGGGGTTCAGATACCTGAATCCTAGAAAAAGTGATAACAGAGTATGAATTTGAAGGTTGAATAGTAGTTAAGTAGAAAAAAACATGAGTGGAGGTAGCATCCAGGAAAAAGCAATGTATTTTCAGGAGAGAGTAGCTTTTTTGTAGATTCTTAAGTGAAAAGATACATGATTTCTTTGAAGTGCTGGAAGAAGGGAGACTGGGAGCAGATGAGACTGAAGAGGTCGACGAGGGACCAGATCAAGCCAGGCCTTTCAAGTCTTAGTGGTGGTGGACGTCTTTCCCTTTCAAGCAATGGTAAGCCATCTAAGGATTTGAGCGCACAGAGTGACACAATTGGATTTATGTTTTAAAAGTTAAGCTATCGGGCTTCCTGATGGCACAGTGGTTGAGAGTCCGCCTGCTGATGCAGGGGACACGGGTTCGTGCCCCGGTCTGGGAAGATCCCACATGCCGCGGAGCAGCTGGGCCCGTGAGCCATGGCCGCTGAGCCTGCGCGTCCGGAGCCTGTGCTCCGCAACGGGAGAGGCCACAGCAGTGAGAGGCCTGTGTACCGAAATAAATAAGTAAGTAAGTAAATAAATAAATAAATAAATAAATAAATGTTAAGCTATCACTGTAACTTAGTGATTATTAAGTCTGGCTCATGTTAGAATCATTTTGGTTGAGGGTGGATGGAGCTGAAAACAAAATTACCATTACTTCTGTCCCATTCCAATAGAATCAAAATCTCTAGGGTGGGCTCCTAGCTCTGGTTATTTTAAAAGCTCCCTTCAGATGATGCTTACATAAATCTAGACTGGAGAATTACATATGTAAATAAACCATATAGGAGATGTAGCTTAATAAGAGTACCTATGCGAGAGAGGCATTTGAAACTGGCTTCTCAGTGTGACTCACAGTGACTGTTGGCCAAACCTAATATTATCATGAATCGCATTAATAGAAGTGTTCTTCCTAAATGTGAGAGGGAGTTGTTCCTCTGCGCCCAAATTAGCACACCTGCAAAGTTTGTTCACCTCTCAGTACCAAATTTTAAGAAGAAATTAGCCAAACTGAGCCATTCCTAGAAGAAACCAATCCAGATGTTACAAGGAATCTAAGCCATAATGAGGATAAATGATCCACTGGGACCAGATGTGTTTTTTCTTTTTTTTTAAATTTTTTGGAAAAATATTAATTTTTAAAATTTTTATACAATTTTTCAAGGTCACTTTCCATTTACAGTTATTACAAAGTACTGTCTGTGTTCCCCATGTTGTACAATACATCCTTCAGCCTATTGTACACCCAATATTTTGTGCCTCCCGATTCCTCCACCCCTATATTGCTCCTCCCCGCAACTAGTAACTATTAGTTCTCTGTATCTGTGAGTCGGTTTCTTGTTTGTTGTATTTTTTAGATTCTACATATAACTTATATCATACAATATTTGTCTTTCTCTGTCTGACCTATTTCACAAAGCATAATGCCCTCCTCCAAGTCCACCCATGTTGCTGCAAATGGCAAAATTTTGTTCTTTTTTATGGCTGAGTAGTGGTCAGTTGTGTGTGTGTATCTATATATCACATCATCTTCATCCATTCATCTGTTGGTGGACGTTTAGGTTGCTTTCATATCTTTGCAATTTTAAATAATGCTGCTATGAACATTGGAGTGCATGTATCTTTTCAAATTAGTGTTTTTGGTTTTTTTGTTTATATACCCAGGAGTGGAATTGCTGGTTCATATGGTAGTTCTATTTTTATTTTTTGAGAAACCTCCATACTCTTTTCCACAGTGGGCACACTAATTTGCATTTCCACCAACAGTGTACAAGAGTTCCCTTTTTTCCACATCCTTGCCAACATTTGTTATTTGTTTTTTGGGTTTTTTTGATGATAACCATTGTGACAGGTGTGAAGTGATATATCATGGTAGTTTTGATTTGCATTTCTCTGATAATTAGTGATGTTGAGAATCTTTTCATGTGCCTGTTGGCCATCTGTATGTATTCTTTGGGAAAATGTCTATTCAGTTCTTCTGCCCTTTTTAAAATTCGGTTGTTGGGGTTTTTTGTTACTGAGTTGTATGAGCTGTTCATATATGTTGGATATTAATCCCTTATTAGTCATATCATTTGCAAATATTTTCTCCCATTCAGTAGGTTATCTTTTCATTTTGTTGATGGTTTCCTTTACTCTGCAAAAGCTTTTCAAATAAGTTGCAGGAAACAAAATTAATATACAAGAATCTGTTGCATTTCTAAACATTAACAACGAACTGTAAGAACTAGAAATTAAGGAAACAATCCCATTTACCATCACATTGAAAGGAATAAAATACCTAAGAATAAACCTACCCAAGGAGGCAAAAGACCTGTACTCTGAAAACTGTAAGACACTAATGAAAAAAATTGAAGATGACATACACAGATGGAAAGATATACCATGTCCTTGGATTGGAAGAATCAATATTGTTAAAATGACCATACTACCCAAGGCAATCTACAGATTCAATGCAATCCCTATTAAAATACCAATGGCATTTTTCATAGAACTAGAACAAATAATTTTAAAAGTTATATGGAAACACAAAAGACCCCAAATAGCCTAAGTGATCTTGAGAGAGAAGAACAGATCTGGAGGAATCAGGCTCCCTGACTTCAGAGTATATTACAAAGCTATAGTCATCAAAACCGTATGGTACTGGCACAGAAACAGGCATTATAGATCAATGGAACAGGATATAAAGCCCAGAAATAAACCCACACACTTATGGCCAATTATTCTATGACAAAGTATGCAAGAACATACAGTGGAGAAAAGACAGTCTCTTCAATAAGTGGTACTGGGAAAACTGGACAGTTACATGTAAAAGAATGATATTAGAACATTATCTAACACAATACACAAAGTTAAACTCAAAATGGATTAAAGACCTAAATGTAAGACTGGACACTAAAAAAACTCCTAGAGGAAAACACAGGCAGAACACTCTTTGACATAAGTTGCAGCAATATTTTTTTGGATCCGTCTCCTGAAGTAATGGATGTGTTTAAATTGTAATCAAAATAACTCTTTAAGAAAGGATGATTTAGCGTCCTGTCTTCAAATAAGTCAAAAGTTTTATTTATTCAAAGCTTAAATATGAGGGCCAAGTACTTACTCATCTTAGATATTGGCAAAAAGGCAGGAGATGATGCAGACAAAAACCCATGTCTCTGTGGAGTTTATATGCTGCTTTAGAATGAATTTTTCTCTTTCATTCAATCCTTATGATCAGAATTTCTAACTGACCTTTATGATCAGCAGCTGCAGCATCTGAATGTGCTACAGGGAGGTATACTTCAGTTGTTAGTTTTAGAACATTAGAAGTAGAAATCTCTGAAAAGCAGAGAGATCAATATCTATAAAAGAATTCCAGCCAGAGTGGCCATTGTAGAGAGGATTCAGAATCTAATGGCAAGGATTAAAAGGTATAGGAGGAAGGAGACTAGTCTAGTGATCTAGTGTAGTCTAGAGTCCTTTACAAAACTGAAAACCAAATAGATAGTATTAAATAACAGCAGTACCGATATAGTCTGAGCACTTATGGTGTGCCATACACTTTGCTGAGTGGTTTATTATGTGTTATCTCAGATAAGACTTATAATACTCATTATACAGATGAAGAAAGTGAAACAGTGTCAAGCTGTAACTTTTTAAAGTTAAATACATGGGTCCTACAAATATCAACATAAAATGAAAGTATGTCAAAGATTTTGACTCATTAACTATGAGGGAATCAGTATGATGGTAAGACTGATTCTGAGACCATTTAAGGAGCTCCTTGTTCATAGGTACATTAATAAAGAATGTTAACAGAAGATCGCTAGACTAGATACAAAACCAGTGAATATCCTATAGGGCAATAGACTATAACATTTGGGATTATATTTTATTTTTTCAGCATTTTATCAATGATTTATTTTTTTCTTATTTTTTTAAAATTTTTATTTTATATTGGAGTATAGCTGATTACAGTGTTGTGTTAGTTTCAGGTGTACAGCAAAGTAATTCAGTTATACATGTGTGTGTGTGTATATATATATATATATTCTTTTTCAAATTCTTTTTCCATTTAGGTTATTACAGAATATTGAGCAGAGTTCTCTGTGCTATACATAGGTCCTTGTTGGTTATCTCTTTTAAATATAGTAGTGTGTATATGTCAATCCTGAGAAATACTGTGTATCTTTAACAGGCAAAACTCTCCAAGGTAACTTGTAACTTTACTATATTTGGGATCTTTATTCAGTTGTCAATAGTGAATCAGATAAAGCACATTTCCCTTAAATAATTCTTGAGAGGGCGTGTTAAACAATTGCCACACATGACTTTGACAGAATGTGACCACCTTTTGGTCTAATTTTCAAGTTTTGGATAATTTTTCTTAACATTAGAAGACGTAAGTAACTTTTTAGGATTTTCCAGCTAGTAGTAATGAACTGAGTCTCATACAGAGGTATCCCTCTTCAAATATCCATGCTGAAATGAGTCATGTAGCTAGTTTTTGGAGAGACATCAAAGCAGCGTCCTTTGGATTACATCACCATTTTTCTGCCTTTATATAAAATCTGACCTTGTTTTTCCAGTTGTTTTATGTTTGGGTTTTTTTTTTTTTTTTGCTGTTGTTTTTTTGTTTACCAAAGCATTTATAAACCACTTAAAATTAAGAACTACCCCTCCTCTTTGTTTTCCCAAAAGAAGCTGGGCACCCCGACATGATTAATAGTAGTGTGTGGTTCATTAACCACTTGCTATGATTGCCTCTGAAACGAAGGCTCTGGAAACCCAGATAGGAATCTGATTCTTTAGAATTTGTAGCCACTGTTTCCTCAGTAAGACTTCTTCCTTGACCTACAGGATTTTTATTTTGTAATTGTTGCTGTTAATTTAGGACATTGCAGTTGCCAAACCTGGGAATTGCAATTGTTAATGGTCTATTTTTAGAATGGTAATCTTGAGCTCTTAAGGTTTGGCAGAAGCTCCAGTTCTCTGCAAATGGCATTTTGTTCAGCCTCATGTAACTGACTGCAGATTTGGTCTGACTGTTTACCTTGCTGGTGAGTTAATCTTGAGGAAAGACTTCAGTGTTAGGTGTAGTGAATAAATGAAAAATAGCTGTGTGGTTGGCTAATGTTCCAGTAAAGCATTAGGACACCTGTCTGTGTTTAAGGGGGTAGGCCCCTATTGTGTAAAGGTAACTTGGCAGAAAACTTAATTAGCCAATCAGATAGTTGATTCTAGGAACTCAAAACTAGATGTGAGAGTACAGTTTTGCTTTTTGGTGAGAGGAAGGGTCTGATTTTTGCTCGATTCAATAAAAGGAAAAGTAAACCAAAACTTATAGGCACTATAATAAGCACTTTGCATAGATTATCTCACCAAATTCTGTGAGCTGGATTCTGTTATTACCCCCATTTTACAGATGAGGAAACTGAGGTCCAGAGAGGTCAAAAGAACTAATCAGAATTCACAGCCAGTAAGAGACAGAGCTAAGATTAGACCCAGACCATCTGATTATAAGCCTTCTCTTGTGAAGGTTAGATGATATGGCCTTTCCCAAACGATGCTGGGAAAGAGAAAGCACATGGAAAATTCACCCAAATCCTGCTTTCTAGCATCAGTTCTAACATTAAGAGTCTTTGCACCTCTGAACAAGTCATCTCATCTGTGTGGACCTCCATTTCCCTGTGTAAAATAAAGGGTTGAAACAATTTGAATCGGATGGTCTCTGGGGTTCCCTCCTCCTCTAAAGTTCTTTGATTCTATAATTGTGTCCTGACCTTAGAGGTGCCCATGCTCCCTTCCCCACAGACAGATAGACACACTGCTTCCCAAGGCAAAAATTGAATCCTCCTGAAAGTACCCATTGCAGTTTGATGCTAAACTCCGGATCCTACCAAATCTATTATTTACAGCAGTCCCTCAGGAACACACAGTACTTTTAAAATCTGGCAAGCCAGTTCTTTAAAATAAGTTGCAAGCGGGATATGATTTCGGAAGTAAAATATTAATACCCCCCAAACAGAAAAGAATAAAACTCAAAATAAATGAGGCTTTCTCTTTAAATCATCGTTTTCTACAATGTTACCTTGACAACTTAGCTTTGGCTCTTTAGAGAGGGGGTTTTCAGTGTAGGAGAAGAGGGGTGTCCTCTTTGTATCTTTAGAAATTTCCTCCGCATTTTATGGAAAGAGGAAATCTCAAAGGTAGACTACACAATCCAGCAGAATGTACATGGGACATCTTGATGGAGGGTCATCCAGAAGTAATCACAGGTGCAGAGAATTATGACACATTCTGATTGAAGTTACCTTCTTTTCTCCTTTCAATTTCCTATAACCACAGCACACATTGCAACAGCCTGCAAAATGTTACATTTGGGGACCAGCTCACTTAGAGAGCAGAGAGCCACAAAAGTCTGAAAAATAATTGTATTATTTTTAGTGGCAGCAGTAAGAGATGCACACATCAGGTTGAGGGGACAACTCAGAAGTACTGAACCAATCTGGAAATGCTAAAAATATTGTTCCCCCTCCAGCAATTGAACCTTTGAGCAAAGACAGAGGCACCAGCAGGGAGGAAGATCAAATGAGAGTTCCTATCTCTCAGCTGTAATAAGCTCGTTATCAGGACTGGCAAGAGTTGGGTTGGGGTGAGGGGCTAACAGGGGTCAGCTGGGGACTGTCAGCAGAAGGAGGAAGTTGGCAAAGGGCGGCGTGGAGCAGGGGAAGGAGACTCAGCTCCAGCATCCAGCACCTCAGAGCAGAGGCCGCGTGGAGAGTGACTGAGAAATCAGTATTAGTTCTAGAAGCCGTTGCCTTTGTGGTTGTGTGAGCCCAGCAGCCCCCATGGGCGCTGGGGCAGGGGAGCGAGTCTGTGCTTGACACACGTGTTTCCCATTGAGAGCTGAAGCCGGCCCAGTAGGTGGGAGTTGGCCTGACAAAGGCGTATTGAAGTACAGGCAGAGTACGGTTTCAAAGCAGTCAGAAAAAGCACGGGAATGCTGTTCAGGAAATTCTTCAGGCATGGGCAGGGACTTGGCTGCAACTCTGCAGCTGGAAAATCTGACTGGGGCAGCTTCTGAACACGGGCTGGGCCTGCTCAGCCTCTGCAGGCCGAGCGGCCGCCCCCTTCCAGCCTCTCCACACGCGCCTGGATCGTCGGGGATTCTCTTCAGCCGCTTTGTGAAGCAGAGGAGAGGTAGGGAACTGCTCAGTTCTTGCATTTCCAGGCTTTCTCTTCGCTTTCTACGCCTGCTGTTTGTTTTGCAAGTACTCTGTGTGTTTGTGTGTGTGTATGGGGGGGGGCGTGGGGAGGTTATGTGTATGTGTATGAACAAGTTAGAACTCCATCACTTCAACTTTTGGTGTGGGGTTGTCATCTTTTCTTCCCTCAGCCCCCTTCAAGAGGTGATTTTCGGCAGGGCGCTTTGGAAAGTTAGGCTTAAGCTGGCAACACGACTGTGAAAAAGAAAAGTATGTGAACTCTTGTATTGTCACCCTGCTCCAACAGTCTGCAACTTTTCTGTGGGGAAGGACAGTTCGTTGGCAGGAAATATAATTTTAGATGAAACTGTCTGTGTTCTTTGCTTCATGAGAATTTGGAGAGGGGCATTTTTAGCAGAAAATGGCTCTCATTTTAGAGGAAATCGGCGTTTGAAGTTTCTATTTTGGATCACACTTTCAGAGTGTAGGAACAGATACGTGTATATGAGTTCCTGGCATCTTTTATAATTATGTGGGATTTCGACTGTCATTAAGGAGCTCAGTGATATATTTGCCTAGAAATATGCCGGATCAACATTTGTAATTCTGTTTCTAGAATAATTCTCAATTTTTTCTGAATTGCAGAAGTAACTGGCAGGTCTTCCCTCAAAAAAAATACTTCTGTGTTTTATGAAGTATAGACAACTAAAGAGTCACAGAAAACAGTAATTTACTCAAAATCATATATGTGAATTTTTTTCATTGATCAATTGATTTTATTTTACACCTTACTGAAAGGAGTGATTTTTTTTAAAAAAATCAAATTTTGGATAATTCTTTTTCATACGTATCAACTATAATGGATTACAGATTTTTACCCCTCCCCCGAAAGCTATATCTAATTCTGTACTTAACATTTAGAAAATACGTAGTATAATATAATTGCACTTAAGAACACTGTTCAGTTCTGAAAGAGCTGGACTCAGTCTCACTACAGCTTTGTGATTACTGGCAGAACCATCAGCAACAGCAGTGGTGTTTTCTAAAGGGGCCTTGGCCAAGAGTCTGGCTAGGGAAGCAGATGAATGAATGGGTTCTTGGCTACTTCTTGAATAGCAGAAGAGTGGCTAGAACTCTTAGGATGGACCTCAATAAAATAGGTGTGCATTTACTTTGGTTCTAAAATCTCTCAACAAGTAGCTGATAGTAGAGAGTTAGATGAATGGGTGAATAAAGAGTGGGGGGGCTGGACTTTTTCATATCTTTGTCTGTGTAAGACCTAGGATAAGTGCGCAGGCATTGTGTTTTGTTGGTGGCAAGTCAGCCCTCTCAGCCAGCAATTTTATTTTCACCACAGTCTTGCACTTGGAGGAGGGACTTAGGAAGTAAGTGACTTATTCTGAGAGATGGCACACAAATATCTTCTTCATGAATGTCATCTTTGGGTTGGGTTGGGATGAAGAGGGTTTGGGAACTGTTGGACATGGGATAAGATAGGACAGACAGGGCTTCCCTGGTGGCGCAGTGGTTGGGAGTCCGCCTGCCGATGCAGGGGATGCGGGTTCGTGCCCCGGTCCGGGGGGATCCCACATGCCGTGGAGCGGCTGGGCCCATGGGCCATGGCCGCTGAGCCTGCGCCTCCGGAGCCTGTGCTCCACAACGGGAGAGGCCACAACCGTGAGAGGCCCGCATACAGCAAAAAAAAAAAAAAAAAAAAGATAGGACAGACAGTGACTACACTTGGGTTGCCTATGGAGTGGGCAAGATGCCAAGAGATTAGGAAACAACATGAACCACAGCCAAACACACTGCCAGTGAAAAAGGAGACTGTGAGCTCTAATTTCATACTCCTCTAAATTTAGTGTGCGTTGAGCCTTGAGCAGCAGAGCAGGCGTGAAATAACAACTTCAGGTTGCAGGGGTACGAACAGCATTGCCTGAAACTTGGAAGAAACTCTATAGTTTCCGTCTTTTAGAAGTATAGGAGGGGAAAATCAAGTTCCCTGGACATTTGAAAAGGGAAAAAAAAGAGGGGTGTGGGAGGGTAGAGAAGAAGAAATCCAGGGCAGAGGTACAGGCTACAGGGAGGGAGGAGTGGCCACACCACAAACTGGGCAGCAGGAGCAGAGGGAGATCTGTGCACAGGAATGAAACATACATACTAGAATAGCAAAGCCCAGCGGGCACTAATTGGTTCACCTTGAAGTGTGTGGCTAAACCATGGCCTCAGTGAGGAGAATTGTTTTACCCTCTTCACAATAGAGACCCCACAGTCAGTCTGCCCCACTGTGCCTTCTGGAAGCAATCAGAAAGCACATTTTGTAAGAATGGCATCGCCCAAGGGTTCAGATTTCCTAAGTGAGGAGGGAGCAGGCTCCTAAGGCCTTATTTTTAACCCATATTTGTTCCATCCAGAGATACATCTGCTGGGAGTGATGAGTGAAGGGACCAGGTGGAGATGGGGGAGGGATGGCAGTGAGCATAGCTTGTTCTGTGCCCTACCCGCGTACACTTCATCCTTAAGACAAACTTTTGAAAAGGACTATAGAATGATACATATGCTTTATTTTAATGCATGAATTTATTTAATTTTATTTCTTTTTTTAATTTTTAAAAACCTCCAGGGGCACGTACCGCATTGTTGATGAAAGTATTTAATATTAGTTTCATGAGGTGAGGAGGTTCATGGAATTATGGATTTGACCATCTGGAAGGGATTAGGACCATCCTGTAGTCCAGAATTTCTTGAGTTGGGTAATAAAAAGACTGCTTTTAACAGGGTGAGGGAAAAGATCCATGCCCCCATTGTTGATTTAACTGCTTTTATTATATTGCTATTTAAATACGTACAAACCAAAAATACCCACCTAGGTAATCACCTCTTTATTTTAATCATTCTTTAGCCTCTATAAGACTAAAATAAATTTATGAATTAAATACAAAGTAAAGTAATAGTATTCAGATTATCAACATTGTTATTTTAGGTAAAAGTTGCTTTACTGGAATTTAATAAGGCCTCACCATGAACATGGGACTGACAGTTATCTGGAGATTATTTTGATTCTAGACACTCATACTCTTATATCCTGGATATAGACTTGATTCTTCCATGACTTTTTTTCTCTTCAAATGTACCTTCATTTGCATGCCATGATGTCCTTTGATCTGCACCTTGAAGGAATGTTTCATTTTGTATTATATTACACTCTGCTCCTTCTTCTATTCATGACAATTAGAATCAAATCACTTATTGCCAACATGACTGTACACTGAATACAAATGCAGACACCAGAACTGCATGGTAGTAGCCATAGGTCATGAATTGGATCTGCGTTTCCTAGGACAAAATTTGGGTAAATAAAATAAGTACATCAAAAGAAAAGAGAAAGAAAAGCACAAGAACAGACTTGGCAGAGAACTCTCAGAGTCCTGAGAAAATCTGAGAATCCCTGGTGCCTTGGAGGCTCTACCTTAAGAGGTACCGATTTTGGCCAGTTCTGGTTCCATGGAAGAACCTCTGCAGGAAAGAGGAAGGAGGAAGGAATGGCTCTGGAAACACTCCATCCATTTTTCTAAATAGCACAGCCACTTTTATTTGTTTCACATATTAGGATTTTGCAAGAGATTTCATTTGAAAAGAGAGTTTTAATGCTGTATCAGTAAAGGTTGCATTTGGCTGCAAGTAATAGAAACCCTGCCCATAGAGTCAGAAAATATAAAGCCTTACTTTTTGTGCATATAGATGTAGACTACACCTGGACAGTCCAAGACTGCTGCGGCAGCTGAGCGATGTTCCTAAAGACCACAGTTTCCTTCCTGCTCCACTGTCCATTTGTTCATCTCCATGTGTCATGTTCAAGTCAGGACAAAGGTGGCAGGACATGAAGGGGAAAAATACTTCTCCTCATGAGCCTTTGCCCCTTTAATCAGGAAGGGACACCCTCCCACATAAACCTCCCCTCACTTCTCAGAATCCACACCCAGAACTGGGTCATGTGCCTACTGGCCCCATGCAGTTTCATTACCAGGATGGGTGGAGGTCCTCTGGGTATGGAATAGGAGCCCACAGATCCAGATCAAGAGTTCTAGCACTGTTCTAAGAGTCCATTGCTTCTATTTTAAAGAAGTGAACACTGAGACTAGAAAAGTTGTGTTACCTGCCTAGAGAACACAGGCGTTCAGAGACAATGGCAGTGCTTCTTGTTCCTTGACTCTGAGTCTGGAGTGGACTACTTGTTATGTGTGTTGGCTTAATAATGAGAGCTGAGTGATACTTTGGAAGCCATGCTAGAGAAAGTACCGTAATAGAGTCTTAGTATTAGAAGGTCCCTCAGAAATCACCTGGTTCCATGGTTTCTCAAAACCTCCTGAATCAGAATTTCTGAGATTAGAGTTGGGGAATCCCTCTATTTTTAAAAACTCCCCAAGTTATTCTGTTGAAGCCAACCAGACACTGGTCCACAGAACTGAGTTGGTTTAATACTGTTGGAGTTAAATCATTATTTACTACAACAGTGCCATTTATAGCATCACTGACAGATGTCAGCCAGATGTGTCAGTAATTCGTTCAGTGATAGAGAACCTCACTGTGCCGCGAGGCAGCTTGGGGCATTGTTTCTCATCTCCAGCCTCTTCAGATTGGGCCAAATTTGCATCTCTGTACTTTGTAACCTATGGCCATTGTCATATTCTCTTAAGGCACTTTTGAGGGTGGTAGGAGGACCTGGTACAGAAGTGAGGTGAAGAGAGGGAGTAAGGGTAGCGGGGGTCAGAAGCCTTGGGATACACTCTGAGTCCACTAAGAGCTGGCTCTCAGTTCTTCCATCTGTAAAATAGGATGAGATGCCTGTAAAGTGGTTTCTCTTTCTCATTTTCTATGGTTTTTGTTATTCTCAAGCTCTCCCATTTCTTGATGAATGTCTTGAACTATTTCATCTCTCCCTTATCTTTTCCTGAACTTTTCTTTTTACCCTTCTCTGAACACATTCCAAGTAACCTCCTCCTGACAAAAATACTGTTCCCTGAATTCAGTTGCACTCATCTGACAAGGGCGTGTTCCATGAACAGGACACTATACATGTGTGAACCAAAGGGGCAGAGGGTGATTGTAAGTGAGAAGCAGCCCAGTAAGAAAGAAGGGTGGAAGGTGGGATGATCTTGTAGCAGAAGGAGAGTGATTACATTGTGAAGTGAGCCCAGGCTGCGAGGCATACAGACCTGGACTGTGACCCTGGCTGTGTGACCTCGGACGAGTTACATCCTCTTGGTGAGCCACAATTGTATCATCTTTAAAATGAACATGGTAGCATCTACCTCGTAGTATGTTGTGAGCTTGTGCTTAGACTGCCCTTAGCATGGTGTCTTGCACACAGTAAGGACTTAAGTATGTCAGCTGTATATGCTTAGCATTATCTCAGCATGAGGCAAACTGACAAAGAATGAAATAGGCGGATCAGATGATAAAATGAAACATTGAGACAGTCAGCAGAGGAGGGTTTTATGCTGAGTGATCCAGGTTACTTTTTCTTTGTTGCCTTAATTTCTCTGAAGATTCCACTGTCCTTTTTCTTTCACCTTTGCTGCCACACAGAAAGGTGGTCATCTTTCTTATGGCTTCAGATTCCTTTTGTCAAGTGTGAACTGCCTTCTGTAAAGGAAGGCATGTAAGCTGTGGCCTGTTGAACAGGTCTGCAGGACTGGGGGAGGGACGTGTCACCACGGTTCACTAAGTGTATAAATCCTGTGAGATTGATTTGCTCAAAATCTTTACTGGTGGTTGTCCTAATGGCGCTCCGGGTGCGTAGGTGGATATGGAAGCAATGGCTTTATTCTTTTTAACCAGTAATGCAGTGGCACCTATTACAGTGAGCACAGTTTCCTGATAAAAACCATTTTGCTGGGGATTAGAAATTTCTTCCTTGTTCAGACCACGGTTCTTTGCCAGGGTGACAGGATCGGACTCTCTAGTGATTTCCCTGACTTCTAAATAATATATTTCGGAATTCCTGGAAACCCTGACATTATTTCCCAGGGTCAAAATATTTAAGCACTGAAACTACTCTCATAAAGCTCAGAGTAAATAGATAAGTAAGTAAATAAACATCAGAGAGAGCTCCTTTCTCCAAGCAAGTCATTCCACACCACCCTGTTGTCTCCACTCCAACTGGGTTTGTGGTCCTGGGCCCATGTAGTCAATGAAAGAAGGTGCTTCAAGCCTAGAGATGCCTGTCCTTTGCTTCCTTTTCTTACCTGTACTTGTCTTCTCTCCTCTCTAGTGTTCTCTACTCTTTCTAGCTCTTTCCTTCTGTGTTTTTATTCCATGCCCTCTTCCTGTTGCCAGTTTCTTTTTTCTCTTATATTTGTTCAAGATGTTTACCAAAGTCATCGGCTTCCCTCAGTGGGCAGGAGGGTTGGCAGTAGACCAGAGTCTGGACAGCAGAACTTTTACCATGCAATGATAGACATTACCTGCTGGGCTGGCTGTGACCTTCAGAGGTTTGTGGCCTCCCTTCTGTTGCTGATGAAGCTAATCCTGGTATTTCCCAGGCCGAGGATGCAAACACCTGGTCACAAACTGGCAATCCAGGGCTGGCCTGTGGACACATTTTGACTCATGAAGTGTTTTTTAAAAATCGACTTAGTTACAAAGCATTTACATGTACTGAAATATTATGTACAAATTTAGATATCTAGATTATCTAGAAAAAACTGCAGAAGGGTATCCCTGGTCTGATTTCTCATACTGTAGCAGTTGGGGAGATTTGGGCAGCGCCTGTTGCTTTAAGAGAGCACATGTTCCCGCTTCATTCAGTGACCCCCACCTACCTGATCTGACATCAGTAAGCTCTCAATAGGGTTTCTCATCTGAACCACAGGATATAGAAGATGATTCGAGTGAACATTTTTTCAGTTCTTTCAAGGGTGGTACGTATAGTACCATTCTAGATGCGTAAGAGAAAAGTTAGGACATCATGACTTAATTCTCTCAGAGGACACTGTTGAGATGGGCTAAGTGTCCACTAGGAAGAAATGCAGTAGAACAGTATGGTGGCCAAGAGCATGGGTCTCAGAGTTACACGTTCCTTGGAATCAGCACCTCATAGAATTGTACTTAGGATTAAAATTTTCAAATGTGATAGAAATCAGAACAGTCACTGCCTTTGGGGATGGGGATTGATGAGGAAGGGGCATGAGGGAACTTTCTAGGGTGATGGAAAGGTTCCCTATCTTGACTGAATATGTTTTACACAGATGTACAGATTTGTAAAGCTCGAGCTGTGTAGTGAATATCTGTGTATTTCAGTAGGAGTAACTTATAACTCAATAAACATATATACATATGTTCATGTGTACATACAGACATGTGAAGACATGCAAAGTGCATAGTAACTTTTAGCTGTTATTGTTTTCCTGCTTCTTTCTGGACACTTTAATTTTTTTTTTTAAAGAAATAACATGACTAAAAATTAGATGAAGAGATTTTCCCTTCAGACCACAGATTTCCCTGCAAGCATTTGAGAGCACAGGTAATAGCTAAAGATCCTTGCCAAACACGGCTGTCAAAGGAGAATCTACTGGACCAATGCTAATTTTATGGAACTATTGAATCACTATAGAAGGATGTGCCTAATTTGTTGTAATTGTTTTTCATGATGCTGTAAAAATGTATGGGTTTCAGAGACATATCAAAGATGGTTTATTACCTGGGAAAAAATGCCTATACTTAGAGTAACATGCACCCTGGCTGAAATATAGTAGTCCCTCAATAAGTATATGAAGAATTGTCTTAAAATTACTATCCATGTTGAGAAATTCTAGCTAAAACTGTTACCAAAACATGTTCCTAATTAGTAATCACACTATTCTGACTAAGTATATACACATATCTGGAAACATTTAACCCAAGAATTGGAACAGAGTTTTCACCCAGGCACTCTGGGTTCAAATTCTTGCTATGTCTTTAACAAGCTGAATGACGTCGGATAGGTTGCTTAACCTTTCTGTTTCTCGGTTGCCTCAACTGTAAACTCAGGATAGTACTAGCACCTGCCTCATAATTATATGTCTGTGACAATTAAATAAGTTCAGTATAGTGTTTAGAACAGGGTCTGGCACATGGTAACCATTACGCAAGTATTTATCAACAGTTTTGTATTCTTTGTGTTAGGAAACGTGGTTTTGTTGTGATTTGCCTTTGGGTATTGTTCAAAAGGCATGTGTATGGTGGTTGATGAAAGTGGTGTCAAACAGGAGTTTCACTTGAAAAGACTGAAGCCTGGAATTCGTGGGAAACATGCTGTTTTTCAGTTTTAGCAGACTTTGGTCTTGTGACTAACTTACTCTGTGACCTTGATGAAGTCACTTCACCTCCCTGAACCTAGTTTTCTCATCTGTTAAATCATGACTTGATATTGTCCATGTCCTCTTCAAGCTTTGTGTCTCATTCTCTGATCTTAAGTGTTTAAGTCATGTTCATTATTATTTTATTACACAGCTTGGTCCCCAAGTCACAGAAGCACTGTTGAGGCCCGACTGCAATTGTCATCATCTGGTTCTGGGCAGAATCATCCATGGGGATGTAAGAAGCCCTGGTTTTGTACAACACAGGGTAGCTGAAAACAATCTGTCGCTCCTATTAAGAAAACTGGTTATAAACGAGGCCACAGTGGGTAGATGCAGTGCCCTTTGCATGTGAAAGTGACACTATTAAATTTGCTGTCAGTGTTTGAAATTATTTCTCCTGTTCAGGGTGTTCAGTTTACATTCTTTCCTGGTTTTCAACTTACAGTGTCAAGGACCACGTTTAGAATGACGCCTGAGTGTTATGCAAAGCCAGATCTCCCAGACTCTCCAGGTTCCTTCCAGTCTGCTCAGATATTATTGTACTTTCTCCATGAGGTCACCCTTTCTCATGCTTTTAAAGGTGGAACCTGCCCAGCTCTTCACCCGCTACCACTGCTGATCTGCCTTTTCCTGTCTTTTTTGTTTTTTTGCTCTTTTACCTGTAGCCCCCATTGTCTTATGACAGAAGTTTCAAACATAATTTTCATGTTGATTATCTGTCTCTCCCATGGCTGCCTCCTGCCACTGCCATGAGATTAGGGACCGGTGTCCAAATGCCTGGAATAGTGCCATGAGAGGACCTGAGGAAAACAGATTTATCAGGTGGTGGCAGTGTATATGCCCTTTTAAAATGTATCTCATACTAAATATACCTAAATGGTCCTTCTAAATACCTTGCATCTTTTTTTTTAACATCTTTATTGGAATATAATGGCTTTACAATGTTGTGTTAGTTTCTGCTGTATAACAAAGTGAATCAGCTATACATATATCCCCATATCCCCTCCCTCTTGCGTCTCCCTCCCACCCTCCCTATCCCACCCTTCTAGGTGGTCACAAAGCACAGAGCTGATCTCCCTGTGCTATGTGGCTGCTTCCCACTAGCTATCTGTTTTACATTTGGTAGTGTATATATGTCCATGCCTCTCTCACTTCATCCCAGCTTACCGTTTCCCCTTCCTCTGTCCTCAAGTCCATTCTCTACGTCTGGTCTGTGTTTTTATTCCTATCCTGCTCCTAGGTTCTTCAGAACCTTTTTTTTTTTTTTTTTTTTTTTTTAGATTCCATATATATGTGTTAGCATACGGTATTTATTTTTCTCTTTCTGACTTCATTCTGTATGACAGTCTCTAGGTCCATCCACCTCAATGCAAATAACTCAATTTTGTTTCTTTTTATGGCTGAGTAATATACCATTGTATATATGTGCCACATCTTCTTTATCCATTCATACGTTGTTGGACACTTAGGTTGCTTCCATGTCCTGGCTATTGTAAACAGTGCTGCAATGAACATTGTGGTAAATACCTTGCATTTTATTCAGCGAAAGCTAAGTCTTTGCCTTATTCTGTGTCTACTGGAAGGAAAACTGGGCCTGAATTTGAGTCCAGACCCTAACCAACTTACTAGTTAGGAGCCCTTGAGAACATCCCTTCATTCCTTAGTACCTCGGTATCTTAATTTATGAAATAGTTTTAATAAGATTGATCCCCCAGAGTGCTGTCAGGAATGTATGAGCTAATGTATCTGAAAATGCCTAGAACAAATATGTATGTGTGTTTCACAAAGATATTTCTGTCTGAAATGACTTCAGCTGACACCTCACACATCTAAATCTCTAGGACAGTGAGAATTAATGTTTGTAATTATATTGAAATACCTTCTAATTCATCAGAGATAAATATTTTGAGTTTAAATAGAAGGCGTATTGAACTTTGGAGGAGAACTTTGATAATAATATCTATAAAACACACACACACACACACACACACACTCACTCATGCATACCTTAACCTAGCAATTCAGCGTCTCAGGGCTTCTCTGAGTGCTCTGTTTGGACATATGTGAAACTTATATGCCCCATTCCTGTGGCTTTAAATAATACTCATATGCAGAAGACTTACACATTTCATTTCTAAGCCCAGTCTTCCCCCTGAATTCCAGATTCATTTCTATGTGCCTTTGTGACACCACCCCCATGGATTCTTCTGTGCATTTCGAAATCAGTGTGACTTAACAGAGCTCTCTCTCTCCTCTCCTCACACTCCATTTGCCTCCTGCCCCATGAGCCACTATCCTCTCAGTGTTCCCCATGCTGATAAATAGCACCATCATTTGCCCTGCTGCTCATGCCAGAACACTGGCATTCTCCTTGACTCCTGTCCTGCACACACCCTAGGTCTAGGGAATCAGCGAATCCTGTTAGCTCTACTTTCCAAATAGATTCCAAATACAGCAACTGGCCACCTTCTCACTCAACCTCTACCCAAATCTGGGCTACTGTCACCTCTCTTTGGGTGACTTCAGGAGTCACAGGCCCCTGGTTTCTCTACTGGCATTCTTGTCCCCTGCAGTCTATTCCTTACAGAACAGTGAGAGTGATTCCAAAGTGAAAATCTGATCACTCCTGCACCTTGGTTCTCTGATAGTTACTGTCACAATCAGTGTCATACCTATGGTTTTACTGTGGCGTATAAGACCCAATGTGCATTCCTTCTGCCTGCACTTCCAAGCTTATTTTCAAACACTCTCCCCCTTGTATGCTCTGATCTAGCCACACTGTTCTTTGAACATGCCAAGTGAGCCCCTACCTCAGGGCCTTTGCACTTGCTGATGCTGTTTCCTCTGACTGGAGTGCTACTCCCAGATGTCCTCATGCTTTACTGTCTTGCTCGTTCATGATTTTTTCTCAAATATCTCCACCACAGAGAGGCTTTCCATGACCATCCTACAGACAGGAGCCTCCCTGGTCATTGCCTGTCCCCTTCTCTGGCTTTACTTTTTTATTCATAAGACTTATCCCAAGAATAAGTATGACAGACTAGATGTTTGTTTATCTGTTTATCATTTCCTCCACTAAAATGTAAGGTCCAAGAGGCAGGGAATCTGTCTTTTACCACTGAATGACTAGTGCCAGCACGTGGTAATACCCTGTAAGTATTCATTTGTTTAAATGAGCATTGGTATCAGAAAATTAGTGGAAACAACCTGTGTTCACCACTAAAGAGTTAAGTTAAATATCATGTACACATACCATTTAAAACTAACTTTAAAAAAAAACAGATTTCTGTATTTTTTGTGGGACTATCACTGAGCTATGTAAATGGACCAACTTAGATTAAGAACAATAAAGAGTGAAAATATGCCCTTCTTTCTGTGAAAAAGAAAAATTTAAATGTGTGTATGTATGCTTTGAATGTATATATTGGGTAAAGGCTGTGTGTGTATTGAACATTTCTTTAGGGATAAGAAGAAGGCTGGTAATAGTTGCCTCTATGGAGAAAGGCTGAAAGTATAAATGAAAAAGGTTTTCTTAACTGTATCTTCTTCAGCTCTTTTTTTTTTTTTTTTTTGCGGTACACGGGCCTCTCACTGTTGTGGCCTCTCCCGCTGCGGAGCACAGGCTCTGGACGCACAGGCCCAGCGGCCATGGCTCATGGGCCCAGCCGCTCCTCAGCATATGGGATCCTCCCAGACCGGGGCACGAACCCGTATCCCCTGCATCGGCAGGCGGACTCTCAACCACTGCGCCACCAGGGAGGCCCTCTTCAGCTCTTTTAAATACATGCACTTGTCTAATTTTTTGCAGTAAAAACTCTTCAACACTTACATATTCCAATTCTTAAAAAACTAAAAGATGAAATACCTAACTTTTAAATTAGTCCAAATATTTGTTTAAATAGAACATGCCATTCCTGGGCCATCTCATACAAATAGGCATTTACTTTTCTGGATGATTGTTATATCAGAGCTAAAAGTGAGGAGTTTATTATCATTGTCAAAATTGTGCCAAACATTAGCTATCCAGGACTGAAGCCTTGTATGGATGGCTGAATGAAAACAACCCTTGAAAGCAGGTAATTTTAAATCTGAGACCTCAAAATTAACCTGGTAATGGAAAACTATTTACGTGCCAAGATAATCCAAAATGACTCAGATTTACAACAAACTCTAGAAACTGTAATGAACCTGGGAGAGAACTTATTCCTGCTATTTATATAAACTGGTTACAGCTGTAAACAGTGATGTAATTCACGTTTACTTTTAAATGTTCTGGAAGTTGTAAGATGCCACAGCAGCGTTAACAAACCCTAGCTCACTTGATTTGTATCACTTGTCTTATTTCTAAGTAAGTGAATGTATTTATTAGCCCAGCCATGTTAATTCTGTACTCTTACCATAACGTATAAGGCAGAGTATAGTTAGTCCACAACTTCTCTCTGCAAAGCCCTCCTTTACCCTTTCCTCTGAGCTCATTCAGTGTCCACCCTGCTGGCCATCCTGCTTATTAACTTGAGGATGCTCTTAAGGCTGAAATGCTTGCTCTGTCCTCTGCTGGAAAACTTGTTCTACCTCTAGGTCTCACCTTAATTGTCATTTGGTCAGAATGGCCTTCCATGACCAGTGTGGTTCACCCTCTACTCTCTGTCATGGAACCTTCTTTGTTTCCTTCCTCCCACCTAACTTTAGTTCTAATGGTTTCATCCATTTACTTGTTTACTGTCCATTTCTCTCATTAATATACAAGCTTGATGAAAACAGAAATATCTTACTCTTCCTTTTGAAGACCTAGATATACCTAGGATCTGCTGTGGTACCTGGCACATAGTAGATGGTCAAAGATTTTTTTTCTGTTTAAAAAAAAGATTGAGATTGGGGTTTCCTCCACAGCCAAGTCTGGGCTTTGCCACATTTCTTTGCCCCATGGTATGTAACTGTACAGAGAATTGCAGTCATCACTCCCATAAGTCCCCTTATGGAAAAAGACATTATGAAGCCTAGTGGGTAGAAGAGTCGAGCAAGCCTTAATAAAATGCGTGCCAATGCCTCCTTGTCCTCAACCCTATTAGTAGAGTGGATCATGGCCCATAAAATTTTATAGGCTCCAGAGAAAAATCATCAGGGAACTTGATAGCATTGATGTGTCTTTAGAAGGTTTACTGATTGTTTTTTAATCACCCCTCAAAACATAATGCATTCTTGCACAGCAGACTGATAATGCAGATACTGTAACTGTTTCTAGATATCTCCTTTATTTGGGGAGGAAATAAAGAAAACATCTCTTCTTCTCCTGAAGAAGAATCCAGCTGAAACAAAAACACAGCGCAGACAGAAAGTGATGGTTTCTAACAGTATTATTCTAGAATAGCTGTTCAGCCTCATGAAATGTGCCAGCTGTGTATGTTTCTGCCCCAAGACCTTCCGTCATCCTAATATCCACTGATAAAATGTAGGAAGGAGGGCACTAGAAGATCTTCCAGTAACTATTTGGTACCTACCAGATTTAGGAAGGGGAGTGAACATGGGTATGACCACTTGAGTGTGACGGGGCTGGTTTCTGTGTTAAGATGTCAAAGTCGTGTCAAAGTAGTGGGATTTAACATTTTGAAGGTCAGTGTGGGAGCGCCTTAAGCTGGGCATTTAATGTGACTTCCTAAATTAGAGGGGCAACAGCTACAGGGTCCAGGTATCACTTAGGCTGGGCTTGGCTCAAGAATCTTTGTAAACGCTTTATAGAGAGCATGGGCTTTGTACAAATCGTATGGCTTCTGTGACTGATGTTGGACATTTGTGAGGCTGTTGGAAAAACCTTCAGGTAGCAGAGTCACTGAGGTCTTGGTGGTGTGAGCAGTGACAGAAGTGAAACCAGGCCACACAACCTAGGAGGAAGTTCTTCACGAGTCCAAGTCATAAAAATGGCTCCTCTCCTTGAGATTGTCACATTAAGTTAGTGTCAAGGCCTTGATTCTGTAATGCTACATGATCCCAGGTATGAACATTTGGATGCGCGAGACCATGAGGTTACAGCTCAAAGCCATGCTTTTAAAATGCCCATCCAGAACGACCTTCTTTGGAAATCCCATGCATGTTATACTTGGCAACTATTTAATTAGCCATGGTTATGGGTGGTTATTATGACATTGCCTTGATGACTGGTGGTTCCTCTGTATTAATGGCAAAGCAACAGAAAGTTTCACTACATTCGTTCTCTGGGAAATAGAATCCTATTGCATTTTGTGTGCAAAAGAATAGATTATCTTTAAGTCAGCTGGATTCGTTTATGAACAGGTGAACACTGAAAAGAGCCTCATGAAGGAGCAGAGTAATGCTTTGTAGTTAAGCCTACTTAACATCAATATATCATAGTTTCATGTGCCTTAGGAAACGGAGGCAAGTTGTTTAAGTTTTCATTCCTTTGCTTCTGATCTTATAGCTGCTTACTTATTACTGGAGGATATGCTCTGCAGTTTAGCATTGGCTTGATTTTTATTCATTCACTGAACAAATATAGGCAATTGTGTGTGTATATATGTATAATTATGCATACACATGCATAATTACATATACTTACCTAGATGCATACACACACCCACACACCCACCCACACACCCATTGTTTAGGTGCTACTAGAGTTCAAAGAAGTTTTAAGTACTTGGAAGAGTTTGGGATGTATTCAGAGAGGTGACATATATCACTGTAAACTATGTTGTATGACACTGTAAGAAGTTCCCAGTGACTAATGGAAAATACTGTTGTCTTGTGATTCTCAAGAAGAGGGTGTATTTGCCTAGAAAGATTCTGTTTTCTAACTTACGTGCCTGGTGCACCGCCACAGATAAAAGTAGGCCTCTTAGGGAGTATATTATACTGATCCAGGTTCACTTTTGCTAAATTATTCAATTTTTGAGAATGTTTTGATGCATGATTGGTATAGAGGGAGGGAAAAAAAATAAGAGCATTAATCACATCAAAAGACAAATATTTATCTGCACCTATTGTGGTCTAGGCATTGCTATACTCTTATAAATCAGATTATCACTCCCTTGTTTCAGGTTCTGCCATGGGTTTTCAGTGACTTTTCAATAACATCTGAACTTCTTACTATAATTTCCAAGGCCCAGCATCATCTGACTCGAGTCAACTTTTCAGCCTCATCTCACTCCCATCTCTGCTTCACTCATTACAGCCAGTCACACAGGCCTTGTCTGCATTGGGACACTTGCCTTTGCTTTCCTTCTTCTGCCTTAGATAGTTTTGTTTTTTTTTGCCCCTACCCTCACCTTGCTGTCTTTTTCTCGTCCTTCAAGTCTCAGCATAAACGTTACATCCTTAGAAAGTTCTCTCTAGATGAGTGTCTATAAAATATTTTCATCCTGTGATGCTCTCTTTAACATTCCCAGATATATTTCAGTGTAGATACTTCACATGTTTCATTTTGTCTCTAAGCATTTACTGCACATAGTCCCCCACCACCCAGCCTGTGAGCTTCATAAAGGCAAGTTAACTCTTCTTCCTTGTGGTATCTTGAGACTCTTCCCGCAGTATATGGAATTTGATTGACAATCAATAATTATTTGATGAGGGAGTAGGCAGATGAAAGGCATTCAAATAGGTCCAATTTGAGATGGAAACTGGAGTAAAAGTGGTAAGTTGAGTTTAATTCTCATAGAAGTACAAAATGAAAGTATGACACTGGATGTTGTCTCTGAGATGAGAGAAAGAGAGTGCTAACTCATAATGTGTACTTGGGAGAAATAGGCAGAGAGGAGAGTTTGGAAAGACAGACAGTAATCAAAGATAGAGGGAAGAAGCCAGAAGTGTCATGAATATCGAAGAAGGACAAAACTTCCAGGGGAGGAGGGGAAGTTGGCAATGACCAAAGCTTCAGAAGTTCCAAGGAAAATGGGTGTTAAGAAGAGTACATTGAATTTTGATCAGGGACATCACTAGTGATTTTTGAATGGACCATTTCAGTAGATGGATGAGAGTATGAGGTTTCTAGCATTTGCCAAGGACGTGGAAACCTGGGCATCAATAAGAGTAAAGTTAGGCAACATGTGGAGAGGATTATAAAGGTAAGCTAAGATTCTGCTTAATGCCAAAGAGATTTAAAAACCAAGCACCAAAGGCTGCAAAGAGCATAATATTCAATATACTGCTGAAAGAGGTTAATGGAAATGAAAGCTCCAGGGTAGGAATGCAGTGAAAACGTGAGGGATGGCAAAGCATACATTTAGGATACGGGAGGAAGATGGGGAATCCTGTGAGAAATAACACAAGTAGAGGCAAAGATGGACCAAGGATGCTTTTTTTGTGTTGGATGTAAATTCGCGTTCTTAAAACGTGGTCCTTGGGCCTATTATATCCAGAATCAATTTTGGTGCTTGTTAAAAATACAGATTTCTCAGATGCACCCCAGACTTACTGAATTATTCCTTGGCGTGAAGCCTAGGAATCTGCATTTATTGTGCTTATTGTTTGCCAGGGTGGTTCTGACACATTCAAAAGTCTGAAAATCCCTCCCAGTGGAACATTAGATAAGTGTACCTCTCATTGAGCTCAGCTAGGCAGTGACGTCTTATGATGATGTTCCACTGAGGTTTTGATGTACACCTGAGTTTCTTTATGGGAGGGACCAGAGGACTCTCCAGGTTTGGTGAAGCCAGAAGCTTGAACAATTTGTGGGGCTGTTTTAAGGAAAAAACTAAAAAAATTAGAAATCCAAACTCAAGTTAAAAAAACATGACTGTGGGGCTTCCCTGGTGGCGCAGTGGTTGAGAGTCTGCCTGCCGATGCAGGAGACGTGGGTTCGTGCCCCAGTCTGGGAAGATCCCGCATGCTGCGGAGCAGCTGGGCCTGTGAGCCATGGCCGCTGAGCCTGCGCATCCGGAGCCTGTGCTCCGCAACGGGAGAGGCCACAACAGTGTGAGGCCCGCGTACCGCAAAAAAAAAAAAAAAAAAAAAAAAATGACTATGTACTTAGAATGAGGAAATTAAATTATTAATTTTTAAAAGCTGACCTATGATAAAATCCAGAAAAAATAGTATTAATTAACTATCTGACATACTTTTCCTGCAGTTTTTGGTGGCATATCCTTTGATTGCCTCTTCATGTGACAGCTCTTTGGTGCTACCACTTTCTCTGTAGACAATAGAAAGATAATTGTCTCCTATGCTGATTTCAATAAAACTTTTTTTTAAATTATTGATAGTTGTGAAGCATAAAGCATGCAATTTTATGTACAGAATTCAGACACACGGTGCACACAACCTGAAAACACAAGAATTCTGATTAATTCTCTTCTCCATGATTTCCATAAGAAAAGAAAAACTGTGGGGAACATTTATTTTCTGTGCCGCATTGAGTATATTCTTGACAGGAGAGAATTTCTGTTTTGACTGGGTGTCAATGAGAATTGAATTCTACACTTGAAATTTTACGTAACTGATGATTAGAAAAACAATTTCCACCTAGCTTCTGGCTCCTCTAGTACCCACATATTTCTGGTGCTGGCCATCATAGGACATGTTTACATGGCAATGTGTCCTTTGGTCGTGTACCTTCATGACATCATGCTTGGTGAGTTGGAGCCAAGGATGGAAGGAGAATTCCTGGAAGACATTCTTATACGAGGGGAGCTAGCATAATGTACTCTACAGGGAAGTGTCTGCAAACCATGTAAATACATACCACTGCACCCAAACTATGTGAACCCCCAATTCAACTTCCTCTTATTCGGACCTTCAAAATGCATGTAAATCCTCCAAAACCACGCAACATAAGGGGAAGGTGAAAAAGGGTCTTTTTCATCTTACTTTAGTTGAGTTTTACAAAAATGTATGATGGCTGTTAATACACTACTAGGACCCCTTCCAGGGCCATGGAAGGGACTTGGATGAGGGAGGACCTGAAACTTCAACTTTATTCCCTATACAGCAGATTTCTCCCAGGAAGGACCAAAAAGAAACACAGATTGGAGTCTGTCTTTCCTCTTAAGTTTTTATTATTTCAACATGTTTCTGTTTTTTGTTTTTTGTTTTTTTTTTTTTTGTGGTACGCAGGCCTCTCACTGTTGTGGCCTCTCCCGTTGTGGAGCACAGGCTCCGGATGTGCAGGCTCAGCGGCCATGGCTCACGGGCCCAGCCGCTCCGCGGCACGTGGGATCTTCCCGGACCAGGGCATGAACCTGTGTCCCCTGCATCGTCAGGCGGACTCTCAACCACTGTGCCACCAGGGAAGCCCCATGTTTCTGTTTTTGACTAGAAAAATTAATGTACTCAGCTTATCTAAATTTTCTTTTTCCAAGCAGGATTATTTATAACAGATGTATCTGTTACCATATTGTTTGGCTGGCAACACTTTGTATTATTTTTTCTTCTTTTTTTAAAAATAATTTTATTGGAGTATAGTTGACTTACAATGTTGTGTTAATTTCAGGTGTACAGCAAAGTGAATTAGTTATACATATACATATATCCACTCTTTCTTAGATTCTTTTCCCATATAGGTTATTACAGACTACTGAGTAATAGATTACTTTGCTTTACAGTAGTTCCTTATTAGTTATCTATTTTATATATAGTAGTGTGTATATATCAATCCCGATCTCCCAATTTATCCCTTCCCCCCCGCCCTGGCTCCTGGTAACTGTAAGTTTGTTTTCTACATCTGTGACTCTGTTTCTGTTTTGTAAATAAGTTCATTTGTACCATTTTTTTTTAGATTCCACATATAAGTGATGTCCACACTTTGTATTATAATCACTTGTACAAAACAGCCTCCTTCCTCCCTCCCTCCTTCCCTGCCTC
This sequence comes from Hyperoodon ampullatus, assembly GCF_949752795.1. NCBI lineage: Eukaryota > Metazoa > Chordata > Mammalia > Artiodactyla > Ziphiidae > Hyperoodon > Hyperoodon ampullatus. The sequence goes on along the minus strand of NC_136917.1, from coordinate 42,568,798 downwards.
CCTCCCTCCTTCTGTCTTTCCTTCCTTCCTTGAATTGCAGACTGGAATGTTTTGTTTTATGTGACTCCTTAAAGTAGGCAGGAAGTATGGTGCCGGTGCAAGAGTCCTCATGACATACAGAATCAGGCACTACACCATGTATCAGAGGATCTGGGTTCTGATCCCTGCTCAGCTTCTAATTCACTGTGTGGCTTGAAAGGTCACTACTTCTCCTTACTGTCTTTGAGCTCCTCAGCTGGTCAGTTAACATGGGGGGAAAAGTCAGTGGTTTCTAAGAGTCCGAAGGTTCTGTAGAAGTGCTTCAAGGGTGGCCAAGCCCTCACTCTTGCTTTAAGCAAAGGAGCTCTGCTGATCTGCTTTATACTCTAGAATTTATTTCAAGATTTTTACCTTGAAATGGTTGTATTATGAAAAAAAAAAGGTATAACTGATTCATTTTGGTGTGCAACAGAAACTAACACAACATTGTAAATCAACTATACTTCAATAAAAGTCAATTAAAAAAAAAGAAGCAGCAGCAGTAGCCAGGGAGGTATCTGGCTTAATAACAGCAACAGCAAAAAAAGCATTTTAAGATAAGCTGTCCCAAATGCCTGGAATGACCTGGGGAGCTTTCCAATTCCATTGTAGAGCTCAGAATTTGATTTTGTATCTGTTAAAAGTTTGTTTTGGGTTCTGCTGCATAGTCAGGGTTGAGACATTATTCTAGGTCAGTGGTATGCAACCTTGTCTACACTTTAGGATTATCTGGGGGCTTTTTAAAAAATTCCTTGTGATTATTATTTAATTAACCTGAGTGTAGATGGTTTAAAAGCTCCACAGGTTCCTCTGATGTACATCAGGATCGCAAAATCCGAGTGGAGGTAATCATTGCATCTGTCAAGTTCAAATAATCTGTGTATGAAAAAAAATCACATGTATGATCTCCATGTCCACAGCCTGATAAATATTTATTGACCATGTAATTTCCATTTTATAGCTAAATTATGTAATGCCCCCATCGGTTGGGATAAATGTCAGAGACAAGGCACCTGGTGTGCTGGCAATATCGCTAGCTTCTGTACCCTCATTTGTCAAGAATTTCTCACTGTTCTTCACACCTGCAAGGGTCAAAGACTACAATTCTTGTCCTTGCCCTGCCACAAACCCTGGAGCCGTGCACAAGTGTGTCAACTTCTCTAGTCTTAAGTCAGCTGACTCATAGAATTAATTGATTAGAATCAAAGGACCTTGCAAATAGGATTCTAAGATTTTGTGATTATTTCCTTAATTTACAGAATATGATTTAATGGAAAAGAAAGGCCTAATTTCCTTCAGACTTGTAAGACATTTATTTTCCCTTCTTATTGGTGTGTGAAAAGGTCAGTGAGAGATGACATTGCTGTGTTCCCGTGTTGTTACAACACAGCCCTGATCTGCAGAATTGTAAGAGGCTGAGTAATACAACTGAGATCCCTTCATAGTGTGAAGCTCAGTGCTTGGTTGGGAAGCCAGGGCTTTGGGAGACTGAAATGGAAATTTGCAAGGATACAAACAAGAAGTTCCCCCTGGTGTTTGGCTTGGACTTTTGTACACACCCAGATGGCAGCAGATTTCATAGTGGATGGGAAATCATTCATTCATTCATCATTTATGCATTCATTTTTTTCACGTATTCATTCCACTCACATATGTTTGAACATATACTCATATTAGGACCTGATTTTGGTGCTAGGGGAGTGTTCACAATGACATAGATGTATGTAGATCTTCATTGAGCATTTGAGTTGACCTTAAGTAAGAATTTACTTGGTTTTTCAAATGGAATTCCACTGATGCCGAAAGGCCCTGAGTTCTCTGGGGGATTTTTAGATTTTATGTGTGCATTTTAGTGATTATCTAAAAACCGTAGAATAAGTATATTCTGAACCATCTGGAAGATGACCTCATAACCAAGGATATGATTTTAGGGCCTACATTTTGTTTGTCACCATGGTCACTTTGGCACCATATATCACTAATGTAAGTGCTATTGACTAAGATGAAAATAAGCAGCGACAGGCCTTATTCCTAGAGAATGCAGTCTGCCTACGTGAGGGCCAAATGAAGTAAAAATCCCAAAATAAAGCTTGTGCAGTCATGTGAATGGAGAAGAGCAGTAGAGGCCATGTTGTCACATGGCTGATGGCAGAGTAGGGATGCTGTGCTCAGAAGATGCTGTGCTAAAGCCCTTGGTACCACATTATGCTGTTTAGTTTTGCAAGTCATCATTCTTCTCAGTGGTCAGTTATTTCCCATTTTGAATGATACGTGTTGGCAGCTTTGTTTGTATTTAATTTTAAAATTTGTTTTGGTTGGAGAATTTTATAGAAGTGATAAGTTTATTTAGATTTGTGTTGGTACCTAATTAGCAGTGCTAGTATAAAGATAATTTGTGTCAACAGCGGGGGTTTGGGAAAGCTTCCTTACTTTAAAGGGGATTCGAATATTACTTAATATTGGCAGATATTTTTTTCTAATTTATCTCACTCTGCTATTATCACTGTTTAACTAGTTTGTTCTCCCCATTAGCCTGCAAGCTGCTGGAAGGCATGTTCACGCCTTACTTGACTTTGAGCCTCTTTTATGTTTATTAAATAAATGTGTTGATAACAATTAGAATTGTCTAACTCATAAGGACTACTTGAAAAGGGTAGTGAGATCTCTGTCAAGGGAAGCATTTAAGCACAGGCTATCACCTTTTGAAGATCCCTGAGTCAAGTGAGGCTTAATCTATGTGCCCATCAGCACCCCTTTGAACTCTGGAATGGAGGGAAGATCAAATTTGTTACTTTTGCCACTAACTTTTTGGCAATACAGAATGATTGCATTTGAGATAATTTTACCTCCCCCCGCCCCCAAATCAGTTGCCTAAGTAGTAGTATTATACCACCATGAAGAACTGCTGGGGTTAATTTATTTTCTCAGGTGAATTCTAAATTTTACCCTGAGGACTTTGAGTGTCTCCCTCACAAAGATGTTGGAATTCTAAGAACCATTTGGAAAATGGCTTCCTACGGATCCCTCTCCTCCTGTGATATATATGTTGCTGTCTCAGTGCATATCATGAGAGATGTCTGCATGAAACGGGAGAGCTCACGCAAGCATCCAGAGGAGCCACTTTTGTCCAGGGGAAACAGATTTTTTTAGAGTTGTCAGGAGGGTGGAAACATATAGACAGCAGTCAGCCATATCTCTTCATCAGTTGATTTTTTCCATTCTTTTTTTTTCCTCTCTCTCTCTGAGCAGTTTAATGTGAGTGCTTCTCTTTCACCTCATTTATTTCAGATGCCTCAGGAACAGTACACCCACCACCGGAGCACCATGCCCAGCTCCGAGGGGCCACAGGTATACAAAGTGGGGATTTATGGCTGGCGGAAAAGATGCCTGTATTTCTTTGTCCTACTCCTGATGATTTTAATACTGGTGAACTTGGCCATGACCATCTGGATTCTCAAAGTCATGAACTTCACAATTGTAAGTAAAACCACATGGTTTTCTTTACCTTTCCTTGGGGGAAGGGAAAGCATGGGGCAAGAAAAAGAAATGTGGGAAGTGATGGCAATTGGATTCAGATAACCTGCAAGCTGGTATCTTGGTGAAAAAACATTGCTGTTCAAGTTACATGTGGGGATTGACTTCTTTTGTATCTCAATTCTTCAGAGGCTGGTAATCCACTTTTGAGGCATTTTCTTTCCTTTATGATCCATCGTGTATGCTTTCCTTCTATTTTGATAACCGTGTTTCTGTAATCTGTAGCTTACAAGTACTTTGAGTAAATAATCCAAGGAGAAAGATGGGATAGAGTCCAAAGTAGTAAGTTTTTCCAAATTTTAGTAGTGATTAAGAAAGTTTTTGTGAGGTAGGGTAAACACAGTAGGTAAACTATGTAGGTAAACTATGTAGGTAGGTAAACATCAGAGTAAAATTAGTCTTTGGGGATTATCTAAGAATTTTCACTGTCTGTTTATACCTGGTAGCTCATTACTATGGTTAATGGAGCATTTCCTCAATTTTCAGGATGGCAGTTCTCTTTCCTACTGCTTGGGTAGAATGGAAACGAGAGTGTAGCCATGTTACATTTTTTTAAAAGAATTTGTGTTTATGCTTCTTTGAAGAATTTCTTGCACATAGGACCACTCTACAGATTGGACATTTACTTGTTGAAGTTCAAATGAAAAGAAAATCCTGGCAAAATGATTTCTGGAGTTATTCTGAGGTTTTTCCCTAGACTTTTCTTGGAGATTATAACAGTACAAATATTATAATTTCTCTTATTAGTGATGGCCTAGTGGGCAGTAATCTGCTGCCCTGAAAACACTTGCCTTTCCTCTTGTGATGGCAGAAGTAAGTAATTACATTGGCAGTAAAAAGAACTCCTGTTTGATAAGGAAACGTGACCATAACACAATTAAGAGTAAGGTTTTCATGTGAAAATTCAAAATAGAATAGAAAATCCAAATATATGCCTTTCCTGAATTATAAAGTTTATTTTTATCCTTAACACCCTCTGCATAGATAGACTTTCTTGCCTTTACTCAGGCCATTTCTTCTTCTTGGGCTGCTTTTCTCCATCTTTTGTGCCTGGTACAACCCCTCCTTCATGCTTCTGTAGCCCCATTTATGTATTTATTATTATACTGATCACTCCAGATAATACTTTTTATGTGTGTTTCCCAGGCAGAGTGAACTTTGAGAATAGCAAGGGCCGCATTTCTTTTCCATGGGCCTCCATTCATCACTCATGGGAGGGGCTATTGGTACTTGACTCCTGAGGATTCTGTAAACCATGGTTAGAAACAATGCATCAGAATGGCTCATTTTTTTTATTGAAGTATGGTTGATTTACAATGTTGTGTTAATTTCTGCAGTAGAGCAAAGAGATTCAGTTATACATATATATATATGTTCTTTTTTATATTCTTTTCCATTGTGGTTTATCACAGGATATGAATACAGTTCCCTATGCTATACAGTAGGACCTTGTTTTGTATCCATTCTATATACATTCTGTATATACTAGTTTGCATCTGCTAACTCCAAACTCCCAATCCATCCGTCCCCGACTCCCTTCCCCTTGACAAACACAAGTCTGTTCTCTATGTCTGCGAGTCTTTTTTGTTTCATAGATAGGTTCATTTCCGTCATATTTTAAACTCCACATGTAAGTGATAATATATGGTATTTGTCTTTCTCTTTCTGACTTCACTTAGTATTATAATCTCTCGGTCCATCTATGTCGCTGCAAATGACATTCTTTCATTCTTTTTTAAGGTTTGGTAGTATTCCATTGTATATATGTACATCTTATTTATCCATTCATCTGTCAGTGGGCATTTAGGTTGTTTCCATGTCTTAGCTATTTTAAATAGTGCTGCTATGAACATAGGGGCACATGTATCTTTTTGAATTATAGTTTTGTCTGGATATATGCCCAGGAGTGGCTGGATCATATGGTGACCCTATTTTTAATTTTTTGCTGGACGTCCATACTGTTCTCCATAGTGTCTTACATTCCCACCAACAGTGTAGGAGGGTTTCCTTTTCTCCACACCCTCTCCAGCATTTATTATTTGTAGGCTTTTTAATGATGGAGAATGGCTCACTTTTTAATACTTGCAGTAAACGCTAGGAAACTAAGCTTCTGTATTGCAGTATTAAGTTTGGAAGATGATACAGGTCAATTTCCATGGGATGGTAGGGATCTAAGATAATATGTTCTAGACTATTGGAGCACGTTAGCTTCTACTTCTGAATGAGAGTAGGTAAACACTTTTTGAACTTGGACTTACTTTATAGTCAAGCAAACTTCAGAGAAGTATTTTAAGCAGCAGAGAGAGAAAGATGTGATCAGATTTGTAGTCTAGATACTTGCTCAGGTGAGGATACAATATAATGGAGAAAGTTTCTCAGAGTTTGGGCCTCTAAAAGGTGTCCTGAGTCTGTCTGGTCTTAAATCCAAGGGACCATAGTTGTCTTTTGTCGATATGCATGTTCTGTGATGTTTTTATCTTGTATTTCAAAAGCTTTAAAGTATAAAACCTTCTGTATTGTAATATAAAATAGGAGAAGACTGAAGTTAGGGCAGTAGAATGGAGAGTAAAGGTTCAAAAAACATTTAAAAGATGGAAGCAACACGCCTCAACTACTGCTTGGATATAAGAGTTGAGGGATTGGAAGACACTCTGGAATACCCCCGGGTTCTGGCTGGTGAGATGGTTGGATGGTAGAACCAAAATAAAACAGGATAGAATTCATTACCTTCCCACTGGAACTTAGCTGGGACTCGTGAATCCCCCTAATTCTCTGTTTGGGGCTCTTTTTGTTATTTTTAGCTAGTTTGGGGTAAAGTTAATTTATAGAACCCGAAAGACTTGAGGGTGGATGTGGTGGAGAATATGAACTCAAACCCTGATAACCATGATATTATACAAATATGGCTTCTCGAGTGTGCTTTATCTGGCAGGCTTAATAGTGAGAGGTCTATGTAAATGTATACTGAGTGACAGTTCACTCTGTTTGGGAGCTTGGGGAGCAATATGATATTAAGGTAATAATCTGTATGAAATAGGGCATTTCCTGTAGTTAACTAAATTGATTGCCAAAGTTGAGAGTTCTTAAAGCTTTACGAAACCAACTACTTACTAAAGTGAGAATAATGCCATGGTTAGCCATAATTGGTGCTTTATATCAGTAATGCTTTTAAGCAAATAGAGCAGAAGTGTCAGAAAATTGGTCTTTCCCTGTACGTTAAAAGCATATTCTCTATCAATTACAGTATAATACACATTCTTTAAGAATTTTAATTCTTTTCCACAAATAGTAATTTACTGATAGTGAAGATCTTGGGAAAGAATGAGGTATTAACCAATGTTACATTGGTGATGGTGGGGTGAACGAACATAGGAAATCAATGTGACAACAGTTAAGCACTTTATGCAAGGATTGTCAATAGGAAACGGTGATTATTTTGTACACCTGGAATGTTTGATAGTTTGGCATTTGGAAAAGCTCACACTGTAATCAAACCCTCTGAGTAATGACAAACCAAGGCAGTGACGTCATCTGAAAGTGTTTCTGAGGACTTGGCAATTTATCCCAGATTAGACATCCAGAATTTTCTTTTCTGTCAGACTTGCATTTTCTGCCATCCCCAGGGGTATATGCTGGAAGAGTCCTTACATTATAACAATCTGGAAAAACATCCAACCAAGTTTTCTTTGTCCCAAATGTAAATCAGAAGAAAAATGAATTTTCTCTCCTGTGCTTTTAGCAGATTATTATGGTGTTCATTATTAAGCAGGACAGCATTATTCTCTCCTACTCTTCTCTATTATTTTTCCCTACTTGAAGGAGTGTTTGGTTTACCTACGTTATAAACACCCGTAGGTTAACCTGTCCTAGTTTATCACACACTGTACTTTACAAAAGGACTAGAAATTATTAAGTGTGTTCTGTGCCAGTCACTGTGCTTGGCAGTTAAAAAATCTCTCTTTTAATTTTCCAAACAACTCTACAAATTAGGTATTATAATCTCCATTTTAGTAGAATAAAACCCAAGGCTCAGAGAAGTTGAGTGACTTCCTAGAAGACAGAGCTAGTAAGTAAAAGAACGGGTGCTTGACTTCAAAGCCCATCCCTTTCCACCATACTTTACCTGCTCCTGCTAACTGCTACAATGACCTGGCTTTTCAACAAAACTCTGAAGCTGCCAGAATGGTTCATCATCTTTGTTACCCACCCTGTGCCCTCTGATCACACATTTCCCTCCCAGCCGAGACGTCCACTGACATTTCCCGCCTGGAGTAGTTTACAGTAGTTCTGGCTGTTCAGTCCTTAACTCAGTTCTCTTTGCACTACAGCCGATGACCCTCTCCCTTCACTGCCTTCACCTTTTGTTTTAGCCCCTTGTTATGTTTATGTAAACATTTAATATAAACTTAATAATACTATCTGTGGCATAGGTTGGTGTGTAGACTCCATGAGTTAATGCATGTTAAGCATGTACGTATAGCAGCCACTCACCCATAGGAAGAGTCTGTGCTGGCAACAGAAAGTTATGGGAGACCCCATACCACATGGCAGTGGTTAGGGGCTCAGACTCTGGACGCATGCTCCAGGTACACATCTTGGTTCTGCTACTTACTTTGGCAAATTTCACAACCTCTCTGTGCTGCAATATACTGGGAGTAATAGCAATACCTACCTGTTCATAGGATTGTTATGAAGAATAAATGAGGTGATGCATGTAAAGTGCTTAGAAATGGAGCTTGGTGCACAGTAAGTGCCTTATGTTAGTGTTTGCCATTATCATCATCATCATCATCATCACCATCATCATCATCATCACCATCACCATCACCATCATCATTTACTGAAGGCTCATTTTGCACCAGACTCTATGCCATAGCAACTTATAAGTGTAATCTAACTTAATCCTTATGTGGCTAGGTATTATCATGATACCAACTTCACAGGGAGGAGAGAGGCTCAATAACTGGATCTGGGATCACAAAGCTAAAAAAGTGGCAGAGTAGGGATTTGAATCCAAGCAGTCTGCATGTGAAGCCTGGTTTATTAATCTGTGTGACATATCGTTGGGCAGTGCAGAAAGCCCTAGCGCAAGTGTCAAGGAACTGGACACGTATGGGCCATGAACTACATCCCCTTTTCCCTCTGGGGCTCAGTAAAGAAATGAATGCATTGAAGCAGGTGTCCTTGAGGACTGCAAGGCATCTTCCTGTTTGAACACTACAGTTTTGTCTTTTGAACTTCGCCTTGACCATGTGAGATCTCACTCTCTAGAGGGCTGATGCTTCTGACAAAGCATTCCAGCAGCCCAATCCAGATAACTTGGCCTCAAAGACCTCCCCAAATACTGCAGTACTGATCGTCTACACTATCATTTAGCACAAGTGGTTACTGAGTGGAAAAACTGAAAAGGCTTGGGGATTTTCAATAGGTGGCATGATCTCTTAGTCCAGTGAGTGTGAAATTATTCATCATGAGATGAAGTAGAAACCTAAGGAGTCACCTCCTCACACATCCTTATTTTGCAGATGATTGAACCAAAGTAGATGCGAGGTTGCCTGACCCAGCTTCCGCACTCCAGCCATGCCGGGAACTTATCAGGAGCAGGGATTACATTCTATTCATCTTTGTAGGCATGACCCAGTGCCTGGTATGCAGTTGGCTTTCAATATGTGTTTGTGAATTGTCAAACACATTTGACAGTTTTGTGCAGACCATATTCATGAGATGATGGATGTCAAGTACTTGGTCAGTGCTGGGCACATGATAGGTCCTTGATAAATTATAACTAGCTATACCTGTGTTTAATAGATCCCCTAACTTCTCTTTCTCTTGCCATTCATGAAAATTACAAAATTCAAACCACTGTATTTGTGATTATTTAAGAAATGAATGTCCACTTGTTTAATAAAAACTTGTACAGAATTTTTTAATTTTCCTGTATAATCCCCATAAAAACCCTATGAGGTAGGTACCACTGTTACCCATATTTTACAGATGGGGTGTAGGAGGCTCCACGAAGTGCAGTAACTTGTCCAAGGTCACGCCGTTAAGTGAGTGATGAAGCTGGGATAGGGTCGCAGGGAGTCCCTCTCTTGAGCCCACGCTCTTAATCAGTACACTGTGTTGCCCATTTTCCAAGTGCTATTTTTCATGAAGACAAATTGAATTTGTTCAGTGCAATGTCTAAAACATGATTTATTTACCCTAAAGTAAGATAAAGATCCATTGAGGGTCAGAGGAAGGCATTCTAATATTTGTAAATTGGACACATTGTAAAACAGTAAAAGCCAGGGAGAATGGGCAGTGTGTTCCATAACTCAGAACACTAATACATCATCTGTTTGCAGAAGGCTCGAGGAACCGTTACCCAGTCAAAGTAACTCAAGTAGAGGTGAGTGAGGATACACATGCAGAGGGAACAGGAAAGGGGGTCTCCTGGGTGCATGAGTGGACCTCACAGCCTCACTGTCAGGAACCAAGGGCAGCTCTGGGGATGCCCACCTTCTGGCTTTCCTGGACCACGTGGCCTTGGTCTTGCCCTAGAACATTTGTTTCTGTTGGCAGACCAGGATCCCTCTACCTTTGTGGTGCTACCAGTTACCTCCTGTGTTTATTCAGGTTTCCTGCTTCCTTGCATCTTCAACATGCATGTGCCTTTGACCTTTTCTCTGTAATGACTTTCCCCTTCAGCTCCCACCTCTACCTGCCCCTGTCTGTTGTTACCCAGGTGAAATCCCAGAGAGGGAACTGCACTGGCTCAGCAGATTGTGCACACCACATTGTACTTGCTTATATGTCATGTGAGATGCCTTATCAGCTGTGACCTGAGTGGGCAAAGTCATGGAGTCAGAGTCCTGTTCGTTGAGCAGCCAGGCCAGAACTTCCCTCCCACTAGGTCAGAAATTCACTTGAAAATCATACCTGCACTTGATCTTTGATAAACATTGCCCTTTTTAAGCTTTTCTCTTATTTCTTATGTTTTCTCAGAAGTCCTCCCAGGTTAAGGTGAAGACTCCCTCTTTTGTATTTGCTGTACCTGGTGTCCTGCAGCTGGGGGGGCGGGGGCATGTGCAGTATGGTGTTATTTTATTTTCCTGTCTGTTTCCCCTACAGGGACTGTAACCTTAAACTATTCAGTTTTATATCCACAGCTTTAAATATGTTGCTTAGCATGTAGTAGATATTTAGAATATTTATTGAATAAATGAATGGGAAAAAATTATGAATAGCCCGTCACTTTAAATTAAAGTGTGTAAAGATGGGTTAATAGAGCTTTATATGGCTTTTAAAATGAAGTATTAGTTGATTTATTAATGTAGACAGATCATAAATAAGATGAGTGCTTAAATTTGATTATGAAAAGGTATTTTTAATACAGACACTCCTTCCTATGTATCGACTGCCTGCTATATTTTAATTACATGAGTCAGGAGTGTGAAATAGAAGAGAAGCAGGAGACATCATCCTAGTTAATATACAGACTTGCTCAGCAAATGGGAGAAAATGATATTATTGGCTTTAGTTATACTTTTCACTCAACACTGTTAATGAATATATTGTGTGTGTGAGTAGCATTTGCTTCAGCTCGGATGCCAGCGTCACTTGGAAAGGCTTTTCGTATTGAGAACACTGTGCTTCCATCTCTCAGTGCTGTCTCTGACAGTCACTTTTTCATCCATTAGCTCAAATTCATCAAACTGAAAAATGGCCAAAAATGTTATTTTTTAAGGCGGCATGAACATTGTAATGCAGAAAAACAAAGGACAGAAATCCACTCTGTTCCATGAATAGTCCTGGGATACAGCTCTGTCATGTCCTGTTTCGTTTGAAGCTTACTGTGTTTTATACCTTTTGCAAGAATGCAAATCCTCAAGGATGATTTTGGTCCTTATAATTGCTGCAAAATGCTATGAACCAAGCTTGTTACAAATTTGTACAATTTATTGGGCACATTTGCTGCAATTCAATTGGTATTTCTTAAGCACACTGCGCAGTACGCTGGTTTGTCTGGTCATTAAAGATTATAATAAAGAAAATCCTCTACTTTAATAGATCATAATTTAGTAGGAAGAAAAAACAATACATTCCCCCAAGTGACAAATCTTTTAAGGGAGTGTGAAAGAAGAAATTAGCTAAAGCTAAAAGGCCCTAGAAGACTCCTTGGGTTGAGTCTTAAAGGATGGAGAAACCCTTTTGAGTGGTGGCTGTAGCCTGGAAGCATGGGTGTTAAACTCTGATGGGATGCCTCAGACACTGTGGTTCCAGTGTTGAGAGCCCGGCCTCTGGAGAGAAAGGACAGGGTGGGGAAGGAGGAGAGTGGGGGGCTGATGCTAGTCGAGTTCAACAGGATGCAAATTGTAGACACTCTTGAGAGGTCACACTGGGAAACTTGAGTGCCAATTATAAATAAATCACTATGCAACATTAGCCTATTTGGATAATATTCATGACCTTTCCCACTTACTATCCTTTTCATACACTCAAAATTCAGTTTTTGCCCTTTGCCTCCGGACTTCTCTGGGGCCAGCAGCCCGCTGACCAGGGGCCCGGGGCCACGCGGGCTCAGCCGACTACCATGAGCTCTGTGTCAAACCAGCAGTTTGCAGGTGACCGGATGAGGCGCAGGAGGACGCGGCCCGGGCAGCTGAGGAGCCGCAGCTGCTGCACGGAGCCGGCATCTGCAAGTGGTTCAACTTGCACATGGGATTTGGCTTCCTGTCCATGACTGCCCGCGCGGGGGTCGCACTCGAGCCCCCTGTGGATGTCTTTGTGTACCAGAGTAAGCTGCACATGGAGGGCTTCCGGAGCCTGAAGGAGGGTGAGGCCGTGGAGTTCACCTTTAAGAAGTCTGCCAAGGGCCTGGAATCTATCTGAGTCACCAGCCCTGGTGGGATGTTCTGTACTGGGAACAAGAGGCGGCCCAAAGGGAAGAACATGCAGAAACGCAGATCAAAAGGAGATAGCTGCTACAACTGTGGAGGTCTAGGCCATCATGCCAAGGAATGCAAACAGCCACCCCAGCCCAGAGAGTGCCACTTCTGCCAGAGCATCAACCATATGGTAGCCTCATGTCCCCTGAAGCCCCAGCGAGCTCCCAGGGAAAGCCAGCCTACTTTCAGGAGGAGGAAGAAGAGATCCATAGCCCTGCCATGCTCCCAGAGGCCCAGAATTGAGCCACAGTGGGTGGGGGCTATCCGTTCGTGATGAGAATGTTTTGAGGAACAGGTATCAATCGTCAGAGTGGAGAAAGCGGGGACAGTGTGGGTAGGGGGCAGCTGGCACTGCCATATATCTCAGGCCGGGATCTACAGTGTCACCCCCTCTTCCCTCTTGGTGGGGGGAAGGGGTGAGGCAAAGAAACCCCAATCATGCTCTGTCCAAATGCACGTGAGGGCTTTGGGGGGTAACTCTTCCTGCATGCTTTATCTGAGTCTCTACCCCCAGAATCTCCAGCTTTTGAAAGTGGCCTGGATAGGGAAGTTGTTTTACTCTTCAAGAAGGATATGGAAGAATATTTCCCATGCCAGAGTGAAAAGATTAAGCATGAGACCAGATTGATGGACCCAAACCCACAAGCCACTGCATTCTGTGGGAGGAAATATCTCAGGGGTAAGGCAGGGTTTTCCGCATCCTGTCTCCTCATAACCCCCTCCTGGGATAGAGTGCTGACCACTGTCCCAAGCAGTGGGCTGTGATGATCGGCAGAAGGGGTGGTTGAGGGAACAGCTGCAGACCTGCTGCTTCTAAGCCCACTCCCACCCCATTCTGGGCCAATGCAATTTTATTTATTTGCTCCCTTGGATGACTGTACCTTGGGTCCCACTTTCTCCAGGATGCCAACTGCACTAGCTGTGAGTGAATGACGTATCTTGTGCATTTTAACTTTTTTTTTCATAATAGAAATATTCTGGTTTTGTATTTTTGTGTATTTTAATCTAATTTAATGAGTGCCCTCATTCCTGCACTGTGTTCTCAGGTACATGAGCAATCTCAGGGATAATTCGGCAGCAGCTCCGGGTCTGCACAGCAGAAATACTTTCTGTTGCTGTATCACCAGAGAGAACAACTATTTGGAGCATATAGCCTATTGAACTACCTCATTTTTGCCAACTAGAGCTGACTTTTCTGCCACAGTGTCCTCTTGAAACCCCTCCATCTTCAGTGTTTCATGGGAGACTAGGTTTTAACTGGGTTGCCTCATGACTTGGTCTCCTTCTACTGAAAGATTGAAAGTTGGTCTGAACAGGAAAAGGTGGTACAGAGAGGTTAGGAGAGGCTGGACCAGGTAAAAGGTGCAGAGAGGGGAAGCCAAGGTTAGGCAGAGGTCATCTGTATGTGTGATAAAGGATTCCTGTTCCAGACCTCTAATCCCAGGGCACAGGACTCACTTTACATACCAGATCCATCCTTCACTGGATTGGGCTTAGGCCTACCATACACAACAGGGTATATTGTGTATGTTTTTGTAAAAACTGTGAGCTGGTAAGGACAGGTTTTAAGAACGATTCCTCTGTACTCATCTTGAGCTGCCCAGGGATGGATATATGAAGGAAGGACAAGATCTTTAATCTTTAACAATTCTGGGCTTTTTCTCCTTGGCTTTCAGAGAGACCATCAGCGATGGCTTCTTTGTGGTTCCCAGAGCCAGTGTCCTGCCCTGCTGCAGCAGTGATTAGTGTCATGGTAGCTAAAGGAGAAAAGGGGGTGCCGTTTACATGCTGTGAGATCACTGCAAACCTACCTCACTGTGTTGTAATGGGGCAAATGCAATAGAACGCATTGGGTGATGTGTGTCTGATACTGGGTTCTTGTCTCCCCCAATTGCTACCCCCCCTCTAGTTATTGTATTTGTCTGGGCTTCGTAGGACTTCACAAGTAGCTGATTTGGTGATTGCTAGGTGGCCTAGTTCGTGTAAATATAATGTGTTGGTCTCTGCGTGTTCTTTTGAGGTTTTATTGTTTACAAACTTCTTTTTATATTGAGAAAAATAGCCAAAGCATCTTTGACAAAGCATCTACACCAGCCAAAAAGATCTGAAACATAAGCTTAGGGGCTCCCCTTCTTGAAGTGGGAGGTCTTGAACCACACTTTCTTTTGTGTTCCCCTTCCCCTGTTTCCTATTTGAAACAAGATCTTCTGTCCTAAAAACTGGATTCCTACCCCCTCTCCTTTACCCCTTTGTACCCCCCCAAAATAGTCCATATACCTATACATTTAATTTGTGGGGTGTCTGTGATTAAATGACTTGTGCAAAAATCCTGAAGAAGCTCAGAACTCTCCATCCCTTGTTCCCAGTCTCCTGAGCCATGATGTGATTCATGCCAAACAGACTGCTGTCTTTGGATAGATTAAAACCTTGATTTGATTCATGCCAAACAGACTGCTGTCTTTGGATGGATTAAAACCTACTTTAATCTCCAATCCTAGGGTAGAGAGGAGCAATGAAGGGGCCTTCCATGTAGAAAGTGGGGTTGGGAGACCATGAAAGGAAAGATGAATGTATAGGCAAGTCACTCAGGAACTTATATGCAGGTGCAAGAAACTTGAGTTGAAGTGGCCACAAGATTGTTTAATAGGAGATGGACGAATGTAATTCCATGTTTACTACTAGAAACCAAAGCTTTGTGTGAAATCTTGAATTTATGGAGAAGGAGGGAGGGTAGAAAAGCATGTACCTTTCCCTCATCCCTTCCCCTCATTACTGAACTGCAGGAGACTGAGCCCCCTTGGGCTTTGGCGACCCCATCTGGGCAGTGTTTATTTGATGGTTGATTTTGCTGTGCCAGGTAGTTCCTTTCCCATTTGCTATCATTTTGTAACACACATGCTGACCCTTTTCCCTTCCCTTCTTTTCCTTGGGAAAATACAATGAATGAAGACATATTGGTACTGAAAAAAAATTCATTTTTTTCCTGTGATTCTAAAATTGAGAAAAATAATGTCAGAAAATCTCCCTGAAAGTATTTCTGTCTTTTTCCATCACACATAGCTGCTCACACATGGAATTTTTAGGTATTTTGGGTCATGCAGCTGTGAACTCTGAATGGCTCTCAGAAATCGGAAGTTGTGACCACATCTTGGGGATTTCTGCACTCTTACTGAGGCATTAAGCAATCACAGGAGAGAATTTCTGAACCCTAAGAGGCATATTACCACTGTGAATTTAAGGATCAGTCCTTCCACAGCAGACAGGACCTTATTCAGACTGTAGAAAGAGACACAGTCATGAATATGAAGTTTCAAGTCAGTTGGGTTGCCTGTGTCACTAGTTAGAATTTCTAAGTTCAGAGTGGCTTTGTAAATACTTTGTCTAGAACTGACTGCCTAATATGGTATTAAAATTAAGTCACATGAAAAATTCAGTTCCTGAGTCACACGAGCCATGTCGCACACAGTCAATAGCTACATGGGGTTAGTAGCCACCATCATCATCAGAGCAGATAGAAAACATTTCCACCATTGCAGAAAGGTCTTTGTTACAAAACAGGTCTAGAATCCGCAAGCCTACCTCTTAAGATAGGTCTTGGAGAGCATGCAACGTCAACATGGACAGAGAAGTTTTTCATTTCCCTCTGTACAACAATGTGTGCCTTTTCTTTCCATGCCCTGGACAGTTTTTAAGACCTGGAGCCATAGGCTTAAGGTGGGAAAAACCACCTTAAAAACCTCAAGGCCCAAAAAAACCCTCAGTTTAACAGAAAGGTTCTCATAATCTGATGAACAGATGGCCGCAAGTAACTACATTTCTAGCAGCTTTGTTCCTTTTCCTCATACCCGTTCTCTTCCTCCTCTCCTCTTTTCAGTATTTCTCCTTGGGTAGGTAGTGAGGCTGTGATAGATTTTTCATCTTCCCAGTGAGAAGCAAGGTGGACCTTTGATGGGTGAAGAGTTGTATTGAGCGGGGAGGGTCAGGGACCGCTTCTGAGCCTTATTCTTCAAACCTGTAAAATATGCAGTTGGACCAAATGATGCTCTACAAATGGTCCTCTACAGCTTATATAGTTTCTAATTAAGGGATCCTCCTATACTCTTAGGCTCAGAATGAGAGACTGAGTCGCTTTTTCCTCTAAAAGTGTGGAAATGAGAGACTGAGAGACTGAGTCGCTTTTTCCTCTACTTAATCTCTACTTTTTTTTTTCCCTGTCTCTAGCTTAAATAATAATGTTTAATTCTCATTTCGTGAGTTTCTTTATCTTCTGGTCTTTACTATTCTTGGGTTCTCCTAACCACTGGATTCAACTCAAGGGGCATAGTTTTTCATTTCTATAATCCATGGTCACTTCTAGAGACTCTATGGAGAAGATGACATTGGAAATGGACCTTAAGGATGGTTAAGATTCTAATGAGCAAAGATGGAGTGAATGCAGGTTGACTTTTCTGTTTTCAAGATCCCCCAAATCTGCAGGGTTCCTGGGCTGCCAGGAAATGACCTTATTTATCACCTATAAGGTTTACCTTGTAAACCATAGAACAGATATCTGACCAGTTTCCTGTGTACTTATGTGTGCCCACACTATATTTAGTTAGACAAAAATCGAAGATGCTAAATACCAGGAAGTATATCTCGTGTGCTGTTTTTTTACTTTCTCATCTTAACCCATTCAATTATTTAATGAGTAATTAGTCTCATTATCTATTGCTATGCAGCAAACCACCCCAAAACTTAGCAGCTAAATATAACAGTAATAATTTATTTTGCTCAGGACTCTTCAGTTGGGGCAGAGCTCAGTGGAAATGGCTTCCCTCTGCCCCCATGATGTCTGGCACCTGAGCTAGGGAGACTCCAAGGCTGGGGTTGACTCAACAGCTGGGGCTAGAATCATCTAGAGGCTTGCTTACTTCTGTGTGGGCAGTTGATGCTGTCTGTGAACTGTGACCTCTGCAGGCCACAACACCTACACGTGGCTTCTCCATGTGGGCTAATGTGGGCTTCCTGTCCTCATGGTAGCTGGGTTCCAGGATGCATGTTCCACTTAAATGAGGTAGAAGTGCCTAATGCTGTTATGACCTAGACCCAGAAGTCAGGTAGCATCACTCCTACATCACTCTGTTAGTGAAGGCAGACACAAAATCCTGTCTAGATTCAGGGGGAAGACACACAGAATCCCCTCTACATGGGGGAGTTGCAAGGTTCTACAGGAGCTTGTAGGATGGGAGATTGTTGTGGGTTGAATGGTGGCCCCCAAAAGATAAGTCTTCAGCTTGATCCTTCTTTGGCCTTCTTTCGCCTTCACTAGGTTAAGGATCTTGAGATGAGGATATCATCCTGGATTATTTAGGCAGACCCTAAATCCAATGACAGGTGTCTTTATAAGAGTCAGGCAGAGAAATATTTGACATAGACAGAAGAGGAGCAGGCAATATGACCACAGAGGCAGAGGTTGGAGTGATGCGGCCATGAGGAATGCCCACAGCCTCTGGAAGATGGAAAAGGCAAAGAAGGAATTCCCCTCTAGAGCCTCCAGAGGGAGTGGAGCCCAGCTGACACCTTGATTTCAGACTTCTGGCATCCAGAAATGTGAGAGAATGAATTTCTTTTGTTTTAAGCTATCAGTTTGTGGTAACTTGTATGGTGGCTTCTGGAAACGAATGCAGAGATAGGGTTCTGGCCATCGTTGGAAAGTACAGATGGTCCCCAACTTAGGATGGTTTGAATTACGATTTTTCAAGTTTATGATGTTGCAAGAGTGATGTGGACGCAGTAGATCCAGTTTTTAATTTTGAGCCTTTCCTAGGCTAGAGGTGTGTGGTACGGTCCTGTCTGGTAACACTGACCTGCAGCTTACAGCTCCCAGTCAACCATGCCATCACAAGGGTGAACACCCTATATACACTTGCACCCATTCTGTTTTTCACTTTTAGTGCAGTATCCAATAAATTACATGAGATATTCCATACTCTATTATAAAACAGGTTTTGTGTTAGATGAGTGTGCCCCACTGTAGGCTAGTGTAAGTGTTCCGAACACATTTAAGTTTGGCGAGGCTAAGCTGTGATATTTGGTAGCTTAGGTGTATTAAATGCATTTTCGACTTAAGATATTTTCACCAGATGGTGAGGTTTTTGGAATGTG
The DNA here is from genome assembly GCF_949752795.1 of Hyperoodon ampullatus. Lineage (NCBI taxonomy): Eukaryota > Metazoa > Chordata > Mammalia > Artiodactyla > Ziphiidae > Hyperoodon > Hyperoodon ampullatus. The sequence continues at coordinate 42,550,172 of NC_136917.1, read as the reverse complement.
ACCCTATTGTAAGTTGAGGAAGATCTGTACTCTCTGCCACACCACCACCACCAACAACAACAACAACAACTGCTACTGACCATGCACACACCACACGTACTGAGCGCAGTGCTGAGTGCCTACCTGAGTTCTCTCTTCTTTCCTCACAGTGACCCTGCGAGGAAGGGTGCTATTATCTCCCATTTAGCTATGAGGAAACTAAAGCCCAGAGCTTGATTAACCTCCCCAACTTCTTCAGCTAGTAAGTAATAGGGTTAATATATAGTTTTTATGTCTGTATACATACTACGTATACAAGGACATATTACGTGTACATATATATGCATGTGTACAAATATGTCAAACTCGAAGATTTATGCTTTTAACTTTATTCAGAAATGTTTACTGTCAAAAAGTAAAATAAATGTGTCATAACCAGTAAGGTATTTACTTGCAGAATTTTCAGTGGCACTGATGGTCATTGTGTAACTAGGAATAACAAGGAGTGGACATTTTAAAGCTACTTCAGTACTGGTTCAGTCATTGACTACTTCAAGCAGTTTTAGTTTCTTGAATACTTTAAGGAGTCACACTAACCACAGAACCAGCACCTGTGTTGTAAGAATCATGGTTTGGTTGCCTTTTGAATTACTTTTCTGCCTTTACTAAGCCACGTGTGAATCATCTAACTAAATAAGGAGTTGCTTTGATAAATAAGGATTTCAAGAATAGGAAAAAAAAATCCTCAGTAGGATCATAGCCTTTCTATATTTAATAGAGAAACCTTCTAACTGGAATGCTTGTAGTATACATAAAAGTACGCATATTAGTCAGCTTTTAATTATCGGTCAGCTTTATTAAGAGGAAAACTTCTTAGCATCTCCTAGCAATTGATTTGCTAATAGTAGATGCTCTGTGTTTATTGTTACAGGAGGAGTTAGTGAGTGGAACTTGGGGTCCGTTTAAGCCTTTTTCAGTGGAAAACAATACAGTGTAGAGCACTGAGTCATTTACTAGCCACTTACTAAGAACCTAACGTGAGCAGACCCTGTGATGGAGCCCTGATGTGTGGTTCCCTCCACAAAATCTAACAATTAAAAAGCCATAAAATCATTATCATCACCATGTGGGCATAATCATCACTTAATTTCAACAAGCATTTTTTAGGTGCTTACGACTTACCGAGAGACACAATAAAAGAAAAAAGAACTTCATTCTGTCCTCGTAACATCCCTTAGGTTTGTAAACGTTCTTGGCACCTTAGAAAGTTGGTTCACATCTACTGCATCTTGTGGTTCTCTACAAGCATCCCCATGGGAAAGATATGGCAGGGATAATTTAATTTTACACTTTTGACTGAAGGGGCAGCTGGGGATCGGTGATCTGTTTAAGGTCTCATGCCTAATAAGTACTACAGTCAACGTCCCATTTTAGAAAAAATAAGAATGAACGGTGAGCAGTAGAGCTCAGCAGCAAATGCCTTTTGCAGACTCAAGGAAGTCACTGAGCCAGGGCCTATGGACATGTGGTAAAAGACTCGGCACATTTTCGTCCCTTAGCTAGCCATCTTATTTGGGTTGCCCAATGGCAGGGAGTTTGGGCCATTAATACACTGACTGTAATCGGCCATGTTAAGTAAGCACGTTTTTTCTCTCGGACAATTCTCTTAACTCCAAGATTAAAAAAAAGTACTCTTCCTAAAATCCAAAGATAGAGGGAAATGATCATTTGGGTCACTCATTGGGTTAAACCAGTTTCATGCCATACGTAATTGGTTGTTTTAGAAGTGAATGCTTTATGGTTCACATAAGCAATTTTATATATTCTTAATTGAAACCTGCACTGCCGTTGTTGGCAAGGAGGGTTCCACGAGAGCAGAGATAATTTGCGTCTTGTTCATTCACTGGTGGAGAGCCTTGGGCTTCTGACTTTTGCGGTTGTTTTTGGAAAATAATTTTCTGGTCCCAGTTAAGTGACTGGCTTCCGTTTGAAATCTTCAACTCTGCCAATCTCTTGTTAGTCTAGTTACTATCTGTGACAGCCTAATGAATAACAGTCATTTACTCAACAAATGTGTGTTGATTTCTTCCTGTGGGCCAACCACTGTACTGGGTACTGGAGGTACAGCAGAGAACAAAAGTAAATGCGGTCCCTCCTCCGAGAGCTTGCCATCTGGTGGGGGAGACTTGATCACGTGATCAAACAAATAAATGTAAAAATGCCACTATGCTGAGTGGATGCTGTATGAACGTATAGAGGGGTGATTTGGCATAGTCAAAGAGGGGGCTTCCAAGACAAGGTGATTGTATAAATGCTAAAAGTAAAACTGAACAACAGAAAAAGAGATGATGGCAATCCAGTAATGTTGGATGTGGATTCCTAGAACATCTGATGACAGTAGCTTCCTTTGGGAGAGGAGTTGGGTGGTGGGGGGAGGTGGGATGGGAAGACAGATGGGAGAGGCCAGCAGAAGTTAATTTTCCCTTGCTTTACCATTTTGTATTGACCTTTTGCAAGGAAAATACACTTGTGTAATACTTGTGAGATTCAAAAAAGTAAAAATAATGAGCTAAAAGGAAAAGAGAAGAAAAATCATAAATAGAAAAGAAGTAAGGGTATATCATGATAGTTGCTTTCTTTAAAGACCATTTGGCTACATTGTGATTGAATTAGGGACCTCATCTGTAAGGATAAATACAGACTGTAATTCCTCACACTTAATTACAAACACTTTCTGCATTAGAAAAAGGGAGGTTGTTTAGAATAAGTCTTCTGCTTTTTTCATTGGCGCAGACAGAATTTGGCTGCTCATAGGTACATTAACTGCAGGATTTGCAAATAGATTATTGTCATTAGTGGGATGACTTGTATTGAGAGCTTATTCTGTGCCAGGCATGGTACTGAGCAACTAACATGGGGCATATTCTTTCATCCCTATAACAAACCTAGAAGATGGTTCCTGTAGTTATCTCCCTTTCCCAGATGAGTGAACTGAGGCTTAAAAGAGTGGTCAAGTCACTTTCCTATGGTTTCAGCAAATGACAGAGCTGGGATACGAAGGAAAACGGAACCTAGAACTCCTAACAACTGTGCCATACACCCTCCCATGATACTCTGCAGGCTGAGGGGTCACTGTCTGTTCCTCAGAGCCTCCAGTCCCCATGCTTGTGGCATTATTGGGATGGTTCAAAGAGTCAACAGAAAGGGCACATGAAGAAAGCTGATGGTCTGTAGTATCCCTACTCTGATTTCTAGAACCTTCTAATTATCCAAACATTAGGATAAATACTTCTTACTCCCAGCTGGTGGTATGCCTCCTACACAGTATATTGAGAAATTGTCTTCTCTTTGTGTGTTCCAATGGACCTTATTGATTCTCTTCTCTCATATTGGACGAATCACTTACTGAGCTTAGAGAGGTTCAGAGGCCTCACATCAGCAGACTTAATTACGTGGGAGCAAATCCTTCCAGTCTAGACTGCCCAGCTTCTTGGCTCATTTTCCATCACACTGTCATTGTCCAGAGTTGTTCTGAAGCCATGCTGCCAACTGATGCTTTGGAAGGATCCTGATGTGTAAAAAAAAAAAAAAAAAGTGATGTTAGAGAAGGTGGAGGTGTGGTTTACAGGCTTCAGAGAAGACAGACCTGGGTTCAAACCTCAGCTCTGCTACTGGTGAGCCAAGTGCTATTGGAAAAGGAGCTTAACTTCTTTGAGCTTTGCTTTACTTGTTTGTAGTAATGGGATTTGGAAGTTTTGTTAAAGATTGGCACTAACCAGAAAGTAGAGCGTGGTAGCCACCCATGAATGCTTACTATTATTATTGTCAACTTGAACACTTGGAGAGTCACCTTACAAAGAGGAGAAGAGGATTCATTTGCTAAAATTCAGCACAGAGTCATAAGCTCACTTTCAGAGAAGTGACTAACAGAGTCTTAAAAGCATATTTAATGTGGGTGTGGCTGAAAAATCATCATTGCTACAAGAATTACAGTCACTCCAATATTTTTTTCTCTACACATTATTGCTGATTCAACTTGAAACAGAACTGTGTGAAACACAGGAAACGATAACCCTGTCAGAGGATGAGACAGCCTATAAAGAAGCAAACTACTAAATAAAATAATTGTGTATTCTGATATGTCCTTTGAAGGAAATAAAGAGAGAGATGTGATACTTTGTAATTGGCCATGGCTTGCTTCAGACACAGATCAGCATATGCATCTCTGGAGAGGTGAAGTTTAGTAAAAGCCTGAAGAATGGATTGTGACAGCCATGAAGAGCTGAGGGAGATTCCAGGCATTAGGAGAGGCAAGTTCAAAGGCCCTGATGGGGAGAAGGCATGGAGTAGGCAGTGCCCTATGGAGGTAGGAAGACGGAGTCACTCTTCAGTATTCACTGTAGGAAGGTACACCCTTGAGAGAGGCAATGAAGGAACAACACACTTGCACTTGGGCCCCTGCTCTGCCCCATGGCATCTACGAGAGGCCATTTGACCTGTAATGGCTTGTTCCTGATTTGTATGATTTGATGCTTACTCAAGGTGGTTCAAAAGTCTCACCCTTTTGGAAGCCCTGTGCCTTTGGCTGGTCTATTCAGAGGCAGTACCCCTGTCTGTCTGGAAGATTGATTGTCCAAATGCCCTGGAAATATTGGTGATGGCGTGATGGCTGCTAATGTCATTGGCTAGCCTCTGAGATGGCACCATCATAGAAAGCTTTTCAATAAGGAACACATTGGAGAGCAATTTATGAATATACATTCCATTTGGTTTATTGCAGAGTCCGCAGCAACCTTAAAGTATTGTAAATGGGCTCCACTATCTAATCAGGGAATGCTAACAGTCTATTAATTGCCATTTCTGATTATTTGCATTTAATTAAGGAGTACTCTTGAGAAAATGAAGGACAGCCTAACCTCAAACTATGGCTTTACATCTTGGATAATTGAATATAATTTCTGTCTTTGCAGCTTTCCTAAATTGTTTATTTCTCCAGATGTTTCCTAAAAACTATGATTTTACCTCTTTCCTTTCAATGGATGACCAGGGATTTCTCATAAAAGCTTATATGGTTTAGTTTTCTCAACTAAATTAAAGCTTAATTAGCCAAAAATCCAGATCTGTAAATAATGTGTTTATAAAATTTATAGAAGCATAATTAATTTCAGTTAATTGCCTAAATAGCTTTTCCATGCAAACAGTAATCTTTTCTCTGCTGACCTCTAAACGTCAGCTTTCAGGTTATCTCTGTTTCTAGGCATCCCTGGTAATGCTATATCAACTTGCATAATTCTAAAAGTATTACTCTTCCCTTTGATTTATGACTTTTATCATGGAAGTCAGTGATTACCTCGGCAACTCATGTTTCATGTTTTGAAAATGCAATGAAAAAAGTGCACTAGAATAGCATTGCTTTTGTTTTGATGGAAGCCCAAAAGAAAAATTAGAAAAATGATTTTGATACATTCTCCTAAGCCTACTAGTTCTCATAAAGTTACCTAGGCTTTTCTAGTCTATTTGAATGACAGTTCAAATTACATTGATCAGCGACATGTCAAAAAGAGTAGCTATTATGTTTTAAATCTCCTGATATTTCCAGGATTTCTCTTCCTGAGAAGAATGATGACTTTACCATACACTGAGGCTGATTCTCTTGCTGCAGAAGCTATTCCCTTTGCAGAAGTCTTTAGAAAGCCATTTTTAATCTTAAGGAATTATTCCCTAAAAACATAACCTTCTCACTTGATGGAAATTAAACTTTCTTATTAGTTCCCTCATTATTTCCTTAAAAAGTCTTGCATATACATTGAGGATGGTGAAATTCTCCCTTTTTCTCTCTTCCTTCTTCATTTTCTGTAACAGAGTGGTTATTGATTTTGGAGCTCTTTCAGAAGAGCCAGAAGCTTCTTTCCCAGGAACACCCAGCAAAACTCGCCATCTGTCTCACTGGCCTGAATGGTGTCACATGCCCATCTCTGGACCAGTAACTGTGGCCAGAAGGCATGATTATTATCGTTCGCTTGGACATGAGTCACAGGTCCCATGCCTAGTACACAAGGCCTGTGCAGAGAGGTATGAAAGCAGAATAAAAATGAGGGTCATCCCAAGTGAAGTGATGGGGATGGTTGGAAGGTAATCACAGGTGCATCTCACGGAGCTGAATTTACTGCATTTTTCTGTGATGGTAACAGCGGAAGCCCGGGGAGCCTTTTGACTTTAGAGGGACTTTTGCTTCAAGATGGTCAGTGTATGTGAATTTCGAATCTGAAAAGTGCTATTCCTTGCTGTATTTCTCCAAGGTTCATTAACAACCGGTATTATAGAACCAATTCAAAAGGAACATGTGTTCAGTGACTATCTTATTATTAGCTTCAGGGCTACATTTTTCTAATGCATAATGAAATCCATGGAATATTTCAAAAGAATGTGGCACTTTGCAAAATTGGCTTTGGGGGCTGTGCCTGGCTTAGAGTTGGAAGGAAAAATGTCTGGCAGTTGCATGAATTGGAAAACCTTTTGTCTGTCTCTAGGCTGCAGTTAGCCATAAGCAGTTGAAAAAAAGAGAAATCCAGAATGTGCATGACTTTCAAAGGATCTGTAGAGGTTCAATACCTTTTTAGTCTTGTACACAGACTCTAGGAAGGTTGTTTTCCCCTGTGGGTATGAAGACAGCCTCCCTACCTTTGTCGGGGTTTTGCTCACTTCAGAGGATAAGAAATGGGAAGTGGCTATTGTTAGTGACAGGACAGTGCTTCAAGAATAGCGAGAGTCACTATTCCTTCTCCCTAAGGATTGGTAAAGCACAAGTACACACGTACTTGGTAGCTTTTTCTAAATACCTATCATTACCACTTTCTTTCCAGAACCATGTGGAGTCTCATCATTATTAAAGTCAGGACACTTGAGTTATGGTCTGGGCTTTGTTACAAGCTTTGGGACCTTGGGTACTCTACTCGTCCCCTCTGGGCATCCTGGTCCATGCCGATAAAATGGCACACAGGACCAAGTTATATCTCAGGTAGCTTTTATCTCTGGAGTTGTAAACATCTGGAAGGGGGAAATGTAGAAGAGGGACTTGTGGTTTAAAAACTGCGTCTTCCTTAGCTTCTCTTAACTATCTACTTAAAATGTCTAAGATAAAACAAAAAATGAGGAATTATTCCATCATCAAACTAGGGGTGACAGTCAATCTGTCACCAAACTCTTGGAGGAATTTTCATGAACCTTTAAAGTTTATGGAACCGCATTAAAGGACACAATTAAAGACACTGTATGTTAAGTCATCAGAAATAGAGAATTCCTCCCCTCATTAGAAGTTTCTTAGGAGATGCTTTAATTTTGGACCTGTATTTGTGCCCTGGGTGCAAAATCCAATATCAGTAGCAACTGGGAAGATGAACATTTCCTCTTCTTTTCTTTGTGGTTGCTGTTTTTGAGTCAGTCTGCTCTCAGTTCTGTAACCCCACAGGGAATACACACACACATAGTTACATATGCATATGTACATAAGACACAAATGCATACATATGTGCACAAATACGCACATGTATATAGACATACATACATATACACATGTTTGTACATACCCATACACATACATGTGTACACACACACATACATATATATATGTATGCATACAGCTATATATATACACACAGATATATATACATAGACCTACACACAAACTGGTAAGAGGCTACAATCCCCAAAAACAACCTCCAGAAATAGGAAAGAGCCAAGGCATCCTGTGTTTTGGGAGATGCAGTTCCCATGTAGAAAGCTCTTTAAGCAAGAGAAGGCACAAGGATTCGTGAGTAACCAGGCAAACTGGAAAAAGTTGTCCTTCATGAATTTCCGCTGCTCAGAGTGTGAGAGATGAGAACCTTCCCATCACCCGAAGGGAAGTTGAAGCTATGGATGTGAGAAGGGTGTTCAGTCAGTGTCCATGGGGACAGAGTGTACACCCAGGAGCAGCATCGCACCCAGTTAGGTCTTTCCCCTTTGTGTGAAATCAGGCAATATGGAGCCTATGGAAGAAACTACATGATGAGGAATAGGAACATCATCCTGAAGATGTGAGAAAAAGCACCCTGCTGCAAATTATGTACTTTACAAATCAGAAGAAAGATTTAGAAAACTGAGGGGCAGGTGGTGGTAAAAGGGGGAAAGGTCATTATGATTTCTCTGTGGCAGAAGAATGGAAATGTGTAAGGACAGGTCAGGCAGAGCCAAAAAGGTCGTAGAATCAAGGAAAATGACATAGAAAACACTGTAAGGGCACTAAAAGGGCAATAGTGAAATTAAAACTCACTGCAGAGTCAGCAAAGAATTCATACTGAGAAAAAGTAAACCAGCTAAGTGAAGAATAAAAATTAAGTGTTTTCCCAGAATGAATAAGGAAGAAAAGTGACAAAGTCAAATAAAATAAAGATTATTACGTAGTGGATAGAGAATAGGCTACAGAAGTTTTTTCCAAGAACCAGAGAAATTCCCGAGGAGCAGACAAGAACTGAGACTAACATATCAAAGACATAACCAAGGAGTGTTTTCCTTAGCTGGACATATTTAAAGGTTTCACTGAGAGCCAGATAAAATAAAAGGCAACCCCACCCAAATACATCCAGGCAAAATAGATATTTCCAGTGTAAAAACAGAAAAATCTTGACAGAAGAACAAAAATCGTGCCAATCAAAGGATTCTCTTTTAGAGTAAAGCAGAAAACAATGGAATATCTAGACCTTTCGGAAGGTAAACATGAATCCCAAGAATGTATAGTCAGATGAGTTGTTTACCTTATAAGAAGAAAACTGAGATGCTTTCTGACTAGTTCTTTCTGAAGTTCAAACTTCACAAAACATACTTTCTACCTTCTCTGTTTGATCCAGCCAACTTAAAACTAAATACAAATGAAGAACCCCTAAATGAGAGAGTTGTGATATAAAATAACTGATGGGTAAGCATTAAAACCATTTACAGGTGAAATATTTCTAAATGCTTTCTGAAAAGTATAGGATACAATTATAAGCAGGTAAAAAAAGATGTAATATTTAAATAATCTAAAAACTTGTATCCAGGATGTCAGAGTACATCTACAAAGACCCAAAAGCATTAGATAGGGGGTGTAGGGAGGGGACAGGAAGATGTAAATTTGGGCAAAATTCTGTGTATTACATAGGCACAATTTTAAAAACTACCATTTCTGTCTTCACTTTGACAGTAAGCAAAACGTGAACTTAAGAATGTTAAAAAACATCTTCAGTGTGTATTTCTTCTAAACCTGGGGCAGGCGGGGAAGAAATTGTAATTCAAAAGCCACAGACAGAAAGCACTAAACAGACAAACAAGCATGAAGGTTATTCAGATTAATTTAAAAGACTCCTCAGTCTAATTAAATTGCTAACTGTAACATGGAAGCAATCATGTAGCTTCATGGAATATCGGAATATGCAGAACATCATTTAGTCATAGATCTTTGATGAGGGAGGGTCATTTAGACATTCTGCATGGCTTCCTCATACAGTATGGATGCCCCGCCTCCCCTGGATTTGCTGTGCAGCAGCCCTGGTGACTGGTCGTAACCACAACCAGGTAGGATAGTTAGAGGCAGGTTCGGCCATGGTGGAGCCACCGTGGCAATAGTGTCTGGTGTGTTCCACTCTACTGTGGTTGCTGTTATAAACTAAATAGTTTCTGGTGGTGCCACTTGGGCTTGGTGACGCAGCGTGAGCATTGTGCCAGGGATAAATAGCATGGCTTATCTGGGCGAAGTCTGACCTTCAGAAATGCTGTGGAATCTGTACCCTTATGTGGAAACAATTGTTCTTAGTTCTTTGGCACTTTAAATACTTTTTTTTTTTTTTTTTAATAAGGAGCTTCTCAGGAAGCACTAAGACCCATTCCAGCTTTTACTGACCAAAAACTGGGACTTCTCTTCAATGGCTTCCACATGAATAATCTGTACTGTATGCTTTAGTACATCATTATATTTATTATTTTTTATTTTCCCGTATGAGACGTCTCTTCCAGGGAAAACCTCTCTCCCAAAAAGCAAGAGGACAGGCTTCTTTTTTGCCCACAGAAATGTTCTCATTCTTTCGGGGCCTCTGGAGCATCATTTCTGAAATGGCAGTAACACTTCATCTGCCTAAGGCAGGCGGGTAGACCAGCTTATCCCCTGGCACTCCTTCTAGCTCCCAGGTCTTAAGTGTTTGTGGGTGGCTGTGGGTAGGAGAGAGGGTTTAGGTTTAACAAAAGAGGTAACAGAATATTACCTGCTTCATGACAAAGGCTATAAATTGATGATTTCTTTACCCGGCCACCCTGCCCCAAGGCCTTAGAACTAAGTTGTGAGCATAGTTGATGCTCCATAGAGACTTGGGTTTGTGATATTTTATTTCCTTATGCCACCTAAGGACACAGGAGTAAATCGAAGAGGAAATTGGGGGCTTTGGATTAGGAGTCAAGAGATCCCATTGGCAGATCTGTATCTAATGTGGCCTAAGACCACTTAGATTCCTCTGGGTTAAATTTCTGTTCGCGAAATGAAAGGTTTGGGTTAGATCAGGAATTATATGCTGGTAGTTGACCAAACTGGCTAGCCGAGTGTGTTATCGGGCCTTCAGGGTGTTGCAGTTTGTTGTTGTTTTTGTTGCTTGTTGTTAATATGGAAAGCCTTTAGAGGAGGTGCATGTGCCTTGTGTTCCCCCACAGTCCTTTCCACCCCCATCCATGCCACTCATCTCTGTTTGCACTGTTAGCCCTTATAGACATCTGGTAGTCATCTAAAAAAACAGATTCTGTTTCTAACATTAGCTTTTCTGCTCTGCAAACTCTGGTCAGTGTGCAAAGTTATTTTTAATAGACTTTGGAGGTTAAAAACTATTTGACGAATTAGAACGATTGATATGGAAAAAAATGTCAACCTAGGATGACATAGCAGAGAAATTCCAAATAGGTTTTAAAATGGAAATAGAAAAGCCGAATCCATCTACTTGTTTTCAGGTGCCTTCTCTTCACAGTCATTAGTTTGGCCCGAACAACACCAAAATGGTCCTAATGGCCCCAGTCATAGGAGCTATTACAGGTTTGTCTAACTTGGTTAAATTCTTTTCTGATTTAAATTGTTAATGATTCAGCATTTCACGGTTTGAGTCAGGTGCTCTCAGAGGGCGCCTTCCTTAAAGGTCAGTCATTCTCCAGAAACCTGCCTCCAAGATTAAGATTGTAGATTCTGCTCAGTGACCTTGGGAGAATAATGATTTATTAGAAACAGGACTCAGGAAGCACTGCTCTATGGCAGGAGACCCCTGGTTGGCAATGCCAGGAAAAGCAAAGAGGCTGGTGAGAAACAGGATTGCTGGTTGGGGTGGGCACTATGGGATTGAGGATAACTCTCTAACAGAGGGTTGATAATGAAGAACGTGGAGCATTCCTTGTGTGCCAAACACAGTTAAGAGCTACCTTGAAAGAAGCCTAGGAAGTAAACGCTATTATCACAAGATAACGGATGAGGAAACTGAGGCTTGGAGAGGTGAAGTAACCTGCCTGTGTAAGAGTGCTTTCAGAGTTTGCATAATATTTCATGAAGAACATACAACTATTCTCTGCACACCAGTGCCTGATGAATGATTTATGCATTTTATTCATTTATTAAGATATTATGAAACTGAAAATAAGTTTCCAGTAAATGTTGACCTGAGAACCCTTTTGTCACCTGCATGGGATTGTCAGTATGAAATCCACAAGGCTGAAACATACACATTCCAAGAGGCAGTGCAGGTGGATGCATGATGCCTTTTTAATTTTTGGACTTCTTAAAGAGAGATCATTTTATGACATTAATAGAAACCAAAAAAAAAAAAAAAAAAGGAGGGGATAGATTTTGTGAACCAACTGAACAAGAGTGATGAGAAAGTGGAATATTAATGTGGTCAGCAAACCGGTATGTATTTTAAAATAATTGGATTCTACTTCCTAAGATTCAGTGGAAGGCCAATAGAGGATTTATTGTATTTTTTTCCCTACTTGCAAACCTCAAGTGGATGATTCATGTACTGGAGAAAAAAAAAACAATGATTTTTCTTTTAATGACATGAAGTTACCAGTTTAGATTTCTATTTTTACCCTACCCTAGTCCCTGAGCATGTTTTTCCCTTATTTAGGAAACCTGCAACTACAAATATGTTCAATTCATTTTCTTGCTTTTCTGCTAAATATAGAGAACAATGCCTATATTGCCATGCCTGGAGATTATTTCAAGCAGGACTGAGATCAATTCAAACAGATGGTCCTCTGCTGTTTGCATCATACAAAAACAGATTTTTTTTTTTTTTTTTTTTTACTTATACTGGAAGATGTTTGTTTGGGGGAATATTTTTACAATGTAAATTGATTATTATATACTAAGACAAATATTTTTAGGGTTGATATAGGGAAACACTGTTAATTCCTTTCATGTTGCTGGTAAGGGGTGGAAAAGGAGAAGGGCTGTAAATCTAGGACATGTTTGGCTTGAGTTAAGGTTTCCTCTTGGAGCCCATTTTTATCCAGAATGAGAGCCACAGGCAGGAGAGAAGAGAGAGATGGAATCATCAGGTGTATCACATCCCTGCTGTTGAAATTGTTCCTTTAGGGAAGCGGGGAGGTGAGCCTGGAATCAGAACTCCAGTCTCCTTTTTTGGTCTCTAACGAAGTGCTTCCAGAACCCAAGGTTTGTAGCGCTGACTCTGAGTCAGCATTTTGTCTCTCCTAGCACTAGAAAATTTATCTCCTTTTAAATGTTCCCCCTGTCTTTCTTGCCTTCCTCCTGCATTTTTACTTCAACCACTGTCATTCAGGCCCTCTTTAATCTCATCTAATTCCTAATGGCCTCTGCAGGCTTGGCCTTGCCCAACTAATCCTTTTTAAGTGCTGCTTTACTGTGTTACTCCTCCCGTCAAATGGTCATCAGTTCCTGATTGCCAACTGTATGAACACGAAATTCCTCTGCCTAACTTGGAAGGCTCCCTAATCAACCTGCCCCTCTTGTTGTCCACTTAACTTTTCACATTCTCCAAGGAATGTTCCTTCATCCCCTTAGGATGATGTATTGTGCCCCTGTGATCTCCATGCCTTTGGGCCCTATGCTTAGTCTATCATTGAACTTTTTTTTGTTTTTTATAATGTGGGAACATTTTATTGATTGATGTGTATTGAAATCCTGGACAAGTATATTACAGTAGCATTATTTAAATAGCTATTTACCTTGTAATGTTTAAAATATTTGCTAGAAATTTAAGAATTAATATTTCTTTTAAAGAATACCTAGATTCATGCTTACTTATACTTCTATGTATTCTTTTAAAAAGTATTTTATTGGAGTGTAGTTGAATTAAAATGCTGTTAGTTTCTGCTGTACAGCAAAGTGAATCAGTTATATACATATACATATATCCACTCTTTTTTAGATTCTTTTCCCATATAGGTCATTACAGAGTGCTGAGAAGAGTTCCCTGTGCTATACAGTAGGACCTTATTAGTTATCTATTTTGTAGACAGTCGTGTGTATGTGTCAATCCCAATCTCCCAACTTATCCCTCCCCCCCTTTTCCCCCTGGTAACCATAAATTTGTTCTCTACATTTGTGACTCTATTTCTCTTTTGTAAATAAGCTCATTTGTACCATTTTTTTAGTTTCCACATATAAGCAATATATGACATGTGTTCTTCTGGCTGACTTACTTCCCTCAGTATGACAATATCTAGGTCCATCCATGTTGCTCTACATGGCATTATTTTGTTCTTTTTTATGGCTGAGTAATATTCCATTGTATATATGTACCACATCTTCTTTGTCCATTCCTCTGTTGATGGACATTGAGGTTGCTTCCGTGTCCTGGCTATCGTAAATAGTGCTGCTACGAACATTGGGGCGCATGTATCTTTGCGAATCATGGTTTTCTCTGGATATATGCCCAGGAGTGGGATTACAGGATCATATAGCAGCTCTATTTTTAGTTTTTTAAGGAACCTCCATACTGTTCTCGATAGCAGTTATACCAATTTACATTCCCACCAACAGTGTAGGAGGGTTCCCTTTTCTCCACACCCTCTCCAGTACTTACTGTTTGCAGATTTTTTGATGATGGCCATTCTGACCAGTGTAAGGTGATACCTCATTGTAGTTTTGATTTGCATTTCTCTAATAATTAGTGATGTTGACCATATTTTCATTTGCTTTTTGGCCATCTGTATGTCTTCTTTGGAGGAATCTCTATCTAGATCTTCCACCCATTTTTTCATTTTTTTGTTGGGGGGTGGATATTGAGCTTTCATGAGCTGTTTGTGTATTTTGGAGATTAATCCCGTGTCAGTTGCTTTGTTTGCAAATATTTTCTCCCATTCGGTGGGTTGTCTTTTCATGTTGTGTATGGTTTCCAAACATTAAAAGCATCATACACCATGATCAAGTGGGATTTATCCCAGGGATGCAAGGATTCCTCAGTATACACAAACCAATCAATGTGATATGCCATATTAACAAACTGAAGAAAAAGAGCCATATGATCATCTCAATAGATGCAGAAAAAGCTTTTGACAGAATTCAACACCCATTTATGATAAAAACTCTCCAGAAAGTAGGCACAGAGGGAACCTACTGAGGTTCCAACATAATAAAGGACATATATGACAAACCCACAGCAAACATCATTCTCAATGGTGAAAAACTGAAAGCATTTCCTCTAAGATCAGGAACAAGACAAGGATGTCTACTCTCACCACTTTTATCCAACATAGTTTTGGAAGTCCTAGCCACGGAAGTCAGAGAAGAAAAAGAAAGAAAAGGAATCCAAATCAGAAAAGAAGAAGTAAAGCTGTCAATGTTTGCAGATGACATGATACTATACATAGAAAATCTTAAAGATGCTACCAGAAAATTACTAGAGCTCATCAATGAATTTGGTAAAGTTGCAGGATACAAAATTAATATACAGAAATCTCTTGCATTCCTATACACTAACAATGAAAGATCAGAAAGAGAAATTAAGGAAACAATCCCGTTTACCATCGCATCAAAAAAAGAAAAAGTACCTAGGAATAAACCTACCTAAGGAGGCAAAAGACCTGTACTCAGAAAACTGTTAAGATACTGATGAAAGAAATCAAAGATGACACAGATGGAGAGACACACCATGTTCTTGGAATGGAAGAATCCATATTGTCAAAATGACTGTACTACTCAAGACAATCTACAGATTCACTGCAATTCCTATCAAATTACCAATGTCGTTTTTCACAGAATTAGAACAAAAAAGTTTACAATTTTTATCGAAACACAAAAGACCCCGAATAGACAAAGCAATCTTGAGAAAGAAAAACGGAACTGGAGGAGTCAGGCTCCCTGACTTCAGACTGTACTACAAAGCTACAGTCGTCAAAACAGTATGGTTCTGGCACAAAAACAGAAACATAGATCAGTGGTACAGGACAGAAAGTCCAGAGATAAACCCACACACATATGATCACCTTATCTTTAATAAAGGAGGCAAGAATATACAATGGAGAAAAGACAGCCTCTTCAATAAGTGGTGCTAGAAAAACTGGACAGCTACATGCAAAAGAATGAAATTAGAACACTCCCTAACACCATACACAAAAATAAACTCAGAATGTTTTAAAGACCTAAATGTAAGGCTGGATACTATAAAACTCTTAAGAGGACAACATAGGCAGAACACTCTCTGACATAAATTGCAGCAAGATCTTTTTGATCCATCTCCTAGAGTAATGAATATAAAAGCAAAAATAAACAAAGGGGACCTAGTTACATTTAAAAGCTTTTACACAGCAAAGGAAACCATATCACTGACTTTTATAGAACAAAAGATAAAAGACATGTTGATTATACTAACCTATCTTTCATATGTTGAATTTTGACTTTCGTATAGCCACCGACTAAGATTTCAAGTTATTTTATGGTGACTGCCAGTTTCATGTCCCCATCAGTTTTGCACCATCATTGTAAAAACACACTGTCTTTTCTTTAATTCTCTCAATACTTAGAAAATAAAACAGCTAGTATGAATGATGGGCAGCCAAGGTCTCAAGACCTTTGAGGCACAGTTGGGCACTGTAGGTGTGTTGACAGTGGTGAACTTGTATTCTTTACCGGGCCCTTTTTTTCAATTTTATTTATTTATTTATTTATTGCCTACATTGGGTCTTCATTGCTGCACATGGGCTTTCTCTAGTTGCGGCGAGTGGGGGACTCTTCGTCGTGGTGCATGGGCTTCTCATTGTGGGGGCTTCTCTTGTTGCGAAGCATGGGCTCTAGGCATGCAGGCTTCAGTAGTTGTGGAGAGCTGGCTTCAGTAGCTGTGGCTTGTGGGCTCTAGAATGCAGGCTCAGTAGTTGTGACACACAGGCTTAGCTGCTCTGCGGCATGTGGGATCTTCCCGGACCAGGGCTCAAACCCGTCCCCTGCATTGGCAGGTGGATTCTTAACCACTGTGCCACCAGGGAAGTCCCTACTGGGCCGTTTTTTAACTTAAGTTAGCTGATTGTGTGAAGTTATAATGGAAAAGAGCAAAATTAAAGAACATGGTGAAATGTAGGAAATGTATCATTGAAGACTGTTCAAAAGATATGGCATAGTGGGATTTATGTTTTGTAGTATCTTTATGGAGTGTTTATCCATTATTTGAGTTGCTTGATTTACTTTGACATCTTTACTTTTAACAGATGTGATGTAATGAGGAAAGAAGGTCTATAGTCATCAAAAATGGGTAACTTTTAGTATTGTTCTCAACTGTCATCTCACCACTCCCTTCAGTTCATTAAAAAGCTATTAGTCAGGGCTCATTTGATTTACCTTCTCTAAGAAGCTGTCTTCACTTGCTTTTAGATTTTGCCACCTTCTCAATTTTGGCTCCTCAGGACCAATAGTAGTATAGATCATCACAGTTAATATTTTCTTGTGGATTATTTTGTATATATTTCTTGTCAGTGATGTATACACATCAACCAATAATTTAATTCCTTGGACATGGGGATAACAATTGACCAGAAAAATGCCTGCTTTGGGGAAACACAGGGCTATTTTAGCTTGTTACCTCAGAACTGTGGGTCTTAACTTTGTCTCCTATGAACTAAATATTTTGAAACTCTAAAACAGCATTCAGCATTTTGTCAGGGTACTGAATACCTGCAGTTTACTACTCATTGGGTATTGAAGTTTATTTTGTTAATTTTCGGTGCATCTCTTTCAAGCTTCAAGATCTTTGAATGGGGGTTTTGTGTGTCATTATTCTGTTCCCTTTAGGGAAGTCCAGAAAGATTTCAGTCATGTATCATTCTTTGCCCTTGTGTTTTCAGCCTGAGATACCCTAATGAAGTTGACACTTTATAAAATGTAGAGAAATGCAGTGATTTGCATCTTCTTGTACCAGCCCAGAGGGATGGAATAGCGATTCTTATTCATTAGAGGTATTTGGTGTTTAAATGCACAGTTAGCAGTCAATCGTAATTTAGTTGTCCAGACATTAAAGTAGAATTCATTTATGTTGGTGTTAGCGTTCATGTCTTTCAGATGATTTACAAAAGAGTATAATTTCCTCTCACAGATATCTGTAAGGGAGGACACTTGCCAATTCAATTATATTTCCAATTTCCCATTTCTTTTTCTTTAACCTCCAATAATTTCTGTGGGAGTTTTAAAGAAAAACATGATCTCATATTATTTTTGTATCTATCCTTAGTGCTAATTTTAGTTTTAATGTTTCCTCTTTAGCATCTCTTCTTCTATTGATTTGGTAGGAGTTACCTTTAATCACTTAAAAGTAAGTAATGCATTAAGACCGCCCAAGGCTAGTCTCTATTTGGAAAAATCACTCCATTTAAGAATTAATTTAAGAAGAGCCTGTTACACTTTTCACTTTGGAAATTCACCAGGAATTTTTTTCCGTCTCTGTGAAAGCATTTACTGTCCAGAAGAAATTAGGCCTAATTTTAGAGAATGCCACAGTGAGCAAAAGTCCTTTAAATTTCCAGAAATCGCCATGATTCTGACTATAATAATAATGTTTAAGATTCACAGAATTTAAGTACTGAAAGAAAATGAGTGGATAGCAGTTGTAATCAGAAGACTCCCTCTTCACTTCAGATATCTTAAAGCCATTTAAACAGTAAAATGAAGCACAGAAGGTGGGGGTGGGCTATTGTTAACTGAGGCCAAGAGGTGTCATCCTTTTGTGGATGTTTTTGTTTGGGTTTGTGTTATGTCTGTGGCTGTCAAGAAGAACGCATCCCCCAGTGGTCAACGTGGAGAGGTGGGCATGGAAAAGACCACTCAGACTGTGTTGTATTGGTGAGAAAGTAGAAACCAAGAGCTTAGATACCTCTTTCAGGATGCTTTGCTGAGAAGGAGACTAGAGAAATTGAATAGAAGCTGGAGGAGATGTGGTGCCACCCGACCTTTTATTTTTGTTTGTGACAGGCAGAAACTATGATGCAAATGGTACCATGTGGAGAGTAATGATGTGATAGGAAGAGTGAACAAAGACCTGAGGAGGCAAGAAAGTGTTCATAATGCAAAAGGGCCTATCAGCGACCTCAGGGTTCAGATTGTTCATTTCACTCCCTAGCCTGCAATCTCTTTTTGACTCTGAGTGGCTTCCTTACCCAGAAACAGTATCACAGAAGATGTCTTTGGAACAAGCCCACCCATGCCTGGCTTGGTAACAGTAATTGGCACTTGGAGATCTTCAAATCTGTGGAGAAAGTGATAAATGTGATAAATGACCAAAGCAAAAGTAATCTGTGGGGTAATTACTGCCAGTCACCTTGACTAGGTGGCAAAATATGAATGCTTTTCTTTTTTCTTTTTTTTTTTAAACATCTTTATTGGAGTATAATTGCTTTACAATGTTGTGTTAGTTTCTGCTGTATAACAAAGTGAATCAGCTATATGTATACATATAGCCCCATATCCCCTCCCTCTGGTGTCTCCCTCCCACCCTCCCTATCCCACCCCTCTAGGTGGTCACAAAGCATGAGCTGATCTCCCTGTGCTATGCGGCTGCTTCCCACTAGCTATCTATTTTACATTTGGTAGTATATGTAAGTCCATGCCACTCTCTCACTTCATCCTGGTTTACCCTTCCCCCTCCCCGTGTCCTCAAGTCCATTCTCTACGTCTGCGTCTTTATGCCTGTCCTGTCCCTAGATTCATCAGAACCTTTTTCTTTCTTAGATTCCATATATATGTGTTAGCATATGGTATTTGTTTTTCTCTTTCTGACTTATTTCACTCTGTATGACACACTCTAGGTCCATCCACCTCACTACAAATAACTCAATTTTGTTCCTTTTTATGGCTGAGTAATATTCCATTGTATATATGTGCCACATCTTCTTTATCCATTCATCTGTCAATGGACACTTAGGTTGCTTCCATGTCCTGGCTATTGTAAATAGCGCTGCAACATTGGGGTGCATGTTTCTTTTTGAATTATGGTTTTCTCAGGATATATGCCCAGTAGTGGCATTGCAGGATCATATAGTAACTCTATTTCTAGTTTTTTAAGGAACCTCCATACTATTCTCCATAGTGGCTGTATCAATTTGCATTCCCACCAACAGTGCAAGAGGGTTCCCTTTTCTCCACACCCTCTCCAATGAGTGCTTTTCTTGATCAGCAGCTGTTGAGTTTTCATTCTCCCCCTAAAGCAACAGAAACCTAGCAAATTGTTTGTGACCTTTGTTTTTCAGTGGTTGACCTATTCATGGATAGAAAAAGAGAGAGAGACTGTTACTGATTTTTGCTAAAAACAAAGCAAAATAATATATTTTTTTAAAAGTCTGGGTTGTTTCTTAAAGTAGAAGCCACCTGTATGAGTAAATAACACGAAGCAAGCAACACTCTTTTTGCCCACCGAACAGTGACTACATCCGGTATAAGAGCCATTTTAAGTCAAAACTCACAGATTTTCCTGCTGGTGGCATTCATGTCTGAGAAGGGCAATTTTAAATAACCATGCATGATGTGTTTGAAATGAAGCACAGCCAAAATGAATACTGAACCCACATACTATAGGACATCACTCTTCACACTCTTTTCTGGAAACCATTATGTGTATGTGTTCATGTATGTGTAAAATACCAAATTTATAGCACAGTGGCAGGCAAAGTTTCTTATCACTTCTCCCCCTTCCCTCCCATTTTTTTCCTCTCTCTTTCTTCCTTTCCCTCCCCCTTTGCTCCTCTCGACCCCCTATATGCTTTTCAGAAAAAAACAGTTTGAGAGTAAAGTGAAGATACTCGTGTCCCTCTCCTCTTAAATATTTCCATGTCTATTTCTTAAGAAAAAAAGATATTCTCTTACATAAGCAGAGTAAAATAATCAAACTGCTCCAATTCTATTAAAATTGCTCGAATTCTGTTGTCTAACCCACAGTCCATATTCAGACTTTATCCATTGTCCCAGTAATATCCTTTCCATGTTTAAGCAGTTTCTAAAGCATTAATAATGTTATCTGTGGTCCCCTAGTCCCCAGTATAGTCACTCAGAAACTTTGAGAGAACACAGGATGGTCACTCTTCTATAATATCCATCTTGAGACTAAAGGCATGCTGTGTTAGCATTCTCCCAAGCGTGCTTCATAAAAGGCTTGTTCCAGGAAATACTATAGGAAATAAAGATTTTGAGTTAAAAGTTGGGGAAAAGCTTATACAATACTCACCCCACCCTCATTCCGTTTGCTCCTTGGAGATTTATGGAGTGCTTTGGCTTATAAAAGGCTTATACCGTAAGGAAACCTCATTATTTGTTTAACCCAGAATTTCTCTAATTTAGCAATTATCTGACCAGTGTCCTCAACTACCTACATCATTTAATATGGGAAATCCTATTCTACATTTTCACAATATTTATTTTACTTTAAAAATTTATTCCTCTTTTATTTTTTAATTGTGGGCTAGTCAACTTTCTCTTGGAACACTGAAAATGACTGTAATATTTTATAACAAAAAGTATAAGATCTAGATTTAAAATATTCCTGATTTCTCCTGTATATACAATCATAGATATAAGATCCATGACTTCACAGCAGTGCCTTGCTGTGAGAGACAAAATCTAGAATATTAAACAGATAAACCCCATGTTAGTGAATAACAAAATTGTTTGTTTCTCACTCACCTGGAATACAGTGCAGAGTGGGGTGAGTGCTTTGGTCCTTACAGTTACATAAGGACCCAGGCTGAAGGAAATGTCACCATTTTTATTGCAATGGCTTCCCAAATCACCTTGGGTGTTGCCTCCACCCAGCAAAAGGGGAGCGAGTGAGCACAAAGAATTGTGAGGGAAATTTGCCTGAGACTGGCCTATATTATTTACACATGTGTTCCACTGATGAGAATCCAGCCACCGGACCGTGACTGTGGAAGAAAGCTGGCTGTGCTATTCCTGACTGGGTAGCTGCTTCCAAATAGCAGCTCCAAAATAGGAAAGGTGAACCTAAGTTTTTGGTGGAAAAACTAGCTGTCCCTACAAACCTGTATTTATGCGTATATAATTTGTGACTGTTGCATATCTCTTGGTGCTGTAACCCTTTATCCTTTGTTCTTACAGCTGTCCACCTAGGTCTGGTCTCAGTGTTCCTATAAACCTCCAACAAGACAAATGTTACTCTCTATTATGCAGTTTTTTATCTCTATATGAATGGAAAAGTGTTGTATCTTGAAAGGTCAGAGCCCTGAGAATGGGCTATCCCATATATTTCAGGCTATAGGCAACATTCTTTTACAAAGGTGGAGAGCCAGCAGGACTAAGCACAGGCAACAGAGCACAAAGCTTACTGGCAAAGGAATAGATTCAATGTGGAGTCAGATTTGTTCTTTGTTACAGGAACTGTGTGGCCTTTGAATCTCCACGTTTTACTTTGGTCACATATTGGCCAGGTATGAGGTGAGAACCGAAACTGATAATCATTGAAAAATAATGACAAAAAGAAAAAAAGATAAAGCTCACTTTCCCAACTGTTTCTCATAAGGTATACACATCTTTAAACTACTGCAATAGAAGATAAAACATTACAGAAGAAAATAATTATATGTAAAATCCCAAACCACTACTTTTTTTTTTTTTTTTTTTTTTGTGGTACGTGGGCCTCTCACTGCTGTGGCCTCTCCCGTCGTGGAGCGCAGGCTCCTGACACGCAGGCTCAGCGGCCATGGCTCACGGGCCCAGCCGCTCCGCGGCATGTGGGATCTTCCCGGACCGGGGCACGAACCCGTGTCCCCTGCATCGGCAGGCGGACTCTCAAGCACTGCGCCACCAGGGAAGCCCCAAACCACTACTTTAAAAAATAAATCAGTGTTATGGGGATAATGAAGTTAATAGCTACTATTTAATTAAACTTTAAGTTAATTAGTTTAATTAATTCTTCTGATGAGCATCTGAATATTGTCAACGTTATTCTGAATCTTTGGAGTATGGTTTTAAAATTTGGAGGGAGTAATCTAGTGATGCTCAACATTGGTTGTTTACACTGCAAAATAAATTTGATATTTAATGGGTGCTGAAATCCCATTTACATTGTAAAACTTACCCTGATTCTTGGAGAAGGCTCCTCTGTGCACCCACCACCACAAACCAAAGACCAGCCTTTTACGACATATTGTATTTTCTCATTACAACACATATCACAGTCATAAAGTAATGATTTGCTATATATCTGCCTCTCTTCTCTAAGTGGTGGTAAGCTCCATGAAGGCAAGGACTCTTTCTGTGTTGATCACTACTGAATTCCCAGAGCTGAGTGCATGGCAGACATTCAGGAGATGGTGGGATACACGAATGTCTGTTCTCACTGAAAATAAAGCCTGAATGCACTTTGGGATGGAAATAGTGTGTATCGATGTGTTCCTGTGTTCAAGCCCAGTGAAGTGTAGGTTTAAGCACCTCTTTGGCAATAATGTCTATTAGGTACCCTCATTCTTTGTTATAAAAATTAATTTTTAATTACTATATGATCCTACAATTTCACTTCTAGGCATATACCCCAAAGGAGTGAAAGCAGGGACTCAAACAGATATTTGTACACCAATGTTCATAGTAGCACTATTTACAATAGCCAAAAGGTGGAAGCAACCCAAGTGCCCACTGACAGATAAATGAATAAAAAAATGTTCTATATACGTACAGTAGTATATTTTTCAGCCTTAAGAAGGAAGGAGATTCTGACATACTGCAACATGGATGAACCTTGATGATATTATGCCAAGTGAAATAAGCCTGTCACACAAGGACAGATCTATCTGCTTCTGCTTACATGAGGTACCTAGCATGGTCAAATTCGTAACTGAAGGAACGTAGAATGGTGGTTGCCAGCAGTTAGGAAGGGGGCGGACATATAGTTATTGTTTATTGGGTACAGAGTTTCAGTTTTACAAGGTGAAAAGATCTCTGGAAGTAGATAGTGGTGATGGCTGCACAACAGTGTGAATGTACTTAATACTACTGAACATATATTACTTAAAAAGATTAAGTTGGTAAATTTTATGTCAAGTGTATTTTACCACAATTTAAATTAATGAATGTTCTTTCAGTTTTGTGTCCAGCATTATATAAATCCAGCTTCAAGTCTAGACCTCTCTAACATTTTTACTAGGACATCAATGAGCTCCTAGTGTGTAGGAATTGATATAAGCCTACTTGTTTTCCTTTTCTTTTAAGATTTAATTTAATTAATTAATTTATTTATTTATTTATTTTGTCTGCGTTGGGTCTTTGTTGCTGCATGTGGGCACTCTCTAGTTGTGGCGAGCGGGGGCTACTCTTCATTGCCCTTCATGGGCTTCTCATTGCGTTGGCCTCTCTTGTAGGCATGTGGGCTTCAGTAGTTGTGGCATGTAGCCTCAGTATTTATGGCACATGGGCTTAGTTGCTCCACGTAAGGCTACTTGTTTTCAAAAAAGACTTTGCCTATTATTTTCCCATCACTTCACATAAACAAAAGAATCAATCCCTTCTTATTTTTCAGTCTTTGTCACTTGCTAGCTGTGAGCTCTGGGATAATCAGTTTATTTTCTCTTGGTATCAGTTCTTCCCATGTAAAAGGGAATAGAATCTATTTGGTGTACCACCCTGAGGATAAAACAAGATGTGGTATGTGGGAAAATCTTATAAATTCAAGTTCTATACAAGTGAAAAATAATTTATATTTTATCATATATAAATATGATAAAATATAGATAACCCTAAAGAATAAAATAAAAATCACCTATAATACCACTATCCCAGATACTACCATTTTATAATTCATTCGTTTTTTAATCCATTAAGTCCTCAAGTGCATACTTTGTGCAGTGTTTTCATCTACTTCCATTCCATACACTTATTTATTTGCCCACAAACCTGTACGTTAATTATTTTATTCAGTTATTCTTTTAACATTCAATTATTAGGAGTACCTATGATGTGCCAGGCAGTATTCTAGGTTCTGAAGATGCAAAACAAAAGACAAAAAAAAAATGTGCCCTAAATAAAGCTTGCATTCTGATGTGATATCTGACATTAAGAAAGATAAAAAGGAACACATGGTATTTTTTTAAATTAATTTATTTTTGGCTGTGTTGGGTCTTCGTTGCTGCACACGGGCTTTCTCTAGTTGCGGCAAGTGGGGGCTACTCTTCGTTGCGGTGCAAGGGCTTCTCATTGCGGTGTCTTCTCTTGTTGCGGAGCACGGGCTCTAGGCGCGGGGGCTTCAGTAGTTGTGGCACGTGGGCTCGGTAGTTGTGGCTCGTGGGCTCTAGAGCGCAGGCTCAGTAGTTGTAGCTCACGGGCTTAGTTGCTCCGTGGCACGTGGGATCTTCCCGGACCAGGGCTCGAACCCGTGTCCCCTGCATTGGCAGGCGGACTCTTACCCATTGTGCCACCAGGGAAGCCCACACGTGGTATTTTAGATATGGATAATTGCTAAGGAGGAAAACCAGATGTGGGTTAGAAAAGGTCAGTGGTGGAATGGAGTTGAAATTTACATAGTACGGGAAAAGCCTCATTTAGGTGACTTCCAGTAAAGACCTCCAAGAAGAGGGGGGAGTTAGGTATGCTGATGTCTGGGCAAAGAGCATTGCATCAGAGGGACCAACATGTGCAAAGGCCCTGAGGTGGTATGTGAATAGCATGTTCAAGAAACAGAAAGGAGTGTCCTGTGTGACTCAGGCAGTGTGGTGATAGAATATTAGGGACAAGATCAGAGAGTTAGCAGGAGCCAGATCATGGAGTATCTGTAAATCAGAGCAAGGTCTGAGCTTTTATTCTGAGTGACAGAGGAAGCCACTTCTTCAGCAAAAGAGGAATGGCCAGACTTCTTATTTATCAGCATGACTATGGCTGCTGTGATGAGAATGCAGTGCAGAATGGCAGGGGAGAAATAGGGATGAGGTAGGAGGCTATTACAGTAATCCAGGTGTGAGACGATAATGATGTGGACCAGGCTGATGACAAAGTAGGGAGGAATTATTTTTTAGAGTTGGCAGGATTTGATGCTGAATAGGCTGCTGGTTTTGAAGGGGCGGAAGGAAAAGAGCAATCCAGGATGACATCGGTCTCTTATTTAGTAGATTCCTTCAGAATTGAGGCCATTATCTTAGATACAAAGAAAAAAGCAAATCTTGGGTGCAAATGATAAATGGTCCATTGGAAGAGCTTATTTTAGGCTTAATGCATCTAGTATTGTTTTACATCATTTTCCTGTGTTTGAACAAAAGCAAAGAGTTACAAAGGTTGGTCTAACCCAGGTCTAGAGCCCATTCCAGGTGCCACATCTGTGGGCTTGCGTGTTCCCTACAGCTGTTGGTGGTTGGAGCTTGAACCCAACCCTTTAATTTTACATTCTCAGAGGAAATCACAACAGCAAATATCTGCTTTAGACCATCTTTCCAGGATCCTATGGACTCATCTGTGTTCCCTCTGGGTATCAGAGGAATTGCTGCAATAGTAAAGAAGTTAGTGTTCTATTGATATATTGACTTTACCCAAATCACATCTACATATAAAAAATGCTATCCTACTTAACCAAATCTTAGAGAGCCCTAACTTGATCAGCACATGATTTATATTTTATATTTACTTTTCTTATTTAAAAAAATATAAACACAACCTTCTTTGTCTAGCTTACAGTTGATCAGGCTAAGTTTATAAAAGCTAGAGACGTGTGCTCTTCAGACACTCATTCGTTTAAAGAAAATCTTAGGAAGTAACTTTTATGAAGCTTTGTGATTTCTAAGACGATAAGACGATTTTTTATTTGTGTTTTGTAGTGCTGACACCTGAGAAGCAAATAGTAGAGTATATGGTGTAGAAGTTAAGATTGATGTGGGTTTAATACCATTTTGACCACTTTCTAGCCATGTGGTATTAAATATATCTCTAAACGTCTCTGAACCTCAGTTTCTCATCTGTAAAATGGCAATAGTAGTAGTAATCTCACAAGAATTTTGTGTGAAGCAAAGAAATTACTATAAAGAAAGTATATAGTACAGAGCCTGGAATTGTATATAGGCAGGTTGAGGTTGTTGTTCCAATCTTAAAGTTTGAGAAAGCATGTGAGGGCAAAGCAAAGAAAAGGGCTGTGGTGGAGTGGCCTTTGCCTCCCACAAGAAGAAGCAGTGCACTTTTCCAGTCTTGCATGAGCTGCATCACTGGGATTTGAGGTGCAGTTTCAATGGTATAGGTTACAGAATACACTGAGAGTAAATAATAAAATTCTCCAAATAGTCTCTTGTCTTTCTCTCCCATGATATCAGCTAAAAATAATGGCAATTGAGAAACCACAGACACAAAAATCTCAGGAAGAATTGAGCTGGAGGTATCAAAAGAAGCCAGGGTGGAAGCCAAGGTAATCAGGATGGTGAATTGCCTACAACTTTGTAGCAGTTCTGAGGGTCTCTAAATAAAAGTCATGAGGCTATGAAGTGAGAAAACAGTGTGCTGCAAAGCAAAGCTAGCTTGAACACTCCTCTCATCTGGGTTAAAACACACACACACACACACACACACACACACACACACACAGCCCACATGGTTAGAAACCTCACGGATAAATGGAAACTGAAAGTTCCTGGTGTAGAGAATAGGTGTCCTTTGAGGGTCGTAATCAAGTTGGAGTATCATTTTTCACTCTTTGGGCAAGGAAAATCAAATCAGTCTTCAGGTTTCACACAGAATGCAAATACCCATCTCTGCCTTGGAGTTGGTGGTTTGGGGGGCTGGGCACAGGGCATGGCAGAAAAATTTAATTACAATTCACCCATAAGCATTAGGTCCCAATGTGAGTGTAGTGCTTTGTTCAGACAGATAAATGCTTTCATCTAAGGAAGGATATGTCTATGTATTTTTCATCAAGAAGTATTTTTTAACATTTTGTACTGCTATATGCCACAACTAGTTAAGCTGTCAGTGTCTATATTAAAAGGCATGCTTTGTTATAGAAGTCATAGAATCAGCATCTTAGAGCTGAAAGGGATGTGTGAAGAGTTTGGTACTTACAGTTAAGGAAGTGCAGTTCATAGTTAGGGTTGTGGTTCTAGAGGCAGTCTGCTTGGGAGTAGATCCCAGCTCTGCCATTGAAGCCTCTTTGACTTGGGCTAAGTTACTTAAACCCTCTCTGCCTCAGTTTTCTCATCCATAAAATGGAATAATAGTGTATTCCTCCTTTAGTTGTTAGAGGGACTTGTTACCTAGTCCAGGCTCATACTGCTTATTACCACATGACCGGCCAATAAATAGAAAGACTAGAGAGACGAAGTGTTGGGGCAAGGAATAATGACTTTATTCAAGAGAGCCAGCAGATGGAGAAGATGGTGGACTAGCATCCCAAAGTACCATCTTACCTGAGTTAGAATTCAGACTTCTTTTATACTAAAAGGGAGGATTGTGTGGTTGGTTGTTGAAACTTCTTGGTGCTGGAATTCTTTGTACTTTGTTCTTGCAGCTGTACATGTAGGTCTGATCACAGCGTTCCTGTAAACCTCCAACAAGACAAGTGTTATTTTCTCTTCTGCAACTTTTTATCTCTACACCAATGGAAAAGTATTATACCTTTAAAGGTCAAGCCTGGGAGGTAGACCCTTAGAGAATGGGTTGTCATGTATATTTCAGGCTACAGGCAACATTCTTTTACAAAGGGGCAGAGTCAGCATGACTAAGCACAGACAACAGAGCACAAAGTTTACAGCTATAAAAATAGATCCAGTATGGAGTCAGGTTTGTTCTTCGCTGTTACAGACTGAATGAGATAATCTATGTAAAACAGCAGACAGTAAGCACTCAGTGTATGTGTTTTATTATCATAAGCATTATTTTTATATTCTCTTTCAACTCTCACAACTTGATAAAGTATGCACGGGTTTTATGCTTACTTTGCAGCTGTTAAGCCAAAGGGTCAGGAATGTCATGTTAGGGACTTGCCTGGTGGTCCAGTGGTTAAGACTCCACGCTTCCACTGCAGGGGGTACAGGTTCAACCCCTGGTCCGGGAACTAATATTCTACATGCCACATGGCACAGCCAAAAAAAAAAAAAAAAAGGAATGTCATGTTACATAAGTAATAATAGTGAAGCAGGAATCAAACCCAGGGGTGTGTCATTCTAAAACCTATGCTCTTAGGCAACATGACGCTCATTGGTCATTCTCTAGGTATTTACTCAATGCTTTTTAGATGCTCATCTCACACGTTTTCATGCCCTTCTCAGTCCTCAACTTTCCTCTGCAGAAATGAGCCAACAAAAAGATGACAAAATTGATTTGCAGGCTTCAAAGACTTGCACGAGCTCTCTCCTGTTGCTTTTTTGTCAGAAACAAAAGTAAAAAGCCTATCAAGATATATACAAATGTAAGAAGCAGGACAGAGCTGAGGGCCAGGTTTAATGGAGTAATAGGAAGGTCACTTTTGTGTCTTCAGATTCTCTTGCAAATCAAGGCTAAATTTTACTAAATGTTTCTCATTTTCACTCACATACCAGTAGGTTGTTACTCAACAGTAAAACCTAAAAATTGTGGTTTTCAAGAGCTATGATGGGGAGTTAACAACAAAGAGTAACAAAAATTAGGAACACTCAGTGTGACTTGTAATAATTGGAGTATAACATTTTCTAAATCCAGTTGGGAATATATTAACACTTGTGTTTAGTTAGTCAACTTTCCAAATTCTGTTCACTAAAACCTGTAAACAAAAGCAAATTTCTCTGATCTAACTTGAGGTTGCTAGAACTGGTGATTTACCTGAGAAGTTTTATGGACTTTCAAAGATCATAGTATAATTTTAAGAGGAAAAACTCCTCTTAGATTTTAATCTCTTGTTGATGAAGGCATTCTAGTAACTAAGACTAAGGTACTCTGTTCATGGCACATAGCTGCATTTAGTATAATTGATTGCATTCTGAGCAACCAGCAAGCTCATCCCTGTAGGTAACAAGTCCACCAGCCATTTTTGTTAGGACTTTTTGTAGAGTTGATAAACATTCATGAGTGTCACCTACTTCAAAAGACTGATATTGTAGTAAGAAAAAAAAAAAACAGACATGGAATCTGAAAGGTTAACTGTGATACAGTCATGCAACTTGGAGCCAAGAAATTGTGTGTTGGCACTGGAATTCATCAAGATGAGAAATATGACTCTTGGGGTGTTTACTGGAAAAGCAGGATTCCTGGGGCTGTTCTGCCTTGGTCTTACGCAGGGCTTTGACAAGTCACTGTTCCTCTTAGCAACCTTGATTCTCTTGTCTTTAAAAGGGAATCTTTCATTGGAGTCGAAAGTGAAATTGATCCAGGGTCCATAATGCAAAACACAGATGTGCTCAAAATGACCCCTTGGAAATCCTTTCGCATTAGAAACTTACATGTCACCTCTCCAGGAGTCTGAAACAGCCAGTTTATTCCTCCAGTATTAAAGCAGATCATGGTTTTCTGGATTAAGCACCAGATGCCGGGTGTAGTAATGAGCTTATGTTTGGGGGTAGTCATATGAAAAAATACATCTATCATTAAATGCCAGAGAATAGTACAAATCTGGCAGACATTCAGTGTGTGAGAAAATGTGGGGACTGAGATCATGTGAGTATCAAATCTCTCGTGTTTGCTGTAGAGTCTATGCTGTTTTATGTGTGTGTGCGTGCATGTGTGTGCATGCATTCATATGCCTGTCTCTGTGTACATATTTAGTGGCTGAAGTTGAGTTGTTGGGTCAAGTAAATGCTGTTGAATCTATATAAGTTAAATATATGTACCTGCAATAGAACACAGAAAGAGGCAAAGAAGAGGGACCAAGGGGAGTGGATGCTTCCAGTACCCAAATGGACCATGTTCTTCCTTACCTCCAAGCCTTTGAGTATATGATCTCTCTTCTGGGAGCACTGCTCTGCTTGACTCTTTCTGTACTTCCTTAGCTCTTATCTTTCCACTATCTTTTAGCATAGAAGTCCTTTCTCCTAGGAAGCCTTCCTTGACCCCTTGTATCTAAGTTAGATGCCCCTCCTGAATGCTTTTATATCATCATAGATGTTTCCTATCAAAGCCTTTATCACACTGTAGTGTAACTGCTTGGTGACTTGGCCCTTTGCCACTAGGATAGAAATTCCATGAGAATCAGGATCTTATCTTGTTTACTGAGCTTCTCTTGTATGTCAGACACTATTTGGGACGGCGGAGATAGAACAGTTAACATGTGTTTAGTAATTGAATAAATGCACAAATAGGTAAAAAAAAAAAGTTAAATTCTAAGAGACAGTAACATCTTCGGGGACTTAATCTATGGAGAAAAACACTAAAAAGGATCCCTTAATAAATACAGAATCTAAAAGGTCATATCTTAACAAAATGCCCAGGTTTGGTTTTTTTTCCTCAACTATTATAGTCAGTGGCATCAGACGTGCTTTGAGGTAATAGATTCTCAGGGAGTCCAAGAATTCTGGATTCTAGGCTAGTGTTGTCAAATTTAAGACTATAAAGACAAATTGTGCCATGTTTCTGTGCAAACTTTGTCACTCTAGGCTTTGGGTGATTAGAGAAGGTATCTGGCCTGGACAATAAGTCAGGCTGGAGTAGACAGGCTTGTCAGCCTTGAAAAACCAGTGACCCAGAGGTGGGGCTGGAATTGTCAGGTGAGGTGGGAAGAGGAGTCAGGGCGGGGATCCAGGCAGGGTAGCTGGCAGGTAGGGCAAGACTGCAAGGCAGGGAGAGAAAACACATTGTAACTCTGGGCCGACAGAATGCCTTTCGGTTCCTGGTGAGAGGGTTCAGGAATCCAGCCAGAAAGGCAGGCTATTAAAAATACCAGAAGCCCCTGCAAAAGTCTGGGTAGTCAAGGATCTGTGCTCAGATAGTGACCTACAGTGGAAAGAACAAGAAACCCAGGAATTTGAAGACCTGAGCTCTGCTTCCAGCTTGGTTGGTTGCCAGTCCTTGGCAAGTCACCTCTCCTTTCTACCTTCACTCCCTCTACCTGTAAAATGGGGGGATTGGGTCACCCCCTAAATTTAAAGTCTTGATACCTCTCTAGACAACAGGCAACAGGATTCCATGGTAGCTTGTTGGCCAAGGCTTTGAAGCAGGGGTCCCTGCACATGCATTTTCTGTTTATGACCCAAGTCAGTCTCAAGTGTGGGTGGTCTGGAGCCTAGATACAGGGAAGAATAAAGAAAACAGAGAAGAGGGGTAGGGGAAGCAGTGACTACAAAGTAATAGTTCCTCAAAGGATGCTACATTTGAAGTCAAAATGAAAACCACTGGGGGGCTTCCCTGGTGGCGCAGTGGTTGAGAGTCCGCCTGCCGATGCAGGGGACATGGGTTCGTGCCCCGGTCCGGGAAGATCCCACATGCCACGGGGCGGCTGGGCCCGTGAGCCATGGCCGCTGGGCCTGCGCGTCCAGAGCCTGTGCTCCGCAACGGGAGAGGCCACAGCAGTGAGAGGCCCACGTGCTGCAAAAAAAAAAAAGAAAAAAAGAAAACCACTGGGGGGAAAGTTACTTTAAATTGAATAATTATTATTGGTGTTTCATTTTCACAACATACTTGGGCCAAGGTCTGGATAGAGGTCCATAAAAGTGTTTGGAAATACCAGAGTGAATGAAGGGGTTCAACTTGGGCTGTCGGGAAACTGTCCTTGGAGGAGGTGAGATCGTATCTGGGTCTGCAAAAAGGAAAGGACTTTGACCAATGCTTATAAGATGGGAACAGAGGTGGACTGGGTCTTCCAGGCTGAGGGAGAAAATACCTTGAGCAAAGAACCAGAGCTTTATATACTCAGACCGATGGATTTAGATGCATTGTTAAACTTTTTAACATTATCGACATTCCCATTCACTGAGCACTTGACAACTACCAGGCGCTGTGCTAAGTTTAAATGGATGATCTCCTACTGTTGCCCAAACTACCTACAGGTCTTTTCCATTAGTACCTCCATTGTATGATGGAGGAAAAGTGGAAATTTAGGGAGAGTAAGTGATATGCCCACCACAAGTATACAGCCAATTAGAGTCAGTGTGTGAACTCCAAATCCTTGAAGCCAGAAAACCTTCTAGCAGGTAATGACGACTGAAATTTTTCTTATCCTATTAGGTACAAAATTGGTCACAAAGTCTTCCAACCTGTGTTAGTAATATATAGTTATTTGTCTCTCCTTAGTTTATACATTCATGATTCTTGAAGCACTGAAGGCCCCTTGTTAAATCTGATTGTCAGGACAGCAGCGTGACCTGGGGGACCATGTGGTGGCCACGGTAAAGAGAGTGGGCTCTGCAGCTGTACTGGTGGGGGTTACCTTCTGGCTTCTGACTGTGTGACTCAGGGCAAATTCCGCAACCTCTTGAGTCTAAATTTTTCCATCCATAAAACAGAGTGGTGAGGATTAAACGAGTGAACGTATTTAAAAGTTTAATACAGATGTTACATAGCACATAGTGAAAATACAATCCATACAAACAGTTGTTACCATCATCATCCACATTATCACCTTTGATAGACTTAAGTATAGATATCTGAGTTTGACTGCAACTTTTTAAATGTGCCTTGTTTGAAAAGTCAGATAAAATTCAGAAAATGAAGTATCTCAACTGTAAATGAAGGGGTCATAATCACCCCTGATACATGTTGTTATGTGCCTATGTGAAATGAAGTATATGGAAATGTTTTCTGAAACACAAAGCCCCATACAAATGTGGGTGGTATTTTGCTGCTGATGAGCGAGCTGTCCAGGGCTCCTTCCCTATCTCTGACTTGAGAATGCTCTAGATAGCAGAGGGATGCAGTGCTCCCATAATGCAGTGTTGGTTGCCCGGTACTTTATTGGGGTTACCTTGGGATCAGCCGAGACACTCTTCGGCTCATCTTAGTATTTTTAGCACATCCAAAAAAGTATTTCAGAATGGTCAACCAAGATGAGGTATGTTTATCCATTGTTTCTTGTTTTTGTTATGTTTGGAGAAGTACACAGCAGTTAAAAGTGTGCTTTGAAAATAATGCCATCTATGAGCAGTCAGGAATGAACATTCCAAACTGTCTAACAGATTCTGGGATCTCACAGCTTTGAAGACCCGTCAGGCATAGACTTTCAAATCAAGAACACCTCTGGGAATGAGCTCACCTTCCTCTTTCCTCTTGTTCATGCTCAGTAACAAATGATCTTACTGTGAAGTGGGTAACGTGAAAGCACATGAGCTTCATGCATTTGGGCAGGGGAAAACTCCAAATGATGTTGTTTAAAAAAAAGAGCATGGGGCTTCCCTGGTGGCGCAGTGGTTGAGAGTCCGCCTGCCGATGCAGGGGACGCGGGTTCGTGTCCCGGTCCGGGAAGATCCCACATGCCGCGGAGCGGCTGGGCCCGTGAGCCATGGCCGCTGGGCCTGCGCGTCCGGAGCCTGTGCTCCGCAATGGGAGAGGCCACAGCAGTGAGAGGCCCGCGTACCGCAAAAAAAAAAAAAAAAAAAAAAAAGAGCATGCTGGGCTTCCCTGGTGGCACAGTGGTTGAGAGTCTGCCTGCCGATGCAGGGGACACGGGTTCGTGCCCCGGTCCGGGAAGATCCCACATACTGCGGAGCGGCTGGGCCCATGAGCCATGGCCGTTGAGCCTGCGTGTCCGGAGCCTGTGCTCTGCAATGGGAAAGGCCACAACAGTGAGAGGCCCATGTACCGCAAAAAAAAAAAAAAAAAAAAAAAGAAGGAAAGAAATAAAGATCATGCTTTGTTTAAGTGTAAGTATAATCAATGTGTGGTGATAGGTCAAGGTTGTAGAAATTCAGATTCTGTTTCCATGTGTTGTGTTAAGCGTTGGGTACAGAAACACCTGCTGTCTCTATTGTTCTACACCCTGCCAGATGATTAATGTGCTTTAGCTTAAATAACTGGGAGGGGTGGCACCTCAGGGAATGCTAAACATATTTTTAATTGCTGTATAAATATGTCAGTTCCTTGCTAATTCAAGTTATGCATGGGAGGTTATATAATACCAGAGGGCCTCCAGACATGATGTATTGCACCTGTGAGCTGAGTTGAAGGACTAACAGGGCCCAGCTGAAGATGAAATATTCTTTGCTAACTCTGTCTTAGCAGATGAAAAATAGATGTTGAAGCCTGACATTGCTTTATAAGAGCAGAATTATTGTTTGGCATACAGTATGGTCGCTAAATAATTTTCTGAGATGTTAGAAAGAAAATACATGTTCTGTAACCAAAAAAAGTGCCCCAAAACAATTCCAAGAAAAATGTACTTATTTGGGGAAATGCACATGGTGAAGGAGAAATGAGCATTGAGTTTGGCATGAAGCAAATATACAAAATGGTGGAGCACATTAATTTCCCACTGCGCCCATTCATATTACAGTCTAAAACTGACCTAGTCCATTTTGATATCTCAGAGCAAAGATTCCTTGAACTACAGTTCTTGTGCTCTGCCCTTTCCATTCTGACTCTTCTTAGAAAAGGAGAGAAAGAAGGGAGAGAGAATCTAAGTAAGACTCAAAGGTATGAAGCTGTGCGAAGTCATCTTTGCAGGATCAGTGGATACTGGTGGTTTATCTAGCTATGTATGAGCTATATAAGTTGGATTTCATATTCTGAGTCTGCAAAGAAGTCATTTAAATTTCGGTGTGAAGCTACTTTTTGTTGACAGCACCACCAACCTGTGATTCTGAATTACTGTCAGAAGCAACTGTGTGATAGAGAGGTGAGGTGACTATTGAGATATTCAAGATGTGAGTACAGGAACCATTTGGTCTTTTAAAAAGCCTTCTGATGATAGTTTTCTTGAACACTTCTGCTTGTGCCATGGACCCTGGTTCATTGACAGAGAGACAATCAAAGGATTAAATACAGTGGGCAGATTCATTCAAGGACCAGGTGGCAGTCCTTTGGCAAACCCAGTAGTGTGATATGGACAGCAATCAAATTGCTATCAGATGTGCCCAATCACTGATCATTATTTTATTTGCAAGGGCCTGGAGGTGTCCTTTAATTTAAAGCTGAATAGAATCAGAAATCAATTAATGACTGACTGCTGTTTCTCCTACAAATTGATCTTGGATTTGGAAGTCTGAAGGCCTTATTGTGCCAGAATCCATCCATGGGCTACATTAAAATACAGCTAAGAGTTTAGATCAGTTAATTACACCAGTTCCTCCAACTTCTTCAAAAAAGCCCTGCTTTTTCTTAACAAAATTAGTTTAACTTCTAAATTTTCCTCATTCCCATTCTCAGTGACCTTCCATGATTTTATTAATCTATAACTTTTAGCAACTGAAAAGAAATGATGGAGATCCATTCGTATTTTAAATATCTCCCTAAATATTTCTATAAGTGAAAACCTAATATAGGTATTATTTTGAAATATGCAATATTGAAACCAGAAGGTTCCAACACTAGCCTCATAAAAATCAGTTATTTGGGGCTTCCCTGGTGGCACAGTGGTTAAGAATCCGCCTGCCAGTGCAGGAGACACATGTTCGAGCCTTGGTCTGGGAAGATCCCAATGCCGCGGAGCAACTAAGCCCGTGTGCCACAACTACTGAGCCTGTGCTCTAAAGCCTGTGAGCCACAACTACTGAAGCCTGTGCACCTAGAGCCCGTGCTCCACAACAAGAGAAGCCCCCGCGATGAGAAGCCTGTGCACCACAACGAAGAGTAGCCCCCGATTGCCGCAACTAGAGAAAGCCTGCACAGCAATGAAGACCCAACACAGCCAAAAATAAATAAAATAAAATAAATAAATTTTTAAAAATTTAAAGAAATAAAAAAAAACACATGCCTTAAAAAAAAATCAGTTATTTGTGCATCTACTAAAATGGCATCACATGCACATACCTGAAATGTTGGTTTGACTTTGTGATGGACATGGGAGGGGAAGGAAGGTAAGATCCTTCTCTAGAGTGAGCCTGTCACATTTCCCTCCTTGTAGATTCCCACCACCCTCTCACAAATACGCACACACAAACATTCAAATGTTTGAAGAGGCACAAATTTCTGAGGCTTTTTCTCCCCAAACCTCTTCAGAGATAAGCTTCCCTTGTGTCTTATTCTCATGGTCCTTCTGTTGGCTACCTAACCTGAGAGGCTTAGCAAATTCTTCCTCCTACAAGACATATCTCCATTTGAAATGATGTCCTAAAGCGTTTACCCAAAGGTAGGCAGTTGGCAGGAATTCCTGATCCTTGTTCCGCTGGTTAAGAAAGACATTCATATGTCCCTAAACTTGGGTTGTTCCTCATCTCATCCAGAGACTGGATGTCTACCCCCAGAGATCTTCTAAGAAGATTAAAACTCTTGCTTATGACAACTGGGACTGACTCCAGAAGGATAAAGCTCCAAAGACATTCTAGACATTCTGGACATTGTTTGTCAGCTGTACTATAGCCCAATGATTAAGAGCAGATACTCTGGAGCCAGACTGCCATTACTTTCTAACTATGTGACCTTGGGCAAGTTATTTAAATTCCTTGTATCTCAAGTTTCCTTATGATAATAGCAATCCATACATTGGAGGGTTATTATATGACTAAATGCATTAACAGTGCGTGGCACATAGTAGTACTGTATCTCTGCTAGTTACCATTATTTTTTTTTTGAAATTACACAGGGCAAAAAAAGAATTCAAGTTTGATTTGTTCTTCAGTGACACTTTTTTCTTAAACTGTGGACAAGAATAAGATATTCTTCTGTGCAATATTGCTTTAGTTTGCTTATTAAGTTGTTATTTGCTGTGCTTCTTTCTAGTTCATAGTTAATATCTAGTACTTTATATAAGCTATTCGAAAAAGCAGTTGACCCCTATTTGCAACATTGGTCCTTTTAGCACACAAACACTGAGTGTATTCTCAGGGATTTCTCAAATGCAAGCAACATTAGGTCACAATGAGTGAAGACTTACCCTTTTTTTTTTTTTTTGCTGTATGCGGGCCTCTCACTGTTGTGGCCTCTCCCGTTGCAGAGCACAGGCTCCGGACACGCAGGTCAGCGGCCATGGCTCACAGGCCCAGCCGCTCTGCGGCATGTGGGATCTTCCCAGACCGGGGAACGAACCCATTTCCTCTGCATCGGCAGGCAGGCTCCCAACCACTGCGCCACCAGGGAAGCCCCCCCCCGCCTTTGTTAACATCTTTATTGGAGTATAATTGCTTTACAATGGTGTGTTAGTTTCTGCTTTATAATAAAGTGTATCAGCTCTACAAATACATATATCCCCATATCTCCCTCCTCTTGCATCTCCCTCCCACCCTCCCTATTCCAGCCCTCTAGGTGGACACAGAGCACCCAGCTGATCTCCCTACCCTTTTATGGTTCCTGTTTCAAACCCTGTGTGCCTTGACATCTGTCTTGCAGCATTACCCCCATCATTTCCATGTAAAAGTGACAGAGTGGCAACAAGATGCTCACATATGTACTCCATCCACACATTCAACAAACATTTATTGAGAACCTGACAGCAGAAGTACAGCAGTGAGGAATAGATAAGGTCTTCCACCTCTTAGAGCCTATGGTCTGGTGGGAGAGGGAGGCACTGCACACATAGGATAAAAGAGACATGTCACAGCCAAGCACAGGGCAGGGACAGGGAAGACCTGCCTAAGTAATGAAATATGATCTAAGCAGTGCCTTTACTCTGTTGTTGATGTAAACTCTCAAGTGTTCTGGGTATTTATTTTCACAGCATCCCTCTAGGCTACATCCAACCCTGCTTCTTGCTATCTGTGGGGCACTGGAGACAGCTTGTACTGGTCCACAAGAGCCAATTGTTAAATTTTCAGGAATTTTGCCAATTGAGCCACGCCCATTATTAAAATTAAATTTATTTATAAATTTACAGTTAAATAAATTAATTAAAATAAAGGTAATAAGTACTCAAACAATCATCACTTCTTAATTATTTTTATTGCATTATGTGGTTATTTATGTTCTGGAGGTTGTTTAGACTATGGCATCTCTGTGGTGGAAATACTACATAATGGTGTACCCCAGGCCTCTCTTCTCAACTCTTTGTTCAGTGAAGTCAACTTGATAGGTAATAGCTTGAAATTGGCCATGGTGGGGATATTTACACCACAGCAATTGGCAAATGCTATGAATCAAGAGGGTCGTTTTTGTTTTGGTTTTGTTTTTTCCCTGGAGAGACTGTTTTTAAATATTCATTAGCACTGCGCTGTTTTACTTCAACTCCTGACATCCAGAGCATTCATCTGCCTCCCTGGTGTAGCTGGATATTATTAAGATGTGGGATGAACTAAAAGAAGGCAAAACCAGGAAACTGTTGACTTACCTTCTAATACCAACTTTGCTGCTGGTGAGTTTTGCATTCTGGGCATGTCACTTAACAAATGTCAGTTCTTGGCACTCAGAAACTAAACAGATAAGATCTGATTCCTGCCTTCAAAGAGGCCATATTCTAAGATCAACATATATCTAATTACAGTCAATTCTGATCTAGTGGTGCTTTGGGAGTAAGATGAGGGAACATCTCATATTGGACACTTGAGAGGATTTCACTGAGAATATGATTTGTGAAGCAGGATCTTAGCAGAATATACTGGCTCTCTCTAGGCAGAGGAGCATCTTGGCAGGTATGATGTGGTCCTGCCTGAACCAAGGATGGGGAACTTCTGGGCGTGGCAGTAGTGGGTGAAACAGAATTATAAATTAGAATCAGATTGTGATCCTAATAGTGTGGGAGGCCAACAAAGTTTATAAATGATTTTTTCCCCAAGTTGGGTAATGAGCTCTTCTTTATTGAACATATTAGCTTTCATACCTGCAGAAGGAATGAATCAAAAGTGTCGGCAGGGCTTCCCTGGTGGCGCAGTGGTTGAGAGTCTGCCTGCCGATGCAGGGGACACGGGTTCGTGCCCCGGTCCGGGAAGATCCCACATGCCGCGGAGCGGCTGGGCCCGTGGGCCGTGGCCGCTGAGCCTGCGTGTCCAGAGCCTGTGCTCCGCAACGGGAGAGGCCACAGCAGTGAGAGGCCCGCGTACTGCAAAAAAAAAAAAAAAAAGTGTCGGCATACCAGATGATAGCTGGAAGACCAATTTGAGAATTACCAGGATGTGGAAGAGAGATTATGGGTGGGCAGTGAGCCTGAAATAGGTAAGTGATAGTGACCATTGCTTTACTTATCCACAAAGGACAAATATTTCCTCTGACCTGGGCCATACTATGACTTTTGAAGACTCCAGGAAGT
Source organism: Hyperoodon ampullatus (assembly GCF_949752795.1). Classification (NCBI taxonomy): domain Eukaryota; kingdom Metazoa; phylum Chordata; class Mammalia; order Artiodactyla; family Ziphiidae; genus Hyperoodon; species Hyperoodon ampullatus. Next base: position 42,510,501 of record NC_136917.1, on the reverse strand, counting down.
TTTGCCTTTGTGGGCTCCTTCGTCCACAAAATGTATTAAAATTATATTCTGCAACAGTGTTGGTATAAAAACCAGTATGCAAATAATATGTATAAATTATTTTCTTTCACCGAAAAGCTCATCTTTTTCCTTCTGATTTAAAAAAAAAGAAACCATTTTTTATGGGTCCTGGCTTTGTGCCTTCTGTGCTCAATGAAGCAGTGAGCTCTACCTCTGCTCCATTCATAAAGTTGGTGAGCAAATTAGGGAATGGTTGGGTAAGCTCTTGGAAGATCAACACAATGCAAACTTAGCCTTTTTAGAATTCTCTTTGGATAGAAGAAGCTTGAGTAATCACACTGTGGTGATGACCTCTTTGTTCATTGGCCTTATCAATGGATTGAAAATCGCAACACTGTCTTTCAAGATGTATATCTTTTCTTTATTCACTGTATGAAAACGTGTGTGATTGTGCAGACGATGTGCAGGGTAGGTGTGTGTATATTGTGGAAGTAAAGGAAGACCAAATGGAAACAAGCAAAGGCTGTTAATTCAAAGCTTGCTACAGCAAGGGAGTTGGCCACCATCACTTGTGTTTTGGCAGAGACTCAAAGGCAGGCAGAGAAGTAGGAAAGCTTCTGATATCCCTGCTTTGGAGATTGTTGGCATGAGGAAGTTGCAAGCAGACTAGCTGAAAGCTGGGCATGTATGTGATTGGTTAGGGGAGCTTATTTGGCTTTCTTTGGTTTGTTCTGAGTTGGAAGTGGGAAAACAGGGAAGCTGTCAGTTATTAATTAAGTCCTGGCCATGTGGGGCTGATTGTTAAAGAAGTAATTGTTTAGCCTCCTTCATTGTCACTAGAGATAACGATCTGACTTCTTACAAATCTGATTTACAGTGAGGCTGGCTTCCAGAGTGGGTTATTGTAAATAGGGGGTTGGTTTCCTGGGCAGCTTGTCTGGATTGTGGGTCACAGCTGTCTTTGTGTATATGGTCTGGCCACTGTCTATTTGTATATTCAGTCTTTCATCATGTACCGAGCCCTGGGCTAAGCTGTGTCTCTCATCCTCTTAATACTTCTGTGAAGAAGGTAGCATTTGCAGAGAGGAACTGGATGGTAGAGAGGTTAGGTGATTTGGTAACGAGAGGCAGAGTCTCAAATCCACATGTGTCTGTCTCTAAAGCCCGTGGGTTTACAGCTTCCTCACTTGCAAAGTGAGGAGGAGACTGACTAGATGATGAGTCTCTTCTAGGTCAAATTTGCTGATTCCAGACTGGGTCACAGTCATACATAACCTTTGTTGGTCCTCCAGAGCAACTATTGCCTGCCAACCCAATGACATCATGACTTTAATTTAGGCATATCCACAAGACCTTGAGTGTGTTCATATTTCTTCACCTAGAATTTGTGAAACTCAAAAGAACTGAAGTCCAACTACCTGGCCACTTCCCAGGAAGCAAGAGCCCTAGAGGAATTATGCTTCCATACTTTCCCGACCACAGCAAGACATTTCCCCCTGGAATGATTTAGTTTCATGCACAGAGAGAGATTCGGCGTGGGCGAAGAGAATACACTATCATGTCATTCAGTCATGCCTGCGATTTCCCAGCTTCTCCCCAGTGCTGGAGAAATGATTAATTCCTTGGGACGGAAGCCAAGAAAATCATGAAAATAGCAAAAAATATTTCGACTGCAGTTGTAGAGCTCATAAACTTGTCACTGGCATGATGAGAAAACTGCTGGCTTGCCTCTCATGAGCAGCACAATATTTTATTTATATGTGTGGTTTTGTGTGCGTTTTTATTATGGCAGCAAGGAGGGTATCTGGAGGGCTTTGGGCTTAGGGAAGCGGGTGATGGAGTGAAATTCAGGGAAAACATTTCACGCCCTTGTTGAGCTTCTCAACTGTGGGATGCTCAGCCCTTTGCCAACGGTATTGATTGGTTAATATATATTGAGTGTCCCTCGATGTGGAGCATGGTAGGTACTTTATGGTATGGGACTTGTTGACCTCTGAACCGCATTGTTAAAGCTGTTGCAAGAGGCAGGCATGTGTGAGAGACAAAGAAAGGAAGAGAACATTCTCACAATAGTCATGAGAGCTTCTACTGATTGATATCTTTGTATGTTGCCAGACCTGCTAAATGCTGTCCACGCATTATTGCATTTAACCTTCACTGCAACCCTAGAGGTAGGTTACTCTTGTGGCTCCTATTTTGAGGTAATTGAGGTTTAGAGGTTAAGTAATTGACCAATACCTATAGATAATAAGAGATAAAGCTAGGACTCAGCCCAAATACTCTGACTCCCACTCTTAAGCACTAACCACTAAGCTCTGTTGCCTCCCCAAAACAAAGAATGCCTGGGCCCAAAAGAAAAAGAGGATTTACATATCATTTTTGTCTGAGGCTTTCAAACTGTACTATAGGAGCCTGAGGGGTTTGCTAAGGAGTCAGGAGGAAAGGATATTGACTAAGCGCCCACCCTTGCATCACCATAGGTGGCTTGGCACTTGTGTTATCTATTTACTATCTGGACTTGTGAATTCTTTAGAGAGATGGTTCCTTTGGAGGGTGGGGAGCAAACAAAATTTAAAAGAACAAAAGCATTTGTTCTAGGCTACTGTCTTCATTTTAGAGTAGGGGTTGGCTAACTTTTTCTGTAAAGGGCCAGATAGTAAAAAAAATTAGGCTTATGAGGCCCCTGCATGGTTTCAGTTGCATATTTTTCTTTGTTTTGTTTTTTATAGACCCTTAAAAATGTAAAAAAAAAAAAAAATCCTTCGCTCACAAGTTGTGCAAAAATAGGCCACAACCTTGAACTGGCCCACAGACTATAGTTTGCCAAACTCTCTTTTTAGAAGATAAATCCAAAGTTCAGAGAGGGAAAGTGATTTGCTGAAGGCCACACAGCTAGACCAGAACTCAGATTGTCCAGAATAGCTGTGTGGGCTCCGTCGGCCAGACTGAATAGGTGTATCTTCACTGTGAGTCATGGCTCCCCAGACACGGTGCTCAGGGCTTCAGAGATTCACATGCTTGAATGAGGTAGATCTCCCCTAGCAGCTGAGAGTCTACGGAGAGACAAGACTCAAACACAAGATAAGTTAGCCAGCAATATGGAATCCTCCCCAAAAGAGTGCATCAGTCATTGCTAGGAAAGGGCCTGACATTTCAAACGCTGAGTTCCAGTGAGGCAGGGTGAAGTGATCTCTGACAGCTCCTAATCAAGGGCAGGAGTTCCTTTGATGAATTTCTGGGCAAAGGGATCTTTTATTCTCCTTGTCTCCTGCCTGTGGAGGCCTAGCTTGGAAACTATCCTGTCGCTGGCAGAGGAAGGATTTATTAACACAGTGCCCTTACTCTTTTCAACCAACATCCAAATCTTTTTAACCCCTTTTTACAAGTGTTCCAGGACTGTTGAGAGCTGGCACTGCGTGTTAGATTAATATCTCCCCAAAGGCCCTGCCTGAAGTTCCCTTATCAGTCATTCCTTCTGCTCAGTCATTAAAGTTCTGAGTTTAACATGCAGCTGTGACATCTGGGAGACTTGACAGTATCAAGTGGTAGGATGGTGGGTGTTCTTATTCACATGCAAGTGTTAATTGGATTAATATCATCATCCAGCCAGGCTGTAAGAGAAAATGCAGTTAAGTTTGATTTGAAGGAACAGAGAAATTGAAAAACTGGAGTGAAGGATGTGGTGAGACAGAGCAGGCCTCCCTGCAGGTCCGTTTGGGAACCTGTTTAGAACAGGAAGTCCTGTCTCAGGGAATGTTTCAGCACCAACAGCCTGAACATCTGATCAGCAGTCACACTAGCCACGTTTCAAGTCCTCAGTAGCTACACGTGACTAGTGGCTGTCATGTCGGACAACACAGGTAAAGAACATTTCCGTTATTGTGGAAAGGTCTGTTGGATAGCTCTCCTCTGTTGTCTTTGAGCTTTTATATATTTTGACACTGTTTTAACAATTAGCCTCCTCTTACTAATACATGGGTCAGCACAAGATTGACACAGAGGGTTTGCTGAACCACAAAAAATGAATATTTTGTTGACACCTACTGTGTGTCAGGCAGGCACTGTTCTAGAGCCTGGGAATATGTCAGTGAACACAACTGACAAAATCCCCTGTTTTAAAGGAGCTCACTGTACTTGGCAATGTTACTTAGCTATAGATTTCTCAAGGTGCAAATCCAGGCTATTGTTGTCTTTGCAGCAGCAATATCATTCTCTTTCACCAGTTCCCCAAACCTTAGCTACATTCCAAGCAGCAGGCCCACGACACCAGAGGCCTGGCTTTGGAAGTTCAGAAGATCCAGTGGGTAACAGCAACCTCAGAGGAAACAAGCCTTTTGTGAGCACGTGTATGGCAGCTCCACTGGCCAGCTGTCTTAGTCTGTTTGGGCTGCTATAACAAAATACCACAGCATGGGTAACTTATAAATGGCAGAAATTTATCTCTCACAGTTTTGGAGGCTGGGAAGTCCAGGATCATGGCACCAGCAGATTTAGTATCTGGTGAAAGCACTTTTCCAGAATGCAGACAGCCAGCTTCTCTCACTGTGTCCTTCCGTGGTGGAAGGGGCAAGGGATATCTGCAGAGTCTCTTTTATAAGACCGTAGTCTCATTCATAAAAGACTTAAGCACCTCATGACCAGCACTTCTCAAAGGCCCCACCTACGAATACCATATGGATTAGGAGGTTAGGACTTCAACATCTGGATTTTGGAGACCGAAACATTCAGTCTGTAGCACCAGCTTCATTGATGATCATGACCTTTCTAAAGCCCTTGTATCTTGGGACTTCTTGAAAGTGTATCTGAGTGAAGTAGTCAGATTATATCTGCCTGGGGCAGGTGCTTTAGTCCCCTTGGCCAAGGCAGTGAAGACAAGAGGAGGATGAGAATAGTTTGCAAAGCAAATTAATGACCCAAGTCATGTTGAGTTGTCCGTTGTCCCTGTTCATTTGCCCTCACATGTTCTTACACAGTGTGCAGACTTCATATATAGCTTTCCCCACATGTTCATTGTTGATCTGTCTTCCGTACTAGACAGTACATCCTGAGGAGGAAGGGATTATGTCTGTCAGATCTGCCATGGTATTCTTGGGGTCTAGCACATAGTATCATGCAATAAATAGTTGTTCTTGTCATTGTATGTTGCCAATTAATATATTTTGATTTTTCAGAATCTGGTTTGGCAATTTTTTTTTATATTGGAGTATAGTTGATTTACAATGTTAGTTTTGGGTATACAGCGAAGTGATTCAATTATACATTTACATATATCTTCTTTTTCAGATTCTTTTCCCATTTAGGTTAGTTCTGATGTGTATCTCATCAACTATAGATTTCATGGGAGTTGATAGGTGTTACATGGAAAAGGGGTCTAGGGGCAGTTGTGTTTGGCTAAATGGCTTTAAATAAGCATGTTTCATTACTGCAGGCCTTCTAGTACAGTGGTTCTCAAACTCTCGTGAGCATCAGCCTCACCTGGAGGACTGTTATGACACAGATCACCGGACTCCACACCCAGAGTTTCTGCTTAGTAGGCCTGAGAATTTGCATTTTTAACAAGTTCCCAAGTGAGGCCAATGTGACTGGTCCAGTGACTACACTTTGAGAACCACTGTAGAGATGTGTTTTTGACTCTCGGAGTAAAGATACTGTTTTCACCATTTCCCAAAAGTGTTTAACTAAAGGTCATCTTAAACCTAGAGTCCTGTCTCACTTTAAGTTATGCTGACCTAGTTCACACTCAAGTGTCAATGAATTATAAATTAACGTACTCACATTGTAAAAGGGACATCTGGGCAGAGACCTATTTGAAGCACAAATGATGTGTTGCTGCTGGTAAAATTTAGACATCATTCCAAAATAATAAGGGTGGGATATCAAAATTTGGGGGAGGAAATATCAAAAAATAGTACCTATTCCTTCTAGTTATAAAATGGGCTTGAGGGACTTCCTGGTGGTACAGTGGTTAAGAATCTGCCTGCTAATGAAGGAGACACGGGTTCAAGCTCTGGTCCTGGAAGATCCCACATGCCATGGAGCAACAAAGCCCGTGCGCCACAACTACTGAGCCTGCGCTCTAGAGCCCACGAGCCACAACTACTGAGCCCACACACCACAACTACTGAAGCCCGCGTGCCCTAGAGCCCATGCTCTGCAACAAGAGAAGCCACCGCAATGAGAAGCCCGCGCACCACAACAAAGAGTAACCTCTGCTTGCTTCAACTAGAGAAAGCCCACACGCAGCAACAAAGACCCAACACAGCCAAAAATAAATAAATACATAAAATAAATTTATTTTTAAAAAATGGGCTTGGGCCTCCCTGGTGGCGCAGTGGTTGAGAGTCCGCCTGACGATGCAGGGGATACGGGTTCGTGCCCCGGTCTGGGAGGATCCCATATGCCGCGGAGCGGCTGGGCCCGTGAGCCATGGCTGCTGAGCCTGCGCATCCGGAGCCTGTGCTCCGCAACGGGAGAGGCCACAACAGTGAGAGGCCCGCGTACCACAAAAAAAAAAAAAAAAAAAAAAAATGGGCTTGAGCACAACCTATATTGCCTGGAAAAGTACTGCTTTATAACTCAAATCATTGGCATTATTATTGTTTAAAGCAACTCTGATGCTTTTTCTCTGTGGCTGTTCTAGTTTAAACACATACTGCTTGGCCCTGGCAACTTACAGCTTTTTGCCTCTTGGACTCTCCTGTGATTTGAAATGTATTATTCATAAGTCTGCTGAATTCCAAGTATCTGAAAGAACAGATGTGGACGTAAAGGGATAATCAGCCCTTGCTAATATTGCTCTAAAGGCAACATATTTATATTCATATATTTTGCTGCATTAGAATGAAGAGCTGCATTTGGGTCTGTGGGTTTTGAGATGGTGGAATGGCAGAAGTGGCTGTAGGGGAGAGCAGCAGTGTGTGCTGTTTTTATGTTCAGATATATATATATATATATATATATATATATATATAACTGAATCACTTTGGTGGACACCAGAAATTAACACAACATTGTAAATTAACTATACTTCAATAAAATAAATTTTTTAAAAATCCAGATTCCCAGGACCCATCCTAGACTAACTAAATCATGTGTCAGGAGGGTGATACCAGAGAATATATATTTTTAACAAACTCCCTACTTGATGCTAATGACCAGGCAGGACTGGAATCCATTGGATATCTTTAAATTTTTTGAATAATTAAAAGTGCTCTATTGTATACTATTGCAATAAGTAGCTGTTAGTATCAATGACCTATTCTGTATTCATTCAATAATTTAGAGTCTGTCCTATTCAATCGCATTCTTTTATGGGTTGATAGGACTGAAAGGTGGGGAAGCTGGGCTGGGCCCTTGTTAGTGCAGCTGCAGAGAGCTGCCTAGTCTAGAGAGGGCATCTCTAAATCAGGCTAAGAGACAGTGTCTCAAATGTCTGAAAGCACAGCACTGTGACAGAAGGAGTCACGGGTGGTATCACTCCACAGTAGTGTGCCAAGGTTGGTTTACTTACTTAACAAATATTTATCTAGAACCTTCTATGCGTGATGCTGTTCACTATGCACTGGTTACATGATAATAAGCAAAACGTGATCTCTGCCTTCTTAGGCCCTACAGTCTAGTGGAGATTATATTATACATAGGAAATCAGTAGTCACGTTCTTTTTTCCCCCTTTAAAAAAATTGTGATAAAATACACATAACATAGAATATACCATCTTAACCATTTCCCAGTGCACGATTCAGTGGCATTACGTAGATTCACATTGTCATGCAGCCATCATCACCATCCATCTCCCGAACTTTTTCATCAATTTAAACTGAAATTCTGTGCCCATTAAACAATAACTCCCTATATCACCTTCCCCCCACCAACCCCAGCCCCTGGCAACCACCATGCTGCTTTCTATCCCTATAAATTTGACTACTCTAGGAACCTCATGTAAGTGAAATAATACAGTATTTCCCCTTTTGTGACTGGCTTATTTCACTTAGCATAATGTCTTCAAGGTTCATCCATGTGATAGCATGTGTTGGCATTCCATTCCTTTTTAAGGCTGAGTAATATTCCATTGTGTGCATAGACTGTGTTCATTTATCCATTCATCCATCAACGGACACTCGAGTCATCTCCACCTTTTGGCTATTGGCCATAATTTGCTATGAGTATTTGTGTACAGATGTCTGAGTTTCTGCTTTCCATTCTTTTGGGTATATCCCTGGTTGTGGAATTGCTGGATCACATGGTAATTCTGTATTTAATTCTTTGAAGAAATATGCTCCCACCCCACACTTTCCCCTGTTCATTCTTCCATCCATTGTGTCTGGTGAAGAAAAGCCAGGGCACTGCATTTCAGCTGTCAGAATAAGAAACTGAGACAAGAGGTTTCAAGCACGGGATCAGGTGGCCTCTAATGCATCCCACCGAATCACAGTTCCTCCAGCCCTGGTACAGTTTTCCATAGTCTGTTGCCATGCCCCAGAGAGAAAGCTGCTGGTTTTTGAGAACTTGATCTCTATTAAGGTTTCGCAAAGGCCCGGGGCATAGGCACTGGCATTCTAATCTCAACTTTGCTCCATATTGCACGGCAGCCCCAGGCAGGTCATTTAACCTCCACAATTCCCTGTATTTTCCGACTCACTGAGATGGTTGTAATGACCTCCCTTCAGAGCTAGTGGTAAGGAGTACGTAACGATAGACTAAGGGATGTTTGCAAAGCCCTCTGTCGGATGTTCACTCGGCTGCAAGAGACCTTGGCTGTCTTGCTCCCCTGTCTTTGTGTCCACATCTAGAACTGCGATCCCCACGGTCATTGCTCTCAGATGAATCCCTTGCTGCTTCATAGAGACTGATCTAGTTCTCCGTGTTCATCTGTAGTCTTTGCACTTAAACTTCTGTTCTTTGAAGGGTTTGTTCTTGGTCTTCCAGATCCTTGGGGCGAAGATGGAAAAGTACTTAGAGGGGAAGGGCTTAAGATTTCCTACCATCTCTCATTTTCTCCGAATATTCAAAATTGAGCACAAATTGTATTAAGAATGTTGCTTCCACTGCCTTCAACTTACCTGTGTGTAAGTGTGTGAAGTGTTGCTGTCTTCATCTGCACTTCTGTGTGTTTGACCCACACCATCTTTGATGCAGAACTTAGCACTTCTTTGCATTTGTCAAGGAAATTCCAGACACATGGAGAGTCTTAGAGAGGAATGTAGATTCTACTGAAGATTTCATGGGGGAAGCCAGAGCAAGAACATCTCCTGTAGCAAAGACCTTGACATTTTCACCAGCTATGTCTTCCCTCCTAAGTCAAATCACATTGGGGACTGTCCCCCCTCCTCTGCCTTTCTCCCCTAGTACATCCAGGATCTTTTTTCTATTTTTTTCCCTCCTGCATTTCCCCTCTTTCATCTTACATTTCTCCTCCTCCCACTCCCCAAATCATACAGAACAGCATGGTCACCCCAGCTTGCCCCACAAAGGGCTCTTCCGTCTGCACCCTCCCTCAGAAGGCAGTGGTAGATTGTATATATATATTTTTTTAATTTGAAATAAATTATTTTTTTTTTACTAAAAACACACATTATTTAACAGTTGTTGTGGCTTACATGGGTCCTCTGCTTCATGGTGTCTCACAAAACTGCAACTATGTACCTGCCAGGGCTGGGGTCTCATCTGAAGGATCAACTGGGGAAATATCCACTCCAGGCTTTTTTCCACATTGTTGGTGGCAAAATTTGTTTATTTATTTATTTTTTAAAGGTCACTTTCTATTTACAGTTATCACAAAATATTGGCTATATCCCCCGTGTTGTGCAGTACATCCCCGAGCCTATCTTATACCCGATAGTTTCTGCTCCCCACGCCCCCACCTCTATATTGCCCCCTCCCCACCATCACTGGTAACCAGTAGTTTATTCTCTGTATCTGTGAGTCAGTTTCTTTTCTATTATATTCAGTAGTTAGTTGTATTTTTTAGATTTCACATATAAGTGATATCAAATAGTATTTGTCTTTTTCTGTCTTTATTTCTTTTATTTGTCTTTATTTCACTCAGCATAATGCCCTCCAAGTCCATCCATGTTGCTGCAGATGGCAAAATTTTGTTCTTTTTTATGGTTGAGTAATGTTCCATTGTGTGTGTGTGTGTGTGTGTGTGTGTGTGTATCTCACATCTTTGTCCATTCATCTGTTGATGAACACTTAGGTTGCTTCCATATCTTGGCAGTTGTAAATAATGCTGCTATGAACTTTGGGGTGCATGTATCTTTTCAAATTCGTGCTTTTGGTTTTCTTGGACATATACCCAGAAGGGGAATTACTAGGTCATATGGTAATTCTATTTTTAGTTTTTGAGAGCCCTCCATACTCTTTTCCACAGTGGCTGCACCAATGTACATTCCCACCAACAGTGTAGAGGGAGGGCTCCCGTTTTTTCACATCCTCACCAACATTTGTTGTTTGTGTTCTTTCTGAAGATAGCCATTCTGACTGGTGTGAGGTGGTATCTCACTGTGGTTTTGATTTGCATTTCCCTGCTGACTAGCGATGTTGAGCATCTTTTCATGTGCCTGTTGGCCATCTGCATTTCCTCTTTGGAAAAATGTCTATTCAGTTCTTCAGCCCATTTTTTAACCAGGTTGTTTGTTTTTATGATGTTGAGTTGTATGAGCTGTTTATTTTTTCATTAATTTTTATTATAGTTGCTTTACAATGTTGTGTTAGTTTCTCCTGTAGAGCAAAGCTATACATATATCTCCTCTTTTTTTAGATTTGTACATTTTTCCTTTTACTTATGTAAAAATAGGTTTTATACAACAATATAAAACTTTTCTCTGTTTAAGACTTTTTAAAGCTAACTTTTGTAATATCTTGATATAAAATTGTTGCTTCCTTTCTTAGAAGTAGAAACCCGTTTCCCCCCAAGATCCTCACCCTCTGATATTCACACCTTATATAATTTCCTCCATTTCAGTGAGAGAGGAACTTGTAAATATGATGAGGTATTACCCCTATGATTGTGTTATGTTACGTTATGTTGCATGACCTAAGGGATTTTGCAGACGTAATCCAAGTTACTAACCAGTTGGCTCTGAATAAATCAAAAGGGAGATTATCTGGATGGGCCTGGATCACATGAGCCCTTTACATTCAAGTACAGAGATCGAAGACAGAGAAGTCAGAAATTGAAAGTGCGTAAGAGGAGATGGAGGGGACCACATAGCAAAGAACTGAGTAGCTTCTAGGATCTATGAGCAGCGCCCCAGCAGTCAGCCAGAAAGAGAACGGAAGCCTCAGTTCTACAGCTGAAAAATGCTGAATTCTCTCCCCAACTGCCTGAACTTGAAAATGATCTGAGGTCCAGAAAAGGACACAGCCCAGTTGAAACTTTGATGTAAGCCTTCTGAGATCCTGGAAAGCGAATCCAATTCTGTGCCTGGACTTCTGACCTCCAGAAACCATGAGATAATAAATAGGTGTTGATTTAAGCCACAAACTCATGGTAGTAATCCATTACACAGCAATAGAAAATGACTATTTGACTTTTATTCTGGGCTTGCTTTCCTTTCATTGTGTATATTAGAATATTCTTGCTTTTTTTGAAACAGTGGTGCTAGTAGAGAGGAGGTTTTTCTATGTTTAATGAAATGGTCTTACTTTGGAGAAATACAAAGTTTACAAATCCTTGCAACTCTCACTTGCCTTTTATGGTTTGTTTGGCAATTTTAGTCAACAATGAAATCACCAAGTCTAGAAATCACAGATTGAAAATGTCCTTTCTCCCCTTGTCATTAAATGTTTCCCTTCTCCAAAACTTACTTCAAATCAACTTCTTCCCAAGGGTTTCTAGGTATTTCCTTCCCCTGAGAGATCTCCTTCCTCCCCCGCTGAGAATTCTCCTTCCTTTCAACAGTGAGTTCTTAACATCTGTGCCTGAGTAATAACTTTTACTTTCTTGTCCGGGTAGTTTTGAATCCTGTGTACAGTTCCCCACTTTTTGTCTTGCCTCCTCAGCTAGAGGCCTGCAGACAGGACCGTGATGTCTGGCTCCCGTGTCCCCCACTGAGACTCCCCTCGTGCCTGATACAGAGGGGATGCTCCCATATAACTTTGGATTGATTGCTTTTACAAGTCAGGGATCAAAACGTACTACTAAGTAAAGCCAATCAACTCACCTTTATCCACTCCTGTGTTTAGACATCACCTGCTATATTTGGCCCCATTTTTGCTAAAGAAAAAAAAAAGGACCTCTGGGCATACATCCCTCTTTCAGAGAGAGAAATAATTTGAGCAGTAGCTGGTCCGTGGCATTAAAGATTGAATGACTGTAATGTGTCCAGCCCATGGTCAGCTTGTTAGGAATTCTGTGTAAGGCAAGAAATAACCCAAGAGCCAGAGACCTTGGAGACAGCAGGGAACAGGGTTGTCAGTGGTGGTGTCCTTTCTGGAGGCGTCCTGTTATAATTCCTGGGCCGGTAGCACGGACACCATTCAGTGGCTTCTCAACCTCAGGGAAACATCCAGCATCTCAGGGCACATGAGGCTCTCGGTCCCTTCCAGCCTCATCCCCGCTGCTGTCCCTATGCAGCTTCTGATTCACTTTTACTCACCTGCTGGCAGCTCTCCTGTGCCCCGTGGTTGCCTGTTCTGGAGTGAACTTTCCTACTGCCTCTTCCCCAATCCCATTCATACAATGATTTCTCCGTCCCCTGAGCCGTGGACTTTTTCACAGACATTTACTGAGGGTTTTCCCTGAACTGAGCACTTTAAACGAGTTATCTCCCATAATGCTCTCGGCAGCCCGATGAGGCGGACGTTATCCCTATTTTTACAAAAGATGAAGCCACAACCTAAGGAGGTTACATTACCTGCCCAAGTTTTTATAGCTCCTAAGCCAGGGCTTAATTAAGCCTGGGGCTGTTTTCATCCAAAGCCTGTGCTCATAATGTCAAGGTCCTTCTCTTGACCTCCATGCTGTGTTGCTACCTGGCACCCCACAGCTCCTTCTGCATTAGCTCTGGGAAAGTTCTCATTTCTTCCTGACACTATTTGTTCAAATCAAATCTGTCTCTGTCGTTGGTCTGTGAACCTCAGTGAGGCCGGGATCGTGTTCTCTTTATCTTAATGTATATTCTCAGTGCCTCAGTGCCTGTTGGACACACCTGAGCTTAATAAATGAGCAATTAAAATAATAGCCAAAGCAAATGGGGATAGAAGGAAAGAAACATCTAAGAGAAATTCTAATCTACTCTGAATTAACTTTTCTATGGTAAGGCCAGTAATGGCCTCATTAGGAGGGCCTTGAATTCAGCCTTTGTTTCATTGAAGGGGAAAGGAGAATTGCAAGGAAAAAAATCCAACAGAGTTCCACAGAGTGGGGGAAATAAAGGAGGGAGGAGAATAAGTCTGTTTCTTTCTCAGTCACACAGGGGTTTTATTGTATCATTGATGTTTAATTGCACTTATTTTATAAATATTGGATGAAGTCTGCTCTATGCCATTGTGGAGCATTTAGAGGAATGGTTTTAAGATATTCTACTCCCAAATCTCATTTTCACAAACTTAGCACCTTATGGCATCATATATAACACACGTGGAAAAGAAAGATCTTTCCCTTGAAGCAGAGAGTGGTGGCATTTAATACATGGTTCGGGGAATATAAATGTCCACCTCAGGGACGGTGATGTAGGGAAAGAGAAGCTGTACAAGGTAATATTTACTTTATATCAGCACTGAATATGAAATTTGAGATTATAAAATCATACCACGGCCTAATAAAAGTTCATCACTGGCCCCTTAACCTTTTTATCCTTTCATCTTTAAGTATGAAGGCTTCTCGATGATTTAAGCATTTCCCAAGAGGTAAGAGGCAGCCAGTAAAAACAAAACAATGCAGCCACCCCCGCACGCTCCAGACTTGTACTACAAGACTTACAACCAAAGCAACCCTGGAAGCTTCATTTTACCTCATCAGTTTACTGAGCAGGAATCATGTTGGTTTTTGTTTGCTGGGCACCCCTGGTCCTGTGCCAGCTTCCTCTTTGTCCCCCTTCTTCCTGTCATCACCACCTCTTTGTGTCCTCAAAGCATCTCTCTGTCTTTAGTCATTCTCTTCCTTTCCATAGCAAAGGAAGCTGTGTCCCTCTTTTCCAAGGGTAAGACCACTCTGTCTAGGGAAGAAGTACAGTGAACATTGAGAGCCCCAGGGTCAGGTTTGCTGCTTGCAGAAGGTGATTTTAGGTGAGTTGCTGTGCTTCTCTAAGTCTCCATGTCCACACCCATAGATAATGGGGCCTCTTTGTTGCTTACATCTCTGGTCTCTGCCATCGCAGAGTTTCTCCCCAATGAATGGAGTTTGTATTCCCTTGGCAGTAGGAAGACAAATATTACACAGTGCCAAAATAAAAAAGTACCTAAAAACATACCTTAATATTCCTTTATCCTGTGGAAAGAAATGAACTCTCCTTGACTCTCTGAGTCCTAAAGCCGTGATGACTTTCTCACTTTGACTACATTGCAGGAGAAAACCCTTTTTCTCTGTCTCCACTGCCTCTTCACCTATTCATCCACCCCTTAACCCATTACAAATGCCATTCTTCCTTCCTCTGTCTTTGGATGACCCATGACCTAATAGCTAAATCCAATAGCTGTTGTTCATTTTTCCTTGCCTTTGATGTCACTGTAATATTTTACCCTGCAGTAGGCAAATTCTTGTTTTGAAACTACTTAGTCTTGTTCTGTCCTGTCCAATTGGGTGTGTCCTTCCTGTTTTTATTAAAGATAACACACTTCTTCTGGTCTCCCAAGCTTCAGAGCATAGCATAAACTTTGAGTCACGCAGAGCTTTTATTTACTTACGCCCAACCAGCCCCCAGGCCCTGCTGAGTCCTCATTTGCTGAGTTTTCCTTGCCTCCCCCTTCCTCACGCCTCCCATTCTGAAAACAGTTTCGTTGTGTTGACTTCATGCCCAGCCTCTTAATAGTTTTGTGGCGTTTGACAAACTACTTAATTTGTCTAAGCTTTGGTTTCCTCATCTGTAATAGGAATAATTAATAATATTAATAATAATAATAATGTTTTACTTCCAAGGGTTATTGTGAAGATTAAACGAAATAATAGTCCTATCTATTCATGTACTAAGTAGCCCATACGTGTTAGCTATTAACTGCTCCATACCACTCCAGACCCCAGATAGGTTGTGTTTTTTGTTTTATTTTGTTTTGTTTGTTTGTTTACTGGAATAAGAGGTAGTCATCCCTTTTTTTTTTTTTTTTTTTTGCAGTACACGGGCCTCTCACTGTTGTGGGCTCTCCCATTGCGGAGCACAGGCTCCGGACGCGCAGGCTCAGTGGCCATGGCTCACGGGCCCAGCTGCTCCGCGGCATGTGGGATCTTCCCGGATTGGGGCACGAACCCGTGTCCCCTGCATCGGCAGGTGGACTCTCAACCACTGTGCCACCAGGGAATCCCAGTCATCCCATTTTTAATTCTATTATTATACCTTCCTCCAGCTTCCCCCCATGTGGTACTCTATGGACTTCAGGCACAAATACTAGATCAGTTTGAATACTGTGCAGTTGTGAAGTTTTTGGAAGAGTATAGGCTTTGGAGTTGTCAGCCCTTAGCTTGAATCCTTATTCTGCTACTAATTAGCTAGGTAACTTTGGTCTGGCTTCCAAACCTCTCTGAGGTTCAATTGCCTCAACTTAAAGATCACAATAGTCATAGATACCATGCAGGGCTGTTGAAGCAATGAAAAATATCCAGCCCATAGCTTAGTACCTACCTAGTGCAGAGTTCATGCTCAGTAAATGATAATAGTTGATATTATATCATCCCCTGACCCCCGCTGTCTTTAACCCAGGGAATGAAATTCTGAAAGTCTTGACGAACAGTCAAGCTCATCCACAGGTCAGCCTCAGCCTGCCCTTCCAGCTGCCATCGCTGTCTTACTTTCTAGTTATCTCCTTACATAAACTGCTTGACCCATGGAAGGGACCTCATTTTTTCCCAGCCTCTGTCCTGCAATTTTTTCCAACTCCTCCTTTCTGGAATCCCAATACCCTCTTCCTCCTTCTTGACCAAACCCTCTTGTTCTCTCAGGACCAGATCCAGTCTGACTTCATGAAATGAAAACATAAGAGGGATTTTAAGATTGCTACTAATCTAGACCTTACTATGCCTGTGTGCAATTGGAACTCTGACACATTTAGTGTATAAACACATCATATTAGCAAATGATTTTACAGTCCTTGTGTGTTTTAAAATGGTATTCTTTGTGTGTGTGCATGCGCATGCGTGTTTATTTACTTATTTTCTTGATGACTTTGTTGCCTGTGTTTCTTCTGTAATGCTTAGATGGATGTTGAGCAGCTACATACTAAAAGCTTAATAAACTCTTACTGATGATTTTCTAGATTGATTTTCATGGAATTTGCATCTTATGAACCATCTGATTCTTAGGTTGCCCCATTTATTTCTTGGCTCCCACACAGAACCTTTTTCTCCAAGAGGTTCCATCTGCTTTGCAGAAATGAGCTCATGAGTCATTTCCTTCCCCACTCTCTTTGTAAACTGCAAAAACAGGCAGGCAGCCCTTCTGGGGTAAGTGGAAGTAGGGATCAGATGAAGCACCGGCAGTTGAAAGTAGGCTCAAGTTTGTCAAGTTCTGGTTCACATTATTAACCCAAGGTATGTTGAGAAATGAAGCAGGGACAGTTCTGTTCAGTGGAAGGAACAAGGTGCTTTGGAGCCAGGCAGGACTGGGCTCAGATCCCGGCTCATCCTGGTGTGTGCGTTCGTTGAGACCTGTGGAGAGTCAGTTAACCTCTCTGAATCTTTGTTTCTCAATCCATAAAGCAGGGGTGACAGTATGTGCCTACCAGGACTATTGCGAGATGAGAGAGATTGTATGAAGAGGCCTAGCACAGCTCCTGGGACAGAGTAGACATTTAATACTACTATTCCTCAGTTTCAGAGGTGTTTGGATGCCTCCCAAAGAGAACACTGCCGAAATTATTGATGCATATGCCACAAACTGCAAAAAACTTCTCATCCATGCTTGGGCTGGTTGTAAAGTTGTTTTTTTGAAGTTGATTATTTTGCTATTCTTGCTTCACAGAAGGAAAACTTGATAAAATTGTGAGTTAGGGCTGTTTTTGTTATTTCTGACCTGACAGCCAGCAAAAAAAAGTCTGAAAATTACCCTTTTCCCTTTACTTTGTTGTTTTTTTGTTTTTGTTTTTTTGCGGTACACGGGCCTCTCACTGTTGTGGCCTCTCCTGTTGCGGAGCGCAGGCTCCGGACGCGCAGGCTCAGCGGCCATGGCTCACGGGCCCAGCCGCTCTGCGGCATGTGGGATCTTCCCCGACCGGGGCACGAACCCGTATTCCCTGCATCGGCAGGCAGACTCTCAACCACTGCGCCACCAGGGAAGCCCATTCCCTTTACTTTGAATTTTCAAGACCTGATCAATTTCTGAGTTCCCTAGAGAGGAGAATTCAATACGGCAGTTTGGAATTTGGCTAATACTTTTTAGTCATGCATTCGCAGGTGGACCTTGGTAGAATGTTTGCTTCACCTTTGTGTTTTATGTTCGCTCTTTTAAAGTGACTTAGGGAAACAGAATGTTGAAATGGTGGTCTGAATAGAGGTTGGGGTAGCACCCAACTTGGCCACATCCCACCTGGGTGAGACAGTGTGATGGCCTTTAGCTTCCTCATCATTTCCACTCAAAATGATTAGCGTGACCCTCAGTTGACCGCACTTACAAGAATTTCTTAAGCATACAATTAGTCTTCATGTATAAAAGAGCTTCCAAAAACTGTAGTTCTATGTGCATACAAAGAATATAATAGTTCTTTTTTTCTACTCATGTTTATAAATTGGAAAATAACACAATTATAGAAATAGAAACAAAGGATAGATATTTTTTGAGGACATTCTTTGTGCCTACTTAACTAATTCAAACTCCAAAGAATCGTATGGATTAAGTTCTGTTATTAGTTTTCCTTTTGCTAATGAGGAGGCACAGGGATGGGAAGTTACTTTCGACTGAAGCCTCATGTTATAAACAGAGGTGCCAGTGTTCAAATGTGGGCAGTCTGTCTCCAGAGCTGATGAACTTAATGGCCATACAGAGAAATTCCACATCCTAGTATTTCTTACTGTAGCATATTTAGTAATCACCTATTATATGTCAGGTGATGCAAATCATAGGGGAAGCTAGAATAGACCAGACAGGCCTGATTCTTGCTCTCATGAAGTTCATGCAATAGATAGAAAAACATGTGAATGAGGGAATAAATAATTGCACATTATGATAAATGATGTAACTAAAACCAACAGGTGCTGAGATGGAGAGTAAAGGTTCAGGGGAGGCCTCTATTTGAACTGGACAGTCGAGGAAGGCTTCTTGGAAGGGGTGACATTTAAGCTAAAACCCAAGAGATGAGAAGGAAATAGCCTTACACATCTGGGACACCTCAACTTAGCCGTTGAATAGACACACAGAGCACAAAGAAGACCAAACATAACACCTTATTTTAGGCTAAGGAGGCATTTCGCCTTTTAATCCCAGAGAGTCGGACAAAGCATCTCCCAGAAGTTGAAGGGTCCTTTTTCACAGTTGAAACTTTGAATTTCTTAGAGCAACTGCTGAGTTACATCACTAGCATTTACCTGGTTCTTGAGCCTTCTCCTCATGTAAAACAGACATTGCCTTTGCTGGCAGGACATTCAAAATGGATTTCTTACAGGTTAGCCTCCTAGGACTGAGGCTAGAAAAGTGGGGAAAGGAAACCTTTTTAATCGAAGCAAATACCTCAGCAAAAAACTTGGGACTTTGAAATGGAGGACACAGTGCTTAGGCTTCGAAGATGAGAGTCACATGGGCTGCTTTCCTTACAATGGTGCTGCGTAAGAGAGAAAACCGTTCATTTGAATTTAGGTAATGCAAAATTTCTGGGCTTTCAAAAGGCTGACTTTCAAACTTTGCATCGCAACCCATTTCCTTGGTAAGAGTATAACGTGGTGATGAGGTGTCCTGACAACCCTTTCCCTACTGCCAGGATTGCTGGGAGAATACTTAAAATACTTAGTGATATTCAGTATTAAACTATCTCCAAGCACTCAAGGGAAAACTCATTATCAAATGGTTCCACAAACATTTTAGTATAGTTTTCTAAGGCAAGTTTCTTGTAAATTTCTACCAAGCACCACTTCCAGATGTTTCATTGAATCCCTGTTTCTTGAAACTTACAAACTCAACCCATTAAAAATAATTTAAATGCCCATCAATAGGGTATCAGCTCATTTATGAAAATTCTATACAGTTCAATAATGTGTATCTTTTCAAAAGAATGAGGTAGATAAGACAAAATTATCATAAAAGGATATTCTTGATATAACATTGACAGGAAGGAAAGGGTATACAGGAGGGGTTGGCATACTTCTCCTGTAAAAGAAAAAAAAAAAAAAACAGTGAATATTTTCGGCTTTGAAGCCATATGATTTCTGTCACGACTCCAGGTCTCTGCTGTGTTAGTGTGAAAGCAGCCATAGGCAGTACATAAACAAATGAGTTTTGCGGTATTCCAATATGACTCTTATTTCCAGAAACAGCCAGTGGACCCACAGGCTGTAGTTTGCAGGCTTTTTTTGTTGTTATAAACTATGGAAAGTGTGAAATAACATGTTATTAAGCAACAATTAAATATTTGGAAGGGTGTATACCAGATTGTTTAATGTTGATTATATTTTAGGAATGGAATAATGGAGTGATTTTATCAGCATTTGTTATAATGAGCAACAGTTGCCTTCATAACCAGAAACACAGTGAAGATACTTCCCTATTTAAAGGAAAAAAATCAGACTTTGCAGTAATTCTGGGTGGCTCATTCCAAGTAAGTGATGTTTATATTTTTACTGTGCCTTTAGAGCAATTGCTGGCCTTGTATTCTTTGGAGGCAGCGCCAAGAAGTATAGAATTAAACTAATTAAATGTATGCAAAAACAGTGTGTAATTACCCTCTATCATGAGCAAGTTTTTAGTCTGGAAGCGTATCTAAAGTGAAGGTCCAGCTTGAGTTATACTCTGATGTCACATTCTAGAAGAAGATGAACCTTCATGCAAATCCTTAGGGAGTGCAGATTTTCCAATATAATAAAACCTCAGGGCTCTAACTGGTCTGGTATTTCTCTGCCACCTGAATTTTGCATTATCAGAGCACTGGACTTCTTCTGCATGATATTGTGCTAGATTAGAATGTGCCCTGACTTTTTTTCTATCGTATGGTATTAATAAACACAACTGAAAGGAGAAAGTAGATTGTCCCAAAGTCTGTCCGCATGGTTATCTCTTTTGCCTAATGACAGTGGTGATGATGGGATGTGAGCACTGGATCAGTGGTTGGGAATGACTGACTCTGTAGGTCTCACATGATCCTGAGGTTCTCTAACTTCATGATTCAGCTGTTAATCAGCCTGAGTACTTTCTAAGGTTCAAATCCTTGACTGGACTTGAGATGAAATGAATGCACATCATTTGCATTTGAGATTCATCATCCAGGTCCAGTTGATGGAACAAGAAAAATAATATGTAACCCAGGTTAGATCTTATTTTAACAAACACGAAGCAGAAACTCAACTGTTAGGTACTGAATGGCCTGCCCTCTGCTCGACTCCAGAATACCAGGTCAAACATTTCCCCCACCTTGTAACATTCCTGTATCAGTGAAGTCTGTAGTCCCTGGATTTCAGAAAGCAGTTAAAGGAAGCCAAGCTATGGTTTTTAATTTACTCTTAATTAAAGAAAAGCCTTCTGAGAACTTTCAACTAAAATAGGGTTTGGATTTTCAAATATAGAATCATAGACTGACAAATATATATTTAGGAAATATGTGCCTGATCGTTCATCAAATTGCTAGAAAAAATTAGTTAAACCATTTTTCTATTTTAGAGAAACTATAATTATTCCATTGTCTCTCCATAGTCATAGTGAACTCCCCAGTGAATTTCACTGGGCATATAAGCTTTTCCTCCTTTTAACTACCCTGGAGAAATGTCTAGGGGGGATAAAATGCTTTAACATCTAAATTTCTTTGTTTGCTCATTCACAAATATCTGATAAGGGCCCCACAATATGACAGGTCCTGTGCTATGTGCTAGGAATATAGGAGTCACTTAACTTGCCGTGTGATCTTGGGAAAACTTTCTTCATGTTTCTGCTCTCCTTTGTCCTGTTGATCTTGTAAGAAAGTCACTTACAGTAAGTTCTCAGCCTTAGGCAGATCCAAAACTTTAGGCAAATTTGCAGGGCTATCTGCAGCCTTAGAGCACACTAATGACACCAAAACCTTACCAGCAAGAACTATGTGTTCTTTTAAAAATTTAGTCATTTAAAAGAGTGAAAAATAGCACCCGATTGTTTTATTCTTGTTCTTCTTATACTATTAGTGCGTTTGAAGAATGCACACTTTTGGCTCTAGGTCAAATGCAGTTTCATTTCCATATCATGTTCTGAGATTTTCTTTGCTAAGGAAATTATTCTTTGGTGGCACAAAGTAAAAGAAAGGGCAGGAGAAAACAATCCTTTTTTTAAAACTCATTTTAGGGAACAAAAGTATTTGAGAAAACTGTTTCCACAACACATTGCACATTTATAATGCAGTGATGCTGCAAACGTTTCAGTTGAATTCCTTCATCTCATTCCCCAATGAAAATCCTCAGTTTCTCTGTTTTTATCCTTGTTCCAAATGCCACAAGTTTATTTCTATCCTTATTTCACTTTTGGAGATAATATCCCAAGCAGCAAGGCAGGAGCATACCTGTCTAGTCATTAATAAATGATCGTGGGCACTTCAAAATGCAGGACACTATATAAATACTTTGGGATAATGCTGACAAGAATACCTCACAGGGAAATGGGGAAATCAAATGAATTATTTGAAGTTTGCTTAATATTTTCAAGCAATTTTCAGAGAGTGTCTTGGGCGTTGTCGTAGTCTGTTCAGGCTGCCATAACAAAATACCACTGTCGGGGTGACTTAACAGAAATTTACCTGCTCATAGTTCTGGAGGCTGGAAGTCCAAGATTAAGGTCCATCAGGGTTCACTTTCTTGTGAAGACTCTCTTCCTGGATGGAAATGGCAGCCTTCTTGCTGTGTCCCTACATGATGGGGGATGAGCAAAGAGTTTCTGGTATTTCCTCTTCTTCTTCTTCTTTTTTTTTTTTTTTAATAAGGGCACAGGTTCTATATGGTCAGGGCTCTACTCTTGACTTCATTTAACCTTAATCACCTCCTTAAATGCCCTATCTCCAGTGCAGGAGGGATGGGGCAGGTGTTAGGGCTTCAGCATGTGAATTTGAGAGGAACACAATTCAGTTCCTAGCAGTAAATATTAAGAAATTGAACTGTTGCTGGTCTAGAGCTTAGGTGTCTATTTCACCTTATGATTTCTTGCCCTCACCCTTTGTCTCAGTTGTTCCAGGAGCATCAGAAGTACTTCTAATCCTCTCCCCTCTGAGAAGAATGGAATGGATGGAAAAATGCAAGACAGGGATTGGGTGACTTCTGCCCATTGACTTGTCAACATGAAAGACAGTTAGGAGGATCAAACAAGATTGTAGACTCAGAGATCTCAGAAATCATGCATGCCAAATCTTATATCCAGGTTTTCAGATGGAAAAACTAAGGTTCAGAAAGATGAGAAGCTTTGTTTGACATTCTGATAATCAATTACTGATATCCTGGAGGTCTTCTGACACCCATCACAGTGCTCAGTGTAGTAATGGATGTGATTGTGCTTTCAAATGAAAGGTCATACGTAAATGAGTTCCAACTTCATGGGATGAGTCAACATCAGTTAAGATATTTGTGGCTGCAGAAAACATAAATCGATGCTGATCCTAATCAGAAGTCTATTAGGGGCTCACAGAATCAGTGAACAGGGTGGGGGGCACTTGGTTGACTGGACAGGATCCTGTTGGCAATTCTAACTGCCACAGAGTAGGAAGTACCCCGAGCCTCATTTGCAGGATACCATCCCTGCTGCTGGAGGCGTGCCTCTACCACCATCACCTGGAGTGAATTCGAACAGTTCTGTCTTTGAGGGACCTCATAGGATGTCACAGTGCCAGGAAGAAGATTTCCAGTCATCCGATTCTAGTTCCTGCACTTATGCCTTTACTGCCTGGAACTGATAAGGGAGGATTTGACCCCTTTATCTTCCATAAAGCCTTCCATAAGCCCTGTCTTTA
Organism: Hyperoodon ampullatus; assembly: GCF_949752795.1. NCBI lineage: Eukaryota > Metazoa > Chordata > Mammalia > Artiodactyla > Ziphiidae > Hyperoodon > Hyperoodon ampullatus. Next base: position 42,487,250 of record NC_136917.1, on the reverse strand, counting down.
CACATAAATTGGGTAAACTCCAAAACAGAAAGTAGTTAAGCACAGGATATTCAAAAAATAAAGGCAAAAACTAAAATCTGCTACCACCTCCAACCTAAGAGCTTCAACCGTTGAAAATGATTTGTGCCATGGTAAGCTCATTTCAAGTGAAAGCTTCACATTTCAGCTTTCCCTTGAGCCCTCTGGTCTACTGTTAGACTGGTGTACATTTGGCATTATCATTTATTTTCCCATTCAGAATGAAATCTAGTATTGACCTCTCTTCTTTGATATATTATTGATTTCAGCATCCTGTTCCCATTTTGTTTCTAGAGATTCACTGTCACTTGGGTGCTTTAGAATGGAAGTGAACTTTATTAACCTACTTTGTTAGCCTACTACAATTAAGAGGCATATCTCAATGTACTCTTGGGGGTGTTTTACAACCCCCCAGAATTCAGGCATATTTATCATTCATGATCTGGCTACCAAGAAATTATATACACATTTGAGTATTTGACCACATAGTTTCCCTTTTTCATTTGTGGATTCAACTAAAATAGAAGTAACAATCTCAATTACTTTCCCCTTAAACAGCAAGAGATGTATCTGTCTTAACTAAAAGAATGAGAATTTGTTAGCAGCAATATTATGGCCCCAGATTACATGTCTACAGAGAGTTTTCAGTATCCTGCCTTCTGTTCCCCGGAGCATAGCCACAAAAGGAAGTTTAGGAACTGAGATTCTGTTGGTGAGAAAACATATGGATCTTTATTTAGTCCCTGACACCAGCACCTCCATCACTTTCTTTTTAAGAATCAGATTTATAGTTTTTGTGAAACAGGAATACTGCCTCTCAGAATGGCATCTGGATGCTATTCATGTATCAATTCTAAGTATGTGATAAAATTGTCCTTCTAGTTGCTGGCAAGCCATAAGGGTGAGACGGTGGTGGGTAAGCAACTGGCTGGTCCTTGAGATGCAAGGGGAGATGGGGATTGGTGGCTATCACTTGCCACATGTATTGGTTTCCCAAGTGGACAAGAGAACACAGAGCACTGTCTTGAGCCATGATCTTGGTCTTTTACTGAAACATCGTTTAAACATATTTCTATGGCTAAGACCTAGCTCCTTTCCGTAGTTACAGAGCAGAATGTTTTTTTCTATTTCCACAAGTGATAGTTGCCAAGGTGAGTGTGTGTTTATGTGAATGCAGGCTAAGCACTGAGAATGAATTTGTAGACTAATACAATGGACTATTTTTTTCATCCTTGCCCAGGGTAACTCCACACCATGAGACAGCAGAACTCTTAGTTCTGTTAAGATTGTAGAACTCGTGTGACGTGCTCTACCCCCATCCTCCACCTCAGTCTCTTCCCTCCCAAACCCTTGAAGACAGTCCCTTGGCCCTGGTGTATCTGGCTTTAGTTTCCTCAACCTCTTCCCATGGTAACATTGCAAAAATATTTTCTTCGATTTTGCCCTCAGCTTGACTGTCTTTTTTTTCTTCCAAAACCCAAGTCTTCCTTCTCTAGGTATTACTTACATCCTACTTCAGTTTGAGTTCAGAGCACTGATGGACCGATCTCTGTGGTTTGAATGGATTCAGATTAAAAATGTCCAATTAATTCCTACCATGTGATTTTACCTATAAAAATGTTGAGTATATCATAAATGGAAGGGAAGCTATTTTGAACGTGAAGTGGATAATATATATGTAAACCATGAGGGAAGTAACAATTGAAATTTGTTCCTATGGCATTTTTAGTAAGCCCAGCCCATTAGGAGGTTAGAGAATATTGGAAGAATGCTCCATGATGTTCCAACGAACTCAAGTTACTAATTTTGTGTGAATTTCACAGGGCTGTGAGTTTCTTTGCCTGATATTTCTATACAACTTACGTAAAAAAAATGATTTCAGCTGAAGCCAATTTCTAATTTCAATTTCTCTCTTACAAAGAAACTTATTCTGCCTCTTCCCAGCATGGCCGGGCAACTGTGTTCAGGTTTCTGCCCAGATAACAGATCAATGTGGTATTTCCATGGTGGCTTTTTAGAGAGATTCTTTGCTGTGTAATTGCCAAGACAGTTAGTTACAAGCTCCGGGTAGTATCTCTTAAAAATGAAAGCTCCTTCCCACTGTAAGAATTATGTTCCTCTTCAGTAGTGTTGACAAGATGGAGAGCCGTTTGGGATGTTATGAGTCTGAAATGGCTGTCTGTTGGTGATCCATGCTTCAAGGTGGTTATGATTCAGTTCTAATCAACTGACATTTATGGCTTTTAGGATCTAGACAGGGGCTTTCAATTCAGCTCAATCAGGGGTCCTCAAATAAGCATCTGTTATGTTTGTTCCCGATGTCTTTCTTTCAAAACTGTTATTTCCCCTAAATCAAATGCTCAGTTCAGTAGAGCCTGAAAATAAAAAAATAATAATAATAACAACAACTCCAAATGGTCCCAATGGGACACTTTATAGAAAACTGTTACAAAGAGGCACAAAGAAAGTGCACAGGGGGATTTAGAATCGAAATGGCCTAATTTCGCTCAAGCCCTCTAAGCTGTTATTCATAAAGAGGGTAATAAGCCAGCTTAGATTACATAGTATATTCATGGGTTCTCTCCTATGTCAGCTCAGTTGAAGCACTGTAATAACCAAGTTGCAGAACTTTTGGTTGTACGGCAGGAAGAGTAACACTTTGGCAGCGTGGATTTGCATCCTGACCCTGAATCTACAAACTCTCTAACCTTGGAAGAGTTGCCGATCTCAGATTAGCACTGGTTTCTTCATCCATCAATTGAGAAACTGTTTTATCCATACACAAATATTTAGTGAGCCTCTACTATGTGCCTGGTACTGCACAAATGGTTGGGACTGCAGATTTTTTAAAAATCAGGCCATATCCTTTCCGTTATGAAGCTTATCCTCTAATAAGGCTTAACTGCAATTAGTATTTTTATTGTATCCCAGGCGTCTGCTGAGGTAAACTACCATTTGCTATTAAAATGAGACATAAACCTCCTATTACGCACCCCTGGAGTAATTCAGCAGCCCTCTTGGTATCTTCATGAATTCATGGAGGAAAGAGATTTACCTTGATTCTTTCCATTTCTGGTTCCAAATTCTTGCCTTTGCTATATTAGTGCAGTTTATGGGTCTTCTCACTGATAAACCATCCCGGTCTGTAAACTGGTCACTTTCCAAACCATGCATCCCCAGAATTCCACCGACATGAGGCTATGGGTCCAGCAAACTATTATGTGTGATTTGGGATGACAGAAGTAGCTTGCATCACACATTCCTAAAATTTAAATATATTGTCTTGTTAGAAGGCCTTTGGCTGTGCCGCAACCTCCCCAGAAATTTCTAACTGGTTCCATATCTCTGCACAGCCTTCCCTCCCCGTATCGCTAAGCCCTTCTCTCCATTAGTCCAAGCGCCTGAAGCCTAGCTGGCCATGCACAGCGGTCTCCTGAGCATCCATTCACATACACATACCCATCTTGTTTGCAGGGATTCTGGTACTTGTTAAAGTTACATTTTTCCCATCCCCATTATATTGCCCTTGGTGTGTGGTACCCCAAGCGATTATCTTTTTTTTTTATTTCACAACTGCTGACAGCTTTCTTCACCACAGTCAATGAACTTTACAAACACAGGTCAGCAGGACTATCCCTGCGACGAAAGAAACGCAGCCACACGTGATTTTATAGTCCCCTGGCATCATCTTCATACTTGTGCAAGAGCCTCCCAAGTGGAGACGTAGTCTGAAGGAGAGAGTGAGAGACCACGTGAGCAGACAGGTCACTTCTCAATAGCCATAGAGTTTGAATTACTTAGGTGGCCCTTAAGTAAACGAGAGGCTTCAGCAGTATGCACTCGAGGTTCTCAGTTGTGGCTAGAAAAGGCTCGTTATGAAATTACAGATGCTTCTTACAAAACCCGGGGAATTCTGTCACTTGCTCTTTCTTGCCTTTGGAGAGTTTTCTGATTAGGCTCTGGTTCGAGGATAAATCCTAACACCCAATGAGCAAGCCTTTACCAGGCCCAGCACTTGAGATAAATGTGAAATGAGTGAGTGAGTGCCCTTCAGAAATTACAGAGATAAATACAGCCTCATATTATGCTGGGCCAGGGAGTCCATGAAGTGCTTGGACTTACACCTTCCACCCACCAGCTGAGAGTGTTTTATCAGCACTTCACTGATGTGGTTCCCAATGAAGGTCAGAAAGTTAAACGTATTGCCCAGCAGCCAGGGTTGATAGTTCATGTCTTGATCTTATCACCGGGCCTCTTTTTCCCATTCCAATTGCTTTCTGAGGACTTAGAACTGCTCACGTGGGGGAACTGTTTGCAGTGAGTAGGAACCTAAGTAAAAATAAAAATCAAGCTGTGTAAGGCAGAAACACAGCATCTGAAACACAATTTTACAGTTCGCTCCCCAAATATGGAATCTAACCCATCCGTTTCTGTCAGAATGATGTGACGCAATAGCAAAGTCATTACTTTTTTTTCTGTCTTTGGTTCCTCTTTCTCAGCCATCAAAGTCTAGCCTGTTTTCAAACAGGCATCTGTCGAAGGGATCCACTTTTGCTTTCCCACCTTCCCTTCAAATACAATGATGGCAGCAGCTTCACAGCAGCTGTGTAAAGGAATCCACACGTGAAATAGAGAGTCACTGAAAATGAACATGCACCTAGATCCTTCATCTTTGTAAGCAAGATAACACAGTATGTTCTCATATCTCCAAATTCATGAATACCATAGTATATGATTTCTTTGATTTCCTTATATATAAAGCAGAGTATCTCAACAACAGCATTATTGATATTTTGGGCCAGGTAATTCTTTATTGTAAGGGTTATCCTGTGTGTGTAGGATGTTAGGCAGCATCCCTAGCCTCTACCCCACTAGATTCCAGTAGTACAACCCCCTACCCAGTTGTGATAACCAAAGATATCTTCAGACATTGCCACCTGTCCCCTGTGGAGTCAATTACCCCCTTGTTCCGGTTGAGAACCACAGATGTAAAGTGAGGCTAACATGTCCTTCTGTAGGGTGCTAGGAGGATTAAAGGGAATTGTGTGCTAGTCGAGACCAAGAAATCTGCAAGTCATGAAAACTGGGAGGCCAGCAGCATTCACCCACAAACGGATTGACCCAACTCAAACACCAAACTCATAACGCAGGATTAATCTTAGCAAGAGTACGTAAGTCCATTTCACAAAGGTCCTTAAAAACAGTTGAACCAGGAGCTATTACATAGGCAAAGAGTACAGGTCTCCTAGTGTCTCAGGTACTCTGGATGTGCAGGCATGCCTAGCATCTTACATCATTTCCTTTTTGAATGTCACAGTTTGGATTGTGAGGATTTTCTCTCTCTCTCTCTGGAATAGCACCTGGCCCTCAGTATACATGTGCTAAAAAATAATGTTTAAGAGTTGGGGAAGAGAGAAGGAGGACAGCCTCTCAAGGGGAGAGCTGCAGGACATAGGGGTCCCCTAGGCACAGGCTGAACCTCAGCAGCCTTACATTAACTCCCTGATTCTACCCCAAGCTGGGTTTGCATCTTGACTCTAAGAGCTACCTAACTGTGGAAACTTGGCAGGTTGCTTTACTGTTCTGTGCCTCAGCTTCTCCATCCATAAAGTGGGGATATTAACAGTACATGTCTCATAGAATTGTAGTGAGGATTACATAAAGTAATATACGAAAAGTGTGTACCTGCTCCATGTCACTCAATTAACCTTAGCTAATAGGATTATTGTCATCATCATTGTCATTATAATTAGAGCGTGAAATAGATTTATTTTGGATCGCAGGTGCAGAATGCTGAGTTCATCACACTGTTCAGGTCGTGGCCTGTTTCTATTATGGATCTGTACAAGGTTCTGCTCTTCAGTTTGTATTTACTTCCTTTCATTCTCGTATCCTACATCCACCACCCTTCCCCCCACCATAGAAAATCATTCTAATGTATTTATTGAGTATCTTTTTCTGCAAGTGTTCTTACAAAATACATATTGTTTTATATGCACATATCTTTAATTTACATGAGCAATATTATGCTGTGTCTGATTTTTCATACTCTTTTCACTCAGCCTGTTGCTGCTTGTTGCTATAATCCTTCGCAGTTACATGATGGTCAGTGATGTACACCAAGCATTTTACTTTTGTATTCTCCCATTGATAAGAACCCAAATGTCCTCCACCTCTCCACAAGTAACACCATAGTGAATATCATCATACATAAACCCTTAAGGTAACATGAGAGGGTTTACTTGGAGTATACACTGTTCACCCATTCCTGTCAAACAGAAACTGAAATAGGAAAGCATTCCAAATTTTCAGTCTTACCACACTGATATCACTGTTGCCTGCGGTTTCGTTCAGAGCAATCATATCAATATATGAAGAGGGGCTTCCCTGGTGGCACAGTGGTTGGGAGTCTGCCTGCCGATGCAGGGGACGCGGGTTTGTGCCCCGGTCCGGGAAGATCCCATGTGTCGCGGAGCGGCTGGGCCCGTGAGCCATGGCCGCTGAGCCTGCGCGTCCGGAGCCTGTGAGTCCGGAGCCTGTGCTCCGCAACGGGAGAGGCCACAATAGTGAGGAAAAAAAAAAAAATATATATATATATATATATATATATATATGAAGAGGATGACAGTGATAAATACATCTGTTTATTGCATGTTTTTTATATGCTGGATGTTTTATATGTTGGGAGTCCCCCAAACCACCCTCAGGTTCAGTAAGGCTCTAAGAGAACTCCCAGGAAGGACTCAGCATATAGTCACACTCATGGCTGGAGGTTAGTTCAGAAAATGATACCAAGCACAGTCAACAAAGCCAAAATGTGCACAAGGGGAAGTCCAGAGGAAACCAGATGCAAACATCCAGAGTCCTGTCGCAGTGGAGTCACACCAAACGCACTTCATTCTCCCAGCAACGAGCTGTGACAACCCTTGTGAAATGTTGCCAAACAGGGAAGCTCATTAGAGATTCAGTGTGCAGGGCTTTTACTGGGGCTGGTCACGTAGGCAGCCTGTGCCTGGGAGGCACCAGAATTCCAGAAGGAAAGCAGATGTACAGCATAAACCGTGCTGTTTATACAGTTTGGGAACAGCGAGCCATTCTTACCAGTTCTGGGAATGGTGGGAAGCCCCTCAAATTGAAGTTCGCAGATGCCAGCCAAGGGCTATCCTTACAAGCAGGCCTGTTAAAGGATAGCAGTCAGGCCCAGCTATGTTAACTCTTTTCTGCACACTTATTTTCATTATCTGCCAGTGCACACAATGGCAGGAAAGCAGATGATAACATTCCCTTTTTAAAATGAGGACACTGAGGCTTAGAGTAGTTAAGTAACTTGCTCCAGGTCATTGAGCTAAAGAGAAAAAGAGCCAAGATGTACCCCAGTCTTCCTCGAAAGCCATCTCGTTTTTCAGCTGCTTTCAAAAATTGACAGTTATCTCTGCAATTAATTTAGGCTTGTCCCTAGTAATTAGACACACCAGATTTGACAGTCTCTTTCTTTGCTGAAAATAGCTTGACCTGTTATTTCTTATTTTGGAAGCAGTTTCTGGGAATAACCTTAAGTAGTTAAACTGACATAAGTACAGGGCATAGCCGTTGCTACAATCCTGAGTAAGGACCACTTTTCTTAGACTACTTAGATGATGTGTATCTTGAACCACAGAGAGCAAAAGCTAAAATATTTCTAAAACAAAACATTAAAAGTTGGTTTAGGGCTTCCCCAGTGGTGCAGTGGTTGAGAGTCTGCCTGCCGATGAAGGGGACACGGGTTCGTGCCCCAGTCCGGGAGGATCCCACATGCCGTGGAGCGGCTGGGCCTGCGCATCTGGAGCCTGTGCTCCGCAACAGGAGAGGCCACAACAGTGAGAGGCCTGCGTACTGCAAAAAAAAAAAAAAAAAAGTTTTAATTTCTATGTTGCAGTCAATTTAGAAAATAAATGGTGTCTCTTTTCTGGTTGAGAAAGAAGAACTACTGGCCACGTGCTAAGCACTCAGCATCCACTCTCCTCATCATAGATGCGGACACCAATGCATTCAGATGTTAAACTTACCAGATGCCACCTAACTAGTAAATGATGGGACAGGAATTTGATGCAAGCAGATGCCAAAGCCATGTCTTCTTACCCATGTACTTTACTACCCGCCCCCAAACACTATTCTCGTGGTGATCCAGGGCAAACCAGGATGGAGAAACAAATCACCATGAACTAAGCAGGAGAACAAAGGACCAAGTTGGCAATCGACCCACCTTAAACCCCAGCTCAGCACTGGCTTGGCGAGTGAGCGTTTACGCCTTGGTGCTGTTGTTTCTGAAATGAGGCTAACCTTTCCTGCACTACCAACTGTACGGTATTGTTGTGGAGATCAAATAGGACAACACGTGTAAAAGTGATTTGAACGTTTTAGAAGGGCTTATATCAGATATGGCTCCTTTAGTTGCATGTGTCTTTGGGCACAAAGGTCTTTTATCGGCCTAAAACTGAAAACTGGGCTTCCCTGGTGGCACAGTGGTAGAGAGTCTGCCTGCCAATGCAGGGGACACGGGTTCATGCCCTGGTCCGGGAAGATCCCACATGCCGCGGAGCGGCTGGGCCCGTGAGCCATGGCCGCTGAGCCTGCACGTCCGGAGCCTGTGCTCCGCAACCGGAGAGGCCACAACAGTGAGAGGCCCACGTACCGCAAAAACAAACAAACAAACAACAACAACAAAAAAACCCCTGAAAACTCTGGGAGTAAGTCTGTCAACGTGGGAAGCTGCATAAAAGCGCTGAAACAATGCTGACACAAGTTCCTTTCTCCCTGGCCAGCTTTCAGGCTCCTTTTTCCTTCATGGAAGCCCCTTTCTCAAAAGCATCTCCCCTTTTGGTTACAAGGTGGGCATAGCAGTCACTGACCTTGCTGTCTCTGAGTGCCAATATTTCAGGAAAGACAGGGGCAGTTTCTGATAGAGCTCAAAATGGGATGCCCAGATTTAAGTCTTACTGCCTGTGATTGGCCTCAGTTGGGTAACACGCTGGGTTTTAAACCATTCACTGGTACCAGGAGATGCCTAATGCTCATTGGCTATGCCCAGGCCACAATCCCACCCTTGTAGCTGAGGGTGGAACCAACACCATCAGAACCACTTGGAAAGGCAGTGTAAAAGGGTTGGTCTCCAAGTGGTGATTACACTGATAATGAAATCCAGTGGCATCCTAGCAATGCTATATGTACATAATCTTCTTAAAACATCATAGATCTAAGAAAGCGATGAATCCCACAACCTGGCTGGTATGTAACAGGCAAAACTGAGAGGCTTATTTCCGAACATTGCATTTAGGGCAGAGGAACGGCTCCCCACAGACTCACACCGTTGATTAAACATGCAGACGGAAATGCATTTCAGCAGTGCAGGAACTCCCTCTTTCTCCCATCTCATTTAAGTCTTTATTTTTCAGCTCTTGTCATATTGGCCCACTTAGGGAAGGGTAACTATATAAGGTAATTACAAAGATAGTATTTAATTAGTTTTGGTTTCGAATCAAGGTATTTGCTGCAAACCTGGCCAGCCACGCTGATGGACAGTAATGAATGAGCCTGAGATTAAAACATCTGTCACTGTCAAGCAGGGTCGATTCAGGGTGGGGACTGGCTCATCACCGGAACGTGATGATGGCCACAGAAAGCCAAATTAGCCAAACTTAATGTCCCCCTAATCATTAGGCGATTGAGCTGACAGTGATGGGTCGCAAACATACACCAATGAGCAGTAATGAAGTTGCTACCAGATCAGTTCAGCATAGGTTTTTCAGGCTAATTAGCTAGACAAAAATGTTAATTTAATCAAAGAAACATGTATTCATTAAAGGTGTGTAAGAGCTGGAGGAGAAAATTGGCTCAGTCATTGAGGAGGTAAAATTATAGCTGCCAAGGCAGTCATCTCGGCTTCAAAAAATCATTCCTCAATTTACTGTATCTCTTTAGAAAACAGTCTGGTTACACTTAAGGGGTGTCACGTGGTCTTTTTTCTTCAGATCTGATTATTGTAAAGGAGAGATCATCCGCAGAGCAATGTATAATAAAAGGAAATGCTTATCTCATTTTATCCCCGGAGGATTAATTAATTCCTCTAGAAATGTTCTTTTACTTTGATTCATGGACTGTCAGAATCGAAACAGTTCTTGGGGATTATCTAATTCAGGCCATTCTCTTTTCAAGAAGAAAAGTGACACACAGAGAGGCTCTATCACTTGCTCAGAGCCACACAGCTTAGCACCTTTTAATTTGTGCCTTGGACACCACACTCCCTGTGTAATCGATGGAGTGTAACATGTGAATTAAGTATTGCAAGAGGTATTTACCCTCTTTGTCACTAGGCTAAGGACATCCACAGACATTTTTACAGAGAGACTTGTATCTCGAAAGATTATGATCTAGCTGTACTTGTAATGGTGAGGAAAATGAAAAATCTATATGATGGACAGATATAATTTGACTTTACTTCTTGGCATAGGACGATACATGTGAAAGGGCTAGAATTAATGAGTGCTGTTTAGATATCAGCTCTTGCTACATCAAGTACTAAAATGATTTTCTATGTATGATCTTGAATATGTCATTGGCAAGGGATAGGATGATATAGGCATTCCTTTGCAAGTTCTATGTCCTGTTACCAGCATGTGTCACCAGAGTCCAATTATGCTAACATCCATGGGTTATGAACTGCTTTATAAATTAATTTATCCATTCCTCCATCCATTTATTAATCCTACAGATATTTCTGAAGATGCTTGAGGTGGGAAACATGGTTCAATTTAAGTCTTTGGAGAATTCTCTGTAGGTTGAGAGGGAGACCCTTGGCTCCCATTATTTGCCTAAGGTATTTTCTGTCCAAAAGCCTTCAATCCTCCTCCTGAGGTGCAATTCTATTCATTTTCCAGTGCTTATTTGAAGATAAGCACTGGAAGATGAATACTTAGAAGAAATAATAAGTAGCCATCCCAGGCTCCCACACCAAGTAAGAACCCCTCCCATATGTCCACCCCAGCCCCATATGCCTATATTTATCATGGCAGCTGTCACTCAGATTTAATCTGCCTGATTTCCTGCCTCTCTCACTAGAATACAGTTTCTCAAAATGTGATCCAGACACCACTCATATCCAAATCACCTGGACTGTTTGTTAAAAATTCAAATTTGTTGGCTGTTCCCCAGAGTTAGTTAGAGGGGAAGAGGTTTAAAGTGCATTTTAGCAAGTTTCTTAGATGATTCCTATACATTATAAGGTCTGAAAGCATGGTCTTATCCTCTCACAGCTCCTTTAAGAAAGGACATGCACATAAAGTACTCAATATGCATTTATGGAATGAATGAATTAATAAATAAGTGAATCCTGATCATAAGAAGTAAGGAGTGAGGTCATGTAGCAAGAACATTCCTAAAGACTTTCGCTTCTAGCTTTGCTAGTATATGATCCCATTTCTTATCTCTGATGCTGCAGAAGCTTATTTAGAGGTAATAAAATTCTGAAAGTTAAAAGGTTCTTTGAAGATCCTCCAATCCACCACTGTGGCTGAGATACCAGATGGAAAGAGACTTGCCTAAGATCACAGAGCACATTAATGGCAGAGGCTGCATCAGAGCCCATGCTTTCACTGTGCTCCCACTGCTGTGGTTTAACCGGTGAAGGAGAAAACTTTCTTGTTGCTGTACCTCTCAAGGAGAGATTTAAACTCTCTCCCATTTTATAAAGAATTAGAAACTTACGAAAGTTTTGATAGTTCGCAGATAACTAACATCCACCCCTCCTAGAGATTCCTCCTTTATAGCTAAGCAACGCAGCCAAGTCTAGTTTATGCAGAGGTTCTTACCAAAATGTCAGGGTGCTGTTGCTTTCGAGCTGTAACAAACAATTGGGAAGTCGAGTTTCATGGAATGGGAGCACATTGTGGTTTGAACTGCCACTTATTCCACTGTGTTCCGTATCTTATTCACTCCCATTCAGGCATCACAATTTTTGCTATAGTCAAATACCAAACATTTTCCTTTGAATGAACTTTTATAAATTAGATTCACCCTGAATGGTAGTATTTATGGAATCTCAAGTTTGATGTACTTGTTTTTTCTCGTATCTATTTCAAAGTATTATTGTAAATGCCATCCTTGTATGTCATCTTACATATAATCAGTCATTCATGCATCACACTTTGGGATACAACATCCTCATTATTTTAGTTGGGTTCTCTGATCTCCCATTACACGCCAAAGAGGACTATTCCCAAACTTTGGGAAGAAATTTTTATGGTCAAATTTAAGTGAAATTAAATGAAAGAGTCATCTTAAGTCCTTTGCAGTATTGTGTCTGGCAAGGCACATATTTGACAGTCTTCTATGTGAATATCATGCCCAGAGCTATTTGGTTATTTTTAAGAAATGACAGATGGCACAAAGGTTGCTAAGGTAGAAATGAAAGTTTCTTTGTATGTCTGGCAAATTTTATAGCATATAAAGGCTGTTTCATTGCTGTGATTAAACAATGCAAACTGTTGCATTAGCGTCTAAATTTTACATCATTCTTAAGAAAACAAAGTCTTGGTAACAGATGGAAATGATTGATATTTATGTAGAAACAAAGGGAAATCCCAGTTTTACCAGTAGATGTTTAAATCTGGATCAGAGACGGAGGGGCAATTCAGGGAAATGAAGGAGGTATGTATATTCCACTTCCAAGAGTGACATTAGCTATCGTCTCTCCATACACACACACACACACACACACACACACACACACACACACACATGTATACATAGAGAGATAGGTATACATAGATATATATAGACATATAGAGATGTATAGATAGATATAGCTAGAGATATATGAGTAAAAATAGGCGTGTGTGTATAAACACATCATTTTATACACACTGTATTTTTTTAACTTCTGGAAATGATAACCTAAAAGTTTTGGAATCATCTCTTTGGGCTCGTTACAAGGGGGGTGTTTGAATAAGCACTCCAAATTGTTTCTAGCTGCACATTTTCTAGGTTTGAAGCAGAGAAGCTATGAGAAACCTGGCAGCCTAAAGAAAATTACATTTAGAGGGACCGGCACCTTATGCCTAAGTGTGCTACCTAGAGGATGCATCGCATCGGGAAGGCTGGCTTTGCAACCTGCAAATGGTACCACACTCGACTGGGAGTTTAAGGATCTCCGTGAGGGTTTTGAATTAGGAGAGCATATTTGTCAGATTTAGGGACAGTAGGAAATCGAGCATTTTTGGAAAACCATAAATGAGTTAATGTAGTGTTGAGGACAAGCTGTGAATTGGCCTCTCAAAGGAGGTTTGTAGTAATAACCTGCTGTAAAAATTACCACTGCCTTTCCAGCAGTTTTCACCATATGCTTCTGCTCTGAGAGCTGGCATTCTCTGGCAGTCACTGTAGCTTCAGGATCTATTATTCTGTGAGGTGGACTTTGGCTCCGTTTTCTATGTGCTTTCAGGTGGGCAATTTGCAGCGAGGGAGGGAAGCCTGTGGGGAGTTAAGTAAAGGTTGGAAAGATCTTGTTCAAAAGATAATTTTCACGGGTAACAGCAAGGCGACCATAGCTGGAGAGGCATTGATACTTCTGAATGACAGAAAGGAAAGTTCCCCTCAACTCCTACCCCTCCCAGGAAGCTTTCTTTCACTCCTCCAGCTCGCGCTGTGCTCCCCTCTTTATATAATTCTGGGGTACTGTAATCTCTACTGCGATACTTCGCAGTTAGTCCTTTTCTGCCATGTCATTTGTCTTCTCCGTTCCTCACAGGGAACCCTCACCAAATGGTGTCCCATTCTCTACATTTTTTTTTTTTTATTATTTTTTTTTTGCGGTACGCGGGCTTCTCACTGCTGTGGCCTCTCCCGTTGCGGAGCACAGGCTCCGGACGCGCAGGCTCAGCGGCCATGGCTCACGGGCCCAGCCACTCTGCGGCATGTGGGATCTTCCCAGACCGGGGCACGAACCCGCGTCCCCTGCATCGGCAGGCGGACTCGCAACCACTGCGCCACCAGGGAAGCCCCCATTCTCTACATTTTTAAAAGTCTTTTGTACCCTTTATAGCACCTCGTTTAAATATGACAGCTGAATAGGCTCATAATAATAATAGCTGCCGTGGCAATCACAGTAATAATAATGGTCATAACAACTTACATTTATTGAATGCATTTTAGGTGGCAGACACTGTTTAAGCTTTCCAGGAATTGACTCCTGATTTAATCTTTCAACAACGCTAAGGGGGTTACTTTTATCTCCTTCATTGAGGACAAGAAGTGTTAAGTAAGTTGCCCAAAGGCAGAGTGAATACTCAAGCCCAGGCGATCTGCCTGCACAGGCCCCGCTGCTAACCTCTGGGACCTCTTTCCGCGGGTGGTGGAAACTAAGGAACAGCAGCTGACTCTGCTTTCTAGAGAAGGTAGGCTGCTTCCGGCACCGTCCCAAGTACCTTCAAGGTATAAACCCATTTAATACAGTAACCCAATGAGATGGGCACCCTTTCCCATCCCCATTTCCACTGGAGGAAACTTAGGTTCAGAGAGGTTATTAGTGACTCAATGTCATGCAGCTAGTAAGTGGAACACCCGGGGAGCCTGTTCTCTTAACCACTGTTAAGACATTGTCTTCAAGACATACTTGAGATTTACCTGGGTGGTTTACACCTATTATTTACTTGAAGAATCCTCCTTGGGGAGGCTTGCCGCTTTCTCAAGACAAATGGATTCTTCCTGGTTTTCTTTCTTGATCTAGGGTAGTGTTTCCCAATCTTTTTTTCATTATTGTCCCCTTGCGAATCCTGCTTATGTCTTTTTTCATAATCATGCCCTCCCAACCAGGAAGTGTTACTACGATAGATATACTATATATCTCTTTATATGTAATATGTATATCTTTGCTTTATGCATGAAAAGAAGAAATTTTAGCTACCAAGAACTTATTTTCATCCCTATTTGGGGGTGATATACTTTACAGCCCCAATGATAATCCATGGGCGAGTCTTTCTGGGGTCCCATTTTAAGCTGTTTGGCAGGAGCTTTTGAAAAGCGAAGAACAGTAAAATTTTGATTAAACTAAGAGCTCACTGTGTAGGATGTTACACTTAATTAGCCAGGAATCCTTTATGTCTGCATCCTTCTTGAATACCTTGCATGGTTGTATCAGATTGCTTGGAAAGAGATAGAATGAGCAAGATTTGCCTTCCGTGCCTTCCACTCAATCTTATGAGGCCCAGAACTCATAGAAGACCCATCCTGCAGAACGTCAGTTGCCCTTTTTGTTGACATAAAATTCACATAAACTAAAATTAACCATTTTAACGTTAATAATTCAGTGGTATATTCAAAATGTTGTGCAGCTGCCCTCCCCCTGTCCCAGTCTGGCTCCAAAACATCATCCTCATCCCAAAAAGGAAACCCTGCACCCAGTAAGCGGTCGCTCTCTGTTCCCTCAGTCCCAGCACCCACCAATCTGCATCTGTTTCTATTCATTTACTCTTTCATATACTTCATAGAAATGGAATCATATACTAAGTAGTCTTTAGTGTCTGGTTTTCTACACCTGGCATAGTGCTTCATTCATGTTATAGCACAGATCAGTACGTCATTCCTTTTTATGGCTGGATAGTATTCCTTCTTATGACTAATGCCACATTTTGTTTATCCATTTATCAGTTGATGGACACATGGCTTGTTTCCACCTTATGGCTATTAAGAATAATGCTGCTATGAATAATTTGTTTGCAAATTTTTGTATGGGTATGTGTTTTCAATTTTCTGCAGTATTGAGTGCAATTGATGGATCCTATGGTAACTCTAATTTTAACATTTTGAGAAACTGCCAAACTCTTTTCCATAGTGGCTGTACCATGTTTCATTCCCACCAGCAACATAAACGGGTTCTAGTTTTCCCACATCCTCACCAACAGGCATCATTCTTTTTTTTTTTTTTCTTTTGCGGTACGCGGGCCTCTCACTGCTGTGGCCTCTTCTGTTGCGGAGCACAGGCTCCAGACGCGCAGGCTCAGCAGCCATGGCTCACGGGCCCAGCCGCTCCACGGCATGTGGGATCTTCCCAGACCGGGGCACGAACCCGTGTCCCTTGCATCGGCAGGCAGACTCTCAACCACTGCGCCACCAGGGAAGCCCTCATCTTTTTTATTATAGCCATCCTACTGTGTGTGAAGTGATATCTCATTGTAGTTTTGGTTTACATTTCCCTAAAGACTGATGATGTTTAAGATTAATGATGTTGAACAGCATTTCATATGTTTATTGGCCATTTGATACATCCTCTTTGGAGGAATATCTTTTACAATCTTTTCCCCCAGCCACCCACTTTAAAAATCAGGTTGTCTTTTTATTGTTGTAAGAAGTCTTTATATATTCTAGATACTAGACCTTAATCAGATATATGATTTGCAAATATTTCCTCCCAGTTTATGAATCACCGTTTTACTTTCTTTTTTTGTTTGTTTGTTTGGGTTTTTTTTGTGGTACGCGGGCCTCTCATCCTTGTGGCCTCTCCCGTTGCGGAGCACAGGCTCCGGACGCGCAGGCTCAGCGGCCATGGCTCACGGGCCCAGCCGCCCCGCAGCGTGCAGGATGTGGGATGCATGATCCTCCCGGACCGGGGCACGAACCCGTGTCCCCCGCATCAGCAGGCGGACTCTCAACCACTGCACCACCAGGGAAGCCCCGTTTTACTTTCTTGATGGTGTCTTTTGAAGCACAATAATTTTTAATTTTGGTAAAGTACAAATCACTGACTCTTTTCTTGTGTGTGCTTTTGGTGTCATATTGAGATACATTAACATTTTAATGGGCTTTTTGCAGCTATTAAACTCTTAACCCTAAAGGATTGAAACTTTAATCCTAGGATTTCAGGCTCTGTAGTAGGAGGGGTCAAGATAGGTTTTGGTGGGAGTGGAATGTCTTTTGCAGGACATCTGCAGCAATATCTTTCAAGTCAACACATCATCAGCCACCTACTCTGAACATAGTAAAGCCACTCTGAGAATATAGGAAATGAACCTCTAACAAGTATAGCATGCTGGTCATAGGTATAGCTTTGGAGGCAAACAGGCCTGAATTTGAATCCGTCACTTACTTGCTAGCTGTGTGTCCTTAAGCAAGTTAATAAACCTCTCTTAGTTTTCTTATCTGTAAAGTGAAGATGGTAATACTCTCCTTCATAAGGACAGTTTGTAAGTAGCTTGATACAGTATGTGGTACATAGTGCATACTTGATAAATGCAATTGTTGGGTATGTTATTAATAATTATCACTTTATTAACTAGTATATATGGTACAAAACCAAAATGAACTATTATTCCCACATTCAGCGGTTCTGCATTACCTACAGTTCTTCTTTTAATGTGACTAATTGAAAGATGATTGCACAGATAAACCTGCATTTGCAATCACAATTTGCCACTGCCATGTAGCTCAGTCTTTCCCCATGGGTTGTATAATGAGAGACCTACTGGTCACCTGTATAAGTGCAGGGAAAGTTCCCCTAGAAACGTTTGTGGAATCCAGCCAAGGCGGTTTCCTCACCTCAATTCCGTGCAATTTATTACTAGGACGTCATTAGGCCTTGGGGTTAACTTCATGCACTCTCTGAGTGCTGCAAATGGGTAAATTGCTCACAGTCAACCAAGTTAGAAATGGCTGATTTGGATGGAAGGAAGGACTCTTGTGACTCTGTGCACTGTCATAAGAGCACTTTCCTCACTGTGAAATTAACTCGTTATCCAAGGAGGGAGCTAGCAGGTTGTGTGTGAGAGTTGGAAGCTTCTAAATCTGGCAGTCCACTTTAGCCCCAAAGAATGGTGCACTTTCTGGGGTGGCAGGAGCAATTTAACAGGGTTCAGTAGGACAGAACACTAGATCTAGCTCAAACGGTGGCAGCAGCACTGTTTCTTCAGAGGCAGGGGTGATTGAGTGTAATTCTTCTAAGAAATGGTGTATTGTGTTTCTTTATTCTCTGAGCTAATGAAATTTATGTGATCAGTTGAGTGTGTTCTGCAGGTGTGACTGTGTTAAACAGTAAGGATTCTAAAGATGCACTTAACCCTAGGAGTCAGGCTAATAGCATACAAAGCATTGAAATGGAATTGGAGTACCCTGTTTTAAACCTCTACCATACCCCATCTCTGGACCTTCCAAATATCTCTGCATCTCTGGAAGTCTGTTTTCGTAACTGCAATGGGAAGATTGGAGTGAAAAAATTCTTTAGGTGGTTGTTAAATTATTTCATTTTTCAACAGCAATGCATATGCACCATAGGATAAAATTCACAGGTACCGATACAAGAGTATTTTTCAGCTTACGTTATACCTGCAGCTTTGCAGCCTTCTCCTTTCTCTTTCCATGTGTTACGAGAAAGTCCCTAAGTTTTCAAGCATCTTTGTGACTCTCATTTATAATCTTGCTTAATAAGCCCTCATTTTCTAGTTATTCATCTGGGTAAAAGCCCTTTGCCTTCTATTATAAATGCTCTGAATTGTATTTTAAGTTAATAAACTGAGTTTAGATCCTTACCTTGTACCAAGTACCATGCCACGTGTTGGGGATATGATAGAGAATAAGACAGAAAATGTTCCTAGTGATGGTGACAGGTAGTAAACAGAAGAACAAATAAAACAATTTCAGTATGTAGTTGGCATTGCTTTTTGTGTTTATTTTAAGGACGTAGACAGCTTGTGTTCAAGCAAAAGATGAAGTGGATCTACTTTAACTTTAGGGGGGGCTTCCCTGGTGGCGCAGTGGTTGGGAGTCCGCCTGCCGATGCAGGGGACACGGGTTCGTGCCCCGGTCCGGGAAGATCCCACATGCCGTGGAGCGGCTGGGCCCGCGAGCCATGGCCGCTGAGCCTGTGTGTCCGGAGCCTGTGCTCTGCAACGGGAGAGGCCACAACAGTGAGAGGCCCGCGTACCGCAAAAAAAAAAAAAAAAAAACTTTAGGGGGGATTATGTTTCCATGCAGGTAGCCTTCTTTCCATCTTTTGTGGCTTATTTGCTTTTAATATATGCTCAGATTTGAGATTAACCCTGTAAAGGGTAATAGTAATTTCACAGACCCTTGGTAGAATGCATGGCTACATTCTTGTTGGAAACAGTTTTGCCAAAATGAGTCAGCCACAGCAATGAGTAGTTCTGCAGTGGTCTCACCCCAGGAGTTAGTAGACTGCATCTCCATCGGCATTGTCTGGAACTGTTAGTGTTAGAGGTTGGATCGGGCTGATTAGAGGCTGAGCTCTTGCCCATCTCTTGCAGTTTTGTTTTCAAGTTCATGTGTTACTAGTCACTGCTGATTGCATGTAAATAACACTCTTGTAAAGACTCCAGGACCAGGGATGGGGAACACAGGATCCATTCTAGTCTCTGGCACTAACTTGCTGTGTGTCATTGCGAGAGTCACAGAACTTTTCTGGGATTCAGTTCCTCAAGCTGTGAAAAGGAAGGGGTGACTTGGCATGCCATGGCGTCTAGATTTCATCCCATGTGCCATGTGTAGCATGGAACACTGAGTGAGGGCCCAGTGAGAAAGGATGCCACAGATGATCATGTCTGCCATTGGTAAGGCAGAGGGGAAGTTGTGGCTTCCTTGACTTGCATTTGCCAACCCTGAATTAGATAATCTTTCTAGTTCCTCATCTAGCTACAGAAATCTTCTACCTTGATCAATAAGAATCTCAGCTGGTTGAGATTATCTGCCTTCTGAAGGTTACCTTGAAAAAACTGATTCTTGCTGATTTGGGATGTCCCAGCAGGTTTTCAAAACTCTGTGTGTGTGTGTGTGTGTGTGTGTGTGTGTGCTTTTCCTTCTAGCTGTCAACTAATCATCATTCAAGGAATGACGATAACTGTCAGGCTTTGTATATATCCTCAAGAGCCCGAGAACCCTGCTCAGAAAATAACATTTCTATCTTTGGGGATAGACAGGCTGCCTCTGCTGAAATGCTGAGCTTAGAGTGTAGTTAGACTACCAGTTGTGTTGTGATACAAGAGACAGTTTGCACTTTCCAAACGGAGCCTCCAACGATGCCAGTTGACAGAGCACAGCTGGCCTCGTGCTCAGAGGCTTGCTTCCTTCTGAGAGATGATTTAGTTGAAAAGGTTGACTGTCCTGAGCATGGGAACCTTTCTGTGCCTCCCCCACCTCTAGCCCCTCCTCCAGAGATTCCTGCCACCCAAACAAATGTTCCCATTAGAGAATGGTCCTCCTCTTCAACTATCCTAAATCGCTTTTCCTTTTTGTAGAGATTGTGGTTAATTTCATTATAGTATATAATGGATGAAGCACATTCAGCCTGAAAATGTATCTATCCACTGTAATTACATCAACATTTTTAAGCTTAAAAAATTGTTACAGAAAGAACTCATTTTGCATCTATAACTAAGAATGCTCTGTGTGTTTTTACAAGAGGGTAATAAAGACGTAAATGGGATAGATGGGGCTAAGTAATTTTACAGATGGTTGTTGCATATTAAAGATGAAATTGCTGTCTGTAGATAAAACCACTTTTACAGTAACTAGGTTACTGCTTTATCTCAATTTAGGTGTAATTGAGAGCATTAGCGTTCTTCATAATAGCCCAATGAGTGTTGCTGCAGACTGTAAACAGGGCTGCATGGAATGCTAACTGATGAATTTCCTTTGCCACTGATAGGCCCTAACTTAAAAGGTCACTCTAGAAACTCTGCTGGTTTCCAGTTCTTCACTTTGACTTCTCTGATCCAGAGGATTTTAGAAAGATCTTATGGGGCTCCATCAGGAGGTGGCAGATATCTCAGTTTTCATTGTCGTGTGTTGTGCGAGTGTGTTTGTATAATGCACTGATGTGTTTTGGTCTCCAGGGTTGGTTTTTCCTTTTCATATTTTTATCAGAATGACTATATTTGGCCCCAACTAAAAACCTCTAGATCTTGGCCTTCCATCTTCCTTGTAAAATGAGAACCATAAAGTCAAAATGATTACAAAATAGGAATTTATCTTGAAGTGTATTCATTTGATTTGAGGATGAGAAAAAAATTAGAAAATAAAAATATCACCTTTCACATGGGAAGGGAGAAGTAAAACTCTAACTTCCCACCTTTATTGTACCATCACTTCCCTCAGTCTGGAGTCCATGATGGGAAAGAGGCAACACAGTAGCATGATTAGAAGTGAGGTCTAAGGAGCTAGACTGCTGGGTTTAAGTCCTCCCACTACTGTCTGCTGCCTCGGTGACCTTGGACAAGTCCCTTGATCTCTTTGTCCTTTGCTTTCCTTCTCTGCAAACTGATGTCATCATAGTATCAATCACATAGGATTCCTGTAAGGATTAAGTGGACTTATTCATGTAAAACTGTGGGAGCAGTCCTTACACAGTGATAACTCCATAATGTCACATTCCCATATGCACGCACACGTGCACACATGTGCGCACTCACATATTATGTTTTTACCATCACATGCGCTTGAGATACTTTTACTTATTAATTCCTTAACCAAATTTTGGGGGTTTCATAGTGTGTGCCATGTAGTATGTCAGTTGCTAGGGATGGTAAATTGCAAAAACACAGTTTCCAATTCTAGTAGTTCTAAAGCAAATATAAGCTCCGAAAAAGCAGGGGCCTTGTCATTCTAGACCGGTGTCCTCAGTGCCTGGCACATGGTGCCAAGAAAGAGACTTGGTAATTGGATGAATTGGCTCAGCCGAGGTCCTGAGCTCTACCCCCAGAGGCTCAGGAAATACAGGCACAGAAGATATTGCCCCCAAAGCAAAATGGTCTTACTTTTGTCCAAAGAAGGCAGGATAGATGCTTGGCATCAAAACTCAGTGTCCTCTGCAGACACAGGAAAAGTTAAGGATGTTTGGGGGAAGCTGCCATAAGACAAAGTAAGTCACAAAGGCAGTTGCTGTGAGACAAGAGGGTAAGAGAAACTCACTGTAGGAATGAAAATTCTGATGGACCTGAAGGTGCGGGGAGGGATTTGATTGCTGAAGACAACTGGGACAGCACTGTTATTATAAGGTGAAGAAGAAAGAAGAGCCAAGACATTTGGCCAGCTTCAGGATTGCAGAGGAAAACAAATCGTATTCAAAAGTCCCTTTCATCTTCTGGTTTTGCAGTGTATTTTGTGATTTCCGCCAACAGGTTTACTGTCCTAATCAAACGTATTCTAGGCAACCATTCAGAAATACAGTATGTAGGAGAAGGGGACAGATGGCTGGAGTTCCGTTTCCCTTCACTGGCCCAAAGAGCTGGGTCCCCGAGAAGGCCGGCTGGGTAGGAATAATTGTTGTGCAAATTAGCCCTTGGTAAAATTCTTGGAATGGAATGACTTTCTGAGGATGAGATAACGTGGGAAAGAATATGAATCCTGGGCCCCTCCCATTAGAGCCCAGCTATAGAATCATGGAATTTTAGGGTTGGAAGAGATCTAAAAGCCCTCCAGTCCAACACCTTTATTTTATAGATAGGGAAACGGAGACCTAGGCAAATTAAGCAAATATCTTAAGGTGCCTCAAACAGTGGCAGACCTAGCGCTTTAGCCCTGGTCTCTGCAAGAGATGATAGAGACCATAGGTACTGTGCCCAGGGTGCTCAGAACACAGGAGAGTATTGAACAGATACAAACAGAACTCTAGAGATGGAATAAAGTAACTTTTAAGGAGTCCAGAGAGAATTTAACAGCATTTTATTGGGAGTCCTATAGAATTACAGAGATAAATATTTTTGTGACATGAATTTACACTACTTCTAACTACCATCAAATCTTTCCTTAAAATATAAGATGGAGAGGTATGATTTGGGTCATATTGTCCCCATATAAATAGAACCAGATAAAATTGCCAGGATCTGACCATTCTGGACACACTGAAATGGAAATTTCTGTGATACTCACTCTAATGCAATGTAATGCACAAATGAGTGCTTATTTGATAGTCTAAGAACCTAGCAATGTGACCAGGAATAATTTATACTTCCTGAATCCCTTAAACAAATTTTCTAGTCCTGCTATGGTCATGTTGCCTTAATCGAAATTCATCTTTCTCTGATAATCTTGGCATGCCTCATAAAATATAAATACACTAATGGGGAACCTGGATGTTATTTAAAAAAAGTAATATTACTAAAATGTTTAATAATAATCTATTTGTTACTGAGTACTTACCATATGTCAGGTACCATGCTAAATGTTTTATCTACATTATCATATTTAATTTGCATTGCTGCCCTATGAGGTATAGACAGTGTTTTTTAAGACCTTATTTTTTAAAGCTGTTTAAGGTTCACAGTGAAATTGAGTGGAAGGTACAGAGATTTCCCCTTATATTCCCTGCCCCCCCAGTGCATATTGTCCCCCACTATGAACATCCCCCATCAGAGTGATACATTTCTTACAACTGATGAACCTACACTGAGACATCATAATCACCCAAGGTTCACAGTTAACATTACAGTTCACTCTGGGTGTTGTACCGTCTGTGAGTTTGAACAAGTGCACAATGACATGTATCTTTCATTTATGGTATCATACAAAGTATTTTCTCTGCCCTAAAAATCCTGTGCTCCTTGTATTCATGCCTCCTCTCTTCCCACCTCCAAACTCTGGTAATCACTGATCTTTTTACTGTCTCCACGGTTTTGCTTTTTCCAAAGTGCCATAGAGTTGGAATCATATGGTATGTAGCCTTTTCAGATTAGCTTCTTTCACTTAGTTATTAGTGTGTAATGTTCTTCCTCCATGTCTTTTCATGGTTTGATAGCACATTTCCTTTTAGCACTAAATAGTATTCAATTGTCTAAATGTACCACAGTTTACTTATCCATTCATCTACTGAAGAACATCTTGGTTGCTTCCAAGTTTTGGCAATTATGAATAAAGCTGCTAAAAACATCCATGAGTAGGTATTTTGTGTGTGTGTGGACATAAGTTTACAACTCCCTTAGGTAAACACCAGGAAGCAACATTGCTGTTTCCTATGGTAAGAGGATGTTTAGTTTGGCAAGAAACCACTGCACTGTCTTAAAAATTGGCTGTACCATTTTGCATTCCCACTAGCAATGAACGTTCCTCCACATCCTCACCAGCATTTGGACCTGTCAGTGTTCCAGATTTTGACCACTGTAATACGTGTGTAGTGATATCTTATTGGTGTTTTAATTTGCATTTCCCTGATGACATATGATGTGGAGCATCTTTTCATATGCTTATTTTTAATATATGTGTGTGTGTGTGTGTGTGTGTGTGCATGCTTTGGTGAGGTGTCTGTTAAGGTCTTTGGCCCATTTTTTAATCAGGTTGGTTGTTTTCTTTAACACTATTTTTAATATCTAGTTTATAGGAGAGGAATATGAGGGTCAGTGAGATTAAGCAAGTTTGCTCAAGGTCAAACCAGTTTTCAAACTCAGAAGATAGAATTCAAACACAGGTCTGTCTGGATCTAAGTCTGTACTTTTGATGCCTGCTCTATTTTACCTTTGTAAAATGCCATTCAACATCAGCCTCAAGGTTAGTCATCCTTTTCTCTGTGTGAAGCCCCCCAGTGACTGGAACCCAGAACTTCCTGCAGCACAAGTATCATTGAATGGTTTCAGCAGTTTAAACATGTATTCTAATTCGTCACACCCCCAGATGTGTCCCATTCACTTTCCTGCTCTGTGCACTGACTGAGCCCTGTGCTGTACTTGTTGCATAAGACATCAATTTCAGTGTGACCACCTGCCTGAGTTTTCACAAAGTAAAATGAGATCGCATTAATTAGAACACTCTATGGGGGATGGAGTATATTGATTTCGTAATCAGAGCATGATGATGGAAAGCAGTTATTTAATTTCTTTATTAGTGTGGTCTATGGTACGGCACTGAACAGCAGCAAGCTCTCCACGGGGCATCTTTGGCAATCCTATCATTTCACACAGTACAGCAGCATGAGCTGGAAAGACTTAAAATATCTTAAAACATCTCACATTGCCTGGAAATTAGTTTTTGGGACATTTCTGCGGATACACAAACTTACAGTCTTGGCAGTTGCCCATTCTGTGGACAGGCAATTGCCCGTGGTGATATATTTCAGCAGGAATAACCTCATTCACAGGAATGCTTAAAATAGGCAAGAAGGTGCCTTACTTTGCTTTTCTGTAAGGGCTTTAGCACAGCACTCAAAACGTTTGGTCCCTTTTTTATGATGGAATCTGCACTTCCTAGTGGTGTGTCCTTCAGAAGATCAGTTCAATAGGGTTGAGTAGGTTTTACTCTAAAAAGAGTTCTGCGACCAGATAAGTTTATTAGACACAATGCAGCAGGTTTTGTTACTTCTTCTCAATGTTTGATTTATCTTCATTTGTCAGGTCATTTGGGTCATGTTTGTTTCACACTGGACCATGAGCTTGGAAGCTTTGTAAGGGGAGAACTCAGTCTGAATTTCCTCACCACTGAATCTCCAGTAGCACCAGGCATATTCAGTATATGCTGGCAAACTGAATGAATGAACGAGCGAACAAAGGAATGAAGTGAAGGTGGTTAGGCAAGTAAGGATAAGGAGGTGGCCTGAGAATCCTCCAGGAGGCGGGAAACAGGAAGACCAAAAGAATAAAAAAGAAACTAACTTCAGAATTTCTCCAAAGCTGGGCTTGCTATAAACTCTGTGTGTCCAAGGCTGGGATTGTTTAGATTTGTTAAGATGGATGGTTATATTTATTTTTAAGTTCTGAAAGCCTGAAAGTGTGTGTTCTCCAGATGGGAAGGAGGATGGGAGCATCTGGGAGCAAACTTACTGTGAGCGCCCTCTTTTCAGTACCCTTCACACCCTGGCAGCTGGTCCAGTGAGCCCTGTAAACAGTTGCTACTATATATCAACATCATTGTCTTATTCCTCTCAGAAAGCTTCAGTGGGCTGCAATTCGGTTGCCCATTTTTCCCGGAGATTGGATTTTCCACCTTTGCTGGCAGCTTGTCTGCTGTGATTGTCCAAAACAGTCCATTTTTCATGTCTGCACCATCAGTGGGAACCCAGGTGCAGTGCAGTGAGATGTGGACAGCTATTTGAACGCTGCCTGGCTCTTGTGCACTGTGCTTTGCACACTGGAGGGGAAAGACTTAAAATATCTTAAAACATCTCACATTGCTTGGAAATTAGTTTAGAGGATTAGATGAGAATTAGATGAGAATAAAGCTGCTGAAGCCAGGACTTCTGATTCAGAAAGAGAATTCTTAAAGCTGTATTAGAAAGTCATCCAAAATTCACTGTGCATCATTCCTCTAAATGTAAATAAGTCAGATAACAAGGAAGAATACAGAGCAAGCTGAGACATTCCCTGAAAGATCACTTGGATTGACTGTGAAGCCTCTTGGAAAGAATTTTTGTGTTCCAGATTAAGAGATTAGAAAAAACAGTATTCTAGTTGTTTTCTATTATTATTTGAGGGGATAGGGGGAATCTCATTGCTCACAAAGCACTGGCATTCATTTTCACATCACTTAATTTAAATATCAGGTAGAATTTCAATTACTTTTAAAATGAAAACTAATTAAGAGGAGTGTGTAAAATAGATAGCTAGTGGGAAGCAGCTGCATAGCATGGGGAGATCACCTTGATGCTTTGTGACCACCTAGAGGGGTGGGATAGGGAGAGTGGGGGTGCATGTGGGGAGTGGATATGAGTGTGTGTGTGTGCATGTAGCTGATTCACTTTGTTGTGCAGCAGAGGCTAACACAGCATTGTGCAGCAGCTGTACTCCAGTAGAGATGTTAAAAAAAAAGAAAAAAAAGATGCACCACAACAGTGGGAGCTATGAAGGTGAGAGCTTCAAGCTTAATAATAGCTGACCTTGCTTTTTAGCATCTTTATTGGAGTATAATCGGTTTACAATGGTGTGTTAGTTTCTGCTTTATAACAAAGTGAATCAGTTATACATATACATATATCCCCATATCTCTTCCCTCTTGCGTCTCCCTCCCACCCTTCTAGCTGGTCACAAAGCACCGAGCTGATATCCCTGTGCTATGCGGCTGCTTCCCACTAGCTATCTGTTTTACATTTGGTAGTATATATATGTCCATGCCACTCTCTCGCTTTGTCCCATCTTACCCTTCCCCATCCCGTGTCCTCAAGTCCATTCTCTAGTAGCTCTGCGTCTTTATTCCCGTCTTGCCCCTAGGTTCTTCATGAATTTTTTTTTTTTTTAGAGTCCATATATATGTGTTAGCATACGGTATTTGTTTTTCTCTTTCTGACTTACTTCATTCTGTATGACAGACTCTAGGTCCATCCACCTCACTACAAATAACTCAATTTTGTTTCCCTTTATGGCAGACTAATATTCCATTGTATATATGTGTCACATCTTCTTTATCCATTCATATGTTGTTGGACGCTTAGGTTGCTTCCATGTCCTGGCTATTGTAAATAGAGCTGCAGTAACATGGTGGTACATGACTCTTTTTGAATTCTGGTTTTCTCAGGGTGTATGCCCAGTAGTGGGATTGCTGGGTGGTATGGTAGTTCTACTTTTAGTTTTTTAAGGAACCTCTATACTATTCTCCATAGTGGCTGCATCAATTTACATTCCCAACAACAGTGCAAGAGGGTTCCCTTTTCTCCACACCCTCTCCAGCATTTATTGTTTGTAGATGTTTTTCATCATGGCCATTCTGACCAGTGTGAGATGATATCTCATTGTAGTTTTGATTTGCATTTCTCTAATGATTAATGATGTTGAGCATTCTTTCATGTGTTTGTTGGCAATCTGTATATCTTCTTTGGAGAAATGTCTATTGAGGTCTTCTGCCCATTTTTGGATTAGGTTGTTTGTTTTTTTTGATATTGAGCTGCATGAGCTGCTTGTAAATTTTGGAGATTAATCCTTTGTCAGTTGCTTCATTTGCAAATATTTTCTCCCATTCTGAGGGTTGAGTTTTTATCTTGTTTATGGTTTCCTTAGTGGTGAAAAAACTTTTAAGTTTCATTAGGTCCCATTTGTTTATTTTTGCTTTTATTTCCATTTCTCTAGAGGTGGGTCAAAAAGGATCTTGCTGTGATTTATGTCATGGAGTGTTCTGCCTGTGTTTTCCTCTAAGACTTTAATAGTGTCTGGCCTTATATTTAGGTCTTCAATCCATTGAGTTTATTTTTGTGTATGGTGTTAGTGAGTGTTATGATTCCATTCTTTTACATGTAGCTGTCCAGTTTTCCCAGCAACACTTATTGAAGAGGCTGTCTTTTCTCCATTGTATATTCTTGCCTCCTTTATCAAAGATAAGGTGACCATAGGTGCATGGGTTTATCTCTGGGCTTTCTATCCTGTTCCATTGATCTATATTTCTGTTTTTGTGCCAGTACCATACTGTCTTGATTACTGTAGCTTTGTAATATAGTCCGAAGTCAGGGAGCCTGATTCCTCCAGCTCCGTATTTCTTTCTCAAGATTGTTTTGGCTATTCGGGGTCTTTTTTGTTTCCATACGAATTGTGAGATTTTTTGTTCTAGTTCTGTGAAAAATGCCAGTGCTAGTTAGATAGGGATTTCATTGAATCTGTAGATTGCTTTGGGTAGTATAATCATTTTCATAATTTTGATTCTTCTAATCCAAGGACATGCTGTATCTCTCCATCTGTTTGTATCATCTTTAATTTCTTTCATCAGTGTCTTATAGTTTTCTGCATACACATCTTTTGTCTCCATAGGTAGGTTTATTCCTAGGTATTTTATTCTTTTTGTTGCAGTGGTAAATGGGAGTGTTTCCTTAATTTCTCTTTCAGATTTTCATCATTAGTGTATAGGAATGCAAGAGATTTCTGTGCGTTAATTTTGTCTCCTGCTACTTTACCAAACTCCTTGATTATCTCTAGTAGTTTTCTGGTAGCATCTTTAGGATTCTCTATGTATAGTATCATGTCATCTGCAAACAGTGACAGTTTTACTTCTTTTCCAATTTGGATTCCTTTTATTTCTTTTTCTTTTCTGAATGCTGTGGCTAAAACTTCCAAAACTATGTTGAATAATAGTGGTGAGAGTGGGCAACCTTGTCTTGTTCCTGATCTTAGTGGAAATGGTTTCAGTTTTTCACCATTGAGGATGATGTTGGCTGTGTGTGTTGTCGTATATGGCCTTTATTATGTTGAGGTAAGTTCCCTCTATGCCTACTTTCTGAAGGGTTTTTATCATAAATGGGTGTTGAATTGTGTCCAAAGCTTTTTCTGCATCTATTGAGATGATCATATGGTTTTTCTCCTTCAATTTGTTAATATGGTTTATCACATTGATTGATTTGTGTATACTGAAGAATGCTTGCATTCCTGGGGTAAACTCCACTTGATCATTGTGTATGATCCTTTTAATGTGTTGTTGGATTCTGTTTGCTAGTATTTTGTTGAGGATTTTTGCATCTATGTTCATCAGTGATATTGGCCTGTAGTTTTCTTTTTCTGTGGTATCTTTGTCTGGTTTTGGTATCAGGGTGATTGTGGCCTCGTAGAATAAGTTTAGGAGTGTTTCCTCCCTCTACTATATTTTGGAAGAGTTTGAGAAGGATAGCTGTTAGCTCTTCTCTAAATGTTTGATAGAATTCACCTGTGAAACCGGCTGGTCCTAGGCTTTTGTTTGTTGGAAGATTTTTAATCACAGTCTCAGTTTCAGTGCTAGTGATTGGTCTGTTTATATTTTCTATTTCTTCCTGGTTCAGTCTCAGAAGGTTGTGCTTTTCTAAGAATTTGTCCAGACCAACAGGACTTCCGGGTAAGATGGCGGAAGAGTAAGACGCGGAGATCACCTTCCTCCCCACGGATACACCAGA
The DNA here is from genome assembly GCF_949752795.1 of Hyperoodon ampullatus. Taxonomy (NCBI): domain Eukaryota; kingdom Metazoa; phylum Chordata; class Mammalia; order Artiodactyla; family Ziphiidae; genus Hyperoodon; species Hyperoodon ampullatus. Next base: position 42,457,438 of record NC_136917.1, on the reverse strand, counting down.
AATACAGCTACACGTGGAACAACTCCTACAGAACACCTACTGAATGCTGGCAGAAGACCCCAGACCTCCCAAAAGGCAAGAAACTCCCCACATACCTGGGTAGGGCAAAGCGGAGAGATTCCCGCACAGAAGATCGGTGCCGAGCGGCACTCACCAGCCCGAGAGGCTTGTCTGCTCGCCCGCCGGGGCGGGCGGCGCTGGAAGCTGAGGCTCAGGCTTCGGTCAGAGCGCAGGGAGAGGACTGGGGCTGGCGGCGAGAACTCAGCCTGAAGGGGGCTAATGTGCCACAGCTAGCCGGAAGGGAGTCCGGGAAAACTCTGGAGCTGCCGAAGAGGCAAGAGACTTTTTCTTCCCTCTTGGTTTCCTGGTGCGCAAGGAGAGGGGATTAAGAGCGCTGCTTAAAGGGGCTCCACAGACGGGCGCGAGTCGCGACTGAAAGCGCGGAGCCCAGTGACGGGCGTGGGACGCTGGGCCTGCTGCTGCCACCGCCAAGAAGCCTGTGTGCGAGCGCAGGTCACTGTCCACACCGCCCTTCCAGGAGACTGTGCAGCCCGCCACTGCCGGGGTCCCGGGATCCACGGGTGGCTTCCCTGGGAGAACGCACGGCGCGCCTCGGGCTGGTGCAACGTCACACCGACCTCTGCCACTGCAGGCTCGCCGCGCACTCCGTGCCCCTCCCTCCCGCCCGGCCTGAGTGAGCCAGAGTCCCCGAAGAGGCTCCTCCTTTAACCCTGTCCTGTCTGAGCGAAGAACAGACGCCCTCCGGCGACCTACACGCAGAGACGGGGCCAAATCCAAAGCTGAGACCCAGGAGCTGTGAGAAGAAAGAAGAGAAAGGGAAACCTCTCCCAGCAGCCTCAGAAGAAGCGGATTAAAGCTCCATAATCAACTTGATGTACCCTGCATCTGTGGAATACATGAATAGACAACAAATCATCCCAAATTGAGGAGCCAGGAGTCAGTGCTGTGCCTCTGAGGTGGGAGAGCCAACCTCAGGACACTGGTCCACAAGAGACCTCCCAGCTCCACATAATATCAAACGGCGAAAATCTTCCAGAGATCTCCATCTCAACACCAGCACCCAGCTTCACTCAACGACCAGCAAGCTACAGTGCTGGACACCCTATTGCAAACAACTAGCAAGACAGGAACACAACGCCACCCATTAGCAGAGAGGTGGCCTAAAATCATAAAAAGTCCGCAGACACCCCAAAACACACCACCAGACGTGGACCTGCCCACCAGAAAGACAAGATCCAACCTCATCCACCAGAACACAGGCACTAGTCCCCTCCACCAGGAAGCTTACACAACCCACTAAACCAACCTTAGCCACTGGGGACGGACACCAAAAACAACGGGAACTACGAACCTGCAGCCTGCAAAAAGGAGACCCCAAACACAGTAACATAAGCAAAATGAGAAGACAGAAAAACACACAGCAGGAGAAGGAGCAAGATAAAAACCCACCAGACCTAACAAATGAAGAGGTAATAGGCAGTCTACCTGAAAAAGAATTCAGAATAATGATGGTAAAAATGATCCAAGATTCTATTTCCCAGATCCAAAATCTTGGAAATAGAATAGACAAAATGCAAGAAACAGTTAACAAGGACCTAGAAGAACTAAAGATGAATCAAGCATCGATTAAAAACACAATAAATGAAATGAAAAATACTCTAGATGGGATCAATAGCAGAATAACTGAGGCAGAAGAACGGATAAGTGAGGTGGAAGATAAAATAGTGGAAATAACTGCTGCAGAGCAAAATAAAGAAAAAAGAATGAAAAGAACAGAGGACAGTCTCAGAGACCTCTGGGACAACATTAAACGCACCAACATTCGAATTATAGGGGTTCCAGAAGAAGAAGAGAAAAAGAAAGGGACTGAGAAAATATTTGAAGAGATTATAGTTGAAAACTTCCCTAATATGGGAAAGGAAATAGTTAATCAAGTCCAGGAGGCACAGAGAGTCCCATACAGAATAAATCCAAGGAGAAATACGCCAAGACACATATTAATCAAACTGTCAAAAATTAAACACAAAGAAATCATATTAAAAGCAGCAAGGCAAAAACAACAAGTAACACACAAGGGAATCCCCATCAGGATAACAGCTTATCTCTCAGCAGAAACTCTACAAGCCAGAAGGGAGTGGCAGGACATAATTAAAGTGATGAAGGAGAAAAACCTGCAACCAAGACTACTCTACCCAGCAAGGATCTCATTCAGATTTGATGGAGAAATTAAAACGTTTACAGACAAGCAAAAGCTGAGAGAGTTCAGCACCACCAAACCAGCTTTACAACAAATGCTAAAGGAACTTCTCTAGGCAAGAAACACAACAGAAGGAAAAGACCTACAATAACGAACCCAAAACAATTAAGAAAATGGGAATAGGAACATACATATCGATAATTACCTTAAATGTAAATGGACTAAATGCTCCCACCAAAAGACACAGATTGGCTGAATGGATACAAAAACAAGACCCATATATATGCTGTCTACAAGAGACCCACTTCAGACCTAGAGACACATACAGACTGAAAGTAAGGGGATGGAAAAAGATATTCCATGCAAATGGAAACCAAAAGAAAGCTGGAGTAGCAATTCTCATATCAGACAAAATAGACTTTAAAATAAAGACTACTAGAAGAGACAAAGAAGGACACTACATAATGATCAAGGGGTCGATCCAAGAAGAAGATATAACAATTGTAAATATTTATGCAGCAAACATAGGAGCACCTCAATACATAAGGCAAATACTAACAGCCATAAAAGGAGAAATCGACAGTAACACAATCATAGTAGGGGACTTTAACACCCCACTTTCACCAATGGACAGATCATCCAAAATGAAAATAAATAAGGAAACACAAGCTTTAAATGATACATTAAACAAGATGGACTTAATTGATATTTATAGGACATTCCATCCGAAAACAACAGAATACACATTTTTCTCAAGTGCTCATGGAACATTCTCCAGGATAGATCATATCTTGGGTCACAAATCAAGCCTTGGTAAATTTAAGAAAATTGAAATTGTATCAAGTATCTTTTCCGACCGCAATGCTATGAGACTAGATATCAATTACAGGAAAAGATCTGTAAAAAATACAAACACATGGAGGCTAAACAATACACTACTTAATAACGAAGTGATCACTGAAGAAATCAAAGAGGAAATTAAAAAATACCTAGAAACAAATGACAATGGAGACACGACGACCCAAAACCTATGGGATGCAGCAAAAGCAGTTCTAAGAGGGAAGTTTATAGCAATACAATCCCACCTTAAGAAACAGGAAACATCTCGAATAAACAACCTAACCTTGCACCTAAAGCAATTAGAGAAAGAAGAACAAAAACATCCCAAAGTTAGCAGAAGGAAAGAAATCATAAAAATCAGATCAGAAATAAATGAAAAAGAAATGAAGGAAACGATAGCAAAGATCAATAAAACTAAAAGCTGGTTCTTTGAGAAGATAAACAAAATTGATAAACCATTAGCCAGACTCATCAAGAAAAAAAGGGAGAAGACTCAAATCAATAGAATTAGAAATGAAAAAGGAGAAGTAACAACTGACACTGCAGAAATACAAAAGATCATGAGAGATTACTATAAGCAACTCTATGCCAATAAAATGGACAACCTGGAAGAAATGGACAAATTCTTAGAAATGCACAACCTGCCAAGACTGAATCAGGAAGAAATAGAAAATATGAACAGACCAATCACAAGCACTGAAATTGAAACTGTGATAAAAAATCTTCCAACAAACAAAAGCCCAGGACCAGATGGCTTCACAGGCGAATTCTATCAAGCATTTAGAGAAGAGCTAACACCTATCCTTCTCAAACTCTTCCAAAATATAGCAGAGGGAGGAACACTCCCAAACTCATTCTACGAGGCCACCATCACCTTGATACCAAAACCAGACAAAGATGTCACAAAGAAAGAAAACTACAGGCCAATATCACTGATGAACATAGATGCAAAAATCCTCAACAAAATACTAGCAAACAGAATCCAACAACACATTAAAAGGATCATACACCATGATCAAGTGGGGTTTATTCCAGGAATGCAAGGATTCTTCAATATACGCAAATCAATCAACGTGATACACCATATTAACAAATTGAAGGAGAAAAACCATATGATCATCTCAATAGATGCAGAGAAAGCTTTCGACAAAATTCAACACCCATTTATGATAAAAACCCTTCAGAAAGTAGGCATAGAGGGAACTTTCCTCATCATAATAAAGGCCATATATTTCAAACCCACAGCCAGCATCATCCTCAATGGTGAAAAACTGAAACCATTTCCACTAAGATCAGGAACAAGACAAGGTTGCCCACTCTCACCACTCTTATTCAACATAGTTTTGGAAGTTTTAGCCACAGCAATCAGAGAAGAAAAGGAAATAAAAGGAATCCAAATTGGAAAAGAAGAAGTAAAGCTGTCACTGTTTGCAGATGACATGATACTATACATAGAGAATCCTAAAGATGCTACCAGAAAACTACTAGAGCTAATCAATGAATTTGGTAAAGTTGCAGGATACAAAATTAATGCACAGAAATCTCTGGCATTCCTATATACTAATGATGAAAAATCTGAAAGTGAAATCAAGGAAACACTCCCATTTACCATTGCAACAAAAAGAATAAAATATCTAGGAATAAACCTACCTAAGGAGACAAAAGACCTGTATGCAGAAAATTATAAGACACTGATGAAAGAAATTAAAGATGATACAAATAGATGGAGAGATGTACCATGTTCTTGGATTGGAAGAATCAACATTGTGAAAATGACTCTACTACCCAAAGCAATCTACAGATTCAATGCAATCCCTATCAAACGACCACTGGCATTTTTCACAGAACTAGAGCAAAAAATTTCACAATTTGTATGGAAACACAAAAGACCCCGAATAGCCACAGCAATCTTGAGAACGAAAAATGGAGCTGGAGGAATCAGGCTCCCTGACTTCTGACTATACTACAAAGCTACAGTAATCAAGACAGTATGGTACTGGCACAAAAACAGGAAGATAGATCAATGGAACAGGATAGAAAGCCCAGAGATAAACCCACGGACATATGGTCACCTTATCTTTGATAAAGGAGGCAGGAATGTACAGTGGAGAAAGGACAGTCTCTTCAATAAGTGGTGCTGGGAAAACTGGATAGGGACATGTAAAAGTATGAGATTAGATCACTCCCTAACACCATACACAAAAATAAGCTCAAAATGGATTAAAGACCTAAATATAAGGCCAGACACTCTCAATCTCTTAGAGGAAAACATAGGCAGAAAACTCTATGACATAAATCACGGCAAGATCCTTTTTGACCCACCTCCTAGAGAAATGGAAATAAAGACAAAAATAAACACATGGGACCTAATGAAACTTTAAAGCTTTTGCACAGCAAAGGAAACCATAAACAAGACCAAAAGACAACCCTCAGAATGGGAGAAAATATTTGCAAATGAAGCAACTGACAAAGGATTAATCTCCAAAATTTATAAGCAGCTCATGCAGCTCAATAACAAAAAAACAAACAGCCCAATCCAAAAATGGGCAGAAGACCTAAATAGACATTTCTCCACAGAAGATATACAGACAGCCAACAAACACATGAAAGGATGCTCAACATCTTTACTCATTAGAGAAATGCAAATTAAAACTACAATGAGATATCATCTCACACCAGTCAGAATGGCCATCATCAAAAAATCGAAACAATAAATGCTGGAGAGGGTGTGGAAAAAAGGGAACACTCTTGCACTGCTGGTGGGAATGTGAATTGGTACAGCCACTATGGAGAACAGTATGGAGGTTCCTTAAAAAACTACAAATAGAACTACCATATGACCCAGCAATCCCACTACTAGGCATATACCCTGAGAAAACCATAATTCAAAAAGAGACATGTACCAAAATGTTCATAGCAGCCCTATTTACAATAGCCCAGAGATGGAAACAACCTAAGTGTCCATCATCCGATGAATGGGTAAAGAAGATGTGGCACATATATACAATGGAATATTACTCAGCCATAAAAAGAAATGAAATTGAGCTATTTGTAATGAGGTGGATGGACCTAGAGTCTGTCATACAGAGTGAAGTAAGTCAGAAAGAGAAAGACAAATACTGTATGCTGACACATATATATGGAATTTAAGAAAAAAAACATGTCATGAAGAACATAGGGGTAAGACAGGAATAAAGACACAGACCTACTAGAGAATGGACTTGAGGATATGGGGAGGGGGAAGGGTAAGCTGTGACAAAGTGAAAGAGCGGCATGGACATATATACACTACCAAACGTAAGGTAGATAGCTAGTGGGAAGCAGCCGCATAGCACAGGGAGATCAGCTCGGTGCTTTGTGACTGCCTGGAGGGGTGGGATAGGGAGGGTGGGAGGGAGACGCAAAAGGGAGGGGATATGGGAACATATGTATATGTATAACTGATTAAATTTGTTATAAAGCAAAATAAAAAAAAATATTTATTTTAAAAAAAAAAAAGATAATCACCAACAGTACCTTAAAATCTAGTAGGTTAAAAAAAAAGTGTGGAGTCCCAGCTATGCATCACGCATTGTGTTAAGCACTGGGGCATAGCTTTGGCTAAAACAGACACAGTTCCTGTCCTTAATGAAGCTTTGAGTGGGGGGAGGGTGGGATGGCAAACGTTAAACAGCTAATCACGCAAACAAATATTACAGTTGAGACCACTTCTGTGAGGGAACAGTCCAGGGTGCTATGTGAGTATATCCAAGGGGAATCTAATCTCACCCAAAGGGACAGGAGTACTTTAATGTGAATAAACTTATCTAAAGCTTAACATCAAATATTGATGTGATAGTATGATTGTCCAAGAAGTTGTTAATTATTATCTGAACAATATTCTATATTTTATCAACAAAGAATGCTACATACTTACAGAAAAAATCCACAGTTCAGGATGGAGTAAAAATAATATAATCTTATTCTTTTTTTATGCTTGAGGGTAGTCAGTTTCCAAAAATTAATGCCATTGGACAAAAGTAGACTGAATCCCCAAAGAGGGAAAAATCATAGCCATTTTTTCTCAAGCAGTAACCATCACAGACTTTGGTCTAGCAAATAAATGTATGATCTGTACTATAAATTACTAACACTTTTCCTCAAATTCATTTATAAAATGCTTACTTAGGGTCATCCTAAACAAAGATATCTGTAAATTAGTACAGAAGTTTTACTATGCTAATTAGATTGTTTAATTGACTTTTAAAATGAGTACATATCGGGGAAGGGATAAATTGGGAGATTGGGATTGACAGAGACACACTACTATATATAAAATAGATAACTAATAAGAATCAGCTGTGTAGCATAGGGACCTCTACTCAATACTCTGTAATGGCCTATATGGGAAAAGAATCTAAAAAAAAAAAGAGTGGATATATGTACATGTATAACTGATTCACTTTGCTGTACACCTGAAACTAACACAACACTGTTAATTAACTATACTCCAATAAAAAATTTTTAAAAAATGAAAAAAAAAAAAAAGAATTTGTCCATTTCTGCCAGGGTTTCCATTTTATTGGCATATAGTTGCTTGTAGTAATCTCTCATGATCCTTTGTATTTCTGCAGTGTCATTTGTTACTTCTCCTTTTTCATGTCTAATTCTGTTGCTTTGAGTCTTCTCCCTTTTTTTCTTGATGAGTCTGGCTAATGGTTTATCAATTATGTTTATCTTCTCAAAGAACCAGCTTTTAGTTTTATTGATGTTTGCTCTCATTTCCTTCATTTCTTTTTCATTTATTTCTGATCTGATTTTCATGATTTCTTTCCTGCTTTTAACTTTGGGGTTTTTTTTTCTTCTTTCTCTAATTGCTTTAGGTGTAAGGTTAGGTTGTTTATTTGAGGTGTTTCTTGAGGTAGGATTGTATTGCTATAAACTTCCCTTTTAGAACTGCTTTTGCTGTATCCCATAGGTTTTGGATCGTTGTGTTTTCATTGTCATTTGTTTCAAGGTATTTTTTGATTTCCTCTTTGATTTCTTCAGTGATCTCTTGGTTATTTAGTAGCATATTGTTTAGCATCCATGTGTTTGTATTTTTTACAGTTTTTTTCTTGTAATTGATATCTAGTCTCATAGGTTTGAGGTCAGAAGAGATACTTAATATGATTTCAGTTTTTTTTAATTTACCAAGGCTTGATTTGTAACCCAAGATATGATCTATCCTGGAGAATGTTCCATGAGCACTTGAGAAGAGAGTATTGTGTTGTTTTTCGATGGAGTGTCCTATAAATATCATTTAAGTCCATCTTGTTTAATGTGTCTTTTGAAGCTTGTGTTTCCTTATTTATTTTCATTTTGGATGATCTGTCCATTGGTGAAAGTGGGTTGTTGAAGTCCCCTACTATGATTGTGTTACTGTCGATTTCCCCTTTTATGGCTGTTAACATTTTCCTTATGTACTGAGGTGCTCCTGTGTTGGGTGCAGAAATATTTACAATTGTTATATCTTCTTCTTGGATTGATCCCTTAATCATTATAGAGTATCCTTCTTTGTCTCTTGTCATAGTCTTTATTTTAAAGTCTATTTTGTCTGATATGAGAATTGCTACTCCAGCTTACTTTCGATTTCCATTTGCATGGAATATCTTTTTCCATCCCCTCACTTTCAGTCTGTATATGTCCCTAGGTCTGAAGTGGGTCTCTTGTAGACAGCATATATACAGGTCTTGTTTTTATATCCATTCAGCCAGTCTGTGTCTTTTGGTGGGAGCATTTAATCCATTTACATTTAAGGTAATTATCGATATGCTTCTGTTACTATTTTTTAAATTGTTTTGGCTTTGTTTTTGTAGGTCTTTTCCTTCTCTTGTGTTTTCTGCCTAGAGAAGTTCCTTTAGCATTTGTGGTAAAGCTTTGCCTTTCTCTCTCCCTCCTGTCTTCCTGTTCTCCCTTTCTCCTGCCCACCGTTTTATATGTATATAATTGTTTACACATTATATGTCTCACACTATTCTGAATGCTTGAACATATAGACAGAAGACAAGTTTCCTGCGCCCAAGTGTTCTATTTTCTAGAAGAAAGCTTACTAATTGGAGAGTTTATAGTCTGTTTTACTCTCGTCATCATTCTAATTCCTTAAAGTAATGCTCTCAAACCTCAATGTGCATGAGAATCACTTGGAGAGTTTGTTTAAAAATGTAGTCTCTTAGTTTAAGAAACATTGAACTAAGTGAGAGTCAAGAGAAGTGGCAGCTCTTTCCCATTTCGCCTGTGTGTCCTTGGAGGGATTGTTTGGCTTCCCTGAGTCTCAGAAACCTCTAGCTCCATGGTTCCATTTTGCAGAAAAAGAAACTAAGAGCCCTTTGTGTTTCTATAAAGATCTTATATTTTTCATGTCTTCTCCTAGCAATGTCTGTTCTAAAGAACTGTTGGTTAATATTAATTAACAAGGTGATAAGTACTTAGAGACTTAAAAAAGTAGATATAATGCATTTAATGCTCTATCAGTACACTGAGAATTAGAAAAGGCCAGTTAACATCTTGACAGCTTTTATTTTTTAGTGAGGCAGTTTTCCAGGATTAAGTAAACTGATTTGGAAAGGCCTAGGTCCAATTGTAGACATTTAGCTACTTCTGTTTCCCTCACAAGTTAGCTTGGATTCCTTTTCTATGTTCCCTGGAGATCTGAACTCAAGTAAGAAATAAGTGTTGGCCTGAAAGTTTCCCTGCTCATTTACATGGAAACCTTTTTTAGAGATGCTGAACTGACCCCCACCACCCAGACTATCGAAATATGTTTCTTTATTGCATATGGCACCATTATAATGAAACCAAAGGCACCACTAATGGATTGATACCATCAGTAAAGCCTCTTATTTTACTGAGGTCTTTCTTTTCAAGCCTAAGCTGAAGGTCAATTAGGACAATGATGGAAGGCAGTTAATTTCCTGTTTATAAATACAGACTAGGAAATGCAGTATTGATTGCTGCATTTCAAGGAGGGGACAACTTCTCTCATCTGCGGGCAGTCCGGGATGATGTAATTTATAAGAGAGTACAGTGTTGCTGCATATGTCAAGTGAACAATGATTTATTGGACCAAGACCACATTAGGGCTATGAGTCTGGAATATAGGAAATAGAGTCCCTGCCTTGTAAGAGCTTAAAAAATTTAGGCATCAAATCAAGACCCAGACATATTAAAATATTTAGAAATCATTTTCATAATTGTAGAGAACCTAAATGTTTATGGAGTTCAAAGAAGGGAAAGATCCATTAGATCATAGGCATTGCAATAGAATTCACAGTAGAAATGGGATATGACCAGGACTCTGAAGAATGGGAAAGGTAAGGGGTACAGTCTCAATAATACATGCCACAGACAGATCAGAAGGGTATGGTGTGGAGAGTCTTAACCAGAATGTGTGGGGACAGTATTACTAAATGAGTGAATAGCTATTCTGGGGATTATTATCTCTAAGTCTGTTCATTCCATAGTCTGAAATGATTAAGCCAAAGGATTGCTCAGTCAAGGACACCACAGCCCCAGATTTCAAATTAAGAAATAGTTCATGATAGCACTTCCTGCAGTGTGCTCTATAGGATGTTAAAAGATGGCTTATGAAAAGGAGATCCCTAGCCAAATAAGTTTTCAAAAACACTGGGATAAATAAAATTAAACTGATTACTTTTTGATTACAGGCTTCTCAGAATCTTGAACAAAGCTACCATAACTTTGTCATTCTCTAAGAAGTTAATAGAGTATATAGCATTTCCCAAGATGATCTGGCCACAGAAAGAAGGAAATTAATTAAATGTGTTGGATATTTACACACAAATATATAAACAGATAGATAGATAGGAGGATGAGTAATAAGTAGGTAGGTAGGTGGGTAGATATATAGAGATACAGATTTTATTTTTCCAGAGCATCTCATAGAGGAAGTGTTTCCAGAGCATAGTTTGGGAAGGACTCACAAAAACAGGTGGTTTTTTTTGTTTGTCTGTTTGTTTTTTAATTAGGCTTTTACCTTTCAGTGTGAGGTTTTGCCAATGTCCAGATTATTCATTTCTTATGACAGCTATTCCCCTTCATAATGTCAATTCTAAGAAGCATATGAAAATGTCAGAATAAATAGCATAAGATGTGCATTGCATTCTCAAAAACATATTTTTAATAGTAAAGAAAAATTACATATTCTTAGGTAATTTGATGTATCTGGTCTTTCTTGTCTAGTTAACCCAACAAATGTCAAAGTGAACATCCAATTCTCATAGGAGTTTCTGTAACAGGATAACATTACTAGAAATTCTGGAAGAAAGAAAATAAGAGCTTTCTGTTACTATTAAATGAGAGTAAACTTTAATAGGACAACCAACCAGCTAAAATAAAACAATTTTGATTTTTGACCAAGACAGCTATAATGAAATCCAATCCAATTTTCTTAGGAAAGAAAGCCTCCATCCTACAAGTTATTTTTCATATATGAGATATTGTTAGGAATTTATTTTTGTCATATGTTTTCACTCTTTTTTTCTTGGTCCTTTGCCCTCTGATGCCCCAGGAAAGACAAGGACTCTACTCTGAAGTTAATTTTCGCAATCTCATTTCAAACAATTAAATCTCAAGACCTTTATGGCAATATTACTCAAGGGGCAGTAAACCTTTGGGGAGGGAGTCATGGAGTGGGAATCCTACACTTACTCGTTTGACTTTCTTCTCTTGAAAATATCCTTTGTGATTGACCAAGTGCACTTTTTATCTCCTTCATTCCTGGATAAATCAATTTTGCATTGTCCTTAGAGCTCTATATTAAATCAAGAAAGTTTAAACCCTAATCATACCTTGAGACCTAGAGCTTCCTATCTATATAGATTTTACAGATATTACAGATGTAGGCCATGGGTAGAATATGGGTGAAGGACGAAATATGTGAAAAGCTGCATATAATAGAATAGCATCATGCATGAATTTTATATAGCCATGTTCAATTATCTGACACAGAGGGAGAGAGACAGGGTTGTGAGAGGAGGGGGTGAGAAGAGGGAAATGACCAAATGTTCCATATTCCTCCCCATGTTCAAATGAGACCTTGGCCTTTGTAGTCCCATGGATACAGCCAGAATGCAGATAGAAATAAAACAAGCCAATTCTGAACTTTTATATTTCTAAGAGTCCAGCTCCTGGCTTTAAGGGACAATTAAGAAAAAAATTTCAGAGTTAACTTAGACTGTGTATGTGTATATTTTATATTTTCCCTTTATCTGCTCTCTTCCCTACCCTACTTAAGATGCTGAAATTCATAGGATTACCTAACTTTAGAACTGAAAGAAACCACGGAGATTATTTAGCTTAACCATCCTTATTTGCTGTTAGGAAAATCAAGACCCAAAGAGAGGAAATGAATTAAGTTTACTGAATTTGAGAAGGGCAGATAAAATTTTGGTCCCTTTAATTCTAATGTAGTATCTTTTCCACTGTGTTTAGAAATCAGATAACTATGCTTGTTAGAATTTTGCATAAAGGGAGATTAAGTGGACTTTGAGTGGCTGGGTGTAGGGGTGGCATCAGAGACAGTAGTGAGGAATGTTTTATGAATAAAACACAAGTGTTTAGAATATAGACCCTTTTCTTTATTTTTACAGTAATATTCTCAAAGGAAAGAAGGCTATAATGTAATTTTTAGGCTATGAGCTTATGCAGAATTGTTCAGAATAGACAATTTTGATTAATATGAATTCTGATTAATTATATCCTGATTCATCAAGAGTTTATTATTTTTGAGAAAAATTAGCCTTGAAGTAAGCCCATTCTCTCTTCTTTCAAATGCTTCCGTATACTTGGAAAGATTCACACTTTGGAAAAATGTGACCATCCCTGGGAATCATCAGAGTAAAACATGATTAACAGCAGCAAAGAAAAGGTGTTAACTTTTCCCAAAGAATTTCTCTTGAGGGGCCGATATACAGTTCTTGGTTCTCTAGCAAATGACCAATTTGTAATAAGGGTCAATGACCATTAGACTTTGAGGTATAATTTTTCACCTGAACTGTATATTTCTTGGGATGAATTTACATGGAGATGGTGTGGTTTGCATTGAGGTCAGTGCAGTGTTTACTAGAGGAAACAACAAGGAAGAAATGAGATCTTTGTTTTCCACATCCCAAAAGCACATGACCTTAACATGAGTCACTCAACTTGTCTGTGTTTCACTTCCTCCACCCAAAATGAGTGTAATAAAAACTGCTTAGCAGATGATGATGATGATGGTAGGTAAATTTCAGCTACCCTTATTATGTGCTAGGTACTGTGCTAAACACTTTATATGTACTGTCTTATTTAAAATTCACATCAGGGCTTCCCTGGTGGCGCAGTGGTTGAGAGTCCGCCTGCCGATGCAGGGGACACGGGTTCGTTCCCCGGTCCGGGAGGATCCCACGTGCCGCGGAGCGGCTGGGCCCGTGAGCCATGGCCGCTGAGCCTGCGTGTCCGGAGCCTGTGCTCCGCAGCGGGAGAGGCCACAGCAGTGAGAGGCCCGCGTACCGCAAAAAAAAAAATAAATAAATAAAATAAAATAAAATAAAATTCACATCAGATGTACGAAATAGCTACTACTATGATACTCATTTTAGAGATAAGGAAACTAAGACTAAGAAAATTTGTATAGTTTTCCCCCAGATCATACCACTGGTAAGTGGAAGAACCAGATTTGAATCTATGTTCCCAACCACCATTTTATACACAAAAGCATTTTGAGAATAGACATATACAGAAATATAGGGAATTTTTTCTTGGTTGCATTCTTAAATACTCTTGTAGAAATCAAAGCAGTGGCAGGAAAGAGTACTTGATTAACCAGATCCCTTTTTTTAGAAGCAAACTGGGAATAATGCTTTAATTCCTTCCCCAGCTATCTTTTCCCACTGAGCAAATATGGCTTGTACAACACATCACAGTTCATGAATGTTCCATGTTATATTTGTCAAATAATGTAATGACATTTAGGAGTAGGCAGAATGTAGCAGAGGTGTTTTGGCCCCCAAATAATTAAAGTCTTCTGTATTGCTATTGATTTTTTTTAAAGTCAGAGTTCCAACAATTCCCTGGCTCTAACATTAATTATAGCATTTTTCTGCAGTTGAACTGAAATGCTATGTGGGATAAGGTCATTCTGCACATTTCACATTTGTTGAGCTGTATTTAAAGCAGAGTCTCCAGTATCTTAGCTGCAACTTGAGAATAAATTGGATGTTACTGGGTGCTCACCCACAGTGCTGTGACCAGGAAGCGATATGTTTATCAGAAGGAGTCGGGGTTACTACCTGTAGGATCCTCTCTAGGAAATCACCCACCTACCTTTTAACAGGTCAGTGCTTCAAGTGTGTCCTTAGACAGTGCTTCCCAAACTGTAATGTGTATGACAGTCACTGGAGAGCCAGTGAAAATGCAGATGCTAATTCAGTAGGTCTGGGGTGGAGCCAGGTGATGCTGATACTGCTGGTCTACCTAACGTATTTTGAGAATGGAGACAGTAAAGGATACTTCTGTATCCTAGTGGAAGGAATTGATGCAGCATGTCAACTTAGGAAAAAATTGGGAGGCAACTTGCTACAATTAGTTATGGTAACTTTCATAGGAACATTGTGAAATTGGGAAAATTTATGTCTAGACATTTCCTTAAATACAAACATACACTACGTTGCCATCTTTCCTTCTGTAACTCTTATGCCCTGAGTCATGAAGTATTCAAGCTATTTTCCCCCAGAGGCCTCCATGAGCATCTCTTCACCTTTCCCATTTGTCCCATATCTCTAAGACTTCTCCCTCTTCTTTCTCTCTATAACCCACATCAAAAATTAACTGTGACCTGCCCCATACTCTCACAACCTTACCCTCAAGCTGGCACCAATATAATCAGTTCAAAGCCTTGATCCAAAAACAAATAATTCAGAGAAGTTGGATAGAGAGAGATTTTGGGGAGAGGACATTCCTGGGATCCTTGAGATGATGGCACTCAGATACTGGTTACTGTTTGCAGTGACGAGACTGGCTGAGCCCTAGCACTTTCTACAGCAGGTGGTCAGTCCCTTGTACTTGCCCCTCTAGATGCTCAGGCTTCCATGCTAAGCGACATTTTCTTTTTGTTTCAGAAGCTCTTAGTTTGTGTGTGTTTGTAAAGAAAAAGAAAGTAATATACTTACTCCTTTCACTTTGGGACAATGTGTTTCCAATCTCTCATTTCTGTGCAGCCTCCCGAGCTTTTTCTGCAGCCAGCAATGCCCTACACAAGTTGTAGATAACACAGGAAGGCAGCTTAAATTATTTTTCAATATTTTCTGAGAGTGAAAACGCCAAGTCATATATTTTAGTGAACAGATACAACTAAAAAAATTCAGTGTTTCCTTAACTGGGTGGGGAACTACAAGAGAGGACTAAATGACAGAGACAGTCATTTCATCTAGACTCTTGGTAAAGACTCTAGGGAGAGAAAACATTCCAAGAAATAAATATATTTTACCCTTGTCCACAACTAGTTGTTTTCAGAACACTTGACAAACACTAATTAAACTGCCTACTAGCTTTAAGAATAATGAGGACCATAAGGCAGTCAGTTAGCCTGAGTGCTTTCATGGAAAAGCTTTTCGTTCACTTCTGGTGGTTCTGGAGTCATTTACCTATCTCTTCCCACAGTCACTTCAGGACGAGGCAAGGCAGAGAAAATGTATGGCAAATTAAGAGTTTGATTAAGAGTTAACCTTCCTGGGCCAGGCAGGACCTGCATCTGGGATCTCACTAGCTGTGTGGTCTTACATGAAGAACTTCAGATGCCCTAAGATTTGATTTCCTCCTATTTGGAAGAGGGGCTGCTGAGGAGTATAAATCTTATGATGTAGGCAGCACTGATTTCCTTCCAGTCGGTGTGGTGCCCATGATACTTTTGGAGCGCCATAAGAATATTTTAATTTCTTTTAAAATGAGAAGAAAAAATGAAATTTAAAGCCAGAGAAGATATTTTAATATGTAATATGTTCATAACAATGCAGTCATCAAATATAATTTTGAATGCTTTTTATGAAAAAAGGGGCAACAAAGGCAAAAGTGCCTAGGATGCCATAAAGTCACAATGGGCCCTAGTGTATATAAACCACTTAGCACAGTGACTGACACTGGGAAGCATGTTGGGGGTTGGCACACATTTTCTGCCTAGAGCCAGATAATAAATGTTTTAAGTTCTGCAGACCAAGGTGGTCTCTGTTTTTTTGTTACTACTTGAATCTGCTACTATAGTGTGAAAGCACTCATAGATAACGTATATACCAATGGGCATGGCTATACTCCAATAAAACTTTATTTACAACAGGCAGCAGGCTGGATTTGGTTCCTAGGCCTTAGTTTACTGACTCCTGACTTAAACTAATAATTATTGCTGTTATTGAAATGAATTTTAATTTTATGCATTGACTTTTCCATAAACCATCCCTTAGAGAATGTGAACAAGAGGGAGAAGAGATAAGTGATAGCCTTTGGGGTATTCCAGATAGCCAAATAGAAGAACCTCTTAAAGTCTCAGTTATTCAGGACTCATCTCATGAGAACAAGTCATCACATTTTTCTGCACTGTACAAAAGAAATAAGTCAAGCATGAGATAACAGAATGCTGTGGTCACACCTCGATGTTCTCAGAGACCCCCTTGTATGGAAAAATGAAGCACTCACAAAGCAAACAATCTCTTTTGAGGATCAACATGTGTACTTATACATATCCATAAACAGAAATTGCATATGGCAATGTACCTAGTTATGCTCTGCAACTCTCCGTTGAAATTTGAAGCTGTAGAACGTCTCTCCCTGTGATTCCTGGGCCCAATCAGGCAGTTGCCTAAAGACAGATGATATTTAATAATTATGTAGGGGGAGCAAAAAGCTCTTCCCAAAGACTAAGCCTCAGCTCAGTACAAAGAACCATGAGCCCCTGAAGAGGTGGGCATGACCCCATGCATTAACGGTCTGTACATGACTGGAGAGGAAAGCCCTCTTCAGTCTCCTGAAGCCAGAACTTTAGTTCTCATTAACTTTGGCCTAGGAAACAAATAGCTAAATTGGTTGGCTGTGTATATAAAATAGTGGCTCCTAGAAGTAAGAGGAAAGAGAAAGACATAGCCTGTAGTGTTACAGAATGCAAGTTCCTGTGCCCAACGCACAATGAGGCCAAACAAACTGAAACGTCAGAGTTTGGAGCAGAGAAAGGTTTATTGCAGGGCCATGCAAGGAGATGGGTGGCTTCTGCCCCCAAAACCCCGAAATCTCCAAAGGGTTTCAGCAAAGCACTTTTACAGGAGGCTTTTTTTTTTTTTTTTTTGAGGTACGCGGGCCTCTCACTGTTGTGGCCTCTCCCATTGTGGAGCACAGGCTCCGGACATGCAGGCTCAGCGGCCATGGCTCACGGGCCTAGCCGCTCCGCGGCACGTGGGATCTTCCCGGACCGGGGCATGAACCCGTGTCCCCTACATTGGCAGGCGGACTCTCAACCACTGCGCCACCAGGGAAGCCCTCAACAAAGCACCTTTAAAGTCAAGGTGAAGGAGGGGCATGGTTGGTTGTTGCAGACTTTCCGGCATAGGAATCCTTTGTTCTTACAGCTGTCCACATAGGTTAGGTCATGATGTTCCTTTAAACCTCCAACAAGACAAGTGTTATTCTCTGTTCTGCAACTTTTTATCTCTATATGAATGGACTCGTACTGGTAAAGGTCAGAGCGCGAGATTAGGCTCTCCTGTATATTTCAGGCTACAGGCAACATTCTTTTACAGAAGGTGCGGAGCCAGCATGACTAAGCACAGGCAGCAAAGCGCAAAGGTTAAAGCAAAAGGAACAGATCTAATATGGAATCAGATTTGTTCTTCCCTATTAGTAGGAGTAAATTTGGACCCAAATCCAGAGTCTGCTACTTATTTTCTCTATGGTGTTAGGAAGGTTGTTTTCATTTAAGTCTCAGTTTTTGTGATGATCAAAGTAGGGTTAAAAATACCTATTTATACACTGTGCATGGCAACTGAGAGGATTAACTGAGATTTTACATGTAAAGACCCTATATCATTGATAGACATGAAATAGGTGCTCAATGAATGCTTACATTTTAATTCCTGTTAGAAGTAGGAATAATCACTCCTGGGAATAATGGCGGCAGAGAAGGGAGGACCTAGAAAGCATAGGCGCTAAAACTTTGGGCTCTAGAATTTAAACTTTCCCTCTGTTCAATCGTTAGCTGTATTATATTGCACATTTTTCTGATCTTGAGTTTCCTCATCTGAAAAATGGGCATAAATAGAATATACTTCCTAAGGCTGTTGGGAATATTAAATATGGTAATGCATATGAAACTTGGCATACTGCTTAGCATAGGGCAAAATGCTGGCATATTGTAGAGCTTTATCCTCTTCTTCCTTATCACCATCATTATTGCTTAGTATGAGGCATGTGTTTGGGGGTCCTCTTAGACATATTGTGACCTATAAGAGCACATGAATCTTCTTAAAACTGTGTGTACCAGAGCTTGTTTCTTCGTTTTTATTTTTTGTCCATATGTGCATTTTTCTGGAGTAAAGTTTCATAGCTTTTATTTGCTTCTCAGAGGGATCCACAACCCAAATGGCTTTACAGGCCACGTCGTTAGACAAACAGTCCATATGCTTTGAGGACATCTTTTGTAGCCTGAATTATAATTGCTTATGGTGATAATCCAAGTTATCAAGAGCTTGTCCCCTTAAATTAGTGTACCATATTTAAGGAGATAACCAAAACTGTATGGTAATATATTTTAGTGAGATTTCCAGATACTAAAGAATTGATTTTCATATGAAAGGATGAAATTAAAGATGTGAGTTTCAATACTTGGGAAAATCAATATATGTGAAATAACTTATTCCTTAATGATTCTGGGTAGTGATCACCCAGTTATGGTAAAAAAAGAACATGCAGTAGCTAATATGTATTTACCATTTTGCAGGTAATTTTCTAAAGAGTAGCTTATGTGTATTATGCCATTTAGTCCTCTCCATAACCCCAGGATAATTCATAATTATTCCTGATTTCTTAATTGGTTCAGTCCTTTCACGGGTTGGTATCAAGTGACACCTAGACATCCTTTTGGTGGGGACTGAAAGCAGCTGCAAAAACAGAAATGATTCTATTAGCTATTGCTAGTAATGAGCACTTGACTCACTTGCTGTAAGGAGAGATGCTGTGAGTACCAGCTCTGTAGAAAAACACATTCAGAGAAGTATGGACATGGCAGTTCAAGCGGAGGTCTCTAATGCCGCTAGTTCTGGAGTCTTCCAAGTTCATATTGGTTTAATAAATTCAGAAAGTATGCTGGTTATAAAGAGAGGCATATTTTCTGAAGTAATCAGCTTTTACCAGGGAATTACCTATAAATTACATACAGTACTTCCAAGCCAGGCTAGGGAGCTGAGAGCCTATGGAAAAGAAATTGGTGTATATGGGGAAATAGCCTCTTGCTGGATGTGAACGAGCTCTCTCCAAATTCAAATTCATTTATTTCTTGAGCACCTTGTAAGAAAGAGAAAATACGAAAATACTTGTATGCTCACCATGAACTTCTCAGCTCACTTCTGGGATATTATTTGAAAAGAATATTAAAATAGAAGATTTATTCCACAGGCTATGTCTCTAATTAACTGAATGATTACTATACAACTCATAAAGTGACTGATGTTTTGAGTTTTTTTTCTATCATTTCTTTTGGTCTGAATTTTCTCAAAAAGACATTTTTGCCAAGTTACAAATTTGTATTGTATCAAAACATTTGAACATGAACCAACATAGAGTATCTCA
This sequence comes from Hyperoodon ampullatus, assembly GCF_949752795.1. Classification (NCBI taxonomy): domain Eukaryota; kingdom Metazoa; phylum Chordata; class Mammalia; order Artiodactyla; family Ziphiidae; genus Hyperoodon; species Hyperoodon ampullatus. The sequence goes on along the minus strand of NC_136917.1, from coordinate 42,437,541 downwards.
AAACAATCATAATAAGGATTAATTTGATTCAAATTGTGTTCATCTGTAGCAATGTTAAATGTTGCATTAGAGTTTTTTACTCTAGTGTAAGAAGCAACAGTTTGCCTTACTTAAGGAAATGTTTGAAGGATATTGGGTAAATTACTAAATTAAAAGAAAAGCTTAACAACTTAAGTCTAGAGAAATGCAGGAGCTAGATTATTTCTGGGGAGCTCAGTAAAAAACCCTAAACCTTATTTTCTGGATACTGAATCTGAAGAGCTCAGCTCTTCAAATTTAAATTCCTCAAACAGGGAATTAATTGGGTGATATTAAGTGGGTGACTTCTTGCCCATTGTTAAGGTATGAGTATCAGTATGATAGACAAACACAGTAGGACCTGCATGGGATGAAAGAGAGACTATTCTTTAGAAGAGAGAGATTTTAAAGACATAATTAAATAGAGATATACCATATTCATGGACTGGAAAACTCAATATTATTGTAATGCCATTTCTCCTCAAGTTGATCTGTGGTTTTAATGCAATCATAATCAGAATGACAGAGGCTTTTTTTGTATTTGTTTATAGAAACTGACACATTTTTGAAATTTATATGAAAATGCATAGGAGTAAGAATAGCCAAGATAATCTTGAAAAAGAAAAAAGTTGAAGAGCTCATTTTACCTAATTTAAAATAAAACTATAGAATCAAGACAGTATAATGTTAGCAAAACAATTGACAAATTGAATGATAGTACAGAATAGAAAATCCCAAAATTGACTCAATCGTATATAGTCAACACATAAACAGTCAATTGATTTTTGACAAGGGTGTCAAGGCAATTTGATTGGAGAAAAGAAAGTTTTTTCTACAAATGGTACTGAAAAAACAACTTTTTTTTTTAAAAAGGAACTTCAGTCCCTACCTTGTAGTACACACAAAATTAATTTGAAATGGATCATAGACTAAAAATTAAAAGCTACAACTGTTAAACTTCTAGAAGAAAACATACAAGATTATCTTCATGAGTTGGGGATAGGTAAAGATTTCTTAGGATATAAAAAGTACCCAACATACAAGAGTAAATGATTAATTGGACTTTATCAAAATAAAAACTTGCACCTATCAGAAGACACCATTAAGAAAATGAAAGAGCAAGCGTGAGACTTAGATAAAATATTTTCAATACATTTATTTTAGAAAGGGTTTATATCAATAATATATAAAGAATGGCTACAGTTAACAATAAAAGACAACTCAATAAAAAATAGGTAAAAGACTTAAATAAATGTTGCACAAAAGAAAGTTTATGAATAGCCAATAAACACATGGAAAGGTCCTTAACATCATTAGTCACTAGGGATATCCAAATTAAAACACCCATGAGATAGTATTCCACACATCCTAGATGGCTAAAATTAAAAGATTGATTACACCATTTGTTAAGGGTATGCAGTAAGTAGAACTATCACATGGTGCTGAGAATGTAAATATCAAACCACATAGCAGAATTGTTTTGTATTTTCCTATAAAGTTAAATATATACTTACTCTATACACAGAAATTCTGCTTCTAAGTAGCTAAGAGAAATTAAAATACATGTTCACACGGTGCTTTTAAAATAATATTTATAGCAGCTTTTTCATAATAACTGAAAAGCAGAAGTGATCAAATATTCATCAACAAAAGAATGGATTTATTGTTGTATATCTATATACTCAGTAATTAAAAAAAAATACTGAACTTCTGACAAACATAACAATGCAGATGACTCTAAAAAAATATTAAGTTGAGTGTAAGAAACCAGACACAAAATAGTATATAATGGATGATTCCATTTATAAGAATTTTAAGAACAGGCAAAACTAATCTATGTGATAGAAATCAGAACATTGTTTGTCTGTAGGATGTAGGAATTGACTGAAAGTTAAACCTGGGGACTTTGGGAGTGAGAGTTTTCACTGAGATGGTAGCTTCATGAGTCTGTATGTTTGTCAAAATGTGTTAAATTACAAATTTATAATTTCTGCATTTCACTGTATATAAGTGTTCTTGTAATAAAAAAAGAAAAGAAAATGGTTGGTAGGATTCAAATAAAGTCATCTAATATCATGAACTTCGCTTACTCAGTGCTTAAATTGGATAATTCCAACTAGGAAGACCCAACTAAGATCTCATTGAAGATTTGAGTGACTGTTTCTGCCATTTCCTCCCCTTAGCAGAAACTTTGCAGCACTTATTAGCACCTTTACTTAAAGTTTTTTTTTTTTTTTTTAGGTTTTTACAGTTTTTTTCTGTCCAAATAATGTTAAATTCCTTGGGAGTATCATCTACATCGGTGCTTCTCAAACTTTAATATGCACAAGAATTACCCAGGGACTTTATTAAATTACAGATTTTCAGGTGTTATCTTGCAGATACTCATTAGAATTGGCCTTGAGCTGAGGAATCTGTATTTTTAAGTAGCATTCCAGGTGACGGTCTGCTCACCACCTTGTAAGAAACACTGATCTATATCACATTTGAACCATTTCTGTCATATCCACAAGGCTTTGAGTGCTATGTGCTAAGAAATAAGCTGTTTAATAAATAAACTAGATGAGTTTGAATCTCTCGGACACCAGTTTTCAACTGTGGGTAGATATTTTTTGTTGTTTTTTGTATTAGAAACTTCATGCACGTTCTAGGAACAACCCCAGATTTTTCCCAGCTTCTTCAGTTTTCAGATGTGAAAACTGAGGCCCAGAGAGCAACAGTGACTTTCCCAAGGTCTTTTAGCTAGCGAGAGCTACATGGAGGCTGGAACTCACATCTCCTGACTTAATCTAACTCAGTTCTCCCTATCACACCACGGTTTTGTCAAGATCAGAAAGTGCACTGGTTCTCACATGGGGGTCATTTTGTCCCCCAAGGGATATTTGGCAATGTCCAAATATATTTTTGGTCATCTCAATTAGGGGAGGGATGGGGGAGCGGTATGTGGTAGCTATTTAGTGGGTTGAGGCCAGGGATGCTGCCAGACACTCTACAGAGTGCAGGACACAGCACAGCCCCTGCCACCAAGAACTGTCAGCCCCCAAATGTCCATAGTACAAGGTGGAAAAACTGTGTGCTGCTAGTCACTGTGGAATTCAGTGCTCCCAGATAACTCTTCTTGGAAATGTTTCAGCCTCGTGCAAGCACCATGTGTCGGGATCTCCCTCAAACACTCTGGAGGCTGCCCTGTGTGCTTTTGTGCTCATCCTGGCTCTAAACCTGAGGCCTGGCTGCAGACACTCCTTTCCTCTAGGCATCTTGGATGGACTCGGCGCTGCCGTGGCAGCCTGTGTCATTTCTTTGACACAGCATTTGCCAGCAGCCAGCCAGGGAGTCCTGAACATGGGCCACCCCAGCCCTGCCAGCAGCTCTCTGGTGGGGCGGGAGCTGCTCCAACTGGTCACAGAAAGAGCAGCCAGCTGGGTTTGAAAGGAAACATTTAACTTGGGTCCTGATTGAAGCAGAAACCAGTTTAGAGATGTGCCCTCTCTAATTTGAGATTTTTTAAAGGAAAATTGGGGTAACAGGTAGGAAGAGAACCTCATAACTCAGGATATAAGGAAGGAGGGATGCTCAGTGTGTGCCCAGAGTCCATTTGGCCTAGGTTTGCTGTGCTGTTAGGGTAGCATTAACTTGATATACACACACTGGGTCTCAGGGTTTTAGTACTTCCAAACCATTTGACCTCAGGACTTTACTAAACTGCTCCAAGTCTTAGTTTCCCCAACTACAAAATACTGATAATAATAGTGCTGATACTAGAGAGTTGTTATAAAGATGAAACAAACTAATGCATGTAGAGAAAGACTGTAGTGTAGTGATCGGTATGCAGTAAGTGCTAAATAAATGATAGCTATTAGCTATGATTTTCCCGCACCATTAACTTGCAAAATGTGCCAGGTTCCACCTGCCTCTGAGAATACAGCAAGCCCCCTTCTTCCTTTTTACACCAATAATATATTGGGCACAGTTTCTCTATGCCTTAATTACTGCAAGCTAGCCTCTCTTCACAGTATCCCCATCAGTTTACCATCCACAAACAGTTCCCTCCCTTGTCCCCACAAATCAGCCTTTCAACTGCAGCCACTGTTGCCCCGACTGTATTCCTTCTTGACTGAGCTGACTTCCCTGGCCCACAAGCCCATTTGGAGGTGTCCCTCCTGTGTCATGGCATGTCTTCAGCATGATGGTGGGGTATGAGCTCTCCCAAGGCTGATGGTATCGGAAGAGGTCAGAGCACATCTGGGATCCACATGGAAGAGGAAGAAAGATCTCTTTGCTGCTCTGTGCCTTCTTTTTTTTTTCTTATGGGCCACAAAGCAGCCCATATCTTATTTAGAAATCTGTTCTGACTAGTTCTATCACCTTATTCCTCTAGCCCGTCTCTTCAAAAGGACTTCAATCCATCCAAAAAATAGGAGGAGACAAGATACTCTATGACTCCCATTTTCTTCCAGTCCCTCCCCCAAGCCAACACTTTTAGCAAGTCCTGCTGTAACAAAGCAAACAGTCCCCAAAATAGCAGAGCTGCAAACAACTCCTGAAGGCCTCTGCAAGAGTGTATATTTCTTTGGCAGCTTCAGGCACCTGACTCAGTATGTCAGTTATGAGGAGACCTGTTTGAATCCTAGAGGATTGGGTTGGGGGCATAGAAAGAGGAGCAGTGAAGCACTTGGTGGAGAAAGTGGCCAAACATGAGAAAGGCAGAAAGAAGGAGAAAAGAAAGATGTGCAGAAGGGGTAGCATATTTCTTGGAGTAGGATGCACTGGGGCTTGAAGGTGAAAATCCCCAGGGATCTGAGTGAGAGTGAGAAAGCAGAGAGGCAATCCATTTGCTTTGTTGTGATTTGCCCTGCCTGAAGGCAGCAGTCAGCTGTGGCCTCTTCCTCATCACTAAATGCCAGAGAAGGCTTGGCTAGCCCAGGTGTCCATGTGATTTATCAGCAAACCAGTCCAGGAACTGGATCACTTCCAAGTAGTCCCCTGTGTGGCTGGTTCCTGAACTTGGGGTACAGGAAGGCGGTGCAGGATTTGCAGGGATATGCAGGTCTGCCTATCTGTTGGAACCTTCCAGTTACATTTCTGTGGTTTGCATTTTAACACAGTAAAAATGGTTTTGAGTTAGTCTTTGAAAAATTCATAAAATCCATACGATAGTGAAAAGAAAGCATTCCAGATATGAACTAGGTGTGCATAGCCAAAGTGGAAGCAGAATAAAGGTGATAGAAGAGCTGAGAAAGGGAGTGATGAGAAGAGATAAACAATGCAGTAATCATTATTTCTTACCCCTAACATCCAGAAAAACTAAATTCTGGTGTAATCATTATACTCAAACATGGCCATAAGGGGAGTTAAAGTTTATAACTTTTAAAGAGAGGCGGTTGGAATTAATTTTGAGATCAGGGCATAAAAGAACCATATCTTAAGCTGGAAGAAAAAAAAAGAAAAATGCCTTCAAGAAAATAGGGCATATTGTAATGCTTCTGTGGCTAAATGTTGTACATGGGGGAATTGGAGCACAGTGAATAGGAAATCCCCAACTTTTTCAGCAGGATTGTTGTAGGGGAAAATTGTCACCCTAGGGAGAAACCCATCCTGGCAGCTTCATAGAATGATGACTCTGGGAATCCCAATCAAGTACTGTCTGATAGGTAAACTAAATCCTTTTGTTTTAAATATATACATCCAGGCCAGTTGGTGTCACCAATCTAAGTAACAGCTTTGTCCCAAAATAGAACTTAGTACTATGATCTCAGCAGGGATTTCTTTTTTTAGAGAAAGATATTTTAAGGGCCTACAAGAAGGTTTTTTGGAACTTCCAATATCCTTGAACTGCAAGCAACAGCAATTTTAGACATAGAGTGTTAATTCAGTGAACTTAAGAAGAAAAAAAAGTAGAAAATAAAGAAAGGAAACCCATACAATTGTCAGTGCTAAATGAGCTGAAAAGTAGTTTGAGAGAGTGTGTTGGACTCAATTCTTTCTATATTCTGTTTTTACTTTTAAGGAATCCTTCAGTACTGTTGAGCCCCATTGAGTAGAACAGAACCAACAGAATATGGCATTTGTTTAATATGTATATGTTTTTGTGTTATACTATGGTGGAGCCAGTACATTGAACAAAGCAAGTGAGACTCATAAGATGCTATCAAACAGCAAGGTTATTCTCCCAAATGCAATATAACCCATTAGAACCCACTCAGTATACCCAGTGTTTCCCCTGACCTTGGATGAATGTAGGGCAGGCTCCATGGCTTTTCTAGTCACTTTCAGATAATGAGTCATCTGGACAAATCAAATCACAAAAACAATCTCATTTCAGTAATTCCAGGGAAAAGAGGGAAAAGGAGAGAAGAGTCTTCCTTGACCAGTACTATTTTTGTTGGTGCCAGTGTTCTCTGCACTTGGCCTGTGTTATGGGGACTTTATCTCAGGAGGACTTTGTAGGGATCTCTCACTAGCTGTTGCCTTGATACTGACACCTGCCTCTTCCAGGCTGATGGCCATGATTTTCTAAATGTGTGTTTTTCGATTTTTATATTTGTTTGGCAACCATTTATCACAGAACCAATGATATTAACTATAGTTTCTTATTTTCTCTATTCTTGATGGTCTGGCATTTGGGGGCCTTACAGACCCAGGAAGAGACTGTCCCTCCCAAGGCTATTTACAGACCCTTGAACAACACCAAAGTTAGGGGCACCAACCCCTGTACAGTTGAACATCTGCATATAACTCTGGTCGGCCCTCCCTACCCATGGTTCTGCCTCTGCAGACTCAACAGTGGTGACTCATGTAGTACTGTAGTATGTATTTATTGAAAAAAAGCCACATATAAGTGGACCAGTGCAGTTGCAGTTCAAACCCATGTTGTTCAAGGATCAACTGTAATTTATAATGATAACAACAACTTGCCTAGGAGCACAACTTTCACATGCAATCCCAAGTCTATAGTCCCTACCACCTCCTTATCTGACTCTTACACACCAGTTCAATATTTCCCCTGCCCGAAAGCATCCCAGAGCCAGGTATCAGACAAACTGAGGCCACCCCTATAACCCAAAGCCCACTGGAATTATGCAAATAGCCAATCCTAAACTGTTTACTCTGCTTTACTTTGCCTTTCCTGGGGAAAACCCAATAAAGGCTCTGGCCTAGGCTACCCCCTCACTCCTGCTTTTTTCCCTGACCAAACCTGGTGCTTCTCCATATTGCCTTGCATGGTGTGGCCAGCCCCCTTCTCTCAGGAAATAAAAGGAAAAGTTTCTCCTTTCAGTGGCATTGGCCTTTGGTGTCATCACTCAGTCACCTCCAAAGATTAAGCAACTTTGCGGCAATTTGGGTACACATTTTAGAGCACATAGTATTTCACAATTTGAAAAAGCTTTTTTTGGAAAGTGGTTCTGATTACATAATACCTGGACTCAGGATTTCATAGGACGCAGTTTAAAAATATTTAAGAGCAACCAAAAAATGTGGATATGTAGCCATAGACACTTCATCTAAATTTTCTTTTAATGAACGGAACTAATAGTAATGGAGGTAAAATGGGAAGTGAAAATTTACCTTTAAATCACATATTTTCTATGTCATTAGCTGCATAATGCAGTATTTCTCAAAGACTGTTCTCTGGAATAATCATTTCTGTAGACAGTTAACAGATAGTAGAGAAAAAAATAGTATTTTAATCAAATGCTCTTGGAATCTCTGGATCAAACTGCCACCACCATCTAGAGAGTGTAGAAAATAATAAAGAATAGGAAAAAGGGGGAACTACAGGGAATGCTGGGAGAGGCAGCATGGATCAGTGGAGACTTGAGACTGGAGTCTAGGGTTCAAGTGTAAATGTTGCCCTTTACTAGCTCTGTGAACTTTGAGTGTTGAATAGCAATTTTAATCCTCACCTCAACCATCAAGTGGAAATAATGGTTTCTATAGTAACAGCTATGACTACTCCATGGCATATCAGATTTACTTTTGTTATACATCTTTCTTTAATTTCTGAGTGGACCCTCACTGAGATTGATGAGCAATGTACGTATATCAGGAATATGAGTGGGCTCCCTTCCTCAAGCCAGGAGGTGGCTTCAGCCACAGGTCCTGAGGATGGTCACTGGTGATGTCAACCCTCTTCCAGTGAGGTCCTTATGAGATCAGGTAGCTGTGCAGGCAGCTCCGCTCCCTCACTGCTACCCTCAGCCACAGAAATTTTGTGGAAGCTCCCAAGACTACTGAGGTGAGCTTCAGCCCTGATAGGGATCTATGTAGCCACCCATTGGAAACCTGTCCCCTGAGGTATCTGTGTTCAAGCCATTCACAGGAACTGCAGTCCTCCAACCACCCTTCCGCATCTTGCTCAGTCGCTCTCCACTTGCCATCCTTGGGAGCAGAGAGCTACCACCTGTTAGTCCTTTCTGGTAATCCAGCCAGCTCCTCAATGATCTTTAGCCTGAGAGTCAAATCCCCCCAACTCAAGTGTTTTATTCGATCTTCTCAGTGTGGAGAGAGAGAAAAAAAAATTTTAATAAAATTTTACATTAAAAAAACAACTTTAAAGATTCTTCTTAAAAAATGCATGATGGAGCTAAGCAGCTATGTCCCTGTCAGGATCTGCACTCTCTCCAGGCCTCCACCTGTGGGTCCATTTCCTTCATTAAATTCACCCACCCAGCCTCTTTGGGCATTTGATTTGGGGACCCCTGCCTTTGACTTTAAAGCACTAAGACCTGAGGAGGATGCACTCCTTTTGCTTACATCCCTTGTAGTATCTTACTCAAGCTCACAACTCCAAGAACCCCTACAGCTCCCTTTTCACCCCAACACAATGGCGGAAAAATAGACAAGACAGAAAAGGCACTCAGAAACAGTCAGCCCTGGCTTTTCCAAAAGTCTTGGCATGGCTTCACTCCTCTTCCTTTGTCTAATTGTGTTCTTCTAGAGAAGGTGGAAGGCACAGTTCATGCAAACCACCCACTCATAGGTCACTGACTGATATTATATTAAGTGCCAGAATCTGGTCTCTTGGTTTTCCCAGTGCTCTCCATTAAGTAGTAACCTATTCTGACCCAAATATATGAAGTTGCCATAACTTTAAACCAAAGAAGACACCACCAGCTGCTGTTTTGATGAGTGCAGTGGCCTAGCAGAAGCCCCTGTGGGTGGAAGGGCCAGCCTTCCAGCTATCTTGCCTGATTACTTCTTCTCTACCCCCACTGGGATGGCTGAAGCAACAGCAAGACAATTTGCCGACACAAATACTCTTGGCAGTCAGTAGGGAAGCACCATAAGAGTGCTTTCAACTGTACACAACACTCTGCCGGAATTAGAGAGAATGTACTTGACTGATAGGTAGTAGAAAAATCCAGAGAAAGTAAGGCTTTGATTAAAATTTTGATTCCGTTCTTCTGGGATTCCCTCAGTTTTGTGGTTCTCTTTAGTTGGCGTCTCCTCAAATGGTTTCACACATGATAGCAAAATGGAAGCAGCTGCTCCAGGCGTCACATTTGCATAACACGCATTTACAGCATAAAAGAGCTTCTCTCCCCTCCTCCACTTTGCTTAAAAACCCTGAGCTTCACTCTGATTGGACCAACTTACTTCTGAAGTCCAATATGAGCCAATCACTGTGCAAGGGGAATCAGATGACCCTGACCAGTTTGAGTCAGTCAGAATCTTCCTTTGGAACTGAGAGAGGAATCAGTTCTACCCAAACTGCACGGCTTCTACCAGCTAAGGTAGGTGGATCATTACCATAACTTCTCTACTAGCTTATTTAGTTAACTAGATTGGAGGGGAGAGAGAACGAAATCAACATTTTCTGAGACTGTACTTTCTCCCAGGAATAATGCTGGGTGCTTTACTCTCCTCTCAATTTCCGCTACTGAAAATCAGTTGTGCTTTTTAGGAAATGCCGAAAGCTAAATCTGAGAAGGTTAAGGAACTTGCTCAGGGTTTAAGAGGCCCATTAGGTATTAACACTCAGATTTTATTGCTTTGAAAGGCCATACTTGCAAAACTTTATGTATGTAAAATGTCACAATATTCCCTGAGAATTGGGTGAGAGGAATACTATCAAGTAATAGAAAGATAGCTTTAAGAGCTAATTCTAGCCCTTCCACTAATAGTGTTATATGAGCCTGTTTTCTTTTGTTTGTTTGTTTGTTTTTTGCGGTACGCGGGCCTCTCACTGTTGTGGCCTCTCCCGTTGTGGAGCACAGGCTCCGGACGCTCAGGCTCGGCGGCCATGGCTCACGGGCCCAGCCGTTCTGCGGCATGTGGGATCTTCCCGGACCGGGGCACGAACCCGTGTCCCCTGCATCGGCAGGTGGACTCTCAGCCACTGCACCACCAGGGAAGCCCCTATGAGCCTGGTTTTGAACATATCTCTAAATCTCTCTCAGCATTGGTTTTGTCATTTGACAAATCGAATACATCATAATAGAATGGATTCCATAATGCTGGGGAGAAGATTAGGATAATGGATATAGTATTGAAGTAAAGGGAAGATCCATAACAAAAATAAGTATTTTTCTCTCACCTAGAATATTGGTGTTTGAAATTTCACTGTGAGGCCCTTATTCCTATAGCCTAAAGTTTCCTCCACTTAAAAAAATGTACACACTCTTAAATTCTGATGCATTAAGCTAAAGCCTCAATCTTTAAAACCTATAAGGACCGGCCAGTAACAAATGGATAAAGAGACACAGGGGTAGACTGTTAGTGGTCAGGGAACTGTGATTATCTGAGCCTGGAGCCTCTTGACCACGTGAAAAGGAAAATGGCTACTCAGCTTTAGCCAATTGTAATCATTTAGGAATTTGAGCCTTTTTGCTAAATCTTACGAGTTTTCAAGAGAAACCCACAATCTGAATGGCTTGGTTTTTGTTTTGTTTTATGTTTTATTTAAAACACTGCCTGCATCCAGAAAACTACATCTGCTGTCACCTAGTTTGAAACTTCTGCTATTATGTGTCTCTTGATCTACATGAGCCTGAGGTTTTCTTATCTACATCTGTCAAGAGAGGGAGATAATAATAGTACCTGCCCTCACGGGAATTTAAAGAAGAATGGAAATGTTTCTACAGTGAAGTTCAGATCCCTTCCAAAGGCACGTTATTTAAAAAGACTGCTAAAGAGGTGTATTTCCTAAAAGCACCTGGGGGGAAGTGGCAAACCTGGGTGCAGAACCCAGGGTGGGGATCCAAGTTCAGCTTTCTCTAATCCCCTTGGTCTCTACTAGCAAGTCTGTGAAGAGGCCCTATGCTTCCTTTTGCCTCTTTTTTTTTTTTTTTTTTTTTTTTTTTGTGGTACGCGGGCCTCTCACTGTTGTGGCCTCTCCCGTTGCGGAGCACAGGCTCCGGATGCACAGGCTCAGCAGCCATGGCTCACGGGCCCAGCCGCTCCGCGGCATATGGGATCCTCCCAGACCGGGGCACGAACCCGTATCCCCTGCATCGGCAGGCGGACTCTCAACCACTGCGCCACCAGGGAGGCCCTGCCTCTTTAATCCCGACTTATCCCGCGTACCACCTGCTTGGGCCCCCTGCTGGGGCCACTGTGCCTGGTGACTCAGGAGCCACACAGCCCACAGAGCAGGTCATCTGGTCCCAGGCCCCTGAAGGTAGAAACTTTCTCCCTTCCCACTGCCATGCCTAGCCTTCTGACTATTGAGGTTTTAATGAGATGCTGATTGGGGAAATCATGGCTTCTGTGGCACCTGAAATATCAGTCTCTGAACCAAGACCCAATCCAAGGGATGGAAGTATTAGATTCCAGTACTGTGAGGTGAAAGAGATTGTGGAGGTCACCTCAGCCTGAATGATCACAGTGACTGGGGTTCTTGTTGGAGGTTTTCAGAAATTAAAATTCTGAAAGAAATGCCAAAGGTAGAAAAGGCTTAAATCTGCACTTTTTTGATACAGTAAATATGATAACCATGGGCCACATGTAAAGCTATGGAGAGTTTGAAGTGTAGCTTATCTACATCAAGATGTGCTATAAACATAAAATATACACCAGATTTTGAAGTCTTAGCACCAAAGGGGGAAAAAAAAATGTAGGTTACATGATGAAATGATAGTATTTCAGATATAGTCGATTAAATAAAATATTCTTAAATTTAATATCCCATGTTTCTTTTCAATTTGTAATGTGGCTGTTCAAAAATTCCAGATTACATATATGACTTAGACCTGTCTATACAGAGAAATTATTTCAAATGTACTTTTAAATCACGCCACTTCCACTATGCACTCTCTTGTAATTAAGAATAATGTGCTCAATGATACCTAAATAAATAAGTTAAAAGAATATTCTAAAAAAGTAATGTTCTCAATACTTTCTTATGTAATCTTTATAATATACATTACTGTAAGCATCATAAAATTTTATGCAGATATGTATGGCGTCCTATATAAATGCTGTGTATTCCATATTATGGGCAATTTAAGAGATTTTTCAAGGGTATTTTTACTTTTTGGACTTAATTCTCTTTATGCATTGACTTCAGGGATTAACTTCACTCTTGTCCATTTGAAAGAGCACTGTGCTAGATATCAAGAGGCTGTGCTAGAAAGTCTATGAATAATATTTTTTAAATAATGTTACCTGACCCTACAGGCCCACCTTCCAAAATCATGCTCTTGAGCTGTTTTATCCAGTGTTGGGGATGAATTTGAAGTGAGACATACATACACTCTCATACATGGCCTCCTCAGGGCCAAAAACACATGTCACAATGCAGCTACCCTGCATTAATCTCTGTTATCATCAACACAAATCATTTTTTCTAAAACACATGACCTATATATTACATTACTTAATTATCCTTACATGAAGAATCATGCAGCAACATTCTTGTGTGATTGTGTGCCCCTCACCAAAGGAAAACAAAGGATGTCTCGTAACTAATTCTAGCCTTCCCTTTTTTCAAAAGATGACAATGATAATACCTAATAGCATTTCCCTTTTTGCCGTGGCTGCCAGGAAACTTGGAGGAAAATCCAGTCTTCAGTTATAGTAAACTCTCTTGTTAAATTTAACATAAAATCACCTTCTGCTAAAAGGAGTTGGACCTCTCTTTTGACCTTCATATTAACTGTCATGTCTCGGGGCCTCCATGATGTTCAGACCCCCTGCTTTGCCTAATGCTGTTTATATCCCACCTACAAATGTATTTTGTAGGTGAGGTATAACACACAGGTCGAAAAAACCTAGAAAGATGAAATAATTTTCATTTTATATGCCATCACCTCCATTAAAGCCTGGAGCAGAGGGTTGAGAAGGACTCTGAGGCTTTCCCCAACAACACAGGAATCGGTGCCATGACCTATTTATGGCATTTGCTCTGCATTTCAGAGGAGGGGTGGCATCAATCACAACCAAATTTGCCATCCTTGGTTGAATCTATGGCCATGGATTGTGGCAAAAGAAACTTATCCACGGATGAGGTGACCCAGAGGCTCTGGTCTTATCATCACAGTGCTCTAATCAGTATAGACTGACCTGTCAGAGTTGAGGGCAGTTCTATAAGTACTCAAAATAGTCAAGCATTGTTTTCCACTAGAGGAACCCACTTTGCCTGGGCACCTCCTTTCCATTGCTTTATTTTCTCCCTAGTTCTGATTTCAATACTTTGAATGCACATGCCTTACGCTCTAAATTTTAGAATCCCATTCTGGATTCTAAAATTGATCCATCTTTGACACTTACTTCTGTCTCCCTTCATGTTCAGGTCTCATCTCCTCTAGGAGACAGCTAGCTAATGAGGGCAGCCTTTGTGGCTGATTTGCCTTTTTGTTTTTCTACTCCCAACCCCTAGAACATGCATTCAGTGTCAAGCACAGTATGGCATAGTGTTTAATAAGAGTCCAGCCATTAGACTTGGACACACTTGATTTTAAATTTCAGCTTCATCATTTGCCACTTATTTGTCCTTGGGCAAACAACTTGTTTCTGAGACTTAGTTTTATCATCTACATATGTGGATAATAATGGGAACTGCCTCGGGGGTTGTTACAAGCAGTCAGTGTATATTGAATATTTAGCTCATTGTCTGGTATATTGTAAGGGATTGGTAATATTTTTTCATTGTGTTTTATACATATTGTCATCAAATAATGATTGTCGAATCAGTGAACAAAGTGACTATACCTCTCATTGTTTTTTTCTTGATGAAAGTGTCAGATGTTCCTTCCGCCAATTATTTTATCTCAAAACAGGGACAGTAACGCTTGCTCACTAGACTTTGGTAAATAAGAAACTCTGTGTTCTCTTTAGAATAAATATCCTCTCTAAAGTCAAATACAAAGATAATATTGTAAATGAGTGAGATTATAAGTGCTTTTAATCCTCTTTGTATAATTTGAAGAGGTATCAAGAGATAAAAAGAAAAGTAAATTTATAAAATACTTTTCAAAACACTTACATGCATGTTACCAATCTGTCTTCCCTATAAGATAGTGAGTTAGGCAGAGAAGGTAGTATTATCCCTTTAGTCAGTTGGAAAATGTAGACCTACAACGTTTGAATGGTCTAGGACAGAGTTTCTCAACCTCAGCACTTTGAACCAAATAATTCTTTATTGTAGGAGGTTGTCCTTTGCATCATAGTATGTTTAGCAGCAACCCTGGCCTCTGCCCACTAAGTGCTTTTAGCTCCCCCTCTCTCCAATTGTGACAATCAAAACTGTTTCCAGACATTTCCAACTGCCTACTTAGGGAGCAAAATCACCCCTGGTTGAGAACCATTGGTTGAGGGCCATAAAACAGTGAGCAGAAGACCTTGACATAGAAGCCTGCTCTTGTTCCTTCAGTGCTCACAGGAGTAAAATAGGGTGGGGACAAGAAGGCAGAAAGGGTACTGGCATTTGGGCCTGGTGAGCTAGCAGAAGAGATGTGCAGGTGAATAGGAGGAGCGTTTCCCAGGAAAAGAGGATGGGTGGGGAAGGGTTGACTTCATGCAGATGCCACTGAGCAAATGGATAAATGCATTTCTGTTAAAAACTTGGGCTGGAAGTGTTCATATCTTGAGTAGTGTTTTACAGATCTTCAGTGACAGCTAGATGGATATAAGAGGCAGGAGTTTGGGCCTGGAGTTTTATTAACATTTGTACCCACGTATGATGTGAGTGGCCTCTAGAATTTGATGGAAACCGACTCTTAGAAGATTGTCTCAGTCAGTCTAAGTATCCACTCCTGACATCACCATCTAGTTGACCTACTCTGAACCTTCTGGCCCATCCACAGCAGTTTACACCACAACTGCTTTTTGCTCCAGTCTTAGTTTGATGGTTACCAGGTATATTCAAATAGCACAAAAGTTGGGACAGGATTGCTTATTTATCCAGAACTCTATAGCCAGAGACCAGTTAAAGAGACCAGTTAAAGTGATTTCAGAAAGCCTGGTCTAAAGTGTGACTTTTGCAGTCTATTCATTCCCTAAGAAGGATGGTTAGATTACCCCAGCAAGATTTTCATTTGTTCCCTTTTCCCCCCAAGCCCTTCACACCCACCATATAAATTTTTATTAATTTAGAAACCTTATTTCTTTATTTGAACCATTGATTCAACTTGAACCCCTGGTTTGGAGGCACTCTTGAAGGTGCCTAGCTTGGGGTCTTTGGGTGCTGGTCTGTTGTCATGTCCAGTGTTTGTTTTAACTCTCAGCTTCATGAATCAAAGCTATACACTTGGCCCTTCCATAGGCCTTTTATTTACTCCATTCATTCACTTATCCATCTATCCACCCAACAAGAATTTATTAGGTTGTCTACTCTAGGTCAGGCTATAGGCAAGTCCCCACAGTGCTTTGAACCCCATATTAAGCACTGGTTTGGAGAACTGCCTTTGACCTAGGTATATTTCACTTGTTGGATGAAAAATAGAATTGTTTTTCAGTTGTTATAGAGTGACCGCCTCTAGAGTGCTTTTTCTGGATGCTAGGTGTCCTTGGCTTCCTCTGTACTGTGTTCTGCTAGCAGGTCCATTTGGTTTGATTAGAATGATAAGGAGTTTCTTCAAAGCATTCCTGGAACACATATTCTCAGACAGTTGCAACCACTTGTACAGAATAGTATAAAAATTATTTTATTAAATCATTGGGTCTTCATTTTGACCAGCTGTGTGATACTGGGAAAGTAACCTTTCTGTGATGTATTTCATCATCTGTATTATTAGAGAATTGTGGTTAATGATTGCCAAGGCCTTCTGGCTCTAAAATAAATTCTAAATAATTGGAAGAATATTGAGATTTTTAAAATATCTGGGACGTTCTTTCTGATGACCTAAATCTTTAGGATTCTGCAAACACAACTCTGGAGTGAGGTAAGGTCCCTGTTTTAATTCATTGCTTGACATTTTGTATTGTTCTGTTCCGCGCTAACTTTCAGAAGGTCTGCCTGATTTGGGTATTGTTCAGTACTAACAGAAAGGTAAAGTGGAAAGAGCACTGGGTGAGGGGTCAGGAGACTAAATCATGGCTGTAGTCCTGCCACTAACTACTTGTGTGACTCTGGGCAAGTCACACTAGAGCCTTAGCCTCCATTTCTTCTTCTGTTAAAATGGCTAAGTTAGCTTACGTGATCTCTAATGTTCCTTTAGCTCTAAAATTCTTTAGTTTTATATGTAGATATGTTATCACACCAAAACTTGGGTCTGCTCGCCCTTGCACAGTAAAGCCAATCTACTGACACCGGGTTGTGGTGAAAGAAAATGCAGCGTTTATTGTAAAGCACAGTACAAGGAGTCCAGGACAGCTAATGCTCAAAAAGCCCAAACTCCCTGAGCAGAGCATTTTTAAAGGCAACATGAGGGAGAGGAGTCCTATGGTTTGTGATCAGCTCATGCACAATGACTTGGTTTTAGTGATTTGTCAAAGATAATGCATTTATTTAAAAAAATTTGACTGACCTCCTATTATATGTCAGGCATTGTTCCAACAATAAACAAAGCATTGTCCCTCTCTCCATGGAGCTACAATCTAGCTGGGGCACCAGTCATACACAAGTAAATAAAAGTGGAATGTCAGATATTGAGCAGTGCATGGGCATAGATGAAGCGAGGGGTACTCTGTTGCATGGCATGGTCAGGAAAGGCCTCATGAAGGATGTCATGTGTGAGAAAGACCTGAATTAAGTGAAGAAGCCAGCTGTGTCAAGAATTTGGGGGAGATCATTCCAGGCAGGGGGAACAACAAATACAAAGGTCTTGAGGTTGGACCTGTTTGATGTGTTCAGAGCACAAGCAAGAAGGCCAGTGTGGCTGCTGTGAAGTTGTGTTCTTCTGACTTTGCCTCCAAGCCCTTGGACTAGCCTTCAACAGAATTCTTCCTTTTCTTATATACGTGCTTGATATTTAACAGGAATCATCCCAGTGACATTTTAGAAGACAACAAATCTTAGATGTCTGACTGTGAGGGAAAAGGGATCACCCTGAGATTGAGGAAGGAGAATTGTTACAAACTGCAGTTGACACAGGATGCCCATCTTAAATGCTTACAGACTCCTGATGCTCACAAAGGTGGTTCATGTTACCTCTCTTCTTTTGTCTTTGCCCACCAACAGCTGAAAGGAGGGGGAAGTATAGGAATCTTGCAGCTTCATTTCTATGTGTGGTCAACCCCAGAGGGAAGTTCAGGTTCCTCCTTTTCTTCTGTATTTCTTAACCTCTCTCCTGAGAGCAGTAGCCTCTGTAAAGCCCAGTACTTCAGACATGATGTCTGGCAAGTAAAGTATGTTGTTGTGACCCTCAAAATAAGAGCTGAAGGCCACTTCATCCATTTAAACTGAGATGTGCTCTTCTCTACCTGCCACGCTAGCCAGGTTGTTTAAATGTCTGGTTTTGATCTTACTTTAAAAAAAAATAATGGATACAGCAAGCACATTTCTAGGTATTGAATTTCAGTAAAACCCTGTTACTCATTATAGTGTTTCTCTATTTCAAGTTTTCAAAGTGGACATCATCCAGGAGATTAGAACCAGCTTTGGGGCATCTCCACTAACATTTTTACCCACATCAGACAGAGCTTAGAGTACTATAACCCAGACTTTGGAGCTAAATCCAGGCGAGAGAGGGAGTAACCTGATTCCAGTTAGAATGGCTTTCTCTGCCAGGATGTTATTTTGCAGGATTTGAAAGCTTAAATCTATGGCAACAGAAAGAAACTTTGTGAATACTTCCACTAGTCTGAAATTGACATCCCAGAAACCAGGTTTTTCCAACATACAGAAACTAAGTCAGGGGAGTCCCACAAGTCAAGTCTGGACCTAATGGAAATAAGTCCATGAGCTTTAGTCTGGATCCACTAAAGAACTCATTCCCTAGCCCATGACATTATTATGAAAGAAGGGGAAAATCTGAAATAATCCTAGCCTTGAGAATCTCTACCCATAAAGAAGGATTTTTTTTTCCTAAAAAGACGGAGCACGTTAAGGCTAAACCCTCTTTCTACTTTCAACTAAAAGAGGGGAAGTAACAGATAAAACACCTACAGCTTGCCACGTTCTATGCCAGGTGACTTAGATATTTGTTAAATACTCACTACCATCCACCGTGATAGCTTTTTGATTTTTTATACAAGAGCAAACTGAGGTGCAAAATTTAAGCGATTCGCTTAGGTCACATAGGTGATAAAGAGTAGAACTGGCATAAGAGAATGAGTCTTTTTGATACTAAAGTTGTTACTGCCTTGCTCCATAAAAACAGACATTTTAAAATCTGAAGTTAACCTGATGGTGGAGCTGCCTGAACATATATGCAGGAACTGAGCATCCGCATGCTCAGGGAGGTGGAAAGTCAAGCCCAGTTTTAAGACACAAAATGATACAAGCAAGGAGGAAATAACTGCCCCTGGGAGAAGGAGGATCAACAACCCATGGGCACCTCAAAACCATATTCACAGGAGTCTGGATTGGGAAGGAAAAGGACAATGTAAAATGTTACCTTCCTTTCTCAACCGAGCAATGCATAGATCTTGGAGAGCTGACCCTGCATCAGTTACTTTGGATAAATGCCCACCCCTACACTGAGTGACTCTGGTAGACTGCCAACCACCAAAACCCACAAGAGGCCAAAAGGCTTAGAACAGTAACTGGCACAGAGCAAGCAGCATACTCAAGTATCAAGCAGATTCTTATTGGGAAGTACCAGCAAGATATTAGAAGCCAAGGTATCTCCATGCTCCTTTTCTATATCAGAGCATCCATATGACACTGTGAAAAGAGCCTAAGCATTTGATGGACAGCAAGCAGCCTGCCACGTGGCTGACAGGGCAAAACCCACCAAACCAAACAAATGAAGAGGAAATAGGCAGTCTACCCGAAAAAGACATCAGAGTAATGATAGTAAAGATGATCCAAAATCTTCGAAATAGAATGGAGAAAATACAAGAAGCATTTACCTAGGACCTAGAAGAACTAAAGAGCAAACAAACAATGATGAACAACACAATATATGAAATTTAAAATTCTATAGAAGGAATCAATAGCAGAATAACTGAGGCAGATGAACGGATAAGTGACCTGGAAGATAAAATAGTGGAAATAACTACTGCAGAGCACAATAAAGAAAAAAGAATGAAAAGAATTGAGGGAAATCTCAGAGACCTCTGGGACAACATTAAATGCACCAACATTCAAACTCTAGGGGTTCCAGAAGAAGAATAGAAAAGAAAAAAAAAACGGACTGAGAAAATATTTGCAGAGATTATAGTTGAAAAGTTCCCTAATATGGATAAGGAGCTAGTCAACCATATAATCATCTCAATAGATGCAGAAAAAACGTTTGACAAAATTCAACACCCATTTATGACAAAAACCCTTCAAAGACTAGGCATAGAGGAAACTTACCTCAACATAGTAAAGGCCATATATGACAAACCCACAGCCAACATCATTCTCAATGGTGAAAAACTGAAACCATTTCCTCTAAGATCAGGAACAAGACAAGGTTGCCCACTCTCACCACTATTTTTCAACATAGTTTTGGAAGTTTTAGCCACAGCAATCAGAGAAGAAAAAGAAATAAAAGGAACCCAAATTGGAAAAGAAGAAGTAAAACTGTCACTGTTAGCAGGTGACATGATACTATACATAGAGAATCCTAAAGATGCTACCAGAAAACTACGAGAGCTAATCAATGAATTCGGTAAAGTAGCAGGAGACAAAATTAATGCACAGAAATCTCTTGCATTCCTATACACTAATGATGAAAAATCTGAAAGAGAAATTAAGGAAACACTCCCATTTACCACTGCAACAAAAAGAATAAAATACCAAGGAATAAACGTACCTAAGGAGACCAAAAACCTGTATGCAGAAAACTATAAGACACTGATGAAAGAAATTAAAGATGATACAAACAGATGGAGAGATATACCATGTTCTGGCTTGGAAGAATCAACATTGTGAAAATGACTATACTACCCAAAGCAATCTACAGATTCCATGCAGTCCCTATCGAACTACCAATGGCATTTTTCAGAGAACTAGAACAAAAAAGTTCACAATGTGTAGGGAAACACAAAAGACCCCGAATAGCCAAAACAATCTTGAGAAAGAAATACGGAGCTGGAGGAATCAGGCTCCCTGACTTCAGACTATACTACAAAGCTACAGTAATCAAGACAGTATGGTACTGGCACAAAAACAGAAATATAGATCAATGGAACAGGATAGAAAGCCCAGAGATAAACCCATGCACTTACGGTCACCTTATCATTGATAAAGGAGGCAAGAATATACAATGGAGAAAAGACAGCCTCTTCAATAAGTGTTGCTGGGAAAACTGGACAGCTACATTTAAAAGAATGAAATTGGGACACTCCCTAACATCATACACAAAAATAAACTCAGAATGGATTGAAGACCTAAATGTAAGGCCAGACACTATAAAACTCTTAGGGGAAAACATAGGCAGAATGCTCTATGACACAAATCACAGCAAGATCCTTTTTGACCCATCTCCTAGAGAAGTGGAAATAAAAACAAAAATAAACAAATGGTACCTAATGAAACTTTAAAGCTTTTGCACAGCAAAAGAAACCATAAACAAGACGAAAAGACAAACCTCAGAATGGGAGAAAATATTTGCAAATGAAACAACTGACAAAGGGTTAATCTCCAAAATATACAAGCAGCTGATGCCGCTCAATATCAAAAAAAAAACAAGTAACCCAATCCAAAAATGGGCAGAAGACCTCAATAGACATTTGTCCAAAGAAGATATACAGATTGCCAACAAATACATGCAGGGATGCTCAGCATCACTAATCATTAGAGAAATGCAAATCAAAAGTACAGTGAGTTATCACCTCACACCAGTCAGAATGGCCATCATCAAAAAATGTATAAACAGGGCTTCCCTGGTGGTGCAGTGGTTGGGAATCTGCCTGCCAGTGCGGGGGGTGCGGGTTCGAGCCCTGGTCTGGGAGGATCCCATATGCTGCAGAGCAGCTGGGGCTGTGGGCCACAGTTGCTGATCCTGCGCATCTGGAGCGTGTGCTCTGCAACAGGAGAGGCCACGATAGTGGGGGACCCATGCACCACGATGAAGAGTGGCCCCCGCTTTCCGCAGCTAGAGAAAGCCTTCACGCGGAAACAAAGACCCAACACAGCCAAAATAAGTAAGTAAATAAATAAATAAAAATTTTAAAAAATCTACAAACAGTAAATGCTGGAGAGGTTGTGGAGTAAAGGGAACCCTCTTGCACTGTTGGTGGGAATGTAAATTGATACAGCCACTATGGAGAACAGTATGGAGGTTCCTTAAAAAACTAAAAATAGAACTACCATATGACCCAGCAATCCCACTACTGGGCATATACCCTGAGAAAACCATAATTCAAAAAGACACGTGCACCCCAATGTTCATTGCAGCTCTATTTACAGTAGCCTGGACATGGAAGCAACTTAAGTGTCCATCGACAGATGAATGGTTAAAGAAGATGTGGCACATATATATAATGGAATATTACTCAGCCATAAAAAGAAACAAAATTGAGTTATTTGTAGTGAGGTGGATGGGCCTAGAGTCTGTCATACAGAGTGAAGTAAGTCAGAAAGAGAAAAACAAATACCATATGCTAACACATATATATGGAATCTTAAAAAAAAGAAAAAAGTTTTGAAGAACCTATGGGCAGGACAGGAATAAAGATGCAGATGTAGAGAATGGACTTGAGGATATGGGGAGGGGGAAGTGTAAGCTGGGATGAAGTGAGAGAATGGCATGGACATGTGTACACTACCAAACGTAAAATAGATAGCTAGTGGGAAGCAGCCGCATAGCACAGGGAGATCAGCTCGGTGCTTTGTGACCACCTAGAGGGGTGGGATAGGGAGGGTGGGAGGGAGACACAGGAGGGAGGAGATATGGTGACGTATGTATATGTATAGCTGATTCACTTTTTTATGCAGCAGAGACTAACACACCATTGTAAAGCAATTATACTCCAATAAAGATGTTAAAAAATAAATAAATAAAATCTGAAGTTAAGAAAGAAAGTATTGTTACTCCCTAACCTAACATCTTCATTGCATGATTACTTGTTAGGCTGTGTATTTTTTCAAGCTATTCACACTCCCTCTTATTCAACCACTCTGAAATGGCTTTTGTATGTTCCTGGACTAGATCTCATTCTCAGACATATATTAGTTATGGTGGCACAGTATACTCTTTTTTTTTTTTTAAAGCTTGCCCATTATAAGGTATTATATGATAAAAAAAAAAAGGTGGCTTAGATGATAAAAAATGGTGGGAGAATTTTCCTAGCACACTCTGGATGGAATGAATAACACAAGTTAGTTTATGTTGAAGGGGTTCCTTTTACCTGAATTTGGAAATTGTCAGAGGTCATCTTGGTTAAATTAGATTTTAATTCTGAAATATTGTTGCTGGAAGTGTTCCCACTGGCCAATTCATATCTCGTGAATAATAGGATTTGAGCCAGAATTGAAAGTGTGAGGAAAGTGAATGAGGAGTATCTGTCACGTAACCTTTAGGGAAAAAACGTGTTCCTAATACAGAGTTTTACAAGTGCAATAAGTGTTACCGTAATGCATATATCTGTTGTTCCTGAGGAACAAGAGCTCTTTAGATGAATGTTTTCTAGTTAACTTGATGTCTCCTCTGCTATACCTGTTGAGCATGGCCTGAGAGAGACTGTGTTCTTTCTATTCGTATTTTATGCATCTCTTTTATTCTGCCATGTTTTGAGTATAAGAGAAGGAACTCTCTTGCTTGTTAACCTCTCTGATGTACTTGGGCTGTAGAGAATATAGGAAAGAGTGAATCTTTTTCTCTATGTCTTCCTTATACCCAAAGGTCTTAGGGAGAGCCATGAATAAAATAAAGGCAAATCTCTCAAGATCCTTCTATAAGCGCATAGAACAAAAACAGAACATGAAGAAGCACCCTACTTCTAGTTGGCCGCAGTAATTATAAACTCTTAGTGAACTATTCCCCACAAGGTTACATTATATTAAGGGGTTAATTTCCCAGTACCTATGATAGCCCAGATTCCCATCAAGGTCAAGGTTATCATAAGCTCTTTGTAGTTGTGACACAGCTCATTCTTTCCCTATCACATTGTAATCTTAAACCTGGCATCATACTCTGGGAGAGAACCAAAGCGAAGTTCTAACTGGGTGCCTGATAACTCTTAATACTGTTATGTAATGGGGCTTCTCTCTCACGGGAAGCAGAAGTGATTAACAGTCTATGACAATGGTGACTGCTGTTCCCAAGCAAGGGCTAAGAAAGTCTTACGTCTCTCCAAGAGTGTGGTATGGTCACATCTTTAAGGCGTGTGTGGTGGCTGTGGAGATTATGTAATGTGGATGAATCTTTTTTGAAAGTTTCTTTTAATTCAGAGTCATGCTCACTTGCTTTTTTTTTTTTTGCGGTACGCGGGCCTCTCACTGTTAATGGCCTCTCCAGTTGCGGAGCACAGGCTCCGGACGCGCAGGCTCAGCGGCCATGGCTCACGGGCCCAGCCACTCCGTGGCATGTGGAATCTTCCCGGACCGGGGCACGAACCCGTGTCCCCTGTATCGGCAGGCAGACTCTCAACCACTGCGCCACCAGGGAAGCCCCTCACTTGCTTTTTTGATACACTTCTCTTTCTATAAACTGAATTTGGGAATACACTTCTCTATTATTGTATTAGCCAGGATTCCCCTGAGAAACAGGGCCAATAGGATGTGTGAACATATGTATGTATAAAGAGATTGATAATGAGGAATTGGCTCATATGATTATGGAGGCTGACCTGTTTCAAGGTCTGCAGTTGCCAAGCTGGAAACACAGGAGCACCAGTAATGTGCTTCCAGCCTGAAGGCCAGAAGGCTCCGGATCTAAGAAGAGCCATGTTTCAGTTTAAATGTGGAAAAATTCCTACTTACTAGAGAAATGGTCAGCTCTTTTGTGCTATTCAGGCCTTCAACTGATTGGAGGGGGTCTGCCCACGTTAGGGAGGGAAATCTGCTTTACTAGGTCTACCTATTCAAATGTTAATCTCATCCAGAAACACTCTCACAGACACACCCAGAATAGTGTTTGACCAAATATCTGGTCACCCCATTGCCCAGTCAAGGTAATACATAAAATTAACCATCACAACTACTATCCCAAATAAGGTTTAAAAAATGGTTGTGATTGGGTTTGCGATGGGTTTTTAATCTGTTCTGCTGTCTGCTCTTCTTGCCCAGAGAATTACTCCAATTCTGGGTCTCTGAAACTGCTCAGACTATTCAAGATACCCTTCTTAAGGGATGGATGGGGGTATGAGTAATACTGGCATGGTAATTAAAAGGGAATAACAGGTAAATAAAATCCCTTTAACCTGCTTCAGCCCCTTAATATTTGATGATTTAATTCTTTACAGTTGAAATTATTAAAGTACTCTCTTGACCAGAGAGGAAGGCAGACTCCGTTTTGGCAAACCCTGAAACATCCTTCCTCCTTTCCTTTCCTCCTGGATTACTAGCTTTAAGACGTTGGGTGAGTTCTAATCCTTCACTTTGTACTAGGAACTGTAAGAGACAAATTTAGTGGCGAACTCCTTTAGCTTCTTCATAACTGCCCCTTATCTCCTTCATGCTCCATCCTCTTGACACTGGCAGCTCCATTATTGACCCTCTTTCTCCTCCTCTTACCCAAGCCTCTCCAAACGTATCAAATCAAGTAAGTGAAATTGTGTGTTGAAGAGTGTGGCTGCCATAGGAAATCAGAGAAGGCAGTCAGGAAAAGGAAGGAAGAAGGGGATGGATATGGGAGCCAAGGGATTGGGTGATGCATGGTTCAGTGTAGGGTGGTGTTGAGTATTTACAGTGTTCCAGGCTCTGTGGTTAAGCATATCAAATACACACACACAGTCATTAAGGAGGGATAACGTGATCCTCATTATACAGATGTAAAAAGTTCAGGGAAGGTCTGTTGACTAATAAGTGATGGGACCTGAACTCAACACTGGGTCTTTCTGATTCTAAAACTCATGGTCTTGATCACTGCGATCTCTGAATTTGTCTAGGCAAAGAAACTGGGGAGTACATTCCAAAAAAAAAAAAAAAAGATTTAAGTTGTATAAAATCACAGAATCTATTATCAGCAAGTTATTTTTTAAGAAAAAGTTTGAAATTAATTTGAGGTAGCAAATTCATCAAAGTTGTGTCTAGTCCTTTCATGGACGTCTTGTTGGAATTTATCTAAATTAAAATATAAGTTCCCAACATTCCTTCCTTAATACATCCGTTGTCACTGATCAGATAAAGAATAAATATCCAGACTCCTTAGTAGCATCTTCTGCAAGATCTGGTCCCTTCCAACCTGTGTGGATTCAGTTCCTACTTCTCTCCATCTTATGTAGAGATAAGTATGACCCCACTGTAGTCATAGTGGCTTTCTTGGTGTTCCTCAAATGTGCCAGTCTCATCCTCTCTATCCTCAGATCTTCCCATGGCTGGCTCCCTCACTTCATTTGGGTTTCTTCTCAGAGACATCTTCTTGGACCTCCTATCGAAAATTTGCATTCCCCTCCCTCCTCACCCTCTACTGTCTTGTGCTGCCTCTTTCCTGTTCACAGTACTTCATAGCTCTGGCTTGTGTAATCCTCTGAGTAAAAAAAAAAAGTGCAGCCTTTGTTGACTGAGCAGACAGGATTCTCTGAGCGTTCAGCGATTCCCTATGCTATATTCAGTTGTTCCACTGTTTTGAGAACACGTACATGAAACGTGGGAAAAATATTAGGCCTTAGGGGTGCACGCAAGGGAAGTAGCCACAGACACCACCCCTGGATGACTGCTGTTTCTCCTTAGTTTAAAGTAAAGGGTAATTGTGGAAACTGGCCACATATGTGGAAGACTAGGAATACATCCTCTGCCATCCTTTGGAAGGCTAATTTGGACATCAAAGCTTGAACAGAAGGGCTAAATTGATAGGTAACACAGCTCTAGTGCCAGGACAGCACGTATTAGCCTTCCTGTTTCTGAACTTATCCGTCGAAAGCTTTCTCACAAGTATCAAAAAGGCACTGGGGGCTTCCCTGGTGGCGCAGTGGTTGAGAGTCCGCCTGCCGATGCAGGGGATACGGGTTCGTGCCCCGGTCTGGGAGGATCCCACGTGCCGCGGAGCGGCTGGGCCCGTGAGCCATGGCCGCTGAGCCTGCGCGTCCGGAGCCTGTGCTCTGCAACGGGGGTGGCCACAGCAGTGAGAGGCCCGCGTACCGCAAAAAAAAAAAAAAAAAAAAAAAAAAAAAGGCACTGGACCCTTTGAAGCTGTGACTTGAAGTCTCATAAAAGACACTGTCGTGTACAACTGACAACTTGTCCTAATGAAAATAGAGGGAAGGCAGTACAGGTAGCTTCCTCAGGGTGTATACCCTGGTGAAAGGATCTATTTTGGAAGGGATTTTCACAGCATGTGTTTTTAATATCGCTCAGGCCAGTGTCTTAATCAGGCTTTACTGGCGGGGAGTGCTCACCGAGCAGCAGGGATTGCCGCGGTAGGCATTTAATCTGAATGCTTGACGTAGGTCTAATCATATTTCACTTATTTTCCTTTATGTGTCTGCTTAAGATAAATGAGTCCCCTCCTTTATCAACAGTAGCTCAGGATTCATAAGCTCACATTTTTCACCTGGGACAGGGGATGTAGCAACTTGCACTTTATTATCCATCTCTCATTTTCTTCCCGTCAAACAATCGATAAATTCTCTGCCAATGTCTCTTTTTAAAGGTTCCTTACCAGTTTCTGTTTCAGAACAATGTGCTGGCATTGGTTTTTATGCCTAAATCCTCCCCAAATCTGGGTGTACATTTGGAGTGATTTGTAAGAGTTTTTTGCAAGAATGTCTTTAGCAAAACTGTAAGTCACACAAGACGCGCTAATTGCAGCCTCTCTGGGTTGCGGGCACTGGTTCCCAGTGACAGCTGTGATTTGTTGTCCAGAGAGCATCCCCTTCCTGTGCATCATAGAATAAGACTTTTTAAAGTGGAAAAGACCTTAATGATCATACTGTCCATCTACCCATCATGAAGTGGGAGGAAACAGATGCAGAACGGCTAGGCTTATCCAAGTCTGCACTGAGGACTAGTGGAAGGGTCAAGGCTAAGCCCAAGTGCTGTGCTCTTCTCACGATTCCATGGAATGTGCTTACATTTCCTTGCAAACATTCTTTAAGGATAATCTTTAACCCATGTCTCCAGGTACACAGAAATCCCCATGTTGATCTCGCTGTTTTCCTGGATGGCCAGCAAGCACAGTACTAATCTGGGTGAGTGCTACCCAGGGCTTATTGACTTTTCAGCCAGACTTGACTTCATTTGTAATCTTACTTGCAGTTCTTGACAGCTGACAGAAGAGTTTTTATCTAGTCAGTCAAAATTTACTGTCTACCTACTCTGTGTCAGGGATTATGACAGGTAATTGGGATCATAAGACAGCTAAGGTAGTATTCCTGCTGCTAGAAGCTTGCAATCTAGAGAGAGAGAAAAAATAATAATAAGAGAGCATGGTGGAGCATGCCCTGGCTATTACAGCATCTGCTCCGAATTGACTTACACCCACTTTTCACAAGCTACAGCATATCTCGTGGCCAAACCCCTCATAAGTATGTTGGGAAATATAGTCATACATGTGCCCAAAGACATAGAGAGCAGCAGAGTGTTCAAAGCAGTGGCTGCTCTGTCAGCCTATATCCCTCATTGACTTCACCATTAAACCTCTGTGGACATGTAGCTTGGATGAGAAAGAAATCCTTACAATTTGAAGCCACTGGGATTTTGTTGTTGTTACCGTGGTATAACCTAACCTCTTTTGATGGATACACAGGAATTGTCTGATTTAATCCTCTATTTAGAAGATACAGTTATCTTCTAAGTGTTCATATAAGGAGACTGAGACTTAGAAAGGGTACCAGCAAATTAAGTGGTCAAGCCAGAATTCTAACTATGCAATCTGATTCTAGAATTCATATTCTTAGCCAGTATACCATAATGCTGTGTGTATGTATCTGTGTGTTCCAGTTACTGAGGAAAGGTAGTTTCTAAAGGATTCAGGAATATCAAGGATGACTTCTCAAAGAAACTGAGAGGTATGCCCTAAAGGACAAGTAGGAATAAAATCATTTAGAAATAAAGAGAATTAGGCTTATTTCCTGTGTGTATGTGTGGGGGAGGAATTCCCCCTCTTTGGCCAACTGACTCATCCCCAGGAAAATTACAGAGCAAAGAATGCCCATCCATATATTACTACTGGCATCCAGGAAATATAGAATGCTTCACATACCATGGCCTTGGATCTATAAATCATTAAAAGCAACTTTATGAGATGTTATAAAACATAAGTGAGAAATCACAATTCTGACCCACTGAGGCAGCAAAGCAATCTGACAGATATATGTGTCTTATATCCCCCCGTTTCTCACACCCACAGACACTCACACACACATACACACACGCTCTATTCTAACCAATCTTTGAGCTTTAGCTTTGTGATAACTGGGAAGTAATAAGGAGAAGAAAGAAAAACTATATAAGTTGACATCAGTGGTAAAAGGATGAACGTATGAATAAAGTTGAGATTATACAACAACTGACACGAAGGACCAGAAGCTGTGACCCAGACACTGAGGGTTCATCTGGTCCTTACTGTTGTATTGTCACCCAGCTCTGATGATGGCCTGATTTTTAATGCTCCCTGGAAAAGAAGATGAGTAGCTACCTTCCTAGACTATCCCTCAATGTAGTTGACTTGATCACAAAAGACTTCCTGGGTCTAACGCAGCTCTGTCTTCCTTCACGCGACTCCTCCTTCCCCAGGCGTGGTCCTTGATGGGAACAGAACGCTTGCCAGCATCCTCCTCTTATCACTCCACACCAGGTATGGACAAATAATAGAGTTGTCTCTTACCAGGTCCCTCTCAAACCTGCTACCTCTTCCCCCAGCACACATCTCTGAACCCATCGTCTTTACTGATTTCAGGAATTCCAAAGCACATAATGTCATGTCTCCTGAACTGGATTTCTCTTTTCTGGGAACATCAGTGCATGTCTATTACTCTTTAAAAAAAAAAAAAAAAAAAAAACTTGTTAAGGTTAAATTTACACACTTTAAGATTCACACTTTTAAGTGTGATTTCAATGATTTTTGGTAGATTTACTGGTTTGGCCGCTATCACCACATTCCAACTTTAGAGTAGTTCTGTCATCTCAGTAAAATTCCTTAGACCTTTTTACAGTCACTCCTCACTCCTAACCCAAGACTGCCACTAATCTACTCTCTGTGTCTATAAATTTGCCTTGCTGGACATTATATATAAGCAGACTCATACAATAGTGGATTTCTATGTCTGGCTTCGTTCACTTAGCATAATGTTTTTGAGGTTTGTCTGTGTTGCAGCATGGATCATTTTGTTTCTTTTTTATTGCTAAATAGTATTCCATTGCACAGATATAGAATATTTTTTATATTCATCCGTTGGTGGGCATCTGGGTTGTTTCTACTTTTTGGCTATTAAGAATGTTGCTGTAATGGGCACTTATGTTCAAGTCTTTGTGTGAGCATAGGTTTTTTTTTTATCTTGAGCAGATAGCTAAGAGTGGAGTTTCTGAGTCATATGGTAACTCTGTGTTTAACTTTTCAACAGTCAAACCCTTTCTCAAAGTGCCTGCACCACATTGTGTTCCCAGTAGTGGTATATGAGAGTTCCTGTATCTCCACATCCTTGCCACTGTGTGTGTTACTCATGTTTTGTCCTTTAGATGAGAAGCTCCTAGAAGGCAGGGATTCTATCTTCATGGCTCGTCACTTCACATTTAACACGGGGCTGGGCAAACAGTTGTAGCTTAACTGTGCAGCATGGAGTGTGGTAGTGAAGGACTTAAGTTTTGCAGTTAGACCATCGGGGTGTCCGAACAGCAATTTTCTCAACTGTGGAATGGGGCTAACAGTGCCTACCCTCTAGAGTTATCACGAGGATTCATGGATGTGCCAGTCAAGTGCTCTGCCTAGTGCTTATGGAAATGGTAGCTTTATTAGTGTTTTTAATTTGCATTAATGTACACTTTCTGAACAATCTCTAGCTTATTTCTTTTTTGCTCTTACACTCAGACACTTAGTTATAGTTAGTGTACTTGGCCTGGAAGATTGAATAATGAGTGACACAGTATCCCTCATCTCAAGGAATTTGAAGTCGAGAGGAAGGACACAGATGTCAATGGATCGTTGTACTGCCATGTGATAAATGCTATGACAGAGGTGCTCGTAAAGTGTGAGGGCACCTCAGAGAAGAACCCCAGACCCATAAAAGACAGATGACCAGAACCAAAAGGACTGGAGAAAGGGGCAGAAAAGTTGGGAAGAGCATTGCTGGCCAAGGGAGGGACATTTGTGAAGACTCAAAATGGGAAAGAATTTGGGGAAACTGCTAGCCTGCTTTGTGACAGAGTGAAGGGAGACTGACAAGAAATGAGGCTGGAGAAGTGGCAGGTGCCAGATGAAGAAGGTGTTAAATATTACATTAAGGAGGTTGCTCTTTTACCTGTGCTGCTACCATGCTGAGGAGCTACAGAGACGATGGTTCAATATGGGAACGGTGGAGGTGACCATTTATAGATTCAAGACCTTTAATATAGAAAAGTTGGAGCAGTCTCAAAATCTATAACATTCTGGTGGAATATTTCTCAACTTTTTTTTTCTTTATTGCCACCCCTTCCCCTGAGAGCATTTTTAGAACATTTTTCCCCTAATTGTTCCACCCCCCTGCCATGAAATTTTAATTCTACAAATATGCCGTGTACGTACTCTATACATAAGCATACTTGTGCTTTATACATAAAAAGAGTACGATTTTTTTTCACCCTCCCCCAATTACCAGTTTTCACCCGTTGGGGACTGTATCACCTTGGTTGAGAACACTTGCTATAATATTTTGGAATCTGCTCAAGGGCTAGACCTAGGTTTTAACATCTTTGTAATTCCCACAGTACACCTTTCAAAATGCAGCTTTATTTGCAATGAAGACATTCTTACACTTCACAAGTATTTGCTGAGCACGTACGATGAGCCAGGCAATGTTGTAGGATCTGAGAGTATAGCCAACAAAAATCCCATCCCTTCTGAAGCTTGCCTGCTAAAGCAATCTGTGTATAGATACAATTGTTTTACTCTGATCAAAACCAAGTAATGCCTTCCATTGAAACTGCTCCAGCAAGAGCTCATGTTGAGACCTGCTTACTAAAATAGAACCTGGCATTACTTCAAGCTTGAAAATATGCTGATGGAATTAAAAACCTGTTCGATGCTGATGCAGCAAGAAAATGAGAGGAGGAAGAAATAACACTTTCTTTAAATGAGCATAATACTCATTCTCAGCCCTTATCCCACAAGGGCCAGCAGGGCATTCCACAGCACTCAGGATTTTTTTTGACACCTCACTGTTTTTCCAAGCACTAATGGGAAGGCCCTTGGGAGCAGTAGTTACTGTCTTTCATTGGCAATAGCTGGGAGAACTCTTTAGGTCTAGAAAAGGGATCTCTCTGCCACTCCTGGAAAAGGAAACATTTGGAGAGGCTGGCGCCCTGCAGCCATTTCCCTCTGTGGTCCTAACCCCTCGTAGGGACACTGGCAGGGCAATAGTCTCTAGAACTCATGGTAACCACAGATCTCTTGTGCATCCCCAGTTGAAATATATCTCCTCTTCTTCTTGCCTTCCTGCCCAACATGCCTGGCACAGTCCATTTAATGAGAGTTACCTTTTACAAAAGATAAGAAACCTCATGGCTTTCAGGCTGCCTCTGCTTCTTTGCTCTCAAAATCTCTAAGCCACAAAGCCCGAAAACCTATTTGAAATGGTGATGGAAGGGGCTGGGGTCCGGCCTGAGAGATATGAAGAAAGAAACAAATTAATATTTCGGTCTATCATCCTGCCACTCTGAAATCTATTTATTTATTCTAGACTCATCTTGCAGAAAACTGGCCATTTGAAACAACCAACCAAACAGTCTGGCCCAGATAAAGAATAAAAAGCAAATGCCAATATCCTTGGACCAGCCCAGAGGGAGATTCTCCCTAGACTCCACCCACCTCTGCCCCTGCCCCCAGGCCTTGTCTCCCCCAGAAGACCTTACAGGGGACCCCTCTAACTTTGGCCTTGCAAAATAATGGGATTTGCTCCTTGTATGTTTGTGAAAACTCCTGTGTGCTGCGCTGGGGGTAGGCACTATACAGGACAGCAGAGATCCTGCCCTCCCTGGGATGACAGTGGGTCCCTGGTTTCCCACTTCTGTCCCAAGTGTACTATGTAGACTTTGGGACCATTGGCTGGACAGTGCTGGCTCAGTCAAGCCAGCTAGCCAGCTGCTAGAATCTTCATGTTTGCCTTGAAGAGTAAAGTTTTACCATTTGAAGAGGGAAAAAAATGGTCTATTTCTTTCTAATTACCTTGGGAAGGATTGTGACTCTTCTAAATGCCTCTTTTGCATCTTACTGGGAGGGAAGTTTCAAAACGGACCTAAAACTCCTATCTTAATAATACCCACAGCTTCTTATGCACTTAAAGGTGGAATGGTTTTAAATAAGGCTGTTCTCAAGCTGTCTCAATGTGAATACAATCCAGTGTGATGGTTCCAGAGCTATAAAAGAGATTCTAATGTGAGAACATATTTAGTTGGCTACTCTAGTCTGCATTATATTATATTTTGGAAATAGAGGCTAATCATAATAATTGACACTATTTGAAAGACCTTTCCCACCACATACCTTGGGCAGACCTAGGGGCTGGGACGGAAAGTGGAAAAATGAAGTGATGAGGCACAAGAGTGGGAAGAGTCTATAAATGGAAGAAATGAAAGGCATTTGGCAAGTTGGTAGTGAGTTTCTTACAAAAAATGGTATTGACGCAAAGGTTAAACTACTATTACAAAGGAGTTAATTGACTGTTGGATTAAATGAGCATTTCTCAAATGTTGCTGCTTGTATCGCCTTGACTGTTCTTTGGCTATCTGCCACCTGTGTTATAAACAGCTCAGAGGACGGGCTGGAGGGACCGTCCCTCTTTCTCCCTCCCCATGGCTCACAGCACA
Organism: Hyperoodon ampullatus; assembly: GCF_949752795.1. Lineage (NCBI taxonomy): Eukaryota > Metazoa > Chordata > Mammalia > Artiodactyla > Ziphiidae > Hyperoodon > Hyperoodon ampullatus. Next base: position 42,403,949 of record NC_136917.1, on the reverse strand, counting down.
TACTTATGCACACAGTCGGCTTTCCAGAAATAGCAGGTGATTCATTCTGCTCATGGTCCTGGGCATGGGAGGCAGTTGGGTTGTAATAAAAAGCCTTAAGACTCTGGGAAGGTGGAACAAAGGTGTTTGACCATAAGAATGGATGGCGTTAGTCTTGGGGTTGGAGATCACCCTCCCTGTAATCGCTGAGCACACTGACCAAATAAGTGAAAATCAAAGTGGCATTAAGAAATCCAGCAGATGGGGCTTCCCTGGTGGCGCAGTGGTTGAGAGTCCGCCTGCCGATGCAGGGGACACGGGTTCGTGCCCCAGTCTGGGAAGATCCCACATGCCGCAGAGCGGCTAGGCCCGTGAGCCATGGCCACTGAGCCTGTGCTCCGGAGCCTGTGCTCCGCAAGGGGAGAGGCCACAACAGTGAGAGGCCCGCCTACCGCAAAAAAAAAAAAAAAAAAAAAAAGAAATCCAGCAGATAGCTTAAATGTACTATTTTTGCATACATTAGATTGGGTTAGAATAATGAGTAAGAGCATATAGTCTGAATTAGAAAGTGTTGGGTTTAAATTCCTGATTCTGTCATTAACTAGCTGTGTAATCGTGAGTGAGTTACTTACCAGTAAATTTTCTCATGTGTAAAGTAAGGAAAATAATAAGTATCTCATAGGATCATTGAGGAGATGACATGAAATAATATAAGTATAGCATTTAGCATATGACATAGTTTAGATTTTTGATAAAGGTTGATTTTTAAAATAAATCAGTGCAAATGTTTTATAACTTTTTAAAATACAAAAGGTGATTATAGAAAATGATAAAGTACAGATAAAGCAAAAAGAAGAAAATAAAAAGCACTCATATTTTAGGCATGCAAAAATAGTTAACCTTAACATTTAAGATTATGTTTTTGTAGAATTTTTCTCCTAGGAAATTTCCTCTAGAATTTTTCCTGTTAAGTGCATGTATGATTGTATGTGAGTATGTATATGAATATGTATATATAGTTATGTAAGAGTGGCATGAAATATACATATATATTCATTTGTTAATTGTTTTTTCACTTAATAATGGATTATGAATATTCACCTATGTTCTTAAATGTTCCTCTGCAAGAGCTATATCATATTCCATTATAGCATATTTACCCTTTCTACATGGAACTTTTAGTTTCTAAGTTTTCATGTTTTTTTATTTTATAAAATGACACAGTGATGAACAACTCTATAGGCAGATACTTCCACGTTTATATGATTATTTCCTTATGATTATATTCAAGAGGTAGCATGGTAGTTTCAGTAACAATAAAGAAAATGAGATTAAAGCATGAAAAGTACAGAGTATAGTACGTAATCAGCACATAGTAAGTCATCAATAAATACTAAGAATAGGGGATTCATGTGTGTACTGTACGAGGGGAAGGAGATTTATTTGAAATCAGGTTGCTAATTACCCCAAATATAATCTTTTATTTAAAAATATTTAAGAGTTCTTGTTTGTTTGATAAACACATATCACAAAAAATAAACCAGTTTAGTTTACTTATAGATGTAAGTAGGATGTGTTTCTGTTACGGAGTCCAAGCTTGTACTGCCACCACACAACAGGCCAATAAATTGAGAGAGGAGTTGTTGGGGCAAGGAATAGTGACTTTATTTGGAAAGCCAGTCGAAGATGGTGGACTAGCGTCCCAAAGAACCCTCTTACCTGAGTTAAAATGCAAGCTTATTTTATACTAAAAGAGAAGGGAGTGTGGCTGCTTGTTGCAAACTTTTTGATGTAGGAATCTTTTGTTCTTGCAGCTGTCCATGTGGGTCTGGTCACAATGTTCCTATAAACCTCTATCAAGACAATTGTTATTTTCTGTTCTGCAACTTTTTATTTTTATATGAATGGAAAAGTGTTACAGCTTTAGAGATCAGAGCCTTGAGAATGGGCTATCCCATATATTTCAGGCTATAGGCAACATTCTTTTACAAAGGTGCAGAGCCAGCAGGACTAAGCACAGGCAACAGAGCACAAGGGTTAGAGCTAAAGGAGTAGATTCAATATGGAGTCAAGTTTGTTCTTCTCTGTTACATTTCTGTGAAAAGATCTGCTGGTCCAACTAATGGAAATCATCAAGAATAACCCACAACATAATAATTGATATAGGCTTTGTGTGTGGGGGGGGTGCTGGGTGGATATTTTTCCCATTGTTGTGGGTACTACCTGCTGCTAGTGTGATATGGGCATGCCCTCCAGCATACTGCCCCTCACACTAGGTTTAAATGTCCAGTTTAGGGCTCGCTTGGCAGAAATGTCCCCACAAGTAACAAAAATAGAAATATATAGATGGCCTGCTATCCATGAAAGAACAATACTGACTGGAAAGTTCTGTTCTCACCCATAGGCTGAAGTGCTGTTATAAAGGAAAAATGGAGGAAAATGCCCATTCTCCACTTGGTCATTCAAAGCCCTTCCCCCACCCCAGCCATGTTGTGTCTGTACTGAATGTATTGAGGTACAGAGCACATGGCAGTGCTGGAGAGAAGACACGATAGACTCAAATGAGAAGCTTCAGGAATCTGAGAAAATATAGCTTAATGAAATAGGCTGGGTGAAAACTGTGGTGAGCTGGAGAGCATATGGTTCAGGCTGCTACTTACCTCCAGCCGATGGCGGCCATGTGAGAAGGCAGGCTCAGACTGGCCGTGGCTTTCAGTTGTCATGAGATGCTGAAAGCCTGGATTTTTCATTCAGATCTTTTCAGTTTCAAATGTTTTGGGGAAAATGTAGGAATAAATTTTTAATGTATTTTATATATTTATTATATTTTATATTGCTTTACATATTTATATATATTTATTTTTTAAATCATATATATATACACATACATATATATGATTCATTTAATTAAACTGAGTCCCCAGCTTGCTGACTGAAGATCTGGGGATTTGTCAGCCTCCCTAATTTCCTAAGCCAATTCCGTAAAGTGAATGAATAAATGTGTGTACATGCATGTGTGTGTACATACATACATACACAAACATATTATTAGCTCTGTTTCTCTGGAGAGCCCTGATTGATACAGATACACACACACACACACACACACACACACACACACACACACACACACACCCTTATTTGGAGAAGAAAAAACATGGGGATGGGACTCCCCTGGTGGCGCAGTGGTTAAGAATCCGCCTGCCAGTGCAGGGGACACAGGTTCGAGCCCTGGTCGAGGAAGATCCCACATACCACGGAGCAACTAAGCCCATGCGCCACAAATACTGAGCCGGCGCTCTTGAGCCTGCAAGCCACAACTACTGAGCCCACGTGCCACAACTACTGAAGCCCATGTACCTAGAGCCCGTGCTCTGCAACAAGAGAAGCCACCGCAATGAGAAGCCCACACACCGCAACGAAGAGTAGCCCCCACTCGCCACAACTAGAGAAAGCCCGCGCACAGCAACAAAGACCCAAAAAATTAATTAATTAATTAATTTTTTAAAAATGGGAAACAAGGACAGAAGCTAGACTTCTCTGAATATATCTTGTTTTATAGATTTGACTTGGTTCCATCTAAATAGTTTGCAAACTTATAACAAAACATAAGACTTTAAAAAAGCAGTCATGAAACACTGAAGCGGGGTGGGGCAGATGAAACAATTGAACCTAACTGGACATGAGGTTGGTGGCATGACCATTCAGAACAGAATTATTTCAAACGGCTTTAAAACTCAGCCATTTGACTATACCTTCCTAATAGTACATACCCAAGATTTTTTTAAAGACAAATTTTAAATTGTTTTTCTTAATCATACTGTTAGTATGGTAGTGGCATTGGTTTTTCTGACACTTCTCTTTGTGTCTTGTGGGTTAAATCAAATGAGTAGTCATATTGGTGTTATTAAAAACAGGGATTTTTTGGTATGGAAGAAAGGTAATAACATTGTAAGATCCATGAGGCTAAATGAAAACCTTCAAGGCCTGAGTTTGAATTGAAATTTCATGTGAACTTATGGTATATTCCATTTAAAACATACATACAATTTATTTTCTAGCTCTGTTCACATAAACAAGGGCCAATCCAGTAGCAAGGAGCACGCAAAGCTCTCAGCTTGTGGTCTCTAAGTACCATTTCCCACTAAAATGGACCCAAGTTCTTATAAGAAATGGCTAGTTCCAGGCCTGGGGCAGGACATATGTAAGATAACCCTGGAACATCTTGTCATGCCAGGAGCAAGAGGGCCGTTAAAGACTACTGGGTCATAATAAAAGGACTTGAAGAGGCCCCCACTGAGCAGGGATAGAAGAGTTAGAACTTCAATAGGAATAAAAACTGCACTGGAATGAACAAATCAAAATGTTCATAATGATATTTTTAAAAATAAAAACCTCATGGGTTATCTTTGGAGAATATTAGGTAACCAGTTCAATATGTTGAAGACCAAATCTTCAACTTGGTCTGTCCAGACCAAGTGCCCGAGTTGCTTCCTGCACTTCACTCCCTCTGATAAAGCGTTCTCCCATCCCCCCCCCCAACAACAACAACAACAGAAAAAGGGCTTCCCTGGTGGCGCAGTGGTTAAGAATCCGCCTGCCAATGCAGGGGACTCGGGTTCAAGCCCTGGTCCGGGAAGATCCCACATGCCACAGAGCAACTAAGCCCGGGTGCCACAACTACTGAGCCTGTGCTCTAGAGCCTGCGAGCCACAACTACCGAAGCCCGCGTGCCTAGAGCCCATGCTCCGCAACAAGAGAAGCCACCGCAATGAGGAGCCCGCGCACCGCAACAAAGAGTAGCCCCCACTCAAGGCAACTGGAGAAACCCCCGTGCACAGCTACAAAGACCCAAAGACCATTTATTAATCAGTAAGGAGGAAAAATCAAGCATCTATCTAGTTCCTATATAAACTATAATTTAGGGTAAACATATAGTTGATGACATGCAATTTCTCTTGGTAGAATATCCCAGCTAATAAATTAAGAAGAAATAATTATTTTATCACCAGTTTGAAACCTCTAGTGAAATAACAGATGCTCTAGGCAGAGATCACCAGTGGCTGATGACATCACAGCAAAAGATGTTCAGTGCGTCCTGATCGAGAATGTGGTAGGCAGAAAAATGCCCCCCACTCCAAAAACATTGATGTCCTCATCTCAGAACCCGTGAATATGTTACACTACATGGCAAAGGGAAATTAAGGTTATGATGGAATAATGGTTGTTAATCAGGTGATCTTAGAGAGATTATCCTGTTGTTCCCAGTGAAATTTAAGGGCCCTTAAAAGTGAAAGAGGGAGGCAGATGATTCATTGTCAGAGTGACTGGATGTGAGAAAGATTCAACCGACCATTGCTGCCTTGAATATGGAAGGTGCCGCAAGCCCAGGAATGTGGGCAGCCTCCAGAAGCCAGAAAATGTCAAGAAATAGGTTCTGCCTTAGAGCCTCCTAAAAGGAGTGTAGCAGCCCCGCTGGCACCTTGATTTTACCCCTTTGAGCCCTGGGTCTGACTTCTAATATACAGATAATAAACTTGTGCTGTCTTGAGCTGTTGAGTTTGTGGTTATTTGTGATGGTAGCAATAGAAAACTAACATATTCCATCCTAGGATGTATTCTTTCTAGAAAACTGAGCCTGAATCTTATCAAGCTTCTTGATCTGTTGACTTACACAAAATACAGGGGACAGAGAACACATGACATGAAATTATGGGAATGTCCAGCAAATCTAAACTGTGGGAAGTGCTATTGGAAAGATGATGTTTTATTTATCAAATAAAGCATGTTTATGTGTGTGGATGTGTGAGAGAGGAATTGACTGACCGAGGAGATTTAAGGAGATGACCTAGTATTTTACGTATCAACCAGTTGCAATAGGGAACTTGATTTAAACAAGCAGATATAAAGAGAAAAATATTGAGATTCAAACATTGACACTGGGTATTTGATAATATTTATTAACGATTTTATTTATTTTTTTGGTGTGGTAATGGCATTATGGTTATATTTAACCAAAGGAGGTGGATGTAGTAGCTATAGTAAATAAGAGTAGCCATAAATTGATAATTGTTAAAGATGAATGACAACTCCATAGGTGTTTGCTATTTATCCTTTTTATTTTCATATCCTTTTTGTATGTATTTTAATAGTTGCATAATAAAATATTAATAAAAATATTAGTAAATAATTTGGCTCCTTAAATATTTTGTGAGCCAAAGACACCATGTCCAAAGGTTGAATTAGACCAACAGACTGCCAGTTTGTCATTTCTGCATAGTTTCAGAAATCGGATCTTTTACTTTAACCTGGGAAATCATCTTTTTCTCTTTTCCCACTCACCTCCTACCTCCAGTCTGTCGCCACTGCCTAGTCAAAAGGGCCTCCTTCATCTGTGCTAGTGAATGACTAGAGGGCATTACTTACATTTTGCTTCTTTGGAGAATTTGCTCAGTTTTCCAAGATTGCTTGGAATAGATTTTCTCAGAATAAGTGAACAAAGAGGATAATATTCATAATCACACTGAAAAATGCCTCCTAGTATATCATGTCTTCATTTGGAACCCCCTCATTCTAACTTCTCAAAAAAGAAAAAAAGAAGGCAATAATTCTGTTTCAATTTTTGGAAACCTAAGGTATTTTGAAATTTGGGCTAATCAAATTTTCCATGTTATCTCTGTGCCTCTCTTTCAGGATGGAATGGGAAACTTGAGAATCACAGAAAAAGGTCTAAAGCTAGAAGGAGACTCCGAATTCTTGCAACCTCTTTACGCCAAAGAAATCCAGTCCCGACCAGTAAGTTTCTGTTGCAAGAAGAAAGAATTGTTCTTTCTCTGGAATCTAAATCTGGGGGAAATTATCTTGCTGTTGGCTGAGTATAGAAGGTTGGGGGCAGGGGTGGCAATGCAGGTAAGTGAGATGCTTTGGAATATGAAATCTTGAGTGTAATCACCACCGTGGTACTGTAGCAAATGAGATGATCTCTCTGAGCCTCTTTCCATCCCTGCCAAATAGAAGGTGATAACCTTTATTAACAAACTTTCTAGATTGTGCTGCAAAGAAAACAAGAAAATAAATGCGGAAATGCGTTCAGTACTATACAAATCCAAGAAAGTCTTGCTATTGCTTGTAATTGTCAAGTAGTTCAAAGGCATCTTTAGAAATAGTCCTAAAGAGCTAGAAATTTTTTTTTTTTTTTTTTTTTTTTTTTGCGGTAGGCGGGCCTCTCACTGTTGTGGCCTCTCCCCTTGCAGAGCACAGGCTCCGGAGCACAGGCTCAGTGGCCATGGCTCACGGGCCTAGCCGCTCTGCGGCATGTGGGATCTTCCCAGACCGGGGCACGAACCCGTGTCCCCTGCATCGGCAGGCGGACTCTCAACCACTGCGCCACCAGGGAAGCCCTAGAAATTTATTTTTTATGAAGAATTTGGACGATGTAGCCAAGGTTGATTAGAATCAATTTAATATATTACAACTATGCTCAGAATGGTATTTAAATGATCACAGTAGAGTGTGTGCTCTGTCCCATGCACTTTGCTGCTTTGATGGATTATCATTATCTAATGTAATTCATAGATTAGTCCACTGGGGTGGTGATTATTGTTGCCTTCATTTTACACATTGAAGAACTGAGGCTTAGAGAAGTAGTTTGTCCAAAGCCACATTCTTATGAATCAGTAGAGCAAGGATTTCAACTCAGGAAATCCAATTCTAAAGCTTCTCTGTTAACCACAGCCTCCTACCAAAGCTCCTTCTCTCATTCTGTTGTTTTTTTTAAAGTCATGATGGAAGTGATTCCTAGACACCTTGATTTTATTAACCAATATTATCAAAATTAATTTTTGTTTTTGAGTATATTTTTGGGTTGGTTGTTCTTTGGCTTTCAATTTTGCTTTTTGGTGGGGTGAAGTATGCTGGTTGAAAAGTATTATTAATGTATTTGCTCTGCCTGGGACTGGTTTGCGTCCACCTGTGAGCAAAGAATAACATGGAAGTTCCCCAAAGCATCATTTATATTGTGTGCATTGATTAATGCAATTAATGAATTTCAGCAACTTGATGCAGTGGGTAATTTTATCTGAGTGCTATCTAAACTACTGAATTGCATTAAACTGAGTGCAACTACTGAATTGCCAATAAGTTTACTTTCTTCTGTGCCTGGTGAAAGGGAGGGAGACATGATGTTAAAATCAGCAAGAAGAGCAAATTATTTCAGCTACCCAATCAGTGATTATGAAATTTAATGGGGAACCCGTAGCATATTGGCTTAAAGTACCAAGAGTATTATTATAAACTGGTATTAAACTAGTTTATCTCACTAATTTGGACTGGACATTTCTTTCTTATGGTGTTGGATCTTTTTCTGTAAAGGGCCAGAGAGTAAATATTTTCAGCTTTTATTTTTCTTTTCTATAATTCTTTAAAAATGTAAAACCCATTTTTATCTCAAGGGCCACAGAAAAATAGGCTGCAGGCTGTCGTTTGCCAACCTCTCTAACCTATATTAGCGATATTTCCATAAGTGTGTAAATGCTCAGGCTAGATTTCATATGGTACAAGAGAGCAGATTTTAAGATCATGGGTAGAATAGTTGATATGTGTTAAGTAAAATATCCTGAAATATGTTTCCTTGGTGGAGAATCATAGTCATATAAAGGAATTGAGACACGTGTCTTAGAAGACTTGAAAAAGGGTACCTGGTATATCTCTTAGGCCCATATGCAGGAATTGGACTCTTAGAAAATATGTCAGCCAGCCTATCTGAAAATCAGTAGTCATCTGATCCCAAGTCAAAGATACACTTGATTAGAAGCTTAAAAAGTAATGATGATCATGAAAAACTTACTTTAATATCGAAAAATCAGTGAGTTAAATCCAAGGCTTTCAAATCCTTGTTTAAAGAAAATTAAAGGGTTAAAATTCACTATTTTTTCATTGTTCTTCAGAAAGTATTTTTCCTTTCAAAAACTAAACAGCAAATGCGTAAAGCTTTTAGCCTTATATGTTTCTGATAACAAAATAAATGTGTTCTAAATGAAGAAAAGAAGACATGCACATATGCATATATGTTAAAATCCACCAGAAAGTCTTGTGGCCTCTACCTGAAACATGTGCCCATATCCATCCACTCTTCTCCATCACATGTCACCCCCCAGTTCAAGCCACCATCCTCTCTCACCTGCAGCATTGCTATAACCCCTTCTGTCTCTGTTGCCTTTCACTCTTAGCCTCATTATCCAAATTGTAGCCAAAGTAGGCTTTTCAAATATCAAGTCTTTCCACCCCTTTGCAAAGGATTCTCTGTTAATTTCCCATTATACCTAGAATAAAATCCAAACTTCTCACTAAGGCGAAAGAACAAGATTAGAAGCTAGGGATTTAGTCTGTAGGGCTCTCCTTCCCTCAAACACAGAGATTATTGTCTGCTGAACAAAATTGGGGTTCTGGGAGCAAAGACGGTAGAGGGAATGATTGGTGAGCAGGTAACCAGTAGAATTTGCCATGCTTCTTGAATCATAGCCTCATATGATGCTTATGAGAACTTCACATGTAGTAGCTTTCTATACTCTGGCATCTTCAGCTTACTGTTTTGTTGTTGTTGTTGTTGTTTTCTGACGTTACCTGACCATTGCTTACATGCCACCTCTGGAAGACTCTTCTCTGTAGAATTATCTGCACTATCACTTTGCCATGGATCACAGCTGTTTCTCTTTCATGGGGTGTCTCCTGTTTTTCCCATTGAAAAGAGATCAGCGTCCAGTGAACAAGATTACACAGCTCTTCTAACTAATGAAGCAACACTTGACTTCATTTTGGTTTTGTGTTTCATTGATCCGAGAGGAGCTGAGATTGTTTAAGCAATCCACACCATGTTCAATACAGTATCCATTTCATTATTGAAGGTTGCAAACTTGGTAAAGTCACTACAAATTGATTAGTGTGATAGCAATCTCTTAGGAAGATAAATTGATGAGAAAATGTTCATCTCTATAAAAACTCCCATCTGGGAATTGAATGAAAGCCCTGGGATTCTCTAGCTTTAACTACATGGATGCATAGCTTCTAAGTGGTAAAGTATCATGCCACTCAGGAAATAGATTGAAAAGGACACACTAAATTAAATATTCTACCATTACATCCAAAGACCACCCTGTCCCTAGTAATTCTACTTGAATGCGTTAGCACAGAAATTTGTAAAGTTAAGGGATTTAATGCCATAAAACTCTATATTTAAATCCCATTTCAGTGTGGTAGGCATCTTTATAATTGCAAAATAAAATTACAGATTTTTGACAGAAGCTACTAGTAGATAGATTGAATGCATGAGTGCTAGGAGACCTTTCATCCCAAAATATCATTTTGGACAAAAGTGGCAGATCCCTGCTTCTTCAGAGAGGCATCTTCCCTTGCTTCCCATGATGCTGGAACTAGATGGTGCTTTGCATAACTTAATGTGAAGTGACAAGAGAAGGGAAAGCAGCATTTATTGAGCACATACTAGTGCCAGGCCTACAGAAATGGGGAAGTTGCACAGTGCATTTATCTCCATACTCCCCTCAAACTATACATGGGGTGGGTATAGGGGTTCTAGCCCATTGCTATGTTGAACTTAGAAGTTTAGGAGAGAAGAGAGTAGAAAGAAAAGTTGTAGGAGGGATACAAAAATGAGTTTACTTTAACAGAATAAAATAGAAAATTATTATATAAAATTTAAGGTTATTTATATGTCTTTCAAACTTTTTAGTCTAAAAACTCACATATTTTAAGATGTTCTACCTACCAAAAAGCTGTGTATAGAATAATGAAATCATATGTAAGTGGGGTTCTTAGAAGTTGTCTATACCAAGAGACAGTATAACACCATGGTCAAGCGCATGTGCTGTATCACTGGATTTGGATGGCAAACAGTGCTACTGTTTGACTGATGAGTGATCTTTGAACAATTTCTTAACTTGGCAAATCTTGTTTTCTTACCTATGCAACTGAGATGATATTAATACCTATATCACAGGTGGTTGTAAATAAGTAAGATAGTGTTTAAGTGCTTAATACAGAACTTGACATGAAATGAGTGTTCCAGAAATGGTCATTCCCACTCTCACCCCCATGTCTTGATGACGATGATTTTGATGATGGCAGATGATGATTTGATTTCAAGGACAATACTTTTCACTATCTACATCATCGTCATGTAGTGCAAATCTCATCTGATGTTTGAACGTCCTTTGAACCAAATGGTCTTGCATCCTCTTCTTGCATGTCTTCTTAATAATAAACTCACAAACTTAATCATAAACTCAGTGATAATCTCTTAGGAAACCCATTTCATATTCAATAGCTTTTAGTTTTCCATTTTTCTTTCACTGAGTTACACTCTTCTAATGTTCAACTTACTTTTTTTCTCATTCTTCTGCTTCAAAATTTTGCTGGCTCTGGCACTCATAGATTACTGGCAGTCTTTCTGAAAAAATAGTTTTTGATATATCTTAAGTACCTTAAAATGTTTATACCCTTTGATCCAGGAATGACGTTTTCACTCATTTTATGATACAAAAAAAAGCAAACTATAATAAAACATTTAAAGATTAATACACACATATGCCAGTGCTTTATAAACACTAGTCTGAGTGTTGGTTCCTAGAAAAGCCTGAATTCCACATATAAAATGGATTTTGAGGGTATCCCATTTTGTCAATGTTTATGAAAGTTGAGAAACTGCTATATGCTTGTTGAAACTCTGAGCTGGTCATTCTCACCATGGATTTTCACATTTATGTCTATCATCTCTTTGTTTTATGGAAAGCTTAGTTTTAAAATTCCATTTTGATTTTAGTATGATGTGAATTGAGACTTATTCTATCAGCCTGAATTAACAAGCCATATCTATGCTGGAAGTTGAAAGTCCCTAAGAATTCAATTAGACCAGTGACTTCATTTAATGTATGGGGCCCTCAGGCCCAGAAAGGAGGTTGAACTTACCCAAGTTATACCCAGCAGAAGTCAGAACTGAAATCCAGGATTGCAGTATTTTCTTCCACATCAACACACAGTATATGTGGTAATTAATTTTCTCATGACACTGTCTTTAGTACGATAGGTTGACTTATACATGGCCATTTCCCTCTCATGGGGAATAACTTACTGCAAAGCATATTAGGTTCCTGAGAGAATTCACAAGCATTAAAAAAAGGAAACTGGAAACAACAGTGGATAATGCAGGAGGACCAAGCTTAATGATGGCTGACCTAATCACTGAGATGATATTCTCTACTTTATCAAGTTACTGTGAGGGTTAAACGAAGTAATTTAAATGACCCACCTTATGCACTATGAAGTTCACTATTGATATGAAGGCTTATGACAGAAGTTGCAAACTGAATCCGGCCTAAAGATACAGTTTATGTGCCTCACACATTGTTTTCCTTTGAATGTGAGTTTGTTTCTAATATTTAAATATCTGAAGATTTGACGTTTTTTAAAAATCTGTATTTTTTGATTCTCACCAAAAACCCTCCAGAAAATCTGGCAGAGTGGTTTGATATTCATAAGGACTGGAGCTAAGTAGACAGTACCTCCTTTAGATGCGTATTTGTTCTTTATTGTGCCACAGCATCCATCAGTCACCACTGTCTCATACCCCACCTGTTTAGCTTGTTTATATAATGGGCCCCTGAAATCCCTTGGGGGTACACAGTCCCTGGTTTATGGTATTGAGAATGTATCTATCTCATCATGCAGGAGTCCCGAAATTAGGTTGACTTCTTAGGATTCATAGTCACTCATGACTCATTGCTCCTCACTTCCTGTGTCTCTCTCTTTTACACCAATTTCTCCTAGTTGTGTGGCTCCTGTGGGTTTTGACATAGTATACAAGCTCAATGGCAAGAGATAGCAGTCTCAGAGTTTCTGGAGGCTGAGGTTCTGGCCCACCAGGGCCATTCTCCACCGTGAGTCTCCTAGAACACGCCTCTTTTTTGTCTTTCTTCCTTTAACCATAACAGAGCATGACTGGGGAAGAAGCAGACAAGGGGAAGAAAGTTGAAATTTTGCATTGGGCATGAGGCAAAATAATGTAGGATGGCAGACCAGCAGAAGTTTTGTCTGAAGAGGCTCCATTGACAATTTAGTTACAACGAGAGGAGCCATGTCTCTGGTTTGTTTAGAAACCAACCAAAAGCCGTGGTGTCTTCTCCTCAGCTTCAACTCCCAGCTGAACACACTACACACAAAACAGTGTTTTCCATGCCACTTGCATGGAACATGAGCATCCTGCTGTCTTTAATTAAGAAGTTAACTGGACCATGAAGTATTGCCCAAGTAAATAAAAGTGATTTGTACTGAGTCAAAGGGGTGCACTAGGCATCTTTGCATTTCTTAGCTCACACATAAATTATGGAGATTATTAAAAATTGGAAGGGTCATCTATAAGCCCATCTGTACTGTGAAGCAGATTGCCGTTCCTGAAATGTATTTGTCTTTTTACGTGTCATCATTTATCATGGACAACAGGGTGAAGCAGCTGCTTGCTTTTTTCTTTTTTTTTGTTAAAAAGAAAAAACCAGACACACAGACTTTGAATAGATCAGTGTTTAATCCTTTGGTCCTTTTGTTTGTTTATCCTGGGAAACAGAGATAGTTATTCAGAGGTTTTTGGTTGCCTTAGAATTAAATGGGCTTTCTTTAATTTTGGAAAAATTGACTGTGTGTGCTTTTCTTGAATGAATATCATGCTGGAAATAGACGAGTTACTGAGGACTTTGGTTAAATCTCAGTTGTAACTCTATCAACTGGAGTCTTCATAGAAGAGGTAGGTCTGAACTTCAAATGAGGTTGAGAATGTCTAATTATATTGTTTGAAGGCCACTGGGCAAGTAGACTGCACCCCAAATTTTCTTGTCTGCTGTGGTGACCAAAGTTCCACCATTAGAATCTCAATTATTTGAAGACTCAGAAATTTGTATTCATGCCAGACCCCTACTACACGTACTCCTTCCCCTATGCACATACACATTTCCACAAAGGATTTGAAGTACAATAGCTTGTAAGAAATATGTACGGGGACAGAGTAAGAAAAGATATAGGGGCTTCCCTGGTGGCGCAGTGGTTGAGAGTCCGCCTGCCGATGCAGGGGACACGGGTTCGTGCCCCGGTCCGGGAGGATCCCACATGCCGCGGAACGGCTGGGCCCATGAGCCATGGCCGCTGAGCCTGCGTGTCCGGAGCCTGTGCAACGGGAGAGGCCACAACAGTGAGAGGCCCGTGTACCGCAAAAAAAAAAAAAAAAAAAAAAAAGATATAATAGGTTAAGAGTAAGAAAAGATATAATAGGTTAAGATCAGGAAAAATATAAATTAGAATAAGAGGCAGAGGTAGGGGCACTTTAATAAATACAGGAGACAGGCAAGAGCATGCATGCAGTTCTTGATAAGCCTGGAGTTTGGTTATGAAGTTTCCAAACAGAGAGACACAGTCACTTGGATAAAACCTTTTGTCTATACCATCTAGAGATGAACACAATGTACTGAATGGGAGGAGAGTTACAGCTGACAGTTCGGTATTCCAGAAAGTACACTAGACTCAAAGTTGGGGAATCTGGATGCTCTTCTTGTCCTGCTGGGATCAGCACCAAGCTCTGGAGCAAGTCATTCCTCTTGGCTCTCAGTGTGTCTGACGTAAAGAGGTGGGGCATTCTCAGTGGTTTTCTACAACATTGTTTTTAAAGCCATGGAATCTTTTTGAAGTCAGATTTTACTTGGAACCCTAAATCTGGACCAGATGGAAGCTGAGCTCCTGTGGTTGGGCAGGGGCTGGGGTGCTGCAGCGCATTGCCCTGCCCACCCAGTCTCCCTGTCATCAGCCACAGGATGCTCAGGCCCTGGGCGGGGGGTCCATGCACCACAGTCCGAAAACACCAGGCTGGATGAAAACCTAGCCTCGCTCCATCCAGGCCTCTGCTCAAATGGCATCTCCTGATGGACAGCTTCCTTGCCCACCCATTGAAAATATATCCCTTACCTAGTAGCTTTATTTTCTGCCATGATATGATATCATGTCATATTACTTAGGTATATTAATTTCTATTTATATATCATATGTATATATTAAATGACTAAATATTTATGTACTTAACCTGTTTGCTTCCCATTATTACTGCATAATCTCCATGATGGCAGGGACGGAGAAAGGCAGTTGTTAAGTGACGTATAAGAGCAGGCTCTGGAATGCCACCTCCCTGGATTTAAATCTTGGCTCCACCATTTACTATCTGTGTTGCCTCAAGCAAATTACTTGACCTTTTCTGCGCTTCATTTTCCTCATCTGTAACATGGGCCTAATAGCAGCACTACCTCATAAGTGTATAACAGGATTGTAAGAGTGAATTTATTTTACATAATTATGTAAAATTTATTAGGTAAATGTTACTGTTTGTAGAATATTGCTCTGAGTATAAAGCACTATATAAAATTTCAGTATGATAATTTTTGATTATTAAAATTTTTTAGTATTATTATTTGCTTTGTTTACCGCTGTTTCCCTGGTTTCTAACTAGTGCCTATCATATGGAAGGAAAGCAAATTGTTGTTGTCGTTGATTGTTTGGCTTTTTGAATAAATGACTGTTCTCTTAGGATCCTTCTAACTCAAAGATTCTCTAAGAGCCTCTCAGGTGGGGAGATAAAGACAAATTTCTCTTTTATAGGAGCTTTAGTTTGAATAAGTTTCTTTATCCGCCTCATACTAAGTATTCTGTTATGTAGAAGATGGCGTGAGTAACTATATGGTGGGAGACCATGGGGCAGCCGGACAGACAAGGTGGAAGAGGTAAAAGTGGTACTAAAGGTACTGAAAGCCCATCTTTCCCTACCTTGCTCTTTTGTGCTGCTCTAAGACTTTATTTGTGCCATCCACAGGCTAATGGAAACTCCAGAACATGGAGCTGTGTGTTACAGACAGGAAAGGTGAAGATAACAAAATTAGCACTTTCCAGCCCTTCACATCTTTGAGATTCTCTTCATCATCACTATGGCATGTCAGCATCCTCTCACTCTTTTGGTTTCTGGAATATCCACTATGTGACGTGAGACTGCTTCTCACTTATTTCATAAATAACATTGAAGAAGCAAAAGTACATACCAGAGTCTATTGTCATTTGGTTTATGTTCCTTAAATGGTAGGAGTAAGTAGGAATACTTTGGTTAGGTGGCACCTCACAGCCACTAATACTTGTTGAGTATTGGGGGAGAGTAATGGAGAGAGAATCTATAGCTTTAAGGAAGAAGGACATTTTAATACATTCTTAAGTATTTTGTTGTTCTTCACTCCTAAAACCTTGGCAAAAAAAAAAAAGATTTTCTTAATGCTTCAATCAAAACATACTCATCTGGAAACTCTTGCTGCACCCAGCACTTTGTAATTGCTGTGGGTGTGTTGTAGTTAGTCTTAATTTAAGAAAACAAACAAACAAACAAACTTGTTCATTGTCAGAAAACACTCATAATTTCTCAGGAGATGTTATTTCAGAGGCTGAAAAAACACTTCCTCGCCATGTGAAATTATAAGCAAATACTTACTCTTTGATTTTGTGATCTCCACCAACAGCTGAGCCTAGCCTTTTGACACATTGCTCTGTAATTTATTACCAGTGATGTTTTAAATGGCAGTTGCCTAAATTATGAGTGTGGGACTTTCCATCTCCATGAATGCTTCTGTTTTTATCGGCAGTGATTTCTGCCTCCAGGCAAATACCACTTGGTCCACAAAGTAAATGAGACTTTTAAAACTGATAAATATTTTGCATTTTGTACTTTTTGCATTTTGGAGGGAGTTGAAGAGGGAGAGGTAGATGGTGATGAAAATCGCCATGTGGAAAGAATAAGACAAGCACACTGCCCAGTTTCTTTCCTTGCTCGGTGCAGTATGGTAGATTTCTCCAGCTAGTAAGCCACAGCTTCCATTCTGCAACATCAGAATCATGGAAATAAAAAGAGGTATCTCTCTACAGTAACAGACAAGTACAGATGGTACGATAATTGCAGTTTTCTACTAACAAGCTGTGTAGATTGCTTTTAGGCCTCAGTGAAGGCTCAGGCAATTACGTTAAAAAATATGAGAGGAATTTTATGGGAAGATGAATTATCCTTAGGTAGTCGCTCATTAATAGATGAGAAATGGAGCTGGCTTTATCTTTAAGTTGTTAATGCATAAGTAGTCATATCACTGGATGGATATATAGTCCCCATGTTTGTTTCTGACTATAGTTGTTAACAAACCAAGGTTTTTCATTTATTTTATAGCAGTCTTGAATTTTTTGGACTGGTCTTACCGTCTGAGTTTTCTGAGATGTGGAATGTACCCCCATGCTTTCTATGGCTGCCCCAGAGAGTTTGCTAAATCACAAAGTGTTTCTTTGACCGTATCTTAGCAGCACTCTGGTTAGGGAGGTACAGGAAGACGTTTAATGAAAAGAAAACACAATGAAACTACATTACAACCGAGTTAGTATAAAAAGGTGGCCGATGCCAACACGTCTTGGGTCGTGCAGGTCAGTTGCTCGCTCTTAGTGGGTGAAGGAAACGGGGACTGTTCCTATTCGGGTTCCTTCCACAACAGCTCAACACAGGGCTCATGATCCTGCGGGATCCAGCAATGTTGACTTACGATAATGTTACATGGTTTTGATTTTTTAATTTGGCCCTTATGGCCAAAAGCGCACTTGTCTTTAAAATTACCCTTGTAAAGTCCTTACATCACCACAAAGTATAGTATCCCGGGCTTTATGTGCACAACCTGGTAGAGTAAATGTAATGGTCAGGAGAACCAGTGAGGCTAAGCCAAGGAGAGGAAGGAAAGATGCTCTGCAGATGCCTGGACCATTCTTTTCCTGAGATAACTAGCAAATGGCAACCAGGAAATGGGGAATGGTTAGAAAACGTTAAAGCATTGCTAAGTGCCTGAGGGTTTGGCTGTTCTAATATGGACTATCTTTAACTTTAAATCATCTTAAAGGATTTGTTGTTATGGAGATCAAGTGAACCAATAGGTTCTAAATTACTTAACAGAGGGCCTTGCTCATAGTAATTGCTCAGAAGTATTTGCTGAATTTGAATCAAAATAATATGAAATTAAACCCTCCTGTTGTAATAGCCACAGTTTTCACGTAAAATTATTTCATTCATTCCTTAGAGTATCACTAGAAAGGACCTATCATTTTGATCTTCCATTTAGAGAGAAGCAGTCAAATGGAAGGGTTAAGGAAAAACATGCATCTAATATTCCAACTCATGTTGACACACATTCTTAACTAGAATGCTGTATTATCTCAGGACAGTAGACAGTATTTATGTGTTGGTCTGTGCTGTTTGTCTAACTTGCTTTCCCTTCAACCCAAAGAAACATGTAGGATCCTTTTTTTTTTTTTTTTTTTTTGCCAATTGCTACTTCTCTGGCCATTCCCCGCCCCGCTCTGTTCTATAGTTGCATAGGCCTCACACAGTCACAGCTTCCTGTAGAGGCCAATTTTTCCCCATTCCAACCACAGATCCCCTAAACTGTACCATCTCCCACTACACCATTACTTTTCTCTGGTCATGCCTTCTATTAGAATTGTATTACAGTATCTATCTGGAAATAATCAAAGATCCATGTGCTAATGAAGTCTGACTCCAGAAAAAATATCATGATATTCCAGAGATCTTAGGTTCTGCAGATATGATTTTGTCCAGAACTCAGACTACAAGTTGCTGGTTTCTCATTCTAAGCCCACCAAAGTGGAGCTAATATGAAGTAATAAAAACCTATAGAAATACAGAATTTCCAAAGACCTGGCCTTTGTTAACTCTGGTTCCTTATCTGAAACTACAGAACATGGAAAATATAAGTGACCATTTTCTTAATTCTTCCAGTTCTCCAAATATCTAGTACCATTGTAGATTCATAAAAGAGAAGTTAACTCATTATGTATAATGTATGCCTTAGGACATCGGGGCTTAATTACCTCTGGGAACCCCTTTGAAGAAAGGATTCTGTCTTCTTCATTCTAAATTCAGCTTCTTTTACAAGTTCTTTAAATATGTACAAGATCCCACTACCATTCTTATCTCTTGAACTGTTTTTTTCATTTCTTAGCAATATTGTTAAAAATACAGTAATATCCATAATGCAGCAAGTTATCTTGGATAAAATTTTCTTCCTCTTTTAAGTTGAACACTTTTCTTTCATCTCCTTCAGGTATCATGGTAGGTGTGCATGTCATTCAGAGTATGTGCATGTATGTGCATGTCATACACTATTAATTAGTGTATTTTCTTGGTCCAGTAGTCATTAGTGGCAGCCTAGGGAATAGCTGAATGTTTTCCTGATCATTTGTATAAGTTATAATTAAATGCAGACACTATATTTGGACACCATCTATATGCCCATCATTCTGGGTTTTTTGCAGTAAAGATTTATATGATGAGCTTACCTGGTCCTACCCAACTCCATCAAGCAATCAGATGTGCCCTGCCTGTGCAGCCAGCAGGGCACAAAAGTAGAACCCTAACTTTTCCATGTGTTCTCAGTCTTAGTGTAACACTGCTTGCCCTAGCCCATTCCATTCTGTTCCCAGCCGTCCTCACTCTAAATCAGCCTTCTGTGTGTGGCCTTGTCCTAAGGTGGTTTGTTACCCTCAGTTCTGCTTTTCCAACTTTGATGTGTGCTTTCTCCCTCGACTGTGGGGTGAGTTCTCCCTGTTTGACTCTCTAGCCTTCAGCCATCCTGGATCATCACCCTACCTGGTACCCTCTTGTCCCCATATGAAAAAGCTCTCTCTAGATATCTGCATTCCCACGGAAAGACTTGCATCAGCGTGATTGTGAAGCCAACATAGCATAGTAGAAAAGTATCCAGGGACTTCCCTGGCGGTCCAGTGGTTAAGACTCTGTGTTCCCAGTGCAGGGGGCACGAGTTTGATCTCTGGTTGGAGAACTAAGATCCCACATCCCGCATGGCGTGGCCAAAAAAAAGAAAGAAAGAAAAGTACCCATGATTTAGAGTCAGACTAAAACTGGGTTTAAAGCTTGGCTCTGCTACTCACTAGATTTGTGACTTGGGCCATATTACTTTATGCCTCAAACTTTAGTTTCTCTATACATAATCTGGGATAACTGAAAGCATCATAGGGTTGTTTTGAAAATTAAATGAGAAAACATATACATTGTGCCTAGAACAGTGCCTGGAATTTAGCCCTTATAAATGGCCACTACTGTAATTAAAGGTTTCATGGTAGAAGAAACCTGGAGACTGGTCTTGAAGGATTAATAGTTTGGGCACCACTGTGTCACTGAAAATATAAATAAAGTTTCTTATAGTCATCTCTATTTATTAATTCCAGTTACATTTGTCAGATGACTGATTTTGAATCCTACCAAAATTGCACCTTCTGAGCCGAAGCAAATAGAAAGGGAAATCTCTCTTTCCCAGAAGCCAAAAGCCATTTCCCAAGAGGTGTCTATTCATCCCAGGCATGCAAATGCTGCTGTGATGGTTTCATCAGAGGAGGTTCAGGACATCACACACCAGCATTAGCATTAAAGAATGATACTGGGACTGTTGCCTCTTGGTCCACAGGGTGTACCCACAAGGAAAATAGAAACAAAAGCAAAGGTAGGTAGCCCCACTTGGCACAGTTGATTGACTTTAATAGGTCCTGATTATGCTGCTCATATTCCATGAAATTAAAAAGCTTACAAATGTTATGAGCCATTACCCTTCCATTTAAGGGAACTTATGACATGTTAGCAACATTTAATGAAATTCTTTTCAAAATGCCGTCGGCAGACTCAATGAGATTCCATGTTGAAATTCAACTTGAAGCATTGTTGGAGAAAGTTTGTTCTGTACCTGCCTGTCTTTGTCATAGTGTGTGGAACCTCAAGGCCAGAAGTTTCTCATCAGTGGTGATTTGCAGGTATCAAGAAGGATTTCTGCTTTGACCCTGAGAGTGTTTCCCAGTTTACGAAGCAATGACAAAGACCGCCATGTTTGTGTTTGTGCTTACAGTGGCAGCTCAGAATAGCCTGCATTTTTACACATTGACACATCTTAAAACTTAAGTCTTTTCTATTCAGTTCTGTCATATATCTGTTGAAGATCTAAAACATTCTAGCAAATAAGCAGAATATTATTGCCTGCCCTATCTTCAGTGAGCTCTTACAATATAATTTGGGAGATGAAACTTTGTACAAAAAAGACAATTAAAGCATAGGAAATGAGATGATTGAATCCTAGATTATATGGCACTGATTGTATAATATATTATTTATTATATAATAAAAGCCCAGGAAATAAAAATATTACAGACAACTGAGTGGGGATTTTTATCAAGTATTAGAAAGATGAGTAAGGAGATGTAAATTATTTAAGAAGAATTAATACTTTCTGTTGAATCTTTCATTTTAACTTTTATGGTGGAGATATTTAGTGGCAATATCCATTTATTTTTATCTGTTTGATTCTAAAGGCTTACTACTCACATTGCTATCTTGTTGGTAATGTCCCCTACTATTTTTTGAGATCTTACAGGTCAAGTATACTGTGTGCTTTCTGTACATTTTCCTTAAATCCTCTTGGCAATCTTAAAAGGTAGATTACATTATCTCCATTTTGTAGGCGAGGAGAACTGAAGTGTAAAATAGTTAGGTAATTTTCTCCAGCTCATCTAAGGAGCAATAGGAATTCAAATCCAGGTATGAACTACCCCAAAGCATGTGCTTTCTATCTCTGTATCAATCTGTCTTGAGAACAGATTATGTCAAGGAAGCCCCCATTCTATCCCATTGCTTTGCAAACTCTGTACAGGAGTACAGAGTTCTGTTGTAGTTCTGTTGCAGGAGTCCTATTGTAAGACTTATTTGTATTCATTGTCTATCACAGTGATTGGCATTCAACAAATACTTGTTGAATAAATATGTAACTTGTATGTTCAATAAGCACAACTCATGATCAAAATGCATCTTTATTTTTGTCTTCACTATTCCTTTGAAATTTGAGTTGGGAATGGTCTTCCCCTATTTCTCCCCCATAAAAACTTGGGCAATTCCTAGTGGATTTTTTGGCCCACTTAAAAGTTAACAGTGTGGTGGTATTTAAGGGACAAAGTACAGGTCACTTCAGAAATTTTAGATGTCTCATGTGAGATATTTATCACTTCAAACCTCATTCAAAGTTAAGTATTTGTTTCTTTTCCCTAGATACAGCATTTGATTGGTGACTCCATACCTTTGGGAGTAGGGGTTAGATTTATTTCAGCTGTCCCTGCTCTCATCTCATGAGTTGCTAGCTGCTGGCTAGAGTTTAAGACCCTACCAGGGACTAGTGGTTATGGTAGAGGTTGGAATATTTGTTACTCGGCTAGGTGCCTTTGTGCCCTCTGGGACTGGTAAATAGTTAAACTGACTTCTTCCCTCATGAAGCATTTTCTGGAGTCTTTGGAGATTCCTGGCTCTGGAGGTGTGATACATCTTCTACAAATCCTATAGAAAAAGCAGGCAAAGCATTCCATTCCTGGACAGGATGCTCCCTCCCTCCTTCCACTCCATATGAAAACTTCTTGCCTCCCAGGAAGCCCCCTTCAGCAGGACTTCTGATGTCTCCAGGACAGCTCTCTTTCCCACTTGGCGCACCTCTGTTTTGTGAAAAACAGGCATCCATCCCTTCCTAGGCAAACTCTGAGAGCATACATGCTGTTTCTGAATTAGCAGCCCTCTCCTGCCTGAAATACCCTCTAGATTCCCTGGTGGGAAATCTGTGATGGCTTCAGAGACAGGAAACACATGTCAGGATCTCAGAGTGGATTCATTGATGCCTCTTCTCACTGGGCTTGAGATTAGAAAGTAGCAGACCCCTCCCCCCTACTAAAAATATATACTCACACATCCCCTCACCTCCCCATGCTTGATCCTTATTACATCTCCTTGAAACCGGTAAGGATGTTCTTGGATATTTCCCCTGTCAATTCTGCATATTTTGATGTGATATCTTACTTTGGAATTTTTCATCAATTACATCTCAGTGCCTGATGGAAACCTTGTTTTTACTGTCCTCCTGAACACTTCCTGTGATTGGCTGACATTCAGGGTAAAATGGTTAGGAGTGCTGCCTTAACTAGTCCTACCCTATCTTGTCTATAAAGTTCTTAACTCCATGATGGAAGCAAGAAAATGTTTATACCCTCTCAGGCTACTCAAATGAGTAGAAAGGAAAACAAGGATGCTGCCTGGCTGGAAGAGAGATTCTGCTTTTATGACTTTCCTTGCCATCTCACCGCTCTGGGCCTGGAGAAGCACACTGACTTTCCTTACAGTAAGAGTTAACTAAAGGAGAGATGATATATTTTTCCTTGCTGCTAAGCTTCTTTCAGAAAATGTCTTGGTTAATAAATCTTTCTCGGCTTTCTCAGAGCCCCAGGGTCTTTAGAATAATACATTAGCAAAAACCAACATTGAGTGAGGTAAGCTAAGTGATTGGCCGAAGGTGCTTCCATTGGATGCTATGGTGATGTCATTTGGAACAATTCACTTTATTTTTTTAAAGGAAGAAGGCAAGTATTTGAAGAGAAGATGAGAAAAACTGCAATGAAAAGACGTTGCTTCCAATGAAACTGGTCAGAATTTCGAATTGAATATGTTCTGCTTTTGTGTTTGTTTTTTTCTTTTGATGCCTTACTTTCCTGACTCTGTTATTTTGGAGTATTTGAGGAAGAGGGCCCAGAATGACTTTTATGTCCTATATCTAGAGACTTCCCTCTCGTGATCGATCGGAGATACCTCCTGTGAGTTCGTTGCCATTTCAATTGCTCATCTCTGTTCTCTGTGGGTTCTCTGCTCCCAGTATCTTATACAAAGCAGACACTTAGTGATTGTGGCATTAATGTGAAATAAGCCACCTTCCTTTCTTCTTGCCCTGTACTGCTTGTTAGGTAACACTTAAAAAAAAAATCTCTGAGCTACTTCTGTTTGTATAGCGTTGTATTAAACATTTGGCTACATTTTATGGCATGGAGCAGGTGCTCAATAAATTATTATTGAATGGATGGAAGTAGATAAGGAGAGAGAGAGAGAAGGAATGGAGGAGGGGGAGGGAAGGAAGGAGTTTCGGGGAGAGAGGTGTGTCGTTTCCTGGGATGTCTTGACCTGGCCCAGTTTTGCAAGGTTTTCACTATGCCTTCATCTTTGCACATTTCTCTGTTCCATTCTTCTTTTTTTTTTTTTTTTAAGAAATTTCATGTAATATCTGAAACATTTATGTTAACATATTTCCGTACAAATTACCCAAAGAAAGTTTAGTATTAGTTGTTTTTTTTTGTTTGTTTGTTTTTTTATACTGCAGGTTCTTATTAGTCATCAATTTTATACACATCAGTGTATACATGTCAATCCCAATCACCCAATTCAGCACCCCACCACCGTTTTCCCCCCTTGGTGTCCATCCGTTTGTTCTCTACATCTGTGTCTCAACTTATGCCCTGCAAACCGGCTCATCTGTACCAGTTTTCTAGGTTCCACATACATGCGTAAATATACGATATTTGTTTTTCTCTTTCTGACTTACTTCACTCTGTATGACAGTCTGTAGATCCATCCACGTCTCAACAAATGACTCAATTTCATTCCTTTTTATGGCTGAGTAATATTCCATTGTATATATGTACCACACCTTCTTTATCCATTCATCTCTTGATGGGCATTTAGGTTGCTTCCATGACCTGGCTATTGTAAATAGTGCTGCAATGAACATTGGGGTGCATGTGTCTTTTTGAATTATTGTTTTCTCTGGGTATATGCCCAGTAGTGGCATTGCTAGATCATATGGTAATTCTATTTTTAGTTTTTTAAGCAACCTCCATACTGTTCTCCATAGTGGCTGTATCAATTTACATTCCCACCAACAGTGCAAGAGGGTTCCCTTTTCTCCACACCCTCTCCAGCATTTGTTGTTTGTAGATTTTCTGATCATGCCCATTCTAACTGGTGTGAGGGGATACCTCATTGTAGTTTTGATTTGCATTTCTCTAATAATTAGTGATGTTGAGCAGCTTTTCATGTGCTTCTTGGCCATCTGTATGTCTTCTTTGGAGAAATGTCTATTTAGGTCTTCTGCCCATTTTTGGATTGGGTTGTTTGTTTCTTTAATATTGAGGTGCATGAGCTGTTTATATATTTTGGAGATTAATCTTTGTCCATTGATTTGTTTGCAAATATTTTCTCCCATTCTGAGGGTTGTCTTTTCATCTTGTTTATGGTTTCCTTTGCTGTGCAAAAGCTTTGAAGTTTCATTAGGTCCCATTTGTTTATTTTTGTTTTTATTTCCATTACTCTAGGAGGTGGATCAAAAAAGATCTTGCTGTGATTTCTGTCAAAGAGTGTTCTTCCTATGTTTTCCTCTAAGAGTTTTATATTGTCCGGTCTTACATTTAGGTCTCAAATCCATTTTGAGTTTATTTTTGTGTATGGTGTTAGGGAGTGTTCTAATTTCATTCTTTTACATGTAGCTGTCCAGTTTTCCCATCACCACTTATTGAGGAGGCTGTCTTTTCTCCATTGGGTATCCTTGCCTCCTTTGTCATAGATTAGTTGACCATAGGTGCGTGGATTTATCTCTGGGCTTTCTATCTTGTTCCATGGATGTACGTTTCTGTTTTTGTTCCAATACCATATTGTCTTGAATACTGTTACTTTGTAGTATAGTCTGAAGTCAGGGAGTCTGATACTTCGAGCTCCGTTTTTCTCCCTCAAGACTGCTTTGGCTATTCGGGGTCTTTGTGTCTCCAAACAAATTTTAAGATGATTTGTTCTAGTTTGTAAAAAATGCCATTGAAAATTTGATAAGGATTGCATTGAATCTGTAGATTGCTTTGGGTAGTATAGTCATTTTCACAATGTTGATTCTTCCAATCCAAGAACATGGTATATCTCTCCATCTGTTGGTATCATCTTTAATTTCTTTCATCAGTGTCTTATAGTTTTCTGTATACAGGTCTTTTGTATCCCTAGGTAGGTTTATTCCTAGGTATTTTATTCTTTTTGTTGCAGTGGTAAATGGGAGTGTTTCCTTAATTTCTCTTTCAGATTTTTCATCATTAGTGTATAGGAATGCAAGAGATTTCTGTGCATTAATTTTGTATCCTGCAACTTTACCAAATTCATTGATTATCTCTAGTACTTTTCTGGTGGCATCTTTAGGATTCTCTATGTATAGTATCATGTCATCTGCAAACAGTGACAGTTTTACTTCTTCTTTTCCAATTTGTATTCCTTTTATTTGTTTTTCTTCTCTGATACCCGTGGCTAGGACTTCCAAGACTATGTTGAATAATAGTGGTGAGAGTGGATATCCTTGTCTCGTTCCTGATCTTAGAGGAAATGCTTTCATTTTTTCACCATTGAGAATGATGTTTGCTGTGGATTTGTCATATATGTCCTTTATTATTTTGAGGTAGGTTCCCTCTATGCCCACTTTCTGGAGAGTTTTTATCATAAATGGATGTTGAATTTTGTCAAACGCTTTTTCTGCATCTATTGAGATGATCATATGGTTTTTCTCCTTCAATTTGGTAATATGGTTATCACATTGATTGATTTGCATATATTGAAGAATCCTTGCATCCCTGGAATAAATCCCACTTGATCATGGTGTATGATCCTTTTAATGTGTTGTTGGATTCTGTTTCCTAGTATTTTGTTGAGGAGCTTTGCATTTATATTCATGAGTGGTATTGGTCTGTAATTTTCTTTTTTTGTGCTATCTTTGTCTGGTTTTGGTATCAGGGTGATGGTGGCCTCATAGAATGAGTTTGGCAGTGTTCCTTCCTCTGCAATTTTTGGAGGACTTTGAGAAGGTTGGGTGTTAGCTCTTCTCTAAATGTTTCATAGAATTCACGTGTGAAGCCATCTGGTCCTGGACCTTTGTTTGTTGGAAGATTTTTAATCACAGTTTCAATTTCATTGCTTGTGATTTGTCTGTTCATATTTTCTGTTTCTTCCTGGTTCAGTCTTGGAAGGTTATACCTTTCTAAGAATTTGTCCATTTCTTCCACGTTGTCCATTTTATTGGCATAGAGTCGCTTGTAGTCGTCTCTTAGGATGCTTTGTATTTCTGTGGTGTTTGTTGTAACTTCTCCTTTTCATTTCTAATTTTATTGATTTCAGTCCTCTCCCCCTTTTTCTTTATGAGTCTGGCTAATGGTTTATCAATTTTTTTTATCTTCTCAAAGAACCAGCTTTTAATTTTATTGATCTTTGCTATTGTTTTCTTTGCTTCTATTTCATTTATTTCTGCTCTGATCTTTATGATTTCTTTCCTTCTGCTAACTTTGGGTTTTGTTTGTTCTTCTTTCTCTAGTTCCTTTAGGTGTAACATTAGATTGTTTATTTGAGATTTTTCTTGTTTCTTGAGGTAGGCTTGTATAGCTATAAACTTCCCTCTTAGAACTGCTTTTGCTGCATCTCATAGGTTTTGGGTCATCATGTTTTCATTGTCATTTGTCTCTAGGTATTTTTTGATGTCCTCTTTGATTTCTTCAGTGATCTCTTGGTTATTTAGTCACATATTGTTTAGCCTCCATGTGTTTGTGTTTTTTACGTTTTTTCCCCTGTAATTCATTTCTGATCTCATAGCGTTGTGGTCAGAAAAGAAGCTGGATATGATTTCAATTTTCTTAAATTTACTGAGGCTTGATTTGTGACCCAAGATGTGATCTATCCTGGAGAATGTTCTGTGCGCACTTGAGAAGAAAGTGTAATCTGCTGTTTTTAGATGGAATGTCCTGTAAATATCAATTAAATCTGTCTGGTCTATTGTGTCATTTAAAGCTTCTGTTTCCTTATTTATTTTCATTTTGGATGATCTGTCCGTTGGTGTAAGTGAGGTGTTAAAGTCAGCCACTATTATTGTGTTACTGTCGATTTCCTCTTTTATAGCTGTTAGCAGTTGCCTTATGTATTGAGGTGCTCCTATGTTGGGTGCATATATTTTTATAATTTTTATATCTTCTTCTTGGATTGTTCCCTTGATCATTATGTAGTGTCCTTCCTTTTCTCTTGCAATATTCTGTATTTTAAAGTCTATTTTATCTGATATGAGTATCTCTACTCCAGCTTTCTTTTGATTTCCATTTGCATGGAATATCTTTTTCCATCCCCTCACTTTCAGTCTGTATGTGTCCCTAGGTCTGAAGTGGGTCTCTTGTAGATAGCATATATATGGGTCTTGTTTTTGTATCCATTCAGGAAGCCTGTGTCTTTTGGTTGGAGCATTTAATCCATTCATGTTTAAGGTAATTATCCATAGGTATGTTCCTATGACCCTTTTCTTAGTTGTTTTGGGTTTGTTTTTGTAGATCCTTTTCTTCTCTTGTGTTTCCCACTTAGAGAAGTTCCTTAGCGTGTGTTGTAGAGCTGGTTTGGTGATGCTGAATTCTCTTAGCTTTTGCTTGTCTGTTAAGCTTTTGATTTCTCCATCGAATCTGAATGAGATCCTTGCCAGGTAGAGTAATCTTGGTTGTAAGTTCTTCCCTTTCATCACTTTAAGTATATCATGTCAATCCCTTCTGGCTTGTCAAGTTTCTGCTGAGAAATCAGCTGTTAACCTTACGGGAGTTCCCTTGTATGTTATTTGTTGTTTTCCCCTTGCTGCTTTCAATAATTTTCCTTTGTCTTTAATTTTTGCCTATTTGATTACTATGTGTCTCGTTGTGTTTCTCCTTGGGTTTATTCTGTATGGGAGTCACTGCACTTCCTGGACTTGGGTGGCTATTTCCTTTCCCATGTTAGGGAAGTTCTCAACTATAATCTCTTCAAATATTTTCTCTGCTCCTTGCTCTCTCTCTTCTCCTTCTGGGACCCCTATCATGCGAATGTTGTTGCGTTTAATGTTGTCCCAGAGGTCTCTTAGGCTGTCTTCATTTCTTTTCATTCTTTTTTCTTTATTCTGTTCCACAGCAGTGAATTCCACCATTCTGTGTTCCAGGTCACTTATCCCTTCTTCTGCCTCAGTTATTCTGCTATTGATTTCTTCTAGTGTAGTTTTCATTTCAGTTATTGTATTGTTCATCTCTGTTTGCTCTTTAATTCTTCTAGGTCTTTGTTAAACATTTCTTGCATCTTCTCAATCTTTGCCTCCATTGTTTTTCCGAGGTCCTGGATCATCTTCACTATCATTATTCTGAATTCTTTTTCTGGAAGGTTGCCTATCTCCACTTCATTTAGTTGTTTTTCTGGGGTTTTATCTCGTTCCTTCTTCTGGTACATAGCCCTCTGCCTTTTCATCTTTTCTGTCTTTCTGTGAATGTGTTTTTTTTCCCACAGGCTGCAGGATTGTAGTTCTTCTTGCTTCTGCTCCCTGCCCTTTGGTGGATGAGGCTATCTAAGAGGCTTGTGTAAGTTTCCTGATGGGGTGGACTATTGGTGGGTAGAGTTGACTGTTGCTCTGGTGAACAGAGCTCAGTAAAACTTTAATCAGCTTGACTGTTGCTGGGTGGGGCTGGTTCCCTCCCTGTTCATTGTTTTGCCTGAGGGAACCCAACACTGGAGCCTACCCGGGCTCTTTGGTGTGGCTAATGACAGACTCTGGGAGGGCTCACGCCAAGGAGTACTTCCCAGAACTGCTGCTGCCAGTGTCCTTGTCCCCACAGTGAGCTACAGCCCCCCCCTCCTCTGCAGGAGACCCTCCAACACTAGCAGGTAGGTCTCGTTCAGTCTCCCCTGGGGTCACTGCTCCTTCCCCTGGGTCCCAGTGCGCACACTACTTTGTGTGTGCCCTCCAAGAGTGGAGTCTCTGTTTCCCGCAGTGCTGTCAAAGTCCTGCAATCAATTCCCACTAGGCTTCAAAGTCTGATTCTCTAGGAATTCCTCCTCCCGTTGCCAGACCCCCAGGTTGGGAAGCCTGATGTGGGGGGCTCAGAACCTTCACTCCAGTGGGTGGACTTCTGTGATATAAGTGTCCTCCAGTCTGTGAGTCACCCACCCACTCAGCAGTTATGGGATTTGATTTTACTGTGATTGCGCCCCTCCTACCTTCTCATTGTGGCTTCTCCTTTGTCTTTGGATGTGGGGTATCTTTTTTGGTGAGTTCCAGTGTCTTCCTGTCGATGATTGTCCAGCAACTAGTTGTGATTCTGGTGTTCTTGCAAGAGGGAGTGAGAGCACGTCCTTCTACTCCGCCTTCTTGGTTCCTCCTCCCTCTGTTACATTCTTAATTCTTTTCTAAGTAATTTGTAATTTGAATTTCATTCCAGTCAAGTTATAGATAACAGCTAACAGTTTCATATATTAAAATCAGTGGATGTATGCATTATGGGAAAGGGCTACAGGGGATTCAGAATTCAAAATAGCATTTTTTAGCCTTTTGGCAGAGCCTTTGGAAAGACCCTGTCAGAGGGTGCCTTGTGTTTGTAAAATCATGGCAAAGAATACACCACTTACTATGTGCATAT
Organism: Hyperoodon ampullatus; assembly: GCF_949752795.1. NCBI lineage: Eukaryota > Metazoa > Chordata > Mammalia > Artiodactyla > Ziphiidae > Hyperoodon > Hyperoodon ampullatus. The sequence goes on along the minus strand of NC_136917.1, from coordinate 42,373,502 downwards.
CTGTGTCTGACCTTTGTGTGCTGAGTGGTGCTTCTGAGAGCTGTAGGGAGAAGGGAAGTGTGCCTGCTGGACTTGGCAGTCTTGGTTCTCCCTCTGTATATGAGTTTCAGCTCGGACACAGTTCGAAAGATGGATTGCATCGGAATGGCAACCGGTGTATTGGAAAGACCACAGTCTTTGGAACCACATGGGTCTTGGACAATGCCGAACCTGTCAAAGTGATATTTTCCTCAGTTGTAAAATGGGAGTATGAGCTCATGGAGTCAGGAACCTTATAAGCACTGTGCACAACATTAAGTGAATAATAGATTTTCTATTTTACATACACAGCACCTCTTCAAACTATGAATGATTGCCAATTCTTTTTTTAGGGATGGAAACAAATAGGTTCTGAGAGGTTTTTAATTTGTCCAAAGCTTTTCAGGCAGTTAGGACTTGAACCCTAGACTCCCTGACTCCAAAGTCCATATGCTTGACCATGATGTTATACAGTCTAGTTATCCCAAATTTGCTATGGCTAGAAGTAAGGTAGAAATAATGTATGTACAGCACTTAGCACAGTCCCTAGGGCATGCTACATACTCGAATGGTAGAAGCTATTATTATTCATTATTTATCTTACTTATTATTTCTCTCTGTATTTAATAGCAAGTTATTTAAGGGAGAGTAAGAATTACAACTTTCTCTCTGGGGGAGGCAATTGATATCGCAGATGTTTTTTGTTTTGTTTCGCTTTTCTCCATACTTATATCTGTGGCAGAACTTCATTGTCTTCCAAAAGATGTCTTCCCTTTTGTATGTATAACCCTAGCTAAACCACATCATTAAATAGAAATTTTACTTCTATTCCTCCCTGAATATTTACATGAGAATCCTGAACCTTAAATTCTCCTGTGCCTTGGTGGAGACCTTAAACTCCTGATTATTTAACAAGCATTTATTGATCCTTACTTTGCATCACAGTTTGCTTCTTTGTCTCACCACATTCCAAAGTGCAGATCAAATCCTGATGGCCACATTCTCCATGGTAGAAGCAGTAATGAATAAGTATAGTATTTACCCAATTGCCTTGCTGTCAACATGGTGGTCAGGCATAATTTGATGGCAGTCAGTTATTTACTTCTTCAACAAAGGTGTATTGAGCATCCCCAGTGTGATAGGCAGGATACTATGAGCTAGGGGTACAATTTTTCAAAAGAGGAATATTTTCCTGTTTCCATGGACTCAATAATCCAGCAGCAGAAGGGGAGTAGGGGATAGACAACAAAAAACAAGTAAGTAGCAATTGTTTTAAGATTTATGAGGAAAACAAAATGAGATGAGATGGCGAGAAATTACAGAGGAGAGTCTAATTTAGATATTGTTATTGTAGAAGCTGTTTCTAAGACCTAAAGAAGCTAGCCATGGCAAGAGCAGGGAGGAGGATGTTTCAAACCAAAGGGATGTGAATGCAGAGTTTCTAAGGCAAAAAGGTTGATATGCTCAAGGAGCAGAAAGAAGGCTAACACAGTTGGAGAAGTAAGGAAGGGAGAGAGTTGTACAGGCTGAGCACAACTTGTACTCAAGTACAGCGTGTTGAGTGCAACACCTACAAGTGTGTCTGAATAGGTAATATTGATGGCTTGGGGTTTTATCCCAAATGAGCTAGGAAGTCGGGGAAAAAACTTAAGGTGGGAGAGAATATATATTGGGTTTTTTTGTGATTGATGTGTAAAAGAAAAAAATGGACCATAGTAGGGAACAGCAGTGGGAGCCAGGAGATCACAGAGGGACCTGCTCAGGGGTTTGAGTGACAGATGATGGCAATCCCGAATGGGATGGCGGTGGGGAAGATGGAGAGGTAAGAGACTGGGAAAGTGTTTTGGAGGTACAGTTGGCTGGGGCTGCTGAGACAACTCTTGGGAGCAGGAAGAGGAAGAGAGAGAGAAATCGATGATGATTCTTGGATTTCTGTTGGAATGCATTTTAAAAAAAAACATGTTAGTCTTGCCGAGATCATAAAGTAAGTCCTTAGCATGGATGGAGGGTGGTGGAGGAATGCATCACAAGAAGGAAAAGGAAATGAGACCTAACATGTATGGCGCCCCTAAAGTATGTCAGGGACTATGCTAAACTTGCATATACTATTTAATCTACTTGATAGCAATCCTGTAAAGTAAAAATTATGACATACACATTTTACATACAAGGGAAAGCCTTAGGGAAGTTAAATAACTCACCAAAGGTCATAGAGTTGGCAAATAAGGGAGACAGCAATTGAACCAGATCTGTCTCTTTCTGAAGTCTCATCTCTTTCTACAATAGGGTGCTATTTCCGAGAGCTAAGATAATGCCATAGAGCTCAATACTTTATTCCTTGAAAAGTGACTAGCATTATGCTAGGCATCTGTTGAATATTCATTACATACTGGTTAAGTAATAGATTCGAATCATCGGTGCAAACATTTGCCTTTACTGAAATGCCAAAGGTTTCAAAGGCTATGAAGCTAAAATATATAGTATATTTCAAGATGGGTTGATCAAAACAGTAGACAGGGGCTTCCCTGGTGGCGCAGCGGTTGGGAGTCCGCCTGCCGATGCAGGGGACACGGGTTCGTGCCCCGGTCCGGGAGGATCCCACATGCCATGGAGTGGCTGGGCCCGTGAGCCATGGCCACTGAGCCTGCATGTCCAGAGCCTGTGCTCCGCAACTGGAGAGGCCACAACAGTGAGAGGCCCGTGTACCGCAAAAACAAAACAAAACAAAACAAAACAGTAGACAGAATATTAATGGCAAAGTTAGAAAAAATTTATTTCCTCCCCTCGCCAAGAAACTTGGTGGCATAAAGCATGCATTCTCCCCAGTCCCCAAAATATTTGAAACTTTAAATACAAGCCACGCTAAAAGATGCTAACAGACGTTCCAGATCGTTGGTGTTGGAAGAGTTGAGAGGAAGGGAGAGAATTCCCTGTTTACTCAGCTGGTCAGAGGATTACATGATGTGTTTGGACAGATGACTTCTGTTATATTTAGCTTTGTATGTCTTTGTTTATAGCATGCTCTGGGGCATTCTATTCTGAGTCTAATACACTTCGAATTTGAGCATCTTTACCTTGGACAAAGAGCTACATGGAGCTTATATGGAAAAGAGGATGCCTTCATAGACTAAGTTATTAAAACTCTGGGGAGGAGTTTACAAATTGTAAAACAACAGGTCCAGTTTGCAGGGTGTGTGTGTGTATGTATGTGTGTGCATGTGGACACATACATATGTAAATATGTGTGTTTGGGGAGGGAGCAAAGGATGTAATTTTTTAGTGTTTTGGGGCAAAATATATCATTCCCTAGATTGACACAGCCTCTGCCACGCCTTTTTGTCTTAATACAACCATTTCACCTACCTATAATAACTGTCTTGCCTGTCAAGGTGGTTTAGTTTGCAATGGATGTATTACACATGGTCACCTTTGATTTCTACATCTAAATGCAAGAATTTATCAGAATGATTTATCTGCATTATATGAGTATGACCTGACTTTCTGGAACCAGTTTATATGAGTGTAATCAGCTTTCTGGAAAAAGTTAAGCACTCTTTCTTATACTGTCAGGTAATATGTATGCCTTATACATATTAATTCACATAATGTTCCTAGCAACCCAGTGAAGTAGGAACTATTATTATCCCTTTATTTCAGGTAAGAAAACAGTATAGTGAGTCTCAGAGATATGGAGTAACTTGTCTTCAAGCTAATAAGGTACACAACCAGCATTCCCACTTAGGCACTCTGAGTTTCAAGCAAGCCTTAACCTTTTGTCTGTACTGTCTCCTTGTAATAACAACCCACTTCGTGGCTTCTGCTTGGCAGCCTTGCACTGGCATAAAATAAAGAATTGTCCAGAGTATCACAGCAAATCAGGGGCAACTACTGAACAAGAAAGCTGAAACAGGAAAGCCGGGTACTATTCCCCAGTCTTTTGAGATTAGAACTTGCAGACCTAGGTATGTGAATTCAAGAAAATAGAGGCAGGTATCCAGGTAGACAGAAGCCTAAAGTCCAGATGATGGCAAGGCCAGGTCATGAAACTAAAAACCAAAGGGGATTCTGGTTCTAAAAAACTTCTCCAGGCAGAAACTGCTTTTATGATATCAGCAGGAACCCTGGCTGGCTTTATCTAGACCAGGGTTTCTCAGCCTCAGCACTGTTGACATTTTGGGCTGGAAAAGGCTCTTCTGTGCCCTGTAGGATCCCTGGTCTTTACCCAGTAGATGTGAGTAGCAACCCCCATAAATACCATTATGACAATCTGAAAACATCTGCCAAATGTCCCCACTGACAACCACAGATCTAGATGAAGAAAGGATGCAAGAGAATCCATTCCTTCATTCAACAAATGCTTGCTAAGTGCTACTCAGTTTTAAGTATCATGCAACTTCAGGTCTTTCTTATAAACGTTTCAGTAAAAGAGATCTCTTGAATTACAGTATTAATCTGGAGACTTCAGACAACATGGTGCTGTTGAGGAAAGCATGTGCTCTGGGTCTAATCCATTTCGGGTTTGGGCATCTTTACCTTGGGCAATTCACTACCTACCTTGAACCACAGATGTCCCTCTCTGAAAACTAGAGATAATAGTAATAATATCTAACCTACAGGTTTGTTGTGAGGATTAAATGGGATAATAAAAGTAAGAGGCTGGGCCAAGTGCCAGACATACAGGAAGTACTTACTCTGACTTTATGGTAGGTGATGTCTGTCATATCCAGAGGGACCCAGAGATACTCTTCGGTGCTCTGAAGCAGTACTAGCTGACCCTATTTCTATGGCTTTACTCTTAGGACAAGCGTCAAAAAGTGGCCACTGAAGTGATTGTTCTGTGATAGTAGGAAAACTTCCACAAAATCTGGTAGACCCTGTGGGTAGACTGGCTTCATTCCCACTGCAATTTTGTTGTTAAAGGATTTAAGAGATTAACAGCATCTCTTCAGGAAGCAGCTTAGAAAGCTCAGCTGGGTGTATTCCAGTGAATAGGGATTTTCTGAATTAAATCTCTTCTTTGAGAAGCAAGAGATGTGTGTAAGTATGAAGTAAGGAGGGGGACCTCAGTTTCAAGTTAACAAGGAGTTGGCTACTTAGGCTAAGTGATATCCACCACTCTGGGAGGCATTAGCAAGAGTGTCAGAGAGAGGCAACAGGCAGGTCGCATTGTTATCCTCCCTCTCCCTAGTCAGGGGAAGCAATTTGAATATCTTGCATTTAAAGAGCTAGCCTAGCTAGTTAAGGCTGGCTTTCTCATCCTCAGTTCTGTGAGTCATTTCCTGGGGGAACTTGGATGGGCCACTTATCCTACCCGGATATCAGTTTACTTCTCATTTAATTAAGAGAAATATTTGAGAACTGCCAGATTGTGAAATTCAATTTCCAGTCCTTTCTTTCTCTGCAAATCTGGAATGTCTGGCCATGGGTCTCCTGCACCCCACATTTCTCAGTCTGAGCCTTCCAAACTATCCACAGTGAGAGCTCCAGAAGGTTGCAGGTGAGGGGTGAGCTGTGGATGACCAGAGGAAGCACTCTTTTCATTCCCTAAAAGTAGAATTTTCTGAATTATAACCACCCACTACAGATTGGGAACAGGACAGTATAGTAATAACAGTTGTCTGGTTACTGAAGGAACAGTCTAGTTTGGGAGAAAAGAAAGGGTTTGGGAGAAAAGAAAAGGACATTTATCTAGGGTGAAAAGTAAAAATAACTTGTTCTGCCTTTTTGGGCATCTCGGGTTCAGCCCCTACAGGAGGCCCTCATAGGCAGTGTTCGTCATCCCTGTGTCTTCAAAATGTTGAATTTGAAGGTTTTTAGGTAAATATGTATAGTCCCATTAATTCTAAGTATCACCACTCACTATTGTTTGGCCCATGAAGACATTTGAGTTTTGTTTCCACTGAGTTTGAAATAAGACCAGTGCTAGCATGTTGGCAACAGCAAATGAACTAGCAAAACAAAAAGAAAGGTCACAATGGTTTTACTCTTGGCCAAAAAGGTAAAAGCAGCTTTTTCAAAGGTGAAAGAAAAAGTAACTGCACTAGACAAGGACAACATTTTCTCCATAAATATGGGCGTTGGGATGTTTTATCAGGAAGTGATAGTGATAATTATTAATATTATTCTGGGGCTTCCCTGGTGGCGCAGTGGTTGAGAGTCCGCCTGCCGTTGCAGGGGACATGGGTTCATGCCCCGGTCCGGGAGGATCCCATATGCCGCAGAGCGGCTAGGCCCGTGAGCCATGGCCGCTGAGCCTGCGCATCCGGAGCCTGTGCTCTGCGGCGGGAGAGGCCACAACAGTGGGAGGCCCGCATACCGCAAAAAAATATATATATATATTATTCTGTATTATGAGCTTCAACATGTATGCACATAAAAGTAATAATAGCAATAACTGTGATAATTACTATTATCACTGACCATGTTAACTAGCCTTTACTTTGTTTTCCTTAATCTTAACACTCAGAGCTAGATATGAGTAGTCTCACTTTTTAGGAAAGGAAACATATTAGCAAGATGAAGTGACTTGCCTAAGGTCACACAGCTGGTAAGGGAAGAAGTCTAAGTCGTCTTCTGACTGGGTGACCTATTCAAACTCTGGCTGTGCCACCAAGTTTTGTGTTGTTTTAAACATGTCAGGGTATTTGACTGAAATAAAGAGGTTGGACCAGATAGTTCTTCAAACGTCTCCTTGCTTTAATATCCCATTATTCTAGGTAGTAATTTTTTAAGTATGTATATCCCATGAAATGAAATACATAATACTATATTGAGACTTCTGTGAGTTTGAACTGAATGCCAGGGGCAGCAGATTATACTTGCCCACACTCAGTCTTTATCAGCAAGTCATGTCCATGGCTACGGTGACAAGAAAGAGGAATGCACCAAGAGCAGTAGGTTCACGTGGAGTCAGGAGCCTCAGGGTTCCGATCCCAGCTTTGCCACGGCAACCGTGGCTGTGACCAAGACACTAAGCCTCTCCGAGGCCTCAGTTTTATCATCTAGCAAATGGGAATCACACATACCCAGCTTGTCACACGGTTATTTGGAGGCAGAAGCTTGCGAGTATGGGCTGGGGAGTCCAACACTGGGGGATGCTGAAGGAGTGTTGAGGTTACAGAGTAAATGGAATGAGGAGGGAGTTCACTGCAGGAAACCTGGCCTTGGCTCCTGGTTCTGTAACAATTAGCAAATGTGTCATGCAGGCGTCAGTTTCTTCATTTGAAAAATGGGTGCATCAGTCTAGATCAGCGTTTCTAAACTATCTGTCAAGGATGAGTATCCTTCCAAAATGTCTGAGAGATATACGTTTGGAAAACAAAGCATACTCTATTCCCCTCTTCGATGTTAGCATCGGCATAGTCTGAGATGCTCTGTAGTAAAGAAACACATTTAATTTTATTGAACTCATTTTCCAAATTAAGTTGACCGCGCAGCTCTTTTCTCTGGAATACTTGTTAACACGTCATGAAACATAATTGGGAAATTCAAGGTCAGGTGGGTGTAGTTCTCTGAGGAATTATAAAGAGAGATTATGATTTATCTGTTATATCTATATCTACAGGGGTCAGGGACCACTATTCTTTCTTTTCCTCTTTTTTGTATCTCTGTTTCTCTATTTATAAAATTAAGTTTGCCTTCTTAGTTGGCAGGCCGATGGGCATGTATATATGTGTGTGTGTGTTTTATTAGCAAGTATTTTGAACACCATTGTGTCTACTACTGTGGTAGATTCTGTGGACAATGGAAGAACAATATAAAATAGAGTCCTTTAACCTCCATTGTGGACTTTACTGTCTATGAAGGAAGTCCAGGTGCTGAACAGCTTTCAGATTATTTTATTTCATTGAATTCTATGGCACTAAATGTGATAGAAGGCAAAAATGGAGATTTTCATGGGCTCAGGTAATTAGAGAAAACTTTATGGAATAAATGGAATTTTGTCTAGACTTTGAAAATTTGTGACATATGATGTCAGGTAGAAATAATATGGAATAGTCAGGAATGGAGCCAGGATCTGAAGGGCATGAAAAGTATCTGCACTTGTTACAGTGAACCCTAATAGCCATCATTAGTTAGTGAGCAAAGAAATAGCAAGGAGAAAATGAGTTTTAGTGGAGAGTCATCTGGGAGGTGAGATGAGCAGGGCCTTTGGTATAATCCCAGGTCAGGTGACTGGATATAGTAAGGCATTGTCATGCAGGAAGAAATACGTTGGATTTCAAACAAGAAAAATTGCATTTGTGTCCCAATTCTTTGATTTAAAAAATGTCCCCCCCTTTATAAATATTTTATAATTAATTTAATAATTTATTTTAAAGTAATAGTTTTACATTTTGGTCCCCTTCTGCTTCAGCTACCCATTTCCCCTCCAGAGAGGCAATTATAATTACCAATGTCTTACACATCCTTCCAGAGAAAGTTTCTCAACCTCAGCATTGTTGACATTTGGGGATGGATAAGTCACTGTTGTGGGGCTGTCTTGTGTGTTGTAGGATGGTTAGCAGCATCCTTAACCTCTACCCGCTGGAGGCTAACACTCCCTCCTCCTCAGTTGTGATCATCAAAATACCTCCCAACAATGCTAGATGCCCCCCTGGGGGACAAAATGACCCTGGTGGAGAACCACTGTTCCAGAGGTGTTTTATAATGAGGAATCACTGTACTAAAAGGTGGAGGCAATGTTGATAGGATTTTTACACCAACAAAAGAGTGAGAAGATCGGAAATTGTCTTCAAGGACTCCAGTCTATGGAAATGGAAGAAGACTAAAATCTCCATCAGTTACGATGCTTTGGGCTGCAAGTATCAAATGTGCAGACTTAAACTGACCTGGACAAGAAGGAAACCTATTAGCTCACTTGACATGTGGTCTTGAGATAAGTCAGACTCCAGGTTTGATTGATGCAGTAGCTTTCAGAGCCATCATGGGCTCAATTCTTTCTGGGCTTTGGCCTGTCACCCATAGCATTGGGCTGGTTCCCCTCCAGGCTATGAGATGGCTATCAGCAGTAACTGTGTCTAACCACTTCCTTATTTGTGCCCAGAGGTAGACAAACAGCCAGATGCACTAAAGATTAGCAGTGCTTCTTTCCCAGGAACCATTGGAAATGCTCTCTTCATGTATTCCTGGCCCACACTAACTTAGTACCCTGCCCTACACCCCATTCCCTGAGCCTCTCTGACCACATAGATAAGTTCTGTTTTGTAGAGTGGATATTGCATTCCTAACCACAGTAGCCCCCATACAGTCTTTGGAAGGAAAAAAGATAATCAGGCAAGTATGGAATACAATGAGTTCAGGGTAATACCTCATGCATTTTGAACCAGTCACCATTCACATAGATTTAGTGTTTGGGTCAGTAAGAACACTGAATTGAATATAAGCCAGATCATGAAAACTCTCAAAGGAGGAATGTACTGAGCATGTGTGCAAAGAGAAAAGAGCACGGAGGGCCAAAGACCATAATCTTGGAGGAAATTGGATGTTGATAATTAAGGCAAAGGTGTGAGAGATTTAGTCTTGCTTGGAAACAGAGCTGGCTCAGCCACCTGCTGGGCGTGTGATCTTGGCCGAATTACTTTTCCTTTCTGTTTTGTTTTCCTTATTTATAAGATGGGGAGAGTAAAACCTTCCTCATAAGGCTGGTGAAAGGGTTAAATAAGGCAGTGCACACACAGCACTGAATCAAGTGATGGGTGTCAGGGAGCATAATGACCTGTCACTGGTGATGGTAGGTGAGGTGCCTGTTACTGAGCTGGGAGGAGTAAAAGGAGTGAGGAGGAGAGTAAAGGGGGCTCTGGAAGAGCAGGGCAGCTGCCTGTGAGCTTCAGGAGGGGACGGCTGCTCCAGGCATCCTAGAAGAACTTTCAATAACACTCTAAAATACCCTATATCTGGGCAGGCATTACAGAACTTTAAAATTTAGCTCAGCCCTGAGCTATATAAGATCCCGCCAATGTACAAAAGTTACCAACTCAGACAGGAAGTTATTTTGACCATCTTTCTCTTCCCACTACTCATTCCCTTTCCTATGTCAACAGACAATGTCCACAATTTTTTAAAATATCAACTTAAATCTGGGAAATACATTCCATGTTTTTAGAAATGTTCAATATTCCATGAGCATTTAAATATTTACCTTGCCCAAAATACAGTGTCATCTTTGATCACAGATTGGTACTAAAGGAAAAACATCCATTCCATGTTTGTTTGTTTCAGTAAAACAGAGTGTAGAGTATGTCCATCATCAAAGCAGGATAAGCTCAGATTGTCAGCCTAGATACAAACGTGGTGGTATTTTATAGCCCTGGATTTTATAACCCATTTAAAAATGTGATTCTGCTGTTTAGCATACTAGTCTACAAATATTCGTCCATTCCATCATACACACTTTTCTCAAGCACCTGCTCTGTGCAGGGCATGGACTTGCTTTGGTGCCTGTACAGAGATTCCCAGGTAAAGTAGAGGATAGGGACCTAGAAGGACTTAGCACTTACAGGCATGTGTTGTACTCCAGTAAATGAACAGAGAATAGGCTATACTAGATAGAAGGGTGTGGGTTATCTTGTCTAATTCACTTAACCACCTTGTTGCACTATGCCATGTTTACTGTGTCTACTATTAATGGGGGCATCAGTTTCTCTTTCGTTACATGATTTTTAGGTACTTTGTTTAAATACTGAGTGTTCATTAATAGCCTCTCAAGCTCTTGGCTTTCCATGCCATTGCCTAAACTCAGAGCTAATAGGTGGGTGAACTGAAATTCTTGTCTAATTCTGACTGGGGTGCCCAAACCCTTTCTGGCAAGTAACTCTACTTCAGAGGTGGACAAGAAGGAATCACTGCCTCCAAGAAATTTACTGCCTCATAGGCAAGGGAAAACTCAACACAAATAACCATTATCATCATCATAAAAACAAAGAGTACTGAGCCCTTACTAGAAAACAGGCACCATTCCAAATATTCTACATACATTAACTCATTCACAGCAAGCCCCATGTGGTTTCTACCATTATGAGACCAGTTCCACAGAGGGGGGAAATAGAGGTACAGAAAAAGTAAGTAAAAGCTGATACACAGAGTTAGAAAGAGGTGAATCCAGAGTTTAAAACCAGTGAGTCTTTGTTAAAGCTCATTACCGCCTTGCTACCTCTCATAACCATACTTCAAGGTTACAAGTACATGGATGCTAAGAGAAGTACAGATAAACTGTATTTCTTACCTGAGTAAATGGGGAAGGCCTGGCGGGAGGAAGTGGGATTTGATCCAGTCTTTAAGGAACAGGGAGGATCTGGTTGTGTAGAGCTAGGGAAATGGGCATTCCAGGGTAAGGGCTTTCCAGCTTTGAGCAAAAAGGGAAGAGATGCTGGTGTCTATGCGAGGTAGTTGTTTCACACTCTGGAGGGTTTGGTGATGAGATACAGGCTGGCTTTGCTCCCCTCCCACCCCCAGCCTCACTGCCACCATTTACACCTGTGCACTGCGAACCTGGGACACGCTGGCAACCCCAGGAGAGCTGAATTTATGTCCACTGATTTATCCTCAGACGCCTCTGTCCAAAGATACATCACCAAGCACTCCTGCTCCCAGAGTCAGTGGACGGAGGTTTATGACTCAATTTTACTGGTTCGCTTGTGCAGACAAGTGGCTTCAGTTGTGGAGGAGTCATTTGAAATAAAACATCATTATTAGATTCCCTCTCCCTGAGCCCCCTCTCTTGGCCCGTGGTTCCCTCTGAGTTAAGGGTCCAACCAGGACCTGCTGGAGGACTTTTCCTCTGTGGACTAAAGACGGTCCTTTATTAGCAAATAGAAATTTAAGAACTGGGCATACTTAAAAGAAATTTAAGTATGTTTTCTAATGTGGTGTTGAAGGACTTAGGGATTATCATGCTGCACAAAGATGGCGCTGAATTTTTTCACTTTGTTTTTTCTGCCTTGGTAGGTCATCTCCTTTGTTCCAATGAAGTAAACGGTTCTGAGATAGAGAGAGGCAGTTTTCAAGAGGGGCACGTCACTTAGTTCCTTCATGACACGACTGTTTTGCTCTTCCAGTATTCCTTCTGTCCTCAGCTATTATCCTTGTTCCTCATACCTGAGCATGATCATGCCTCCAGGTCTCTTCTGACCTTGTCCCCATAGTCAGCAAAACCCTTGCCTCCCACACCCCAGAAACACAAGCATCCTCCAACTCAGGGCCTTTGTGCTTACCCCTCTTGCTGCCTGGGAAGTTTTTAGCCGAGATATCTGTCTCATCCTCTCCCCTTATCCAGGTCTCTGCCCACATTCTCAGGACATCAGAGTATCATTCCAATGAAAAATTTGCCATTCCTAACACTTAAACCTTGTTGTATTTTTCTTCTTAGCACTGATCACTGCTGGACATATTAATTATTTGCTTTCTTTCTGTCTCATTACACTCAGTACACACACACACACACACACACGCACACACACACACATACACACACACACACCCTGTATCTTCAGAATACTGCTCTCACAACGTCACAGTCAAGTCTATCCTTTTTGGCGACTCCTCCTCTCAAATGGGTTTGTCCATGGGAATTGGGCAGGGGCTTTCCTGTTTTGTATTTTCTTTTTTTAAATTTATTTTTGGCTGTGTTGGGTCTTTGTTGCCGGACGCGGGCTTTCTCTAGTTGTGGTGAGTGGGGACTACTCTTCATTGAGGTGCACAGACTGCTCATTGCAGTGGCTTCTCTTGTTGCGGAGCAGGGCTCTAGGTGCACGGGCTTCCGTAGTCATGGCACGTGGGCTCAGTAGTTGTGGCTCACGGGCTCAGTAGTTGTGGCACACAGGCTTAGTTGCTCCGCAGCATGTGGGATCTTCCCAGACCAGAGCACGAACCTGTGTCCCCTGTATTGGCAGGCGGATTCTTCACCACTGCGCCACCAGGGAAGTCCCTTTATTCTTTATCTTTAATGCCTGACCCACAGTGAAAACTTGATAGTCATTGAATGAATGGAAAGAAAGTGAAATGGAGGAAGTGTAAAATGGAAAGAAGGAAGGAGAAAAGGGAATGAAGAAGGAAAGAAAGAGGAAGGAAGAAAGAAAGAAACCATAACAATTCTGCTTGTTCCACATTTGTTAGGTTAATTACGTCGCAGTGACATCTGGTTCTAAGAGATACCTCTCCTAGTCTAGCACCCTCTCCAGCAATACTTGCTGTTATACCCCTTGATCCAGAATTCACCATTTCCTCGATTTTCTATTCCGTGCTTTCCTACATTTTACTTTTCCTCATAACTTCTACCAATTTTTTTCCCATTCTTCAAAAGGCTGATGAAAGTATCTCACTATAAAGCCTTTCCTGACTAACAGGAATGAATGACCTGTCATGGAGGCATTTGATTTGGCCTATTTCCCTCTAAGGGGTGGCATCTCTGATGCACTGCCCAGGCCTTTGTCCACAGCATGGACAGCTGTAAGCAGATCTTCCCTCTGTGGATTTGCCATTCAGTATTGAGAATCAACTAAAATTCATGCTACAGACAGATAAGCGTATGTTTCTCTCTAACCTTACACTTCCCTCTTCATTCCCCTGATGGCATCTGGGTGAGAGCCTGTAGGACAAATGTCTAAATAGGTTTTCTCTCAGTTTCCAACTCAAATAGCTTGGTCCTGTCTGCCTGGAGTACTGTGTTAAGAGAAACTGGGAAACTGAATCTGAGCCCAGTAGAGAAAGTGGTTGTTTATCGATTAGCAATGCCTGCCTTAGGCACAGGGTGGAGAACTGATGGTACCACAGTTTCCTGTTTGTCATCCCTACCCTAGTAGGATCTCACATTCTGTATTTTTATTTCTGATTAACTAACTCAAAGCAAACATGCTTCTGTTACTCATTCATCTTTTAATAGAACCAAGTGTAAACAGAAGACTTTTTTTTTTTTTTTTTTTTACCATATATGGTTCAAGTATAAATGGGTTTGGAGGCCCTGTGAATGGGGAAAAGCACCTGACCTACTAAGAATAAGGATCAGCTCATTAAAAAAATAAGAATTTTCTCCTGGAGTCAACCTGGAGTATCTCCATCTGTTATTTCTGAGATAGCAATAATATTATTAATGATAATAATAACACTAATAATAATATAGGCCACTTTACAGTAGAGCACAGCCATCCTCTGTGTTTGTCATCAGCCCAGAATACTTTTAGATTTTTTTTTCAGAATCCTCTTTCATCTATAAATTCATCTAAACCCTTACCAAACCTAATTTCTTATTTAGCTCATTGCCCCTTAAAGGATACCAAGCCATACAAATGTATATCTTCATTCAGATACCCTAAAATCACTTGTTAACATACTTTGAAAAAGGTCCCCTGATTTTATCCCTTTGAAGACAAGTTATGATCAGTTGGACTTCCAATGGGGATTGCATTGAATCTGTTGATCAGGTAGGTGAATACTGCCATATTCACAGTATCAAGTCTTCCAGTCCATGAACACAAGATGTTTTTCCATTTATTTCGATCTTTAATTTCTTTCAATAATGTTTTGTAATTTTTAGTGTACATGTCTTACACTTCTTTGGTTAAATTTATTCCTAAGGGTTTTTAAAAATTCTATTACCAATGGAATTATTTTTCAAAATCTCTTAAGGTTTAGATGTTTCTCCTTTTGAAGATTCATCTTTTCTGCCTGTAAATTCCTGTTCATACCTTCATAATTCTTCTTTCTATAGAGCTCTAATTCACATAACATAAAATTTTAGTTTTTAAAGCATATGCTTCAATGGTTTTTAGTATATTCACTATATTGTGTAACAATTACCACTGTCTATTTCAGAACACTGCCATCACCCCAGAAAGAAACCCCACACCCATCAGCAGTCACTGTCTATTCTCTCTTCCCTACCACCATCCCCGACAATCCCTGATCTGCTTTCTGTACCTACAGATTTGCCAATTTACATTTTATATAAATGGGATCATATGTAATATGTGGCTTTTTGTGTCTGACTTTTTTCACTTAGCATCATGTTCTCAAGGTTCATCCACATTGTGGCATGTACCCGCACTTTATTCCTTTTTGTGACTGAATTAAATATTCTGTTGTTTGGATGTATCACATTTTGTTTATTTGTTCATCAGTTCATAGACGTTTGAGTTGTTTCCACATCTTGGTTATTATGAATAATATTGCTATGAATATTCATGTCCAAGTTTTTGTGTGAACATATGTTTTCAGTTTTCTTGGGTGTGTACCTAGGAGTGGGATTGCTCAGTCATATGGTAGTTTTATGTTAAACTTATTGAGGAACCACCTGCCAAACTGTTTTCAACAGTGACTACACCATTTTACATTCCTACCAGCAATTAAAAGTGTTCTAATTGCTTCATGTCCTCACCACTACTTAATGTTTTCTGTTTTTTGTTTCTATTATAGCCATTCTAATGAGTTTGAAGTGTTATCTCACTGTGGTTTTTGTATGCATTTCCCGGATGGCTAATGATGTTGAGCATCTTTTCATGTACTTATTAGCCGTTTGTATATCTTCTTTAGAGAAGTGTGCATTCAGATCTGTTGTCCACTTTTTAATTGGATTATTTGTCATTTTATTGTTTAGTTATAAAAGTTCTGTATGTAATCTGGATACTAGACCCTTTTAAGATATGTAACTTGCAAATATTTACTCTCATTCTGTGAGTTTTCTTCACTTTCTTGATAGGGTCCTTTGGCACCAAAAAATGTCTTTATATTTTGATGAAGTCCAACTTACCTATTTTTTTCTTTGATGGCTTGTGTTTCTGGTATCATATCTAAAAAGCTTAATCACGTGTCATTCATATTTCTACCCAGATGTTATTGTCATAGTTGGTAGTTTTAGCTCTTATATTTAGACCTTCTGTCCATTTTTAGTTAATTTTTTAATATGGCATGAGGCAGGGGGGCACATTCATTCTTTTGCATATGGACATCCAATTATCCTGACACCATTTGTTCAAAAGACTATTTTTTCCCCCACTGAATGATTTGGGTGTCCTTGGTGAAAATCAACTGTAAATGTATGGGTTTATTTCTGGACTCTTGATTCTATTCCATTGGTCTCTATGTCTGTTCTTATACCAACACCACACTTGATTTCTGTAGTTTCATAGTAAGTTGTGAAATCAGTAAGTATGAGGCTTCCAAACTTGTTGTTGTTTTTCAAGATTGTTTCGGCTATTTAGAATCCATTGCCTTTCCACATGAATTTTAAGATCAGCGTGTCTATTTCTGATTAAAAAATGAGTTGGAATTTCAGTGGGGATTGCACTGAATCTGTTGATCAGTTAGGGGAATATTGCCATGTTAACAGTATCATGTCTTCCAATCCCTGAACACAAGATGTTTTTCCATTTATTTAGATCTTTAATTTCTTTCAACAGTGTTTTGTAATTTTCAGTGTACATGTCTTACACTTCTTTGGTTAAATTTATTCCTAAGAGTTTTTAAAAATTCTGTTATCAATGGAATTGTTTTCCAGAATCTCTTAAGCTTTAGGCATTTGTCCTTTTGAAGATTCATCTTTCCTGCCTGTAAATTCCCATTTCTTAAGTCAGTGATCACAGCTCGTATGTGTGTTTAATTGCCTGAACAGTGACTTGAATGTGTGATACCTAAACACTTCCTGATACAGATGATGAGGGAAAAAACTAAACAAACAGATTCCAGGAATGGGCCCGGGATCAGGCTCCATAAACTCGTTTACCTCCCTCCAAATAAGCTAAGCCCAGTCAATCTTAGTGTGTTCCCTAGTAGAGCAGGGGATACCTTAAGAAGATTAAATTACTCATGGTTATTTGTCACCTAAAGGCTTCCATATCATTTTTGTCTTAATCTCTCCCTTTTTTTTTTTAAACATCTTTATTGGAGTATAATTGCTTTACAATGGTGTGTTAGTTTCTGCTTTATAACAAAGTGAATCAGCTATACATATACATATGTTCCTATATCTCTGCCCTCTTGCGTCTCCCTTCCACCCTCCCTATCCCACCCGATATAGTCTCTCCCTTGAAGGATCCTTTTTTTAGAAGTTATCCTTTCCTGTGATTTTCTAGACTACCACTATCCCAATATCCAACTCAGATCTACCCATCCTTGTTACTCTCCTACTGCCATATTCTGGAGTTTTTCTTCCTTCACTGTATCCCTCTGTGTACAGTAGAATTTACAAACCAGGGAAATCATCCATGGTTAGCAATGGCTTAAAATGGCTTCCAACTAATGCGGAGATCCTCGTGGGTTGGAAACTTTATTTAATTAATTTTTGCATCCCTGTAGCTCCTCTGTTTTGCTGGAGTCTGTGCTAAATAAATGTTTGTGAAATGAACAGGACAAGAATCTTTAGACCCAAGGTAGTTTAAAGTAGGGTAAGAACCAATGTGAAGTCAAATTATATACATTTTACTTTTGGCTTGGTTGAGACATATATTGGACCTTTCTTAAACATTTTCTTTTTTGATGGAAAACTACATAAATGAGGACATAATATGAATATTTTTGCAGACTTACAGGAAATAGCCACTTTTCTGTAATGGTGGTTATAGGTTATACACCAAAGGACCATATTTACAAATACAGAGCCATATGTCTTACTACATAATAATTTCTATTGTTTAGAGACATAATGTCACAGAATTAAGAGGACATTGATAATGCGGTCTTAGTGTGTCTACTCTTAATTGCCAGTGCTTTCCCCACTTTTCATGATTTTCTGGCTGTGGAGGACGAGTGCCTTTGATTTTCCTTGGTTTTTTTTTTTTTTTTTTTTTTTTACTAGTGGGTACTCTTTATTTGAAAAAATCAACTGTGGCTCTGAAATTCCCATCTGCAGAATATTTCTATCTTCTAAATATTTTCCCAGGAAGCCATCAGTTTGTTGATCATTTCCAGCCTGCAACCGCATAGTTACATCTGCAGCTGAGGAGGATGTTGAAGATTCCGTAGCAGCACCATCTGTTGTTCGCAGAATGTTTTCTTTCAGATAAAGATGGGAGGTGTTAGTCATAATTAGGCAAGTTGCATTCTAGGATCAGAAGCTGATATGATTTACCAGATTTCTGCACCAGTAGGTACTTCTGGCCTTAGGGGTATTCATAAATTCAGGGGGAGTTAAAACTAATGCTGCTATTGTTGGTTATAATTTTTCATACTAGCACAGGAGTCAGCAAAGTACAGACCCTGGTCCAAATCCAGCTGATGGTCTGTTTTTATAAATAAAGTTCTATTGGAACAGAGCCACACCCATTCCTTTATGTATGGATTCTGACTGCTTTCACAACAGAGCTGAGCTAAAGAGTTACGACAGAGATTATATGGCCTGCAGGGCCTAGAATATTTACCATCTGACCCTTTACAGTTTTCTTGCCCTTGTACTAGAATATTATTAGACGATTTTCTGTTGTCAGTAGATTTGTATGGCTTTCATAAGTACATGACCATTTTAGATTTGAAAACGTTAACTTACAACAGAATGTCACCACCTCCAGGAAGCCTTCTGTAATGCTTCCCCTGTACTCCCTATCAAGCTGGGCATAATGGTCTTTTCCTGGCCTCATCCAATACTGAAGACAGGTCTCAATTACTGCATCTGTCTTATTATTTTTAATAACTTAATATCTAAACTAAATAATTTCTGTGCCTGCTGTTTCCTGTAAGCCTGTGAAAATTCTCACATTATGTCCTGTTATAGATAGATGTTCATAAAATAAAGGAAATATTATCGTTCTTGAGGCAGGAGGCTGCCTTATTTGTATTCTTAGCGCCTAATAACAGTACCTAGAGTGAAGAATGCACTTGAAAAAAATGTTGAATGAATGGATTGAATGAGTTATTAATTAAAAAGAAGATATTATTTAACTCTCTCTTAAAGGCTGTTTGGGATAGAGGTTAAGCGTGTGGTCTCTAGACTCCAATCTGTTGATGTGAAGCTCCATTTCCACCACTTACGAGCTCTTAGTCTTTGGTCAAGTTACTTTCTCTCTCCTGCTTCAGCTTCCTCACTTGTAAGGTGGAGATAGCAGCATAACCTCCCTCCTACATTGTTGTGGAGGACAAAACTGTATCATCCATGTGAAGTTTCAGCCCAGCACTTGACTCGTGCTAAGTATTCAACATACCATGGTCATTACTGGTGACTCATTATTTCTTTTAATCAAAAGTCAGTTCCCTATCATGTCACCATTAGTTGTGTCACACTTCTGAGTTATTACTTGCAAGGATCCATGAAGATATCCTTTATACAAAGAGCCAATTTTTTGGTCTCCTACTCTGTGTCAGGCTGACTGCACTAATCACTGGGGATAGAAAGTGGATCAGATGTCTTGATGATCCTTAAGTATTTCATAATCTAGTACACTGAGCCTAGATCTGCCACTTGGGAAAGGACGTGTATAGCTCAGTCACAGAGGAGGTCAGAGATTGATCATCACTGAGGACCACTGCCCTTCCTGGTACGTGTTTATGATGGGAGAACAAAACCCTAAATGAATGAAATGAGGTTGTATCTTAGGAATGTCAGATACCAGCCAAGGAGTCCAGTTTTGTGGGCAAAAAACCTTCCAGATCCTCAATGTGCCTCCAGACACCATTTCTGTCTGTACTTGCAGATGGCCCTAGTTAAAAACAAAACTAAACTAAAACCAACCAACCAAACAAACAAACAAACAAAAACTCAGATTGCTGAGAAAACCTGAGAAAAAGTTCTGTACTCATTAGCGTTCAGCTGGGTGAAAAGGGCTGGCAGTACCTGGAAGGCAAGACAAGACCTTTGGTGGATGAAGTGCCAAGGCCACTGGCTATGCAGAGAACAGGGCTAAGAGCTCCTGTTCTGGAATCTGACAGATGTGATTTGAATCCCAGCTCTGCTATTTGCTGGTTAGGTGATCTCAGGCAGGCCCCTTTCCCGTCTCTGTTTTAGTTTTCTGACTGGTAAAATGGGATGGTCATAGTATTAACTTCATCCGGTGGCTGTGGGTTTAAGTGAGATGACATAAAGTGTTTAACAGTGCCTGGGGTATGGTAACAACTCAATAAACATTAGGTTTTCAATGAGAGTGGAGGTTACATACAGAGGAAAGCAGAGGCCCATCTAGATTTTGTTTAGTTATCCAGAGGAGGAGCGTGTGAAGGTAGGTCTATTTCTAGTGGAAGGAAGATGAGGGTTTTAGTTTCCAGCCTCAGCGACACTGATCCGTTTTCAAAAGCACCCCTCAATCTCTCAGACCAGGAGGTTTTCCATCATGAAGCCAGCAGGCTGGGATTCCCCCATCTGCCACCGTCCTCTTCCCTGGGCTCAGCCTCTGCGTGGTGGCTTCTTCACACCGTGCAATGCAAGAAAGATATACGCGGGCCAGGCATCAGAGTCTCATTGATACTAGTAAGCTTGCAAAGGGGGACTTGGGTTCAGTACACGTTGGAGCACTGAAAACAAAAACAAAATAGTAAGTGCTGTCTAGATAGAGATTGAGGCTACTTCTGACTTAAAAAAAAAGCTATGGTGGCAGATTTCCACGAGAGGCAGAATAGAAAAATAATTTAAAACACAGGCTCAAGAATAAAAAGTTTCAAATTTGCTACTTTGTAGCTGTGAGACCTGAAGTGAGTTACCTGATTCTCCTCAGTTTCTTCATCTGTGAAATGAAAATAATGATGAGTACACCTCTGGGGCACTGGGACAAATGAAAGGTTTTGCACAGACCTCAGTAACAGTGGTCATTAGGCAAGATGCTGAGTTCCTGCACCTCCACAGGAAACGTGTGTACCCTCTAATCTTGTGTATTAGAGACCTGGACCTGTACAAGGAAATTTTCCTTCCCGAATATGTCTCGAGAGGATTTTAGACTCTAGATTCTAAAGGTAAGGAGAACACTGCATTATTTTAAAGCAGTGTCATTTTCTGTCTAATGATATTTATCAATCCTAGGAGGTAAAAATTATGGGTATCTTCATATTGTTCTCTCCAATAGCAGGGTAAAAAGGTCACTCTAAGAAATTTTCATTAAACGCCTCCAATGGTAATAGAGGTCAGAGTTGAGAAATATAAATTTGCATTGCCATGGTGATGGAGTTAGGATTCTGTTATGAGCTTGTTTTATTTATGATTAGTTATTTCTATCAGTTTTCTTTCATCACCTTTGTTTTTTCTTTTTTCTCAAATTACTAAACAATTAAAGAATTTGGCAAGGGAATGAGCCAGATGTAAGGTTCCTCTTATATCCCTTAATGGAAGCAAACACTCTGTAGTGTAATTTTTCTTTCCTCTGCCAGAACTGCTTCCCTCCCCCGCCCCCGCCAAATTCTCAGCTTTAGAGCAGTTACAGAACCCCTTGGAAGTGGAAAAGCCCATATTCTCAATGGAATGTAATTAAATTTAAATACTGTTGCATCAGCCAGTTGAAGAGAGGAATTTGGAGAAAAATCCTCCCATTTCTCAAAGTTACTTTGGGCTACACCCAGAAATCCTGCTAAGTGCTGACATGAGTTGCCATATGGTGGTGGCATTAATGAAACTGTGGGCTGTATTTATGCCATGATGGAGGAGGCTCACGGAATCTATAAAATTGAAAGACTTTATAACAGAAAACAAAGTTTAACTGAATTTTAATAAGAAACAATACAGTGTAGTAAGGTAGTTATGAACGTTGGTCTTGGAGTTAGACTATTTTTCGACCAGCTTAAATTTGTCTTCTGCCTGTGGTTCTCTGGATGAACTTAGATGAGTCAGTCAACATACTTGATCTTTGGTTTCCTCATCTGAAAAACAGATGAGGAATAATAATGTTCATAATTAATGAGATTGTTGTTGGATTGAAATGGTCCGACGCATATAAAGCTCTAACTTTAGCACAGAGTATATACTCAATAATAATAGCTGCTAGTGCAATTATTTATTAGCCATGCAGGTTCCATAACAGCCATATTAATTAGAATTCACTCCATGTGGAAGAGAGAAATGCACAGGTAAAATCAGTCGTAATTTAGGATAAGACTGAATTAAAGAAAATGTGAACAGATGTTCCATTTTGTAACTCCTGTCTGCACATAAAACACGATGTCCTTCTCTTGGCAAGAGCTGATTCTTCTCCTACACTGTGGGCCTTTTCAGAAGTCATTTCTCAGCTCTGGCCCTGAGTTTTCCCCCTCTGCAAATAAGGAAGTCAGAAGAGATGATCTTGGAGGACGCTTCCAGGTCTGGCTTTCTGAAGATTCTTCCAGGATTGGTTCAAGCCATGTTTAAGCTTTGATAGAAATATTCATCCTTGCCAGAAAAACAAAGAAAGGTTCTTCATTTGAAAGGAATTAATGAGCAAGACAGTAGCAAGAGACTGTCTGAAATGTATCCAGCCTTATGTTAGTCCAATAAGCAAAGCAAAGAAACTCTTAGGGGAAGGTTCTTCTGACTCTTCAGGCTTGGATAACTTAGTTTTGATGGGTTAGAAGCATAGATCAGAACTGTTCCTGTTAGGGTAGGGGTTAGTGTCACCTGCTTCTCTGAAGGTACAAAGAATCAACCTAATGGTACTGAATGGGCATAAGTGGTTTTCCAGTATCTGGGCAGGTTCCTCAGGTCAGTCGTTCCAGTAGGGGTGCAGTCTACAAATGGGCCATGTTATTTTTTTCATTGACATACTAAGATGTGGTATTATGGAAAGAATGCTACATTTAGAGTTAAGGACTTGGGTCTGAATTCCAGGTCCCACATCCATGATCTTGGGTAAGTTACTTCACTTCTTTCATTGAATTTCAGCGACCTTCTCTTTAAAAATAGGGTCAGTATTAATCATATTAAAGGGTCGTCAGGAAGATTAAATAAGATAACTCATGCAGAGCCCCAAGCACGTATGTTGTACATGTCAGGCACTTGATAAATAAATAAATGATATCTGTTCTTCCATTTGACAAATATCTCCTGAGCACTTGCTATGTAGCAGGCACTGTTACATTAGAGACCAAAGCAGACCAAGGTCCTGTACCTCTGGAGTTTAATTTCTAGTGGGGGAAACATAAAATTTTGTACAACACAGGGAATATAGCCAATATTTTATAATAACTATAAACGGAGTATAAACTTTAAAAACTGTGAATCACTGTGTTGTACACCTGAAACGTATATAATAATGTAAATTAACTATACCTCAATTTTTAAAGATTTAAAGAAAAAAACTCAGTAAATGTAGTAAGGTAAGTAAATTATGTACTATGTGAGAAGGTAATAATTATTGTGAGGAAAAAAGAAAAATATAGCATGATGTACAGGACTCCAGGGTGAGTGGGAGAGGTTATGGAATTAAGTTGGGTGGTCAGGGTAGGCCTCCTGAGAAGTTGCCATTTGGGCAAAGACATGAAGTGGGTGAGGGAATTAGCTATGAGGATATTTGTTGGGAGAAGGTTCCAGGCTGCGGTGCAAAAGCCCTGAGGCAGGATTATGTGTTTCATGTTGAGGAACACCAAGGAGGCCAGTGTGGTTGAGGCAGTGACCAAGGATGGGTACAGCAGTAGGAAATGAGGTCAGACAAGTCATGGGGACCAGACCCAAGTAGGACCTTGCAGGCCCTCGTAAAGGCTTTAGCTTTTACTCTGAGGGAAAGGAGGAGACACTGAAAGATTTTGAGCAAAGGAAACACATGATCTGACTTAGATTTTCAAAAGGACCACTTCGGTTGCTACTTTAGGACAGCAGTGGTGTGGAGAGTGGGGAGGGGAGGCAAAGATAAAAGCAAGGAGACCAGATAGAGGCTGTTCAGCATTACAGGGAACAGATGATGCTGATCTGAGCCATGGGAGGTAAGAAGGGATCAGATTCTGAATATCAGGCAAAGATCCTTCTTTCTACCTGCCTTTAATTTCTTGGAGTATAGTAACAATATTTACCTAATTCCCTTAAAGAGCTATTAACAGGAGGAAGATGGTGATGACAGACAGTTATTAACACTGACTCTGAAACAGGCGCTGTGAAAATTACCCATCAACCCTGTGAGATAGGAATAATTAGTAACTGTTTGTGACACATGATCTGAGGCACAGAGAGACCGAGCAATATACCCAAGGTCTCACGTTTCCAAAGTGTTGCAGTTGGGAGTCGAACCTGGTCCGTCTGCCACTGGAACTACGCTCTGAGGATATGGTCAGTGCAGTGAGAAGAGTTTCTCTAGAGAAGCTCGAGAGTGTTCTCTCCTCAATCCCTCAAGGTTTTCAGACAGAGTCAAAAAGAGATTTACCATACTCAGTGTCTTCCCTGTCTGGAATCTTTATCAAAGAAAGAGGAAGGTAAAGATGATGCTTGATGGTAGCAGAACTTTGTCCTTTGAGATGCTGGTTTGTTGGTTGGTTGGTGAATTGATTTATTGGAAAATAAGAAAAAGAATGAACAATTATATCAAAACACTTTTTTTTTTTACTCTCCCAAGGTCACAGTGCATTTAAAAAATTTTTTAATTGTGGTAAAACACACTTAAAATAACCTAGTTTTACGTGTACAGTTCAAGTTAAGCACGTTCACAGTTTTGTGCAACCATCTCCACTGTCCATCTCCAGAACTCTTTTCATCTTGCAAAACTGAAACTCTGTACCCACTATAACACTAACCCCCCATTCCCCTCTCTTTCCACCTGGCCCCCACCACTCTACTTTCTGTCTCGATGAATTTGACTTTTCTAAGTATCTCATGTAGGTAGAATCATACAGTATTTGTCCTTTAGTGACTGGCTTAATTCATTTAACATAATGTCCTCAAAGTTCATCTGTGTAGTAGCATGTGTCAGAATTGAATTGCTTTTTAAGGCTGAATAATATTCCATTGTGTGTATATACCACATTTTGTTTATCCATTCATCTGTTGATGAATCAAAACACATTTTAAGAATCTTATAACACATTAACTCCTTGAATTTTAGAAATCACATCATTTTATAATCAAAAAGAAACTGAAAAGTAGAAATTCTCTTCTGTGCTCCTAGACTCTAAAGGGAGATCCGAAGGCTCAATGACTCAGAACTAATTTGTCTAAATTAACAGGACAGTCTCACATTTCACAGAGCAGAAATTTCTGTTGACATTTCTTCCATAGAATCATAAATGTGGAGTGTTTCCCACCATACATTTTCATCTCATTTATTACGTTTCATTTGTCCTAAATTAAGCTGATCATTTTGTTTGCACAACAGTTTGCTTTCTGGGTTGTATTTGGGTTCTGTGAAAATTTTACTTCCCCACAGTAAGTAATAGATTTGTTCAGATATTAACCTTGGGGAAATGTGATTTGACAGTTCTTCAAAGAATGTATAAAACTAATTATAAGTGAAAGTCATTTCAATTTCAATAGTTAAAGAAAAAAACCTGCCAGTGCTTGATTATTCTCTTTCAACTCATAGATCCGTCCATCATTATGGTCCTACACATGTTCGTTGACCAAACTGCATGAATCAAAAGAAGTGAAAACTTAAATTTTTTTTCATGTTTTATTCAGACTATTTTTTCAATGAAATGTGCATAAACTCAGTTTTAAAAAGCTAATAGATATCTACCAAAATGAAGATATTTCTGGTGTTTACTTCTGAAAGTCACTTACATGGTTTACTGTACCTGTTTTAGATGGTAGACTATTTTATTATTGGAATAAGGTCATACCAGCTTTAAAGGGCCCAGCATGTTATAGATTCATCAAACCTCAGGATGGATGAAACTTATCCTAAAGCTTCTCCAGTCCCCACACCCAACCTGGGCTGAATCCACTGGGTGGTCTGTGGTCCTCTAGCCTTTGCTTAAACACATTCTATCCTGTGTTACCCACACTTTAGTCACCTGTGTACCCCTGGCATAACAGTGTGTCCTCCTTACTAGTTTTACTTAATATTTTCCTTTTACAGGACTCCTGTATTTCTTTGATGCTTTAAAAGAGAAATTAAATGTTACTCTATGTGAAAAACCAGTGTGATTTCCCATGGATAGAAGGCAGATGGAAAAAATAACTACAAATAGCGGGGTAGTAAGCTTGAGGCCAACTCTGCCTTTGGTAAAAATGAAAATGTGGAAGTGTTGCAGAGATATTAATGTCATTGCAGGCTCAAAATGAGATAGTATGTCCAACATCATGAAAGGTAGAAGAGAATTGACAAGCAGTGACTCTCTCGTATGTAATGCTATGCTCCGTGACACCTAAAATCATCTTGAATACTACTGAGTCTCAAACCTTGGGAAACAAGGTCTCTTCCTCTTGTTCCATTGTTCGGAACAGCTTGGCGGTTAGAAAGTTCTCCTCTCATCAACTTGACATCTGTCTGTATATGTGGTTCACCCACAAATTATCCCTCTCTTCAGAGCCATCCGGATCAAATTCAGTCTCTCTTCCCCATGATAGCCCTTTGATTATTTGAAGACAGCTCTTACATCTAAGCTAGCCTTCTCTTGGCTAGACTCCCTCTGTTCTTCGTATCTTTTCTCATATGAAATAATTCTGCAGTAGTATTCACCCACTTCTGCTCTTTCACTATTTTGACTGCCTATATTAGTCAGAGTTCTCCAGAGAAATAAAACTAGCTGTGTGTGTGTGTGTGTGTGTGTGTGTGTGTGTGTGTGTGTGTATGGATGGGTGGGTGAATAGATAGATAGATAGATAGATAGTTAATTTTAAGGAATTTGCTCAGGAGGTTTTAGAGGTTGACAAGTCCAAGATACCCAAAGTGCGCTGGCAGGCTAGAGGTCAGAGTGCAGTTCAAGTCCAAAGGTCATCTGCTATAGAATTCCCTCTTGCTGGGGGAGGTCAGCCTTTTGTTCTATTCAGGACTTCAACTAATTGGATGAGGCAAACCCACATTATACATAGCAATATACTTTACTCAAAGTCCACTGATTTAAACACAAATCTCATCCAAAAACACTCTCCAAGTTGACACATAAAACTAACCATCACAGGGCCTTCCCTGGCAGTCCACTGGTTAAGACTCTGTACTTCCACTGCAGGGGGCACGGGTTCGATCCCTGGTTGGGGAACTAAGATCACACATGCCATGCGGCGTGGCCGGAAAATAACCAAAAATAAAGCAAACAAACCATCACACAGCCATTGGTATAGCATCATGCATTGTGTTATGATTAACAAAATAAGCTCAGAATTGGTAATTTGTCCAAAGCAAGCTATAAAACTTATTGGAACGTGTAGACCCTTCCACGAGACAAATTCAATATTCTTCTGAAAATTTTAACTAAGCAGCCCAGAGATTGTGGTCAGTGAGTGATAGGTGCTGGATGATGATAATGTGATTATGATTATGATGATTAGCCATGTCAACAGCAGCAGCTAACATAGATTTGCAGCATGCTATCTGCTAGGCATGGTTCTCATTACTCTTCTGACATTATCTAATCCTCATAATACCCTATAGAATAGGATCACTTTTATTTCTATTTTATGGAGAGAGAACCTGAGCAATAGAGGAATTAAGTAATGTGTCCAGGTTTATACAGAGCTTCCACAAAGTAGGGATAGAATTCAAACTCGGGTAAGTCTAGTTCCAGAGTCCTTATCATAGCCATCATGTGGCCCCAGCCCCTTTTCTTCCCCCACTGAAACATTGAAAAGCATGGTAGAATATATAGGGTGACCGGAAAGTCTGGAAACATAAGTGACTAGTTGACATATCTGAATACATGCGTGACCAGTTATACCCATACTTGACTGGCTAGAAGTTTGCTCAGAGTGTTTCCACCATTCCACACCAGAGTGGTGAGGGTCTGCTTGGCTGATCATCTCTAGACCTGCTTTGGACATGTGAACACGTGTAGTGGGCTGCCTGTGTGCCAGATCTGAACCCTTCTGACATGCTAAAAGTGCAAGTTTGTTCTATAATAGACAAGAATCATGTTAGGCAATGCATCATAGATACTATGCACAGTTGAGGAAAATTTGTTAATACACCACATTTACTGCAGTTTCTCAGTTCATTGAACTATGTATTGCTAATGAGAAACAACAGATTGAACATATCACATAATACATCATGCATTGTAATATAATACCATGGAGCCATTTTTACATATGTACACCAATGTTTACAGACTTTATGGCCATACTGTATTTACCATCTTGGTTGTTCACCTTTTTCTGTCTCTTTTAATGTGTAGGGTCTAGACTGAACACAGTATTCCAGATGTGCTCTGACTATACATAGTAAAGCAGGGCCATCTTCCCACTCTTCATTGTTTTCGGTACTACGATCTAAATCGTGTAGACTTTTCTGGCAATCAGTTCAACAAGCTCAAGTTGACTTTGATTTTCATTCATACGACAATCGTTTTTTGTATCTACCTTGTACGAGACACTGTTTTAGGCACTGGGGACACAGTGGCGAACAAAACGAAGTCCCTGCCCTCAGTGATCTTCTGTTGTAGTAGGAGGAGTCATTAAAAAAAGCACAGTCAGGGCTTCCCTGGTGGCACAGTGGTTGAGAGTCCGCCTGCCAATGCAGGGGACACGGGTTCGTGCCCCGGTCCGGGAAGATCCCACATGCCGCAGAGCGGCTGGGCCCGTGAGCCATGGCCGCTGAGCCTGCGCATCCAGAGGCTGTGCTCCGCAACTGGAGAGGCCACAACAGTGAGAGGCCCGTGTACCGCAAAAAAAAAAAAAAAAAAAAGCACAGTCAAATAATTACATAATACATTTATGTTGTGCTAAGGTAAATGGAGAAAAAGAATGCTTTTCTGCTCTGTCTTTAAAGGATATAGAGAATGAAGAGGTTACTGTGTTAGCCAGGTGCATAGCTGGGGGAGGACATTCCTGGTGCAAGGAACAGGAAATGCAAATGCCCAGGGAAGAAGAAAAAAAGGCCAGTGTCCCTGCCTAGAGTAGAAATAACAGTGGGGAGAGGGGCCTGGTAAGGCATAAAGATTGGAGAGATAATAAGAGACCAGATCACATAGAGTCTTGTAGTAAGAAGTTTGAATTTAAGCCTAGTGACAGAGAGCCATTGGAGGATTTTTTTTTCTTCTTCCCAGGGGACTGACATAATCACTGTTGAATTTTAAAAGGATTACTCTGTTTTGGGATAATAGACTTTAGGAGGGCAAGAATGGAAGCAGGGAAATCAATATGAACTACAATAGCTATTTTTATATGTCCAAGATAGATTGGTTTTTAATTATCTGTCTTACTTGATTTACAATTTAATTGCACTGTGGTCAGAAAATGTGTTTTGTATGATGCTGGTTGTTTGAAATTCCTTTGTGAACTAGCACCGCGTCAATTTTTGTAAATGCTTTAGTGTGTTTGAAAATTACAGAGAGCCTCAATTTGTTGGTTGCAGAGTCTACATGTCCGTCCATTAGTTCAACCTAGTTAAATATTGTTAGTTCAGATCATTCACATCCTTGATGTTATTTGGTCAGCAGAGTCTGTAATTTTCTAATAGATTTTTGTTCAGATCTCACAGCTAGGGTTTGCCAAATTTCCCTCACACTTCTGACAACTTTTAATTAATGTTTTAAAGCTGCATTGTTAGTTAAGTATCTAGTCATGATTTGTATAACTTCTTGTTAGGGTTTTTTATTTTCTGTTTAGTTTCTACTTAGGCATTAACACCTTTTGCCTTAAATAGTAGTACTTGTCTGATGTTAACTGCTGCACCAGCCTTCTCTTAGTAAGTATTTGCATGGAATATCTTTTTGCATATCTTTATTTTCAACTTTTCCATGTGGTTTTGTCTTAAATGTTTCTTTTTTTAAATTGATTTTTATTGGAGTATAGTTGCTTTACAATGTTGTGTTAGTTTCTACTGTACAGTAAAGTGAATCAGCTGTACTTAAATGTTTCTTTTATAAAGAGCATTTACTTTGACTTTTTTTTTTTTTTTTTTTTTGCGGTACACGGGCCTGTCACTGTTGTGGCCTCTCCCGTTGCGGAGCACAGGCTCCGGACGCGCAGGCTCAGCGGCCATGGCTCATGGGCCCAGCCGCTCCACGGCATATGGGATCTTCCCGGATTGGGGCACGAACCCATGTCCCCTGCATCGGCAGGCGGACTCTCAACCACTGCACCACCAGGGAAGCCCTGCTTTGACTTTTTATATATATTATGGATATTTTTTACTTCTACCATCTTGGTTTGTGTTTCTTCTCTACTAGTCTGTTCCTTTGCTTTTTAATTTATTTAAAAAATGTTTTATCTTTGCCTCTGGTGGATGAATTTTTTTTCTATTCCTTCTCTTTCTCCTCTGTTGGTTTCAGACCATGGATTGTATTTCAGTTTGTTCAATGACCACTTTAATTTATAACACGTATACTTATTAAGTAATTATATCTTCCCTCTTATATATGATATAGACATTGGTCTACTTTATCCACTAACCTCCCCAGCACACACTCCTCCTCTTACCCAATGCCAACACACAAACTGTTACCAAACTCAGGGTCAGCTGCTTGCTGCTCGAAAGCTAATAACTCAAGAGACAAGTGCTGGTAGGAAGGGAAAGGTTGCTTTATTCAGGAGGCCAGCACCTGGGGAAATGGTGGACTCCTGTCCAAAAACTAGCACCTGGGGAGATGGTGGACTCCTGTCCAAAAATTAACTCCGAATATTCTGCTTGACCGTGAAAGCTTTTAAAGGGAGAATCATTGGGGGAGGAGGTCAGAGTCTTCCTTATCTTCCACTGTGCAGATTTCTTGCAATTGGTTGGTGGTGAGGTAACAAGGTGGCACAACAGGAATCTTGTGCTCAGCCTGAAGTTACCATCCTCCACCTTGGTAGGGGCCTTAGTTCCTGCAGAAGAACTCAAAGGTATTGTTATGTCTATTTCTTGAGAAGGAACCAGGACCCTGCCCCACTGCTGCACTATTGTTCCCTGACTGCTCCTCCTTTGTTTCTGCATCCCCTCCCTTCCCTGATAAGCAACTGTTTGAATCTGCCCTTTGGAACTCTGGGAAGGTCAAGGAGATTGAATGAAGTCTATTTCCTACAAACAAGAAACTGGGGACACAAATAGGATTTGTACTCAGGAGGGCCCCACAGGGTGCTGCTCCATTTAAAAACCTCCCAGCAGGAGGTTCTCTACCTTACAGAGAACTCTTGAGGTTCCCTTTACTTTGCCTGATCAAAGTACACAATCAGTATACCCTCCTTCTAGACCTTCCTGGCTGCAGGCCTTTGTCTGTAGCCCATATTCCACTCAGTGATTTCTTTTTCTAGTCCATGCACAAGGTTGTCCTTTTTTTTTTTTATTGTGGAAAAATAGGCATAAAATAAAATTTACTTTTTGCATCAATTAAAAGTGTGCGATTTGGTGTCATTAAGTACCTTCACAATGTTATGCAACCATAGGCCATCTTGGTCACAATCTTTTTATATTACCCCAAACAAAAATCCTGAATCCATTAAGCAGTCACTCCCCGGTACCCTCTCCCCCACCTCCTGGCAACCACTAATCTGCTTTCTGTACCTATTCTGTGATGTGCCTATTCTGGATGTTTCATATAAATGGAATCATAAAACATGTGGCCTTTTATGTCTGGCTTCTTTTACTTAGTATAATGTTTTCAGGGTTCATCCATGTTGTGGCATGTATCAGCATTCCATTCCTTTTCATGGCTGAAAGGTATTTCATTATATAAATATACCTCATTTTAAATGGTACAGAGGAACCAGTTTGCAGGGCAGAAATAGAGACACAGATGTAGAGAACAAATGTATGGATACCAAGGGGGGAAAGTGGCAGGGGAGGGAGGTGGTGGTGTGATGAATTGAGAGATAGGGATTGACATATATACACTAATATGTATAAAATGGATAACTAATAAGAACCTGCTGTAAAAAAAAAATAAAATTCAAAAAGAATATATATATATATATATATATATATATATATATATACCACATTTTTTAATCCATTTATCTGTTGCTGGGCATCTGGGTTGTTTCCACCCTTTGGTTATTGTAAACAGTGCTACCATGAACATTTCTGTAAAGTTTTTGTTTGTTTGTTTTCTTTAACATCTGTTTTCAGTGTTTTTGGGTCTATACCAAGGAGTAGAATTGCTGGATGATATGGTAATTCTATGTTTCACTTACTGAGGGGCTGACAAACTATTTTCCATAGTTGCTGCACCAACCTTCATTCCCAACAATACATTTTTATATTTTATATTCATGATATTCCTGATTATGAACATATTGTATATTCATGATTTTTGTATGGTTGTGAAAATAATGCATGCTTCTTTCTTTCTTTCTTTCTTTCTTTCTTTCTTTCTTTTGAGCAAGAAAATTAAAATCACATATTATCTGCCCCTTCTTAAGAGCTGTAAGGACTCAGGGAGCATGACGTGAAGGTCCCAACACTGCGTCTAGATTACGAACCTGGGTTCTAAGTCAGGTTGCATGTGACCTGGGGATTATTACTGCTTAACCCTTCTGTAAATCTGATAATTAGATGAATACGAAGTGCAAACAGTGCCTCAAGTATGAAATATTTTGTTTTAATACTCCCTTTCCTTTTCTGCCTACCCTTCATGAATTACCCGTCCAGGTGGACCTGGTCTCAGATCCCATATGGAATTAGTATTCATGTCCTCCCTTTGAATCAACAGTTACCTACCCTGTCTCCATTCTCCACTAGCCTAGTTCTCCGTGGCAGCTGGTGAGGCAGGCTTACATGGTAGGAGCAGTCTCAACCATGGGCCCTTCAGACCCCTTTTGTGGTCTAGGTGCCTTCCACACCTCCTTAATCACTCCAGAGAGTCACCTACTCTACCTAGACACAAATGCTATGCAGGACACTCTTCTTGTCCTTACTGTTTCTACATGTTGAGTTCTTACTGTTTACTAGGCACTGTGCTGTATGTCTTGCATATGTTATTTTACTAGTCACAGCAACCTATGAGGTGGGTACTTTTCTCCCTCCACTTTATAGGTGAGGCGACTCAGACACAGAGAGGTTACGTTGCACACTTGTGTTCACCCCACTAGTGAATAGAAGAGCCATGGTCAGCTCATCTTCCTAAAATTAGGCTCTTAACCACCATGGACAAGCAGAAATGTTTCACGTCCTCATAACTCTGCCAGTATGTTGGGGCTGACAGAGCTCATCAGCCATCAACATCAGTGACCTCTAATACCCTTTTAAATATATATATGTTTAAAGGTACAAGCATGATGCTAAATTCTTTACCTGTGCTATTTTAGTTAATGCTTCCAGCTCTGTAAGGGAGCTACTGTTATTATCCCCATTTTTTACATAATTAGCCCCATTTTTCCAGTTGAGAAAACCCAGGCTGTGTGTTCTAAGGCTCCTAGCTCAGAAATGTCAAAGCTAGGTCTCAGCCGAGGGCTGTGTAGCCCCAAAACCAGACACCACCACAACAGCACAGCACAAGGAAAGGCTCGAGTGACCCAGGGTTAGGAGTCTGGAGGTGGTTGGATTGTTTCTATGTCACTGGGACTGATTTGTTAAGAGGCAAAGCCTCCGTCGAGTCCATTAGCATTGGGCTGGGCATATATCTTCCAACACAAATCACATTGCAACTCTCCTACTACATAAACTGGGTGTAAGCAGCAACTGGCTTTCTATCCATGTCAGCGACGCCAGCCCCCCTTGCGCTCGTTTCTCTCTGCAGGGCTCACATCATCTTTACCCAGACCGTTCCTCAGAGATGCTTTTTGCCTCCTTAGCAGGCCACGCACCGTTCTGTGAAAGGTCAAGATCCAAAGCAAAAGGCCCCATTGATGGAGGGAGGAACATACAAACAGAGCTAAGGAATGTGTGGGGACAGCCACAAAGCTGGACTTGTTTTTTCTTTGTTTTGTTTTTTAACATCTTTATTGGAGTATAATTGCTTTACAATGGTGTGTTAGTTTCTGCTTTATAAAAAGTGAATCAGCTATACATATACATATATCCCCATATCTCCTCCTTCTTGTGTCTTCCTCCCACCCTCCCTATCCCACCCATCTAGGTGGTCACAAAACACCGAGCTGATCTCCCTGTGCTATGCGGCTGCTTCCCACTAGCTATCTGTTTTACATTTGGTAGTGTATGTATGTCCATGTCACTCTCTCACTTCGTCCCAGCTTCCCCTTCCCCCTCCCCGTGTCCTCAAGTCTCTTCTCTACGTCTGTGTCACAAAGCCAGACTTGTGCTCCTAGGTCTGGGGATGCTCTTGGGCCACTGCAAGGACACCACGCATGGAAGAGACCTGTTTGCAAATATGACCAAAAACCAGGCAAGTTTGGCCTCCAAAGTTTCTGTAGCAAAGAACAGGAGTAGAAGAGTTTTTACCTGTTGCTTTCTGTGTTAGGAAAAACAAACTTCCGTGAGAAAAGCTTATCCTAACCTTGGTGCTTGTTGGGTTTTAATGCTGTCGTATTGGAATCAGCTTGACCTCTCGTGGCAGAGATGGAGCTGCTTCCTTGCACTGCGGGATCTTTGTATTTATTGGCTTTCTCAGAACCCTGGTCATGGCTCCCTTCCCCTCCATGAAGATTGCCCTAACTATGCCAGCCAGTACTGAAAACTTTCTTTAATCACAACTCTTACACTTTCTGCTTAGGCTACACCTCCCACAGCAATAGAACAGGAGGAAAGTGCTCAAGTCTACAGCCCTGAGTTCTCTCTTTCTGCCATTTACCAGCATGCAAGCCTGGGCAAGTCATGCCCCACACCTAGCCTGTCTTCTCATCTATAAAGTGGCCATAACACCTGCTCACTAGGACTATAAACATTAACCAATCCAGCAGGCATTATTGAGAGTCTTATCATGTGTCAGCTTCTCTGCTAAGAAGCCCTTTGATGGTTTTTACAGAGATAAAGCGAGAGATATCTAAGTCATAACATACGTTGGGGTTTTTTTTTTGCGGTATGCAGACCTCTCACTGCTGTGGCCTCTCCCGTTGTGGAGCACAGGTTCCGGATGCACAGGCTCGGCGGCCATGGCTCACGTGCCCAGCCACTCCACGGCATGTGGGATCCTCCCGGACCGGGGCATGAACCTGTGTCCCCTGCATCAGCAGGCGGACTCTCAACCACTGCGCCACCAGGGAAGCCCACAACATATGTTTTTAAAGCAACCAGTAACGTACCGTTTCCCCACATGGGTCCTCCCATGTTTTCTGTCGACATGTAGTTTAAGAAAAATAAAGTTATAGGATTAAGTAGATTTTAAGTAGATTTTAGAACTCCTAGGTACACAACAGTAAGCAGATTATGTTGATGTGGGACTTCTTAGAGCTGATGATAGACTAACTAGTACTCTGCAGCTAATAGGTAGAGGAAGTAATGTTGAATTTCCTGAGTTTTTTTTCCCCCCACAGAACCTTTTTGGCGCAGGTTTTTATTTTATTTTGAAGAATGGCTACTCACCTATTATGGAAAATTTTTCTGCAGAACCTAGGAAATACCAGAAAGGAGGTTCAGTCAGTTACTGAAGCTAGCATCGTGTTATGTACTGTGAAGATGAAATTGTCACCTGAGATAATGTTAGGAGAGTGCATTGGACATTGTCAGGTGACCCTTCACAGTCTGCCTCTGATGTCATATTGGTTTTGGATTCTTAATTGAATCTTAATGTTATCTTTCCAAATACAGCAAAGGCTCTGGATTACCTCTTACACTGCCGTTACAATTTCTAGCCCTGTGTTGGGTGCATAAAAGGTTAACCAGTTGAGCTCTGACCTTGGCTTCCTCAGCCAAGCAGGTATAAAACATCTGCCCCTTTACGCATCCCCAAAGCAATCTCTGCAATAGCTGTACTCCCTCAGAATTGAGTCCGGGTTACAATATATCCCTTTGGGCTCTTTGGTTGGAATGTGGAAGAAGTCATTCTTAGCCAAGGTATCCCAATTAACCCTCAGATCTGACCTTACCCCCAAAGAGGAAAATGTATCAGCATTTTCTTTTCTCCTATGGAGATAGCTACATTTCAGGAACCTTGAGTAGCAAATTATATTAATTCATAATTTTATGTCTCCTGCTGACTTGTTTATTGTATATGTAATTAGAACCCCTCCCCTCCACCAGCCTTTGGACACACCCATACACATACCCCTACACACAGACCAGAAGAACCACTGACTTTTCTCTTCCTGAGAAGTTTTGTTCAATTCTTTGTAACCTTCAAACTATGAGCAATTTAACTTGAGATGTTACCTTTAAGTTAACGATTGCATTATATGTCTCCCTCTCACAGGATCCCCAATGATGATTTCTAGAGAAAGTAGAAAGCAAAATTTAAGCTGCCAGAAAGAAGCAACATGAAAATGCACAGATTTCTGTGTGAGTTTTGTCAGCTGAGATAGTTTGTGGACATTTTTCTAAAGGAGCTTTTAGTATTCATTGTGGGTGTGCAGTGGAACTTAAAAGATAGGATGTAGGGTGGAAAGAAATGCCAACTCTGCACCTCAATGTATCAGACTCTGAAGCAATTCACACTTACCACGTCCCAAGCTGAATTCTTAAGTCCCCAACCTCCCTCCTACCAGACTCTCCCCTCAAATATTCTCTCTCTCCCCCACTGTTCTCTGTCTCAGTAAATGGCCTACAACCTCTCCAGTTGCCAAGAAACATAAGAGCCATCCTGGACTCTTCCCTTCCTCATTACCAACCCCAATCAGTCACCAATTCTAAAATATATATGTTGAACCTTTCTGCTCATCTTCCCTACTCCCACTCCAGTTCTAGCTGCCATCCTTTCTCACCTGGATGACAGCAGTAGTTTCTCACCTGGTTTCTCCCATCAAGCGTTGCCTCTTTCTTGTCAGTCCTCA
Organism: Hyperoodon ampullatus; assembly: GCF_949752795.1. Taxonomy (NCBI): domain Eukaryota; kingdom Metazoa; phylum Chordata; class Mammalia; order Artiodactyla; family Ziphiidae; genus Hyperoodon; species Hyperoodon ampullatus. Next base: position 42,336,736 of record NC_136917.1, on the reverse strand, counting down.
CAAGGTAGCCAGAGTGACCATGTTTACATGAAAATCAACTCCAGTTTCTGCCCTGCTTAAAACCCTTTGATGACTTCCCACTTCTGGAGAAAGTCCAGTATCGTTTAAATGGCATCTAAGAGCAAAGAAGGAAGACGGATCTATCAGATATTTAGATGTACCATAGACCATAGACATAGAAGAGTATAGTATTGATGCCAGAACAGACAGATGGTAGAACAGACTAGAAGGCTCTGACACAGACTCATGTATATTTGGAGAGTAATATAGGATAGTGGTGGCACCACATATTGGCAGGGAAAATAACAATCTCTTGGTAGAGAGCGTTAAGGAAAATGACTTCCATTTGTATTCCCACCTAAACTGTATACAAAAGTAGATTCCAATGGCAATGAAGACTTAGTATGAGAAGTGAAACTCAAATGTGAGTAGAAGAGAATATGAAAAAAGAACTAAGGCAGGAAAGGATTTCTTTATGAAACCCCAAGGAACCATCCTTAAGGAGAAACAAATGAGTTTTCTTACATCAAAGTCAAACATTCCCATTTATCAGAGGACAGCATGGGCTGAGTTAGCAAAGCTGATGGCAGACTTGCGGGACATGTTTTCCCTCTCCCCGTTGATCTTTAAGCTCCATCTACATTTTCCTTTCTCTCTGTCCCTTAAATATACCAAGCTCCCCCCTGCCTCAGGGCCGGTATACATGTCTGTCACTGTCTGAAAAGTTCTTTCTCCTCTGGTTTAGTTAATTTCCATTCACCCCTACGATCTCAGCCAAAATGCCTCTCCCTTAGGAAGGCCTTTGTTGACTGTCCAGATTAGGATAGGTTTTCCTTGCACATGTACTCATTTCAACTTCTACTTCCTGTTCATTGTACTCGTTGTAATCGCAATTATATAATCTTTTACGGAACTCTTAACTTCATGTCCATCCTCCCTACTAGGGGTTGTAAGCTCCAGGAGAGCAGAGGCTACCTGCTCAGTACATAGCACAGTGCTTTATGCCTAGAAGATATCTTTAAAATGTTAATGGAATGAACAAATGGCAGTTGAAAGAGGACATATTCCATACCACATGCCAGATGGGTGCTGCAAGCCTGGGGAACAGGCTTAATTTAACCTTTAGGTCAGCAAGAATTGGGGATAACGATGTGTGCCCCTGCTTCTCCTTGTCGTGTGAAGTCTCAACATCTCAACTCTCATTTGTATCGCCTGCGGTTCCTTGCAATCAGTAGGTGGTGAACAAGTATTTGTTGACTACAGGTCTATACTGCCTCCTCCCAGCACTCTCAGTTTCCTGTGTTTACACTATCACATCAGCCATGCTTAATGGCTTGCCTTTTGAAAACTCTCTTTGAGAGTTGATGTCAGCCTTCATTTATTTACTTCTTTTGTTGACAACTCTCACTCTCAGTTGACTCTTAATTTGATCTGAGTATTCAGTTATTCAGCAAATATTGATTGAAAGCCTAGTGAGTGTGCCAGGAATGTGCCAGACACTAGGAAAGCTGGCAGTCCCCTTCCAGATTTTTTAAAAATATTTATTTATTTATGTATTTATGTATGTATGTATTTATTTATTTATTTGGCTGTGTCAGGTCTTAGTTGTGGCGCATGGGTTTAGTTGCTCTGCGGCATGTAGGATCTTCCTGGACCAGGGCTCGAACCCGTGTCCCCTGCATTGGCGGGTGGATTCTTAACCACTGTGCCACCAGGGAAGCCCTTTGTCATGTTTTTAAAAGGATCAATTCAGAGACAACTAAAGCATCCTATTTAAAATAATAATGGTAATGGAGACATCTGATGCTTGCTGAGGATAAACTTACAAACTACCTTTTGGGATGATTTTAATGACAAATACAAGTTTGTGTCGGTTTGATTTTTCTAGTCATATCAAGAGTTAGTATTAGAAGTAGACTTACAGACATAGAGAACAGACTTGTGGTTACCAAGGGGGCAGTGGGGATGGAAGGATTGGAAGTTTAGGGTTAGCAGATGCAAACTGATATATATAGAATGGATAAACAGTAAGGTCCTACTGTATAGCACAGGGAACTATATTCAATGTCTTGTGATAAACCATAATGGAAAAGAATATAAAAAAGAATGTATGTGTATGTATAACTGTATCACTTTGCTATGCAGCAGAAATTAACACATTATAAATCAACTATACTTCAACTAAAAAAAAAAAAAGAATATTATTTAGTGAACATTGATCACTACAGCCAGTACATTGTGATTCCTACCACAAAGAAGCTGGCGACTTCTGATTACCCTGTTTTCTCTAAGCTGACCAGGGGAGAATGATAGCGTATAAAGATCCCTGCATAGAGAACTGGCTGTGAGAGGCCTGTGCACTCTTGTTTATTTTAGTATTCCTAAAGATAAAATCCCATGGAAATAAATTTGTTTAGGGGCGAATTTTCTAGTAACATGATCCACCCCAGAGTGAAATCACATGTCCATGATGTATTAAGCTTCCTGCCTTTGCAGAGATGAGTGCCTTTCTGAGGTCTCTTCCTAAAGTTCTAGATCTTGGAATTTGGCAGCCTAATATAGCTTTCCAAAAAAACACTGAAAAAAATTTTTGAAAGGTTTAAATATACAGACAAGTTGTAAAGATCATGCAGAGCATTCTTGTATATCTCGTAGCCAGACTCCTATATTACTAGTATAGAACATTGGTATGGTACTTTTGTCACAGTTAATGAACCAATACTGACACATTATTACTAACTAAAATATATCATTTTTTCAGATTTTTCTTAGTTTTTATGTAATGTCCTTTTAATATCCAAGGATCTCATCCAGGATACCACATTATGTTTATTTGTCATGTTTCTTTAGGTTCTACTTGGCTGTGACAGTTTCTCAGACTCTCCTTGGTTTTGATGCCCTTACCATTTTGAGGAGTACTGGTCAGGTGTTTTGCAAAATGACCCTCAATTAAGATTTGTCTGATGTTTTTCTCATAATTAGATGGGGGTAATGGGTTTTTAAGAGGAAGACCACAGAGGTAAAGAGTCCCTCTCTTCACATTTTTCAAGGGTGCATACTATCAAAATGACTTATCACTGTTAATGTTGACCTTCATCACCTGGCTGAAGGGGTGTTTGTCAGATTTCTCCACTGTGATGTTCCTATTTCCTATTTCATGCTGTATTCTTTAAAAGGAAGTCACTATGTGCAATCCATCTTTAAGGAGTAGAGAATTAACTACGAAAATTATTTGGAATTCTTCTACATAGGAGATTTGTTTTTTTCTGTTCCATTTATCTATTTAATCATTTATGTATATCAGAATGGACTCATGGATATTTATTTTATGTCTTGGGTTATAATTCAGTGCTACAATATTTATTTTGTTGTTCACATTTTTCCAGCTTGGCCATTGGGAGCTCTTTTAAGTTTGTCTCCTGTGTCCCTTTGACATGCTCCCCCATAATTGTGGGGTGTTTTTCTGTTTGTTTTTTTATTTGTTTTTGAGCACTTCATTCCTTTCTGGCACTGCAAGATGTTCCAGGCACATCTTTCATATTTCTTGCCCCTGTCCTAGAATCAGTTGTTTTCCAAGAAGCCTTCCTACTATAGGTTTTGTCTGTTTCCTTGTTATAGTTTATGTAGCATTTTGGTAGCCACTGTTCTAGGCCCTTGACATATACTGTCTTTTTTAATCCTCATGTCAACACCGTTAGGTAGCCTTTAACTTCATTTTGTAAATATAGAAAGTGAGGCTCAAAGAGTATGAATGATTTACCCAACACCACACAGTTACTAAAAGTAGAGTTATGATTCGAGCCCAAATCTGACTCCAAAGCTGACACTCTGAACTGTTACTCCACAGGCCAGGCTCCCCTGTGTTCTCCATCAGCATTAGGTGGATACTGTGCTATTGTGAATTGCTGTGCCTTTTTGTTAGGAGGATAAGGCAGAAGCCCGCGAAATTCTCCTCAGGCAAGATGGCTCAGGATTCCAGCCGTGCTGATCCCTTCCTTCTCTGAGCTTCATTCCCACTGAGAGTTGAAAGCCTTCCCTGAATGTGGAAGTTGTTTATGTGCTGTCTTGGAGTTTTCTCTCTTTATCTACATTCCCAAATCAAACTCTTAGCTCCTCAGAGGGCAAAGAAAATATATGAAGATAAGTAACTTCAGAACAGGCTGTGTTGATGCGGCTGGCATCAAAAGCAAATATTAAAATCTGTGCCCTTCATACCGGGAGAGCATAGATCTTGATGGAAGGAATATTGCATTGTTGTCATGGTTATTTTCCATTGACTCAGTCTCCTGCTGAGCAAGGAGCTACTCCAACACAAAGGTCGTATCTTTCCTATTCTCCAGGGCCAAGGACAGTATATAACATGTTCTAGACACTCAGTATATACAAAATGCTTAAGAGAAGCTCTTGGGTCCTGGACCAGACACTATTTGCTCTTGACGTACACACAAGTTTAACCTGCTTTTTCACTTAGGAAGGCAGAAGTAAGAGGTGGCTCTAGAGATAGACAGATTGATGGCAGTGAAAAATGATAAGTCTGCTTCATTCAGAAACCCCATTCAAAAAGACAGTAAATGGAAAACAAAACTGAAGAGGAATAAACTTACATGGTCATAGAGAAAGAGAAAAAATGATGGAAAGGGCTGATGGAAAGTGGGTCGATGAGAGGGGGCTGACCTGGCAGAGCTGGAATCTACAAATGTGCAGTGAAGGAGGCAAAAAAAATAAATAGAGTGAGAGAGGATCCATGATACAGAGCCCTGGAAAGGCTCTGGAAATAGATGTCCCTGATGAATTGAGAGCCACTGTCCAGAATGAATGGAACAGGGTTACTTATCCACAAAGCACTTGAGGTACAGTGCCTAGGGCCAACAACAGTCATGATGCACTCTGGAGTGAGGCTGACAAAAAGGACTGGTTGGAAAATCTGCATAAAGACCAGTTAAACTCAGCATATATACCCAGATCCCATCCCCAATTGACCCAGCTAGGAAGTACCTCTTCCCAGCCTATCAGAAGATAGGTGGATTGTTATCTAGAAAGTTAAACCATCCAGAAGTATTGAAAAGCCTTCTCTAAATAGAAAGGAGGCAAAAATCTGTAGGAGAGAGAAAATGGCAACTGGAAAATAAATCACTTAAATGAGCCAGTACATAGATTTAAAAAAAATTTTTGTGTGTGAAAGTGATGATTACAATGAACAGCAAAAGGATAAACATGAAGTTGTTAAAGAGGTAATAAAAATCATAAAGTGCTGGGGAGGGTAGTAAGAAAATGTAGATTTTTTTAAAAATGTGTTTGAGCCTATATTACTATCAGTCTAAAGCAAGTAAATATAATAATGGGTTAACATACTTGAAAAACAAAACAGGGTAACTACAAATCAAAAACATACAACAGATTCACAAAAACTAGAAAGAAGAGAACTCAAGTATAATACAGAAGAAAACCATCAAACCACAAAAGGAAAAACAAAAACAAAAAGAAAGGAACAGAGAAGAAATACAAAATCAACTGGAAAACTGGGTTCAAAATGGCAATAAACACATACCTATCAATAATTACCTTAAATGTCAATGGACTAGATGCTCCAATCAAAAGACATAAAGTGGCAGATTGGATAATAATATTCTGTCTGCAAGAGACCCACTTCAGGGCAAAGGACACACGTAAATTGAAAGTGAAGGGATGGAAAAAGATATTTCATGCAAATGGAAATGATAAGAAAGCGGGAGTAACAATACTCATATCAGACAAAATAGACTTTAAAACAAAGACCATAAAGAAAGATAAAGAAGGACACTATATAATGATGAAGGCAAATGACATACAAATGAGAGAGTGGCATGGACATCTATACACTACCAAATGTAAAATAGATAGCTAATGGGAAGCAGCCTCATAGCACAGCGAGATCAGCTTGGTGCTTTGTGACCACCTAGAGGGGTGGGATAGGGAGGGTGGGAGGGAGATGTAAGAGGGAGGAGATATAGAGATATATGTATATCTATAGCTGATTCACTTGTTATAAAGCAGAAACTAACACACCATTGTAAAGCAATTATACTCCAATAAAGATGTTAAAAAAATAAAATGCAAAATTGTCATTATATGCAGATGATGTGATACTATATATAGAAAACCCTAAAGACTCCACACAAAAACTAGTAGAACTGATAAATGAATTTAGCATAGTAGCAGGATACAAGATTAACATACAGAAATCTGTTGCATTTCTTTGCACTAACAATGAAATGTCAGAAAGAGTTTAGAGAGTTCCTCTTTGATGAAACTAGCCCACAGGTACTGACTGCCCACAGATGCTGACATTTGGAGGTTTTCCATTGAATTAGCCAGTTCCCCAATTCCATATGGCAAGGTTTACTCTTCCAGAAACCCAGAGCTTCCAAAGAGCATTTTTATTTCGTCTAGGAGAGGATAATGTGTCAGTCAAACATAGAAGGAATGGTATAAAATGAAGTTTCAAAGAATAAGAAAAAGCTCTTGAAAATTACAAGTACTGTAGAAAATTTTTTTTTTTTAAATCAGCAGAAATATTGGAACTTAAAGCTGAGGTTATTTCCCAGAATATAGAACCTAAAGAAAAAGGATTCAACATTGGGAAGAAAAAAACAAAAGTAGAAAATAAAGCATTTTTTTAAATGACGCATTTATTGACTCTACAAAAAGAAAAAAAAAAGTGTACAAGAAAGAAAAAGGAACTGTAATCAAAGAACATGACTTCACTCAGCTGTGGACAATATTATGCATAATCATAATAATGTAGATTCTGAATACTGATTTGACCAAAATTGCATGGAAGAGTCCATACCATTGGAGAAATTCAGTGGATAACGTCTAAAGTCAATAGATAAGAGATAGCACAGAAGTATATTTTGGGCCATAGGGAGGGAAGTACCAGAAGGAGAATCCTGGCAAGTTGAAAGCTCTTGCTTTCAAGGTGGTGAGAGGTATGAACCACTGCTCTTCAATATAAGCTTTGTAGTTGATGTTTATATGGACTGCCTTCATATGAGAACAAATAATACATTTCAAAAAATCAGATACGCTTATTTTAAAATGTCAGCATGATGGAGCCATTTAGTGTTCAAATAGCCACATGCATACAGTAGTCCCTGGAAAGCATTGTGGGATAGATAATGTTCATTGCAGTGGTCTTGCGTCATCAAGAAAATGTGTGATTCTGTTCTGCTCTAGAGAAACAGATACGATGGGGGTTCTTCTCCATCCAAATGCTGCATGCTTTAGTTGTTTGGGGAGAGTCCTGATGTGGAGTGTCCTGATCTCCCAAAGTGGGAGAAATGGTGTGTGTCCCCCTTCCTCATGTCCCAAGCAGCCTCACCCTGTGTCCAGGAGAATCTGGGCTGATTGGCCACAGACTGACTTGCTCCGGTCCAGAGCTCAGATAATCATCATCAAACACCCTCGGGTTTGCCAGACTCCTTCCTTTCCGCCAGGCGGGGCTGAGCCTCCCTCGGGTTCCCCATAAGCCCCTTGTCCTTGGATGGTTGCCTTGAAGTCATTTAGTGAAAGTCACTGGCCCCAGAGCAGGCTGTCCTGGGACAGAAATTAACCTCCTGAGGCCCAGAGGCTGCAATGGTGAGTGGGAGGGAGACAGGAAAGAGAAGCAGCTGAGAGAGCAGAATTTAGCTTCTCCTCATAAAGTGTTTCCCCTACTGGTTCTGATACCACAGAGACCGCAGAGATGCTTCGCTTGGCTGCTGTTTCCTGGTTTAACCTCAGTAAAGCGAGCCAGAGAGCCAAATAAAATGGCACTGACCCAGCTGAGTCAGAGTTTGTTAGCTGGTGGTTTGTGCTTTTTTCCTGGTGATCATCCTGTTACCAGGTAGTGTATATGAGAGGATTATAGCAAGGTGTCCCAGGCTAGAATGAGGCTCTTTGTTTAAACCCTCATGTAGCAAAGACTGTTTCCCAGCGTGTTAAGCATCATAGACCAGTTAATGCTATATGTTAATATTTTGGCCTAGCAATAAAAAGGAATGGCTGGCTTTATTTTATCTCTTGCTACAAACCTTGATCAAAGCTGTAGAGATTTTTTTTTTGTCCTCAATAGAATTTTGTGAATATTAAGGGCAGGCAGATACGTTTGAAGATACTGGGATTTGAAAGATAATAGTGAACCGGCCACTAAAGGGAGATCCTTTGAAATCTGGAAACAGAATATTGGATGTAGAGGATACCCCTGACTTAGTTCACAGATAGGTTATAAGGATTAGGTAATACAAAGAAAGGTCATCCTTTTCCTCCTCCCTCCTTTCCCCCTCCCCCTCCTCTTCCTCTCTTTCCCCCTCCCCCTCCCCCTGCCTCTGTCACTAACCTGCCCCGTCTGCCCCCTCCCCTAACCGTACCAACTACAGAGGACTTAACTGTGTGCCTGGAACACAGTTCATTACATAGAGAATTTAATAATGTTAATAAGATGTGTCTTTTAATAATTTAATAATAATATGTGCAATGTCACATATCAAGAAACTGAGGCTTACAACACTTAAGTTACTTGCCCAAAGCCACCCAACTGAGAGGTGGTAGAATGGAGCTTGGAAACTAGGTAGCTTGACTCCAGGGCTTCTACTGTGTGCGTGGCTCATAGAGAGGGCTCAGTTATGTCAGCCCTGAGCTGCTGCTGATATTGATGTTGCAGAGAATGAACCACCGAATGATTAAGTGGTTTGCTCAAGGTCGCACACTGGCCAGTGGCCATGGAGTTTATCCAGTTGTCTGATTCCGGGTCACCCGTCTCTCTGCAGTGCCAGGTTGCTCAACATATGAAGAGTTAGTGCTTTAACTTCTAGACACCTATATCCTCCTAGGCAGGTTCCAGGTTCTGAATTCTCACATTGCTTGAATTGTTTGTAAGTTTGAAGTAGCACAGTTAAGCCCTGCCAGAAGCAATGGCAAAGAAACTATTTTAGGTTAATACCTGTTTCCTAATGGATGGGGGGGAAAAAAAACCTGTGTCAATATTAGATTCAATGTATTTCTTCTTCCCTGATCCAAGTAATAAACAAAAACCAAAACAGAACAAAAAAACCTTATTCATCAGGCAAAATTTTAATTTCAAGCTACGGGGTGGGTGGGGAAGGGGCACAGTGAATCAGTGGTTGCCCAGATGTGGCAGAAGTTCTCTCTCTCCTCAACAGTAGGACAAGAGCTCTCACCCAAGGTTAACTGGTTTCTCAGGGCTTGAGTGGGTCAGTTATCCATTTTAGCAGTTAACCTCGGGTGAGAAGGACCACGGCTCAAGACCATCAGCGTGTGGAAAACGCCTTGGTGGTGGCCGCCCCATCCGTCTTCTCCGCCTTGTGAAAACTACCTCAGACCTTGGCCCGAGCTGCCTGTCAGCACAGCTCTGCCACTGCACCGTCTGCAGGCCCTGGGCTGGGCCCATGAATCACCTGTTTTCGAAAAAGAAAGACATGAGACAGTCAGGCCACAACCGTCCTCGTTTTCTCATTCCATCTTCGGAAAAGCCTGTCTACATTCTGTTCCACGTTCAGCTCAGCATGATCATCCCCTTTGCATCTCACTCCACAGCCTTAAGCCAGGAACAGTCTCACCCTTCAGGAAAGTTCCCGCACACTGTTTGCGGCTCTCTTATCACCCTTACGGTCCTCTGCCTGGTATTGTAGGTGTGTGTGCTGCGTCATTGTCCCCACTGGAATGTAAGACTTAGAAGGTGAAGAGCGTCTCTCCTATCTTCATTTTCCTGACAACTCGTGGCGCAGTGGTTTTTCTGTATTTGGGACTCGATTCATAGTGGTTTAACTGAATTTTCAGGCAGGTACATGCCACGTGGTAACAAGGGTTTGGAAAGACAAGGATGACCACCCGCATTCTTCTTCCTAATAACCATCTGGTTACTGACGTGTTTTGTCAGGGATTCGTCCTTTTGTTTATGGCTTTAGTTTACTCCAAGAAAGGAAGAATGTCTAAGCTGGGGGTTGGCAAAATATGGCCTATGGGCTACATCCAGCCCTCTGCCTGTTCTCATCTGGCCAGTGAACTGAGATAGTTTCTACATTTCTAAATGTTTGGTGGGGGAAAGGCAGGGGGAGGAAGAGTAATATTTTATGACAAAATAAGATTATATTAAGTTTAAAATTATATGAAATCAAAATATCATTATCCACGAAGAAAGTTTTACAGGAATACAGCCATACCCGTTTGTCTATGTATTGTCTATGGCTCATTTGCGCTAAAGCAGAAGATTTGAATAGTTAACACAGAGATGATATGTCCCACAAAACCTAAAATATTTATTATCTGGCCGTTTATAGAAAAAGTGTGCCAGCCTCTGTTCTGAGTCATTCTCAGAAATGTCTGCCACCATGTGGGAGGGGGATCAGGTGCCCTTTTTGATTAAAGGGAGATGGGTTGAAGGCACAGGATGCCTGGAGGAAAAGAAATCTGGAGAAAGAAAAGGAAGAAAGGGGCGGCAGAGGCCACCTTGGAGATGCTGGATCCTTCTGGGTTTTGTATCCATGCGTGGCAAACATTCTACAAAAAGATTTCCATCTTTCTGAGGAGCACCTGGATTGTCACAGCCAGTGGAGCTGCTGGAGGGGGAAACGTGGAGTGTTTTCCACAAGCATTTTCCTCTCCACTAAGAACTCTGCATAGTTTTTCGGAGAAATTGTGAACTAGAAAGGGTGAGAGTAGGAGATTATCATTCACTCCTGATCATTCCATGTACCAGAGCTAACTAACATCTACAGTAAGATCTAAAGGGCTCTGTGTCCTTGTTTTCTTTGATTCAACAAACGTGTGTGTGTGTGTGTGTGTGTGTGTGTGTGTGTGTATGAAATCTCTTTGGAGTGTGTCTGTCTGTGTGTCTCTTTGGGGAAAATCCATTCTGATTGAATGCCAATTAATTATCATGTATGTGGGGATCATTAAACATTTAGAATTTTCAAAGAAAGATACATCAATTAGAACTTGGCTAAGATCAGCTCAGCCCCACGGAGAGTGGGGATTACAGTTTTGTTTAGAAATCTGCTCCCACCATATATAAAATATATAAACAGTAGGACCTACTGTATAGCACAGAGAACTATACTCAATATCTTGTAATAACCTATAATGAAAAAAATATCTGCTGCCATTTTCATATGTTTCTCTAATTTTCTTATTACAGGGGAATGCCCTGTACTTCAAATCTGCCAGAAACGTTACAGTAAACATCCTCAACGAACAGACTAAAGTCCTAACTCAGCTGATAACAGGTAAGAGAAGAAAGAACTTAGCAGTGTCTGGTCCAGGGTAAGCACTCAAAAAACATACAATGGAAGGTTGAATGAAACACCATGTGATGTATCTAAAGAAGGGAAGTCTGCTCGCACATCTTACAGTGTCGGAAAAGAGAACAAAGCATGTGTTCCCTGATGCTACTCAAGGGCAGAGTCTCATCCTATACACACGTTTAACTTATGCAAATCTGATGATACTCGTTTAGGGGGTGGGGAAGAAGAATAAACTATTTTTCACGTAGCGTGGCCCCTAAACACCAGCTGCTTCAGCTGGTGCTCAGCCACAGGAAAGCTCTCTGCTCCAGTGCCAGAGGAAAAGCTGGCTGTGCTGTATTAACTGGAAGAGAGCACAGTATACACAGAACCATGCACATCATACTTTATGGGTTGTAAAAGGGATTTGTGATGATAGTTTGAACCCATGCCATATTTGCCGTACGTGCTGACTTTGAACCTAGCTCAATTGCGAGATGCAGATGTACCCCGACTGAATATGTTTGTGTAGTTCCTTTTCATAGGGCAGATCTGCTCCTAACAGCCGTGGAAAACACCCAGTGGGGTTTAAGCTGCACAGTCCTGAAAGTTAAACAAGGATTGGTTATTCACCATAATGACTGTAATGATGAACATGGGCCTCATGGTCGCGGTAACACGCTGGGTGGTATGACCAGCGCCCCCTCTGTAGGTTATGAGCAGCGGTAAATAGGAGCTGTTATGCACCTCCACAGCAGAAGGGGAAAGGGAGGGCTATGTCTGAACGGCATTGTTACACTTGCAGACAGAGGATGCCATTTGTTTGGCTTCAGGGCTGAAAGAAATGTATACAGATGGATGTTTCGAGAAGCCGGTTGCCCAAATGTCCTGAAACATTACTGGGACTAAAACATCTGGAGCCCCACTAATCCAAATGCCACGGGGAGGCAGGTGCCTTTGTGCCCAGAGTCTTGCTGCGGAAAGAGCCTCACTCTCCCGCCACCAGATGTGTATGTCTGGAGAGCCACAGCCGGTGGGTGACCTGGACTGGCTCCCACTGGGGGAACGGCTGTGGCAGAGCCCGTAATCCATAAAATTGCTCTTCCAGCGCGCGCCCAGCTCAGCGGCCTCGCTGCTCTAACATGTGGCCCGCAGTCGCGATGCTAAATAATTAAATAAACAGCTTCAGTAAGCAATGATTTAAGCAGTGTGTGTGAAAATTGCCTCCAGGAGGGAAATAAATCCGACCTCCAGCTCCCAGATTCCCGTGTTCAAAAGGGACTTGTTTAGCCTGATCATTTGATCATTTGCCATTTATTTGCAATGGGAGATTTGGCTGACTTGAGAGATTTTGTTTTGATAAAGCTGGAACCGGACGAATGCCTGTTACTTAGGAAAAGAGTCTTTCTCTCCCCCTCCTTCTCCCTCCCTTCCCTCCCCACCTCCTCCTTTTGCTTCTCTCTTCCGACTCCCCCTTTTCTCCTCCTTCACCCCCTCTTCCTTCCCCCTCTCTCCATCTCCCTTTGTCTCCCTCTGCCTCCCCCTTCTCTCTCGCCTCTTCCCTCTTTCTCTCTCTCCTTTTCCTCTTCTGTTGTTCTCTCCTCTCTCCTGCCTCTCTGTTTCCCCGTCTTCTTAATGCCTCCCCTGACCAGGGCAGGCCGCTGGAGCTGAGACTCCATCCCTACCTCTTAAAGTAAGGCACAAGGTAGCTAATATTAAATGAGATGGGCAGAAAACCATCCTAACACCAGCCAGCAGCAGCCTTTCAAGATGCCTTCTAGAGAGGATAGTACATATGTTCAAATAGAATTCCCAGTACATACACCCATGCACGATCACCCCTAAAGTTTCCCTTCAGGGTTCTCCTTTTACATTGATGCACATGGTGGAAAGCACAGAGCAGTTCCAGGAGAAAATATCCTAAGGCCCGTTACACTTAGTGGTGGACCTACCTGACAGCAAATCATTTTGCCTAAGCGGCCGGGTTTGCTATGGCAGGCCTGAGGATTCAAGGGTTCTCCTGCTTATTACCAAATGATCATGTCTCAAAAGCCCAGAAGAAATTCCAGTGTTAGCAATTCAGGTAATCTTTTCACAGGAAACAATGTTTTAAATGATGGTTAAGTTCCCAGGCCAGGTGACACAGGCATACCTGACTCATGCTGCTGCTGATTTAGTATCATCTCAGTAGTAGGTCCAAACAGAGAACCCTCTGACCTGCAAGGAGGAAAGTTGTAGAAGTCTTATACAACATCTAGGCAGAGTGGGGAAAGGCCCCGGGATCAAGGGAGATGAGGAAAGAAATTAGACTGCACGGCCCCCAGGTCCTTCTAGCTCCCAGATTCATGGCATTGGCAGGACTGGGAGATGGCCAGTGCATCCTGATGGAGGAGATTAATTAAGGAGGTGCTTCACACGTACACTACTGTGCACAGAAAGGGATTAATTGAAGATTAGTTTCAGGTTACAAATAACGATCTTTTACATCCCAGAGAGGAAGTGAGCTCACCAGGAGACCTCCTGAGCAAAAGCAGGTCTCCAGCTCCATTTACATTTCTTTGTAGAATCGTTTTGTTTTTTTTTTAAAGATTTTTTTTCATGTCCCAGGAGCTTTGGAAGCCCCAGGTGAAATCAACAAAAGGACAAGCCGTCTGCACCATGGAGCCAGCAGTTGCTCTGTGGGCTTTTGGCTAAAACTACCAACTACTGAGCTTTATATACCCAAATGGTTCCGTCCCTGGTAAAGTCCATGTTGTATTCTCAGAAGCCTTGAAAAGCAAGATAACTTAATGGTGTCTTGTGTTCTCTGATGGCTGCAGTCTCTTCAGTACATGCTCCTGTATCTCACACACCATTCGTAAGTTCAGAGTAAACTTAGTTTACACACGGACCAGTGTTCTTGACGCCTCAGGGGTGTGTCTCATGGTATTGCCGAAGTCCATGAAAGCAAAGTCCAAGCATTTGTGTCCACAAGTCATACCGCCATATCTGACTAGATCCAGAGTGGGCAAATTGTGCTCACCCCATGGCCATCCTGAGATCATTCACTCATTCGTTTATTCATTCATTAGCACTAGACCTCCTGATCTCCAGTCTCCCCCCCTAAAAAGAAAAGGTAACAACCTCAAAGCATTGCCAAGTAATACAGATTTTACTGAAGGTTTGTTGTGACCAAGAAGACAGCTACATCTTAGCCCTCCCTAAGCAACCTAATCCCAAGCCCTCACTGTACATGTCTCTTCTTTCAGGATTTCTCTCTTCCTTGTCTCCAGCTTCCTAATTCCTCTCATCCTCCAAAAGTTCCTCTCCTAATTGCCCCAGCATCCTTTTCCTTTCTAGACAAATGAACATCCCTTTTCTGCTATGGAATAATTCCTAGGGCACAGTTCCAGACGCAGATCTGCCATTAGCTCACTTGGTGACCTTGAGGGAGCCCTTGGCTTTGCTTTCACTTGTTCTCACATACAGTGTGAAGGCAGTCAAAGAAGACAATGTCCAGGTCCCATACCATTTGGAAATGTGTGCTCTGTCTGCTGTTTCCATCCCCCACTCATTAAAGAGCCTTTCCAGTGTGCTTCTTCTTTTTTTTTTTTTTTTTGCGGTACACAGGCCTCTCACTGTTGTGGCCTCTCCCGTTGCGGAGCACAGGCTCCGGATGCGCAGGCTCAGCGGCCATGGCTCACGGGCCCAGCTGCTCCGCGGCATGTGGGATCCTCCCGGACCGGGGCACAAACCCGTGTCCCCTGCATCGGCAGGTGGACTCTCAACCACTGCGCCACCAGGGAAGCCCCCAGTGTGCTTCTTTTTGTCAGAGGGCCAGTGTGGATGTACTGGCAAGAGATCAGTTTTGCTGAATTGACACGATGATGCAAATGAGGGAAGGTCACTCCGAGATGGTCACCATTTGTTCATTTCAATGTGTTGTGACCATTACATTAGAAAAATGGCGATGGTTATGATCCCAATGGTGATGATAATCACAAGATCAGTCCCCTACATTTCACAACTCTTTTCTGCCTACGAATTTCTCTTTATAAACACAGTATAATTCAGTCCTTTTAACCTTTCTATGCGATAGATAGAATCGATGGTAGTAGCACAATTTTGCAGATGCAGAAAATGAGGTTCAGAAAGATCAAATGATTTGCCCAAAGTCACATTACCAGAAAATGAGAGAGTTGGGACATAATTTTTGTCTTCTGATTCTTAGTGTGATAGTCTTGCCAAAGAGGAAAGCGGCCCCAGACATCCAGGGGCTGGTCGGGCTCTATCAGCCAAGCGTTGGTGTTCTGTGTGGACATAAATGATTTCACAGAGCATCAACACCAGGCAAGGCCACTCGTGGCCATGAAGGATGGAGAAAAAACAAAAAGCAAACACAACTCTGATCATGTCTGAACATAGATGAAAAATAGAAACTTTTATCCAAACCACAGGAATCACCAGACTTCCCCCTATCCCCCTGTAATATGAATGACTACTGTTTGTTTATCCATTACAGTTTGGCATTGTTCTGGTCTTCCCTACTCTAGATAAGATTTACTAAGATGCTAATCGTAAAATTACTCCCAGTACCTGACAGCATGTAATCCAGAACAAAACCTTGCTTCCTTAAACCCTGCCTCCAAATAACCTATTATAAGGCCAGATCCTGTGATAAATTCTTTCTTCTTATTGAGAAGCCCTGTGGTACCCCACGGTGTGTGTTCTCTCTCACGGCAATGAGTTAAAAACCCAACTTGTTCAACTCCAAGTGTGTTCCTAGTGATCTTTGCCTGGAAGGCACTGAGGGCCCTTTGACTACTACTTTTTACTAATAAGTGACACTGTCTTGAAAAATAACTAGAAGGAAACAAAAATGCTATACAGTCGGCCCTCCATATCCACGAGTTCCACATTCCTGTATTCAACCAACTACCGGTAGAAACATTTTGGGGGAAAAATTCCAGAAAGATCTAAAAAGCAAAACTTGAATTTGTCCCATGCTGGCAATTGTTTACATAGTATTTATATTGTATTTGCAACTATTTACACAGCATACATTGTATTAGGTATCATAAGTAATTAGATAATTTAAAGTATACAGGAGGGGCTTCCCTGGTGGTGCCGTGGTTAAGAATCCACCTGCCAATGCAGGGGCCACAGGTTCGAGCCCTGGTCCAGGAAGATCCCACATGCTGCAGAGCAGCTAAGCCCGTGTGCCACAATTGCTGAGCCTGCACTCTAGAGCCCGCAAGCCGCAACTACTGAGCCTGAGTGTCACAGCTACTGAAGCCCAAGCACCTAGAGCCCATGCTCCGCAACAAGAGAAGCCACTATAATGAGAAACCTGCACACTGCAACAGAGAGTAGCCCCCGCTCGCCACAACTAGAGAAAGCCCGTGTGCATCAACAAGGACCCAATGCAACCAAAAATAAATAAATAAATAAATTTTATAAAAATAAATAAAGTATACAGGAGAATATGCATAAGTTATATGCAAGTATCACACCGTTTTATATAAGGGACTTGAACATCCATGGATTTCGATATCTGAAGGGTATCCTAGACCTAATCCCCCATAGATACTGAGGGACAGTTGTATCAGAATCTCCTGGGCAGTTTTGGAAAAAATATAAGCTTTCTGGACTCTACCCTCAAATATTTTTCTATGTGAATTTCCAGACCAAAAGATAAATTCCTTTTTGATCTCAGCTATTATCATTGAGAATGATGACACCCCCAGGTTATTCTGATGCATTTCTGTAGTCTAGCTTTTTGGAGCCTTCTGAACTTCAGGTATTTAGGTAGCTCTATGTTTTTGTTTTTTGTTTTTTTTAAGAATTCTAACACACCTGTTCTACTTTTTCCATAATACCTAAACCTCTCTGCAGTTTTCTGGTTGATTTATTAACACATGTTTAAATGTCTGTCTGTCTGTCTCTATCACAGGTAAGTGCTAAGGGATCAGGGACTTTGTCTTCCTTTTGCCGCTACTGTAGCCTCATCTTCAAGAATAGTATCTGTTGTGATATGATAAAACCTCTAAAATTTATTTTTTATTGAATGAAATTCTATCATGAAAGACTCAGTAACTTTCAAGGCAATTAATTGCAAGATATTGTAGCCTCTTCTGTCAAGAAATGACATATACTTGTGTCAGATGCAGCCAGCAGGTCAAGGGTAGAAAGAGTGAGGCAGATTTCAGCTGAATTTAAAGGTGCCCTTTCCAACAGTTAGGGCTGGCCAAAGATATGCCGGTCCTTCAAGAGGTGGTGAGTATTTTGTGCTTTCATAAATGCAAACCAAAATCTACAAGTATTTGAAAGTAATTTGCTGGTTAGCTGAGGGAAATCTCACTCAAGCATTAGTTTGGAGGAAGGACATAATGGTTTTTAAAATCATAGCTGGAGAGAGTATGATTAAAAGTAATTGACAAGATATGGCTAGAGTCATGAGGCTAATTGTCACAGCTAGTTTCTGAAAACCAATCCACTTACATTAAAGTCCAATACAATCTTGTCAGATGTATATGTTCTGCGAAAAGCTCTTTATAATTGAATGCAATGGAACTAATGTATTCTCTCTCTCCCCCTTCTAGGGCCAAAAGCTGTAGAAGCTTATGGCAAAAAGTTCGAGGTAAAGACGGTTTCTGGAAAATTGCTCTTCTCTGCAGACAACAATGAAGTGGTAGTAGGAGCTGAGAGATTAAGAGTTTTAGGTAAGTAAACTTCAGTCATTGAACTGGTTTAATGCTACTGTGTACATTTTAGAGGAAAAGTTAAATGGCGTCTAGAAGAGCGATTTCAGCTAATTACCTGTAAAGGTGATTTTACTCTGTCAAAGCAAGGATGATGGACCTCCCAGTCCCCACCTTAAAAGTTTCTCAAATCCTGAGTGTTTGTGGCACGTCTGCCAACATCAAGCTTCGGGTGGGGATGTGTGCTCATACCAAGAAATGTACTAATCCTCACAGGTTGGCAGTCCTGCAATAAGCAGTCAAGACTTGTATACGTTGTTGTAGTGATTACTAAACCTGGTTGTAAATTAAGAATCATGTAGGGAACTTCTGACTAGTTCAAGTTCACAGATCCAAGCATGACTTACTGAATTAGAAGTTCTGTTGTAAGGACCCAAGAATTTATTCGTAAAAACAGGAATTTCTCTGTTGCTTCCGCTATTGGAATCATTGAATTTGGCTGTACACCGAAATGGTCTAGCAGGGTGGTTTAAGAGTTCTGGTACTGGAGCTAACCTAGCTTTTCATTGGGCTCTGTCACCTACTAGCTGTGTGATTTTAGACAAATTACCAACATCACTGAACCAGTTTCCTTTTGTGCTCGATAGGGCTAAGAACATCTACCTCCTCTAGTTCTCCGTAGGGCTCAATCAGATTGTGTTAGATCATGTTATACACAGTTATCACAGCGCCGAGCACAAAATAGTACTCATTCAGTGCTGCTGCTGTTAATAACTCATGCTACTATTAATACTAATCCTGCTTTTCCTTCTCTTGCTCTCTATGAGTACCAGTTAAAAGCTCAGACTCTGGAATTTACCTGCTATAATTTTAATGCTATCTCTGTCCTTTAATAGCTGTGTGACCTAAAGCAAGTTAGCTAACCTCTCTACACCTATGTTTTGCTCATCTATAAAATGGGGGTAATAGAAGTATCTACCTTCTGAGACTGGAAGGATTGAATGAAATAATCTATGGAAAGTGGTTAGTAAGTTGGCTAAAAAATAGTAAGTGTTCACTAAGTGCTAGATGTTATTAACTTAAATTATTATGTTATTTGTACTTGAACTTATTATTTGCTGTCTACATTATTAGTTGCACCCTGCATCTTCTTTCTTCTCTATTAGTGCTGTCTTCCTTCTGTTCATCACTTCCACCCTCAGTCCATCAGCTTGTCTGGCCTGTCTGTCTGTCTCTCTATCTGATATAATACACATTCATACCTAACTTTCTTGCTAGATGACTCCTAAGTTTCCATCCCCAGGCCTGGCATCTTCCCTGAGTTCTAGGTCTTCCTTTTCATCTAGATATTCCACCAGCCTCTCATATTTAGTGGATCTTGAGTGCCTAACGTAATAACACACGTGAACATGCATGCACACACACACACCCCACACACACACTCACCCTCTACTCTCCCACCTGTATTTACCCCTGACTCCCCTATCACTCTTACTGGCCCCATTATGCTTTCCTCTGTCAGTGTCAAAACTTCAGCATCGTTCTGACCAGCATCAGGCTCAGCAGAGTCAGAAGATGGCAGTGGCCATCCTGACAGAGCTCAATGGCATGGGAGGGCCGGGTGCAGAGGCAGCGAGCCAGGGGCGGTCTAATCGCTGGTCAGGTGCTCACTGGGATGGAACAATTCCTTTGTCTTTCAGGGCCTTGCTTTTTCCTATCTGTAAAATGAGAGTTGTCTAGAGCAGAAGTTGCAAACAATTTTTTAAAACTTAGCAACAGAAACTTTTAAAAATAAAATTTCATACCAAACCCCAATCAATAAAATGTATAAAAGAACAGCACTGGGCTTCCCTGGTGGCGCAGTGGTTGAGAGTCCGCCTGCCGATGCAGGGGACACGGGTTCGTGCCCCGGTCCGGGAAGATCCCACATGCCGCAGAGTGGCTGGGCCCGTGAGCCATGGCCTCTGAGCCTGCGCGTCCGGAGCCTGTGCTCCGCAACAGGAGAGGCCACAACAGTGAGAGGCCCGCGTACCACAAAAAAAAAAAAAAAAAAAAAAAGAACAACACTGCTCTGGGTTGTGGATGGGGCTTTTAAGGCATAAAGGTTAAGCTGTATAGCTTCATTCTTCCCCCCGACTCTGTCCTTGGGAGACCTCTTAGAACTTATTTTTAAAACCCCTTAAGTAGATAGTCTTTAAAAAAAAAGAAAGGTAAAGTCTACTGACCACTTGCCATGATCCAAGTAGCATGCTTTATGTGCATTATTACATTTAGACCTCACCAACACCTTGTGAGGCAGGCACCGTTTTTATCATCCCCATTTTACAGATGACGGAACTGAGCTATAGGGAGAGGTGAGCCATAGTAAAGGGTGAGAGCCAGGATTCCCAGCCAGGTATTTGAATACAGACTGCTTCACATTAAAGCACTATACTTTGCTGCCTCCTCAAATTGGTCCCATTTTTAGATGAGTACACTAAGGCTTGAAAAGGTGAAGAAACTTGCCAAGATCAAGTACCAGTAAGTGGTGGGACTGATGTTCAAATCCTTGCCTATGGACTCCACCCTCAATGCACATGGCTACACATAAGTGTAGTTCTAAGACCTTTGCCAACTCTCACAATGAATGTTTTTCTCTATTATTCGTAGAAATGGCACTTTCTATGTTAGTTCTAAGTTTTGGGGGGAAAAAACGCAGAAACGTTAAGCTATCCTCTTAGTCAAGAGTATTTTGCTCTACCAGTTCTACAATAACTGTTCAGGGGAAAAAGTGATCATATCTCATGCCGAGATCATTTTGTACAAATGGTGTTTGGCACTTCCCATTAGTCTCTGGTGCTTCGTGAGTCACCTCACTGCTTTAAAATCTGACTTTGCAAAGATACAGATATTTTAGATGTCCTAACACTGTGGTTTCATCCTAGTGTACAAAACTCAATGATGGTATCATTTAAGAACTCCCCCCACCCTCCCCTATCGTGACATAAACTAAGGATTGGAAGATGATTGTAGCATTTGGTCGCTTGAAGGCAGGTGGATAATTTTGCTGCTGTTGTTTCTTGTGCTTGTGATATTTCACTTACAGAATGATTTAGGATAAAATCTGTCTCTATCCATCATCAGAAGCATTTGCTTTTTCGTGTAAAAATGTAGAAAGGAAGCATCATAATAAATACCACTGCTGCTACCAATGCTGAAAAGAAGAGGAAATGACCAGCCCACAAATCTCACATCAACCTACTCAGTGAAACGAGCCTAGTGTGTTGCAGAAATGAGCTTCCTGTCATCTGGGATTCAGCCATATGGTGTGCAACTAGAAGTTTAGGCAATTTCATTTTCAGCTTAATGAGAAGTTTGTCTTTTTGAGTCATCAGACTGCTCAAACTCTTGGAAGGTTGGAATCTGGATGCGTATTTTGTTGTGGAGGCTAACATACCTGGGTTTGAATCTTTGCTCAAGCATTTACGATCTGAGTGACCCTATCCAAGTCTCTTTTTCTCTTTAAGCTTTAGTTTCTACACGTATAAAACAGAGAGAGGAATACAATAAAGAATGGAAGTAAGAATGAATGAATACAGTAAGAAACATCTGTAAATAAATCAGTAATTTTAGTTGATAGCTGAGTAAGCACAAGCAGTAGAAGATAATAGTAACCCTAAGGAGATAATGTCTCTTGGAAACAGTTGCTTAACCCATGGGCTCAGAACAATTGTTTATACTCCTCTCTGGATAACCACACCCACCTATTCAGTTTTCAGGATAATGACTACCTTGGGCACACTCCAAGGACCTTGAATAGTCTGGCTAAAGGACTAGTAGCCACACCTCATAAAGAACAGTTCGACTCTCTGGAAACTTTTATCCTGGAAAAGATATGGAGGAATCATGTAGGCAGACAGCAGTTGCTGACGTTTCATAATGCATGTGTTTCCTGGGGTAAAAAGAGCAGGCAAGAGCTGTGTAGTTGAGTGGTTGAGAGAACAGGTTTAATCCTGGTTTCTGTCATTTGTCAGCCAGTGCCTTGGGATATGTCACTTTACCTTTCTAGGCTTCCTTCTACTCTGTGACATGGTGTAATAATGCCTGACTCTCTCAGGAGTTCGGAGAAGTAGATGGTACAGTATATGTACTGATTATCAGCACAGTGATTGGTACAAGGTCAGCACTCTACGTGCTGACTGTTGTGTTGGTGATGGTTTTTGCTGTTCCACTTGGACTTCAGGGAACCCATCAAGTTCTAAAATTGTACATAGCCCTTGTATGTTCACAGAAGAAGGTAATCAGAAGTTGGCTTAGGACTTGTAGGAGTGTTCAGATATCAGTTACGTTTGGACTGGTAGATTTCCTGAACACAGCTAGGGTCAGAAGAGAAAACACCTTTTGAAGATAGGGATTGAAGGCCTGGGTTGAATTCCCAAAATTGTAGGGTCTTTCCTTCCACTCAAAGACAGTGGTTCTCAGAGCATGGTCCTTAAATTAGGAGCATCAGCTGTGGTCTACTTGTTCGACATGCAAATTCTCAAGCTCCACCCTAGACCTATTGATCAGAAACTCAAGAGTAGGGCCAGTAAGCTGTAGGTGGTTCTAATGTAGGCTAAAGCAGGGATCTCCAACCCCCGGGCTGCAGACCGCTGCCAGTCCACAGCCTATTAGGAACCAGGCTGTAGAGCAGGAAGTGAGTGGCAGGCAAGTGAGCCAAGCTTCATCTGCCGCTCCCCATCGCTCGCGTTACCACCTGAACCATCGCCCCCCTCCCCAGTCCGTGGAAAATTGTCTTCCATGAAACTGGTTCCTGGTGCCAAAAAGGTTGGGGACCACTAGGCTAAAGAACACTGACCTAAGACAGTCACAGCTCAGTCATTTTGCCACCACTTTGCTGGTAGCTCTCATTGGAGTCAAGGTTCAGCTTTTTCCACTTTGCTCCAGAAAAGCTACAATATAAATAGAGCAAACACACACTGAGGGCTTATTCTGTGCAAGATGCCTGTCACTTGCCATGAGTAAATGCATTTGATCCACAGCACAATCTTAGAGGAACCTGGCTCGTCACCTTGATTTATAGAGGGGCAAACTGGGGCACGGAGGGCTGTGAACTTTGTCCTCAGTTTCACAGAGGGAAACTGGCAGAGTCAGGACCTGAATCCAGGCAGTCTTACCCCCTGCGCCTGATGACCTCTGTCACAGTGATCTTCAACTTCCCTGAACTCCCTAGCACGTTGCATCATACTGAGCGGGAAAGAGAACTGGGCCACAGTTGTCCACTTCTTCCCCTCATTTCTGGCTTCTAGGGACACCACTCTTCCCACAGTTTTCCCACATCTGTAACTGTCCCTCCACTTCCTTCACTACCTCTTCTTTCACTTACTCAGGGACGTGGATTCACTCCTGGCACCACATAGGGACTTGCCCCTGGGTCAGTCCTTAGTTTTCTTTTTTCAGTTTCTATGGAAAATCCCATACTTACATACAGTTTCAATAATTGCCCTTTTCAGGTGACCCTCAAATCTGTATTTGCCTTGAACTGTCTTCTCATTTCTAGTTCCACATTTCCAAAAACCTGGACTTTTCAGCTTGGATGTCTCTCCATCACTTTCACTTCATCACTTGCAGCTGAACTTACCAATCGCCCTGTCACACTCCCCGCCTCTCCAGCACCTACTTCCCTGACTCTCCACACGGGGCCTCCATGCCCCTAGGCTTCAGGGCCTTGCTTTCATTCAGGTACCAGACCCTGTCTTTCTTCACACGGGCATCAATGTCTTTGTCACCCTTAGGTTTTCCATATTACAAAGGTATCTATTTAGGTCTTACACAAGAGAATTTAAGTTTATAGCCAAGCCCGTTCATTTAATAACCAAAAAGGTGTAAAATTAGCATGCAGGATGAGGCATGGTATCATTTAACTTTAATTACAGAACAAAGGTATGAAATACCAGTCAGCAGTGGCCTTTAAAAAGCAGCAAAAGTAGGCAACATAAAAGCCAGCGCTAAGAGGCATCTTCATGGAGACACCAGGGAAAACATAATTTTGATCTTCATTAATGACCAGTTTCATTGAACAATGAATTGGACATTATAGCCCTTATAAACAAAGCAAAATTATAAAATGTTATTCTAATTGTTAATTAGGTCTCTTTATACTCTAGATTAGTTTTTTAAATATGTCCTCTAGATGCCACTTGATGCTAATTATTCAAGTTACTATCAATTGAAAAACATTTTTAATTAAATCTAAAGCCATTTAAATTAACATAAGATTTATAGAAATTTAAATGTGGTCTGATGCATTTAGCCTTTTGAATTAGTTTTTGATGAAACTCTGTACTGCAGCCTGGTAATTGATAATTATGATGAAAAGAGTAGGGTGTTCTTAGTAGTGTTTATTCATTAAATATATATGTGTGTGTGTGTGTGTATACACACACACACATGCACACGTACATTTATATATAAGATATCTTTACTGTTATTGGAGTTATGGAGATATAGAGATGAAGTGGTTATTGTTCCTGCTCTTTCAGGGAGGTATCTTATCAGGGAGATAAGACACACATGCCAATATGTGAGAGCCCAAGCAGAAAACAAGCTTCTTAGAAGGATAGAAGCAAAGTGACTCCAGAATTACAGACTCTAGATGTAGTAGGGTGGTATCCCAGAGAGAATTTTGAAAGCTTTGTAAATGAAGGGAGTATTTGAACTAGGTCTTGAGTTTGGATTGGAGGGAAAAAACACATAGGGAGAGTGCTTTCTTGGCAAATGGAATAGCACGTGTTTATCTGTCAGGACTCATTTGGTTGTAATTTCTATGAATCCAACTCAAAGCCAGAGGCGGGGAGATTTATTGCCTTGTGTGGTAGAAAAGTTCAGTGGTAGCCAGCTTCAGGCTAGATTCAGTGGCTCGAATAATGTGACCAAAATTCAGTCTCTGTCTTTCTCTTACCATCTCTTAGCTCTGTTTTCCAATCTTGTATTTGGTCATCACCTCTGCTGGTGAACAGGAGGAGGGCTTACCTTCCAAATATAAATCCAACAAAGTCCTTGTTTTTACTCTGACTGGACTGACTTGGGCCATATGCCCATCCTTGAATGAGTCATCATGACCGGATGATGGAATCTGTTGGTTAGCATGGCCTGGTTCATATTCCACTGCTGGAGCTACAGTGGGAAATGCCTGGGAGTGAGATAAAGAAGGGGTCAGTTCTCAAAAGGAAAACTGAGGTGGTGTTACTGGGAGGGGGACTGGGTGCTGGGCAAAGAAAAATAGCAAATATTCATTATATTTTTATTATAATAATCAAAGGCACGATCATGAAAACTCATGACTGTTGTACATACAACAGTGGAACCCAGGCATTATGAAGGGTGTTCATGGAAGATACGCTGTGAGTTCTGTCCCCCTTGCTTGCTTAGCTCCAGATACCCTGGCTTCCTTGCTTCATCACCAAGCATGTTTTCACCACCCGTCGTTTGTACTTACGCTTCCCTCTGCATGGAATCCTCTTTTACAGTCTATGCATAAAGGATCTCTTTCTTTATGGCTTAAATGTCATTTCATCAAAGTGGTCTTCTTAGATTCCCTTAAAAAAATAGCATGTTCCTGCTATCGAGTCTATACCAGGAGTTGGCAAGAGTATGGCCTGTGGGCCAAATCACACCACTACCACTGCTTGGTTTTGTAAATAATGTACTGGAACACAGCCAGGCTCATTTGTATTGTCTATGGTTGCTTTCACCCTACAACAGCAGAGTTTAGTAGTTGAGGCAGATCATATGGCCCACAAAGCCTAAAATATTGATTATTTGGCACTTTACAGGAAGTGTTTGTTGATTCCTGGGCTGTACTTTTACCTGCTTTATTCCTCTTCAGAGCAATTATCACAACATGACATAGCATGTTATGTATATATGTGTTTATTTTCATCCTGTCCACCTCATTAAAATGTAAACTTCATGGGCTTCCCTGGTGGCGCAGTGGTTGAGAGTCCGCCTGCCAATGCAGGGGACGTGGGTTCATGCCCCGGTCCGGGAGGATCCCACATGCCGTGGAGCGGCTGGGCCCGTGAGCCATGGCCGCTGAGCCTGCGTGTCCGGAGCCTGTGCTCTGCAACGGGAGAGGCCACAACAGTGAGAGGCCCGCATACAGCAAAAAAAAAAAAAAAAAAGTAAACTTCATGACAACAGGAACTTTTGTTTTTCAGAGTCTAGAATAGTGCCTGGTGCCTAGTAAGTGCTCACTAATATTTGTTGCATGAAAGGATTGAAATTTTTGAACCTTGGAATGTTTGCTAACCAATCTGGATAGTACAGAGAAACAGAGGGAGTGAGACCTTGCATCTAAGTTAAGAGATTATTATAATATCTTTGTTGTGGATTCATAAAGTCCTAAACTAGGATAGAGAGAGAGAGAGAACAAATGGGAACAATCATCTTGAAGGAGAACTAATGAATCTTGGCAACTAATTGGATGTGGAAAGTCAAGAGGGAGGGAAGCTGGGATGCTTCTGATCTTGTGCACCTTGTCAGTCAGACAGCTGTGGCATGGTTAACAGAAATGTATAGGAGCAACAGCAGGTTTAGGATTGAAGATGAATAATTCAGTTGTGGATGCACTGGATCTTGCTACTTGAGCACCTCTCTAAGGGAGAAGCCAAGTGTTTGGTGGGAAATGCCAGCCCAAGAAAAGGCCCACAAGAGATGCCCCACTGAGCAGCTGAGCAGAAGGGTCAGAGAACCATTGACACAGATTGAACAGGTGAACACCAGAGAGGTGATGGCCTAATAGGGCATCCGGGAGCAAGAACTTAGAGAAGCTCATCAAATAGAGCATCACTGAAACAGCTCCCAGGTCCAGGCCATTTCTTTCTCTGATGGAGGCTTAGGGCTGGCTTACTGGGGCCATGGCTGCCTTGCTGGAGGCATCCTTAGAATTTGAGGGCCTCATCCTGTGTTCTTACACTTGTTCTAATCCGCTCTGCCTTTCTCCACGAGAAGGAACTCAGAGGCTTTAGAATGTGGCATAACTGGCTTCTGCCGTACCTACCAGCTACCCGAAGTTGGCTACGTTACTCAGATCATTTAGTCCATGTATGTGGGTGCTAAATAAACAAACTTTCCTCTTTTCCTATTTCTTTGCCTCCATCTTTTTCTCTTCTTTCTCCTCCTTTCTGAAGTATCTCATCAGTGAGTAGAAGGAAGCATGAGAGAGGCTACAGGATTATAGTAAAAAGTGGAACATACTTCCTCTTCTGTGGTGGTAAAAACTGAATAGTTCAGACATTGATCCTTGGGAGAGAAGGGCTTACCAACCTAACAGTAACATTTGGGTAACAAGTCAGAGGAACCCGAAACTTGCCAGGGCCCTCCTTCTCTCTGTTATCCTTAGCAGAGATCATCTGCTGGGGATTCAACTATTTACAGAGAACTGCTGGTCGTAGAGTTCTTCTGGCACCTCATCCCAAAGTTGGCTTATTATTTATAGGCATACAGGAATACTGTATTAGATCATAAAGATACATTTCTCATAAATAATGTAGTGAGAAAGCCACATATAAAAGAGTCTAAGATGAACAGTTCCAACCTTAATAAACGAGAGATACTAAATGAGAAAAAGCACAATTTTACAATAGAGAAATAATAATGGGGTTTCATTGGAAAGGCTCCTGGAAGTACAACTCTCATCATTCTCCAAAAATAAAAAAGAGCCAGTCCCAAAGCCTGGGTGATTCCACCGCCTGGTTTCACGTGTTCACCCACCCACGTGCACGGGCATCTTAAGCTGCCTTGGGTCAGCTTTTCCCCTCATGCTTAGGGGTTGATTCCTGATGCAGGAGGAGGATGCATTTGCTGGGCCCCATGCGCTTTTCCCTTGGGCAGGAGGGAGATGTGATTTCATATCAGTGTGATGGATTAATCATTCTGTGTCAACATCCCCAGCTGTCCCAGCAATGTTGCCTTAGCCAACCTCCCCAGTTGCTGAGCCATTGTCTTCCTCATTTGCACGTGGGGATGGGGAGAGGAGGTAAAAAGGCAGTTGGGGACATTTGTCAGCTTTCTAGTTTGATTAAAACGTTGATGAGGTTCACTACTTGGCTGCTTGCAAGAGAACCAATTCCAGCACTTACTAAGGGAGGGCCATGTTTGGTTTTTTGTTTGTGGAACCGAGACGACTTTAATTTCTCTATCAAGCTACAGCTAATATGCTTTCAGGCATCTGTTGGCTTGTTTTTATCCTCAACGTTGTCTTCTTCCCAGTTAATGCCAAAAACAGAGTATTTTCAGACAAGGAGATAAACTAACTTCTACCAGGCCATCTTCAGTGGCAAGAGGCTTGCCAGAGAGTTTGGCTCTATTGTCTCCTTTCTCGTTAATTATATTCACTGTTGTAGAATATTCTTATGCAACCAGAAGTCACCTGAGTTGGATTTTTTTTCTTTCTTCCCAGCAGAGGCCAAGGGGAATGTTGGTATTCCACGGTGACACTAGGAATTTAATGACATGACAATGTGAATAAGAAACTCTCAGTATGCAGAATAAGGAAGGAAATTAACTTTATTCTCCTCTAAGGAAGGGACTTGCGTTTAATTCTGCTCATTTGAGTGGGAGGAAAGAGCGCTAAACATACCTGTATTGTGCTTTCCCTCCCACCTTGCCCTAAGCTTTTGCCATGTACCAGTCTTTGAATCTCAACTGCTTCAGCACCCTGTCTTCCCAAGGAGTAGTGGGGAAAGGTGGCGAGGGTGAATATAAACAAAAGAAATAAGGAGAGATAGAGGAGAAAATATCCAGAACCCTTCGGGACACAAGACAGAAGCAAATGCCTAAGTTTCTTCTTTGACGGACAGTAGTATCGGACAGCATAATGGTTACCTGGGTAGGGGCTTTGGAGGCAGACCAACTGGATTCCACTTCTGGCTCTAGGGGTACAACCTTGGGCGAGTTCCTAAATCTTGGAAAGCCTCAAGTTGCTCATCTGCATAATGAGCGTGATAAGAGTACCTACATGATACACATAAAGTCCTTGGCATGGTGCTAAGCACAGCATAAGTGCCCAGTGTATTGATGCCCGTTCCTCCTATAAATTCCTATTGAACAGCATTTGTGCAGCTATCACCAATCGAAGTTCAGTGCAAGGGATGGAAGGACGCAGCACAAAAGTTCCTTGATCACAGGTCGGTTATAGTCTAGTAGGGGTATTAAAGCACATACTCAGTGAAACATTAAATAGCAGCGAAAATGGTTTTTAAAAAGTTAAACAAAAAAATGTAAGACAGCCCTTGGCTGCAGTTTGTGCTGGGGACTGGGGTAGGAGACCAAGCTCGTGGAGGTGACCTGCAGAACTTCCCAGAGGAGAAGTTGAGGGGAAGTGTGATGGGTGGAGATGGAGGTAGACTTCGCAGACATGGGGGAGTGAGCACAGCCCCCAGACAGCAGGGTCACGGGAAGCATGAGCCCAGCTCTAAGGGACAGAGGAAGTGGGATGAGCCGCCACTGGTTTTTTTCCAGTAAATAAGCACATTTGGATTTCTCTTTGGGGAAGGGCTTGTCATTATCAGCATAGAGTAAACAGGAATTGCTTTCTTCTCCAAAAGCCTGAGTTAAGACAACGTCTCAGTTTTCTGTGAGAGCCTCCCAGGGATTTTCTCCTTTTGGCAGTGTCCTGGACGGGATGTGGCTGCAATGTTCATGGAAATATTTGATAGGATTTTTATTCTGTAAGCCAAAGAGAAAAGTTAAGTAGAGTTGGACACTAGAAGTTATTTATGATGCGGGAACTTTCACGGGTCAAAAAAGAAAGGAAGTGACTTCAGCAGGAAGGTTCTTGGCACTATTCAAGCCATAGTGTAAGCAGTTCTCACTACAAAAATGACAAAATTACAGAAAGAAATTCAATCGCATTCAGCCAATATTAGTTGAGTGGTTATTCTGGCCAACTGCTGCGCTGACCAGAGGGACACCCAGGGCCCCTGTCTTTCTGGAATGCACAGCCGAGCAAGGAAGACAGATGTTTTAAACATTTACGTGAGAAGAATGTGTCTTATGGGAGAAGTACAAGTTGTATAGAAACATAAAATTAGGAGATTTTAACCTAATTTTGCAAGTAAGGAAAATCTTCCTTAAGGAAATGATGATTAAGTTGAGGCTGGCAAGATAAATAGGAGTTAATCAAGGAAAAGGGACATGGAGGGGCTGAGACTGGGGTGGCATCTACAAAATCCTGGGGAAGCATGACCTTTCTGGAAAAGTGTAAAAGTTCAACACAGCCAGAGGGTAGAGGTCAAGGAACAGAGTGCCCAGACATGAAAAGAGACAGGCTATAAATGTTAATAAATTAACAGTTTATTAAATGCTTACTCTATACCGACTACTGTTCAAATCTCTTTACGTGTTAGCTCAGTTCTCACGATAGCCCTCTGAGATACGTTTTATTATTCTCACTTTACATATGAACAAACTGACAAATAGAGAGGCAAGTTTCCCAAGGTTATGTAGCAAGTTAAGTGGCAGAAGAGAGATGCAAACCCAGATAATCAGACTCTAGAGCATATATTTTGTTTTTTTATAACAACTTTGTTGAGATATAATCCACATTATCTTACAATTCACCTATTTGAAGTGTGCAATTCATTATTTTGTTATAAAGAGCCTATGCTTTTAACATATATCACATACATGTAGCTACAAATATACATATACATTTCTATATATGTTTCATATGTATGTATGGTATATGTATTTGTTATGTATGTCATATATGTGTATATGTTATATGTATACACATTATATAAGTTATACAAAGTATAGATAACTATTACAAATACCTGGATACTTATGGAGGTGTGTGTGTGTATGAATATATTATAAAACCATAATATAATGGGTACTGTGTATCATATTGAGATATAGATTTAAAAGTAGTGGGGAGACACTGAAGGGCTTCAATCTGGGGAGTGACAAGATCTGATTTGTGATTTACAGGGTGCTGTGAGGACAATAGCCGGTGAGGGGTAGGTTGGACAAATCTGCTAGTCTTGGGACCAAATGCACCCATGAGGTCTATGGTTGGTAGTTTAATCCAAAAGGAAAGTCATGAACCTGCTCTACAAGGCTTACAGTGCTTACAGACAGTTCCCATTGCTCTTTTTCACTCTCAGCCCAAAGGAAACAGGCTGTGCATATGACAAAGGACAGGATTATGCCTGTTGGAAAGAGCACAAGCACGGCTGATGATGTCTGGACACAGTGCATTTCTTCCCGCTAAATTGCTTGGTGGGAGCTGATCAGAGGTCAGAGCACATTTAAAGTTGTATCATGGGCTTGTGGAAGAGACTGCATTTAACCAAACAAAGGAGAGAGCTGATATGCAATTAGTATGCAGGGTGCCTATGAGCTATGGATAAAGGTAATGTGCTTTTCTCCTTTGGCTGTTAAATGCGTCTTAGCTGCCAAGGAAAATGACTTTCCCTCTTGACTTCCTGTCTGTCTAGCTGATTGGCTGTTGGGGAGTGTTCAGGCTCTAGTGCTTCAACTGTATGTTTAATGAGGGCATCCTTGCATGAACAAGTTCCTCTGGCCTAATTCTTTCTCCCAGGACTCTGAAAATATGTCTCTCCTTAGCATATTCTGATCAAAGATTTCTAGTGAACCAATGGAAGGTGCCAGGGCATTGGATTTATAAGGCATGGTCTCAACCTGCCTTTGGGAACTTATGCTGGAGGATGAGATGTGAGAAATGCACCAGAGAAATGTACCCTAAAAGTGCCCAGAGCATTGGGGTCACAGAAATTCCAAAGAAAGGCCTTCACTGAGAAGTGGAGATTTGAGTTAGCCCCTGAAGGATTTCACTGGGTGAAGTTAGGAAAGGCAGGAGAAGCGCTTCCTGCTGGAAGAAGATAACAGAGAAGACCACTGTTACTCTTGTGGTCCAGCCTGGTAACTGAACTCAAGTTCAAAACCTTTGTCCTTTTTTTTTTTTTCTTAGATTCCATATATATGTGTTAGCATACGGTATTTCTTTTTCTCTTTTTGACTTACTTCACTCTGTATGACAGACTCTAGGTCCATCCACCTCACTACAAATAACTCAGTTTCATTTCTTTTTATGGCTGAGTAATATTCCATTGTATATATGGGCCACATCTTCTTTATCCATTTGTCTGTTGATGGGCACTTAGGTTGCTTCCATGACCACCTAGTTGGGTGGGATAGGGAGGGTGGGAGGGAGGGAGACGCGAGAGGGAAGAGATATGGGAACATACGTATATGTATAACTGATTCAGTTTGTTATAAAGCAGAAACTAACACACCATTGTAAAGCAATTATACTCCAATAAAGATGTTAAAAAATTTTTTAAAAATAAATAAATAAATAAAACCTTCATCCTGTCACCTGAACAATGGAGGGATAAAAAATGAACTGTGGGAGAGCAGCTGAACTGACTGGTGTTTAAGACAATTCCTTTCCTCTTTCTGTCTCCGTCTTTGTCCTGCTCTCCCTTCCTTCTTTCCTTCCGTGATTCTCAGACACAACAATTATATAAGTGAGTTCGGGGGAATGTCTGTGCTGCCACATATCACAGGTGGGCTAATGCACAAGGGCTCATGAAATCCTAGAAAACTGAACGTATAGTCACCCTCTGCATAGTAGAACTGAGTTAGATCTGAATATTTGCTGGCATCTTATTTGATTCTCTGAACCATCCTTAAAGGTACTTAGGATGGAGAAAAAAAAAAAGAACAGAAAGGAAATTTCTAAATCTCCATTTTAGAGATTAAGAGATTGAAGCCTATGGAGGTAAAACAGCTTGCCCAAAGTTTCTCAGCTAGTGTGTGCTTCTGCTCTGAGGTCAGACCTTGACTCAGATGAGATATAAGTCACCCACACCTCACAATAACAGTGGTTAGACCCTGCTGTGAGTGTGACCCTCCCCCAAGCACCCCTGCGGATGATGCAGAAAGTTCTAAGAGATGGACTGTGATCTCTGAACACTTGCCTGATACTTATGGTGGATGGTCATCCGAAAGCAAGCTTTCTTCTCCTTTTTTCTGCCATGGAGGCTTTTGTCGGGCTGCTGAAGATCTCTTCTCAGAACTGTATTTTTAACCCATTATACAAATGCCCAAGATTACCACAGAAAGCCAATATTAGATAGTTATCAACATCTAAAAAGCAATTGTCACACGTATTATGTGCAATCTCTATGTTAAGCTGGGCATTCAGGTGGAATATAAGAAGTATAAGACATGATTCCAAACTCTGAGGTATGTCTATATCATCTCATGTTTAATATCATGGAGCAGATGAAAGGGCCTCCTTTTTCACATGGAGCTAGCTCTATGGTTAATTTCTGAGGATGGGGTTAGCTTGGAGCTGTTAGGATGAGGATGTTACAGTGCACTGGGACCAGATAATGGTTCTTAACAGGGATGATTCTGCCCCCCGGTGGAAATGTCTACAAATGTCTACAGATATCTTTGTCACAACTAGAAGTGAAGGGGGTGGGGGCCTTGCTACTGGCACATAATGGCTAGAGGACAGGGATGCTGCTCACCATCCTACAATGCACAAGACAGCTCCCACAACACAGAATTACCTGGCCCAGATGTTAATAATACCAAGTTTGAGAAGCCGTGGACCAGAGGGAAGGTGTACAGAACACGGAAGTCCCTCTATAAATAAACTCGAGTGTCTCTGGTTCTCTGTCCTTCCTCCCCTCAGAAGGTTGCATGTCCTTCTTTCTGATTTCTCAAGGTTGTAGATTCCGTTCTTTCTCCCTCTGTAGTGCCTGACGTCAGGCCATACACACAGCAGATACACAGTGAATGTCCGTCACTGGTAAGGGTGCCCCTGTTGTCTCTCCAGCCTGGGGCTTGACCCTAAAGTAGTGGCAGAAGCAAAGAATTCAAGATGACAGCTCTGCAGGAGATGGCTGTTCAGAGTGGGGAAGACAGAAGTGACATGAGTAGAAGTTTGAATCTCTGCCTCCCATTTGGATCAGTGTGATGCCCTACTTTTGTCCATGAAGTAAGGCATGTAGCAGCCTGAGCAAGACATTCGTCATGGGAAGTTCCACTACTTCTCGATACAGCATATATTATGCCTCTTATATAGGATGGACATCCGTTCCCTTATTTATATAATCTTACAGTTGAAATAGACCTAAAAAGGCATTCATGACTTTACTGACATTGTTAAGGACCTCACATGCATTTAGCTCCGCTTTATATCTTTTACATTTATTACATCACTTGTTTGTGATGCTTCCCTCCAGGTCCCTTTCCACTGAGAACGAGTATTGTTTCCTCAGTACAAAAACCTTCTCTTATCGGGGCAAAAGATAGGTTGCACCTGTCATCCCAGGCATTTAAAATGGCAAATGCTACGTTGTCTATTAGATGCATGCCTTGAAGACTACTACAGTAGCACTCATAACATCTCATAGTTGGAGCTGTTTCTTTATAATTCTGAGATGTGCTGAAATTGGTAGCATTTTCTTTTCTTCCTTTAGGGCTGATTTGGCCCAATCCTGAAGTTATGATCAATTGCCTGGTGGGAGGGTGGTTTCTGTGGGGTCCCTGGGTCTCTGAAAGTTCTTTGCTCTAATGGATTAGGGGGGATGCCAGTGTCATCCATTTAGTGAGCCTCCTCCTTCAGCTGTTTCCATTTGTCATGAAAATCTGGAAGGAGTTTTTGCATTGCCTGAGTAAGAAGATTCAGAAAAATGAGACTGGGCTTATTGATTTATTAGTGTCCAGTGTCCCTAAAATTGGACCTTGGGTTGGGACTTTTTGAGAGCTATAAAAATGTATAGAGCAAGTTTAGCAGACCTAGATGGCAGTCTTGACGTTTGTCTTATATATTTAGCTTACTTACCTGACTTTAATGGGAACTACTTATATAAGTGGCAGTTTTTATCAGCATTACTTTGGCTTTTACTGCTGAAGTCTATGCTGATTGATATGTTGTTGGGCAATTAGAATTTTTCTTTTTTAAATATTTTGCACGAGTATTTTAAATATTTAACTGTTGGCTTATAGGAAACATTCAAGGTTCTAACGAGAACAATGATTGACTCTTACCTGAATCCAAGCACATTTAGTGTATTATGTTGTTCAATCGTTGTAACAGCCCACAAGTTAGGCACTGTTATCATCTCCATGTCCCACTAAAAGTGGGACTTCCCTGGTGGCGCAGTGATTGGGAATCCGCCTGCCAATGCAGGGGACACAGGTTCCATCCCTGGTCCAGGAAGATCCTGCACCAATATTCAAACACATTAACCAGAACTATGCTACAACATATAATAGAAAAAGAAAAAAAAAACCTAAACAGTGAGTTAAAAGACCCAACTTGTAGTATCCACACTACTATAAATTAAAGCTGTATTTCTGCTTGGTAAAGTATAGAAGCAAAATGTGCAATATGGAAATATGCTGCTGAAGTCTATGCTGATTGATATGTTGTTGGGCAATTAGAATTTTTCTTTTTTAAATATTATTTTGCACGAGTATTTTAAATATTTAACTGTTGGCTTATAGGAAACATTCAAGGTTCTAACGAGGTTCTAACCTTCTGTAAAGGGCCAGATAGCCATCCCTTCACCTACAAAGATGAAGTGGCAAGAGCCAAGAGTGGCTTGGTTCAGTTATCAAAATGTAGGGTTTGAAATTCCTTGTACCTTAAAGATCTAAAGGGTATCTCTTGGGAATGTCTTTAGTCAACTTCAGTAGCCCATTGACAACTTCTCATTTAGAGCATATATTTATTAATGGACAGAAGTTCCAATATTCATCTTCCATTACTGATCAGTACTGGGACTAGGGTTCATCTGTAAAATAAGAGATAGTAAAGAAATCATTAGAATCAGGTATCCTTGAGAGCTTAAAGCTGATACTCATTTGATTTGAAAGCATCGCCATGACAGATTTTGTCTTTTCCTTCTACCGTTCTAATCGCCAAACCACAGACAGGAAATACCCAGAACATTTTAAGGTCATTGCTCAGTGAGGGAGCTGCATGTAGGCACCACATCTGACTCAGGGGGGAGGTAGAGGGAGGAGATGGATGTCCTTGTGAGTGATAGGTTTTAAGTGAGAGTAGGATAAGATAGGTTTTAAGTGAGAATCCCCAGAACACAGCTTCCTGACCTCAGTCAGATTTCAGTATTAAGTCCTGCTGCCCCCACTTACTTGTGGTGGGATCCTAAGCAAGTCAGCAACCTGACTGAGCCTTTTGTGCCTAATGGAAGGATCAGTACTGCTTTCCTAGATAGTCATGTTGGGAATTAAATAAGACCGACATGTAAAGCTTACCACAGTTCCTCAGATATAGTAAGTTCTCAATAAATTGACTATATTTTATCATTTTAAACATTAATTTCCTCTCTCAAAACCTCAGTTTCCTCATCTGCACATGGAGATGATAATAGTGCCTAACTTGTGGGCTGTTACAATGATTGAACAACATAATACACTAAATGTGCCTGGATTCAGGTAAGAGTCAATCATTGTTCTCGTTAGAACCTTGAATGTTTCCTATAAGCCAACAGTCAAATATTTAAAATACTTGTGCAAAATAATATTTAAAAAAGAAAAATTCTGACTGCCCAACAACATATCAACCAGCATAGGCTTCAGCAGTAAAAGCCAAAGTAATGCTGATAAAAAAAGAATTCTAGCAAAGAAACACAAGAATGGTACTCTCTGCCTAGTGAGTCCACATAATGCAAAAAACTGGGCCAAACATGATATCATAAGGGATCCAAGGATAGCTGAAAACATTTGGGGCATAATAAGGAGAGAGTAAAAAGGAAGAGAGCGGTAGGACCACAGAAGAGTGAGTTCATGCTTTGGAAGAATATTTTCACAAGGTTATCCAGCCACCTATAGAGTGCAATAGAAAGAAGTCCACTGGGAAAATCAGTAAGGCCAGAATCATAAAGTTCTTTTCTGCACTTTGGGCATATCATCAAATATAAACAAGCTGATTGGCCTATATAAGTAAACCATCACTGTTTATTTCTTAAATTCCAAGGGATGATGAGAGAATAGCTACAAGAATGCAAAGATATAAGAATCTAGGCCAGGACTCTTTTTTTTCTGTAAAGGGCCAGATAGCAAATATTTTAGGTTTGTGGACCATGGGATCCCTGTCACAGCTATTCAACTCTGCCATTGTAGTGGGTGAAACCTGATAACAAATACAAATGCCAAAGACTGAAAAATCTGTCTGTAGACTGAGAGGTATGGAAGCTTTGGCTTGTTCAACAAGGAATCTCAGCAGTTTTGCCATTCCTCATACACAATAAATGGTGGACAGATGGACCTATGGATGGTCCAACCCACAAATGGACAGGCAGATTGACTGTGGCAGTGGCTTTATGTCTGTTTCTAAACAAGAGTATCGTCATCATCACAGTTAGCATTTATTGCATTCTTACTGTGCGCCAGGCCCTGTTCTGAGTGCTATACCTGTGTTAATTCATTGACTCTCTACAACAATCTGGGAGGTGGATATTATCATAGCCATCAGGTATCCGTAATATGATATAGTCCTGGGCTTGTCAGATGCTTGACCTTAAATGAGTCACTTATGTTCATCTCCTGTGCTCCTTTCATATGGGTGTTTATAAGAATTTAAAAGTATATGTGAAAATCCCCATAAAGTGATATTCAGGGATTAGGTCACTGTTGTTTCAATCCAGCTCTGGTATGTATGAACAGGCTGAGATGGTGCAGGATAGGAAGGCTTGGCCCTAGGTGTGTATTGGCCTAGTTGGCTGAGGACAAATTGGAAAATAGGGCAAATTGTTGGGTCTGTAGATATTATTACTGTTGCTCACCATTATTATTTCTGGTACCTAGGACATTGCCTAGCCCACATCAGGCACTAAATAAATATTGACTGAAGGAAGAAATGAAGGTATAAACAAACAGAGGAAAAAAGAAAAGAAAAATTCACCTGCACCAGCCCAAAAAGGGCACTCTGTCCATAAGATATTCCGGGTGTTAATGGGTTCTCCCAGAGACTGGGATATAGATCATAATATAAAGTGATGGGAAATGTCTGATCTATTTACTATTGCCTTGAAAGCTGAAACATTTTCATAATGTATCAGAAAGGCATTTTTCAGGACAACTTGGTAATTCATCTTTATTTCCTTGTATATGCAGTGCATTCCGTTTAAAAAGAGATACTGATGTATTTACTTTAAAGCATATAGATTTACAGCTTGAGATAAAATATATTCATAGGTAGTATACCTTAATACTGTTGAGGTAAAAAGAAGAATCAGCTGGCATCAGATTAGTATTGATTAACTGTCATTTGATTGACAAAGCAGTGCACAATACACTTAGCAAATACCCAAATCGAGCTATAAAGCTCTACAGATTTGGGTTTTGACACTTGCTTTTTTTTTTTTCTTCCTTTCTTCTTTAAAAGAAAATCAGTTGAACATCCAAGAAAATACTCTTTGGCACTGACTAATTTAGACCTCATAGACGCTGTTTTTTATCTTACTGTGTGACACTGGCGCTGTTTATAGGAGTAGAGGAAGAAGCTATAAAAAACTCACAAAATGCACGGGCTCTTGGCTTGTTAAATAGAGAGAGATGCTAAATGCTCTCAAAGGCATCTTACACCAAGTCACACCAGAAGGACACTTTGGAGCATACTGGCTTTCACAACTCTTGTCTGGTAGTGAAAGTTGACTGGCTTTGTTGCCCTGTGGATTTCCATTTTGTATTGAGCAGGTGTTTGAAGTGGAGTCGTACAGGAATAATGATCTCTCTCCAAAGACAGACTTGTTTGTGGGCTCCAGAGAATAGTTCTTCTCCTTGCTTTAGTGATGTGGCTTGTTAGGGACAGTCATGACATTGACTCCCCCACCCCACGAGGAAAATTACACATTATTCAGGGTGCTTCCAATTGTAAGTGACAGAAAACAAAATTAAATCAGGCTTAAAATATATTTTTTTTAAAAAATACAAAAGATAGGAATGTGCTCACTCAGTAGATAGTTAAAAATTCCAGGTAAGACAGACTCTGGTGCCCTTAACATCTCTCCCCCTGCACAGGTTTCCTTCAGGCAACTCCTTGGTGGACATCATCTCAGAAAGAAGAAGACGGGAACACCGTTGTGTAGGCAGCCATAGCAACCCTTGAAGAGAACGGATTGGCCCTACTTAGGTCACATGCTCTTAGAGCAAACTCTCTTTCTGGGGAATCAGATATTCTGATTGGTCAGCCTGGATCACATTCCCTTCTGTATGTTTGGAGGTGGTGCGGAGGGACATGTGATTATCAGCCCTAGCTGGTTTCCCCAAAGCAAATAATTGCTCTAATATCAAAAGGAGAGTGAGGGAATGTTAAACAGAGTAAGACATTGTCACCATTCAACTCTTCCCTTGCTCATTGGCACATGTGGTGTCTTCTTTTGAAGTTCTTTCTCCAGACTTTGTTTGTTGCTAAGTCTTGAAGATTTGCAGTGATGAACACAGTTGAAGAAGAAACTTCATTTTTTTTTACTGCCCTTTTTTCCATAGTTATATTCCCTAATCCAAGTTGAATACCAATCCAGGTTTTGATGCCTGTTATGAAACACTGGAGGCACAGGGAAATGGGAACTCAAGACTATTATAGTTGCCATGGCTTGGGTTTAATGTCAAAAAGTAAAGGAAATGGAAAACCTCCAGTTCCATTTACTGAAATACTGCCTACTCAGTTGTATTTTCTCTTTGAAGATGCTAAGCTTACTTACGGCTGCTTATCCACATTCAGTCAAGTATTATGAGATCAGCAGGGAAGCTTCTAGAATGCCAGTGTTCCCTCTGCCCCTTGAGGCCCCATGACCTCTTTTTTCTCTGCTCTGCTTTGTCACATTTTCTCATTGAGATGCTACTTCTTGTGCACCTTTCAACATGGCTGCCAGCCCCAAATCTATGTTTGATGGTTAAAAATGTGAGCTGGGAGATTAGTTTGTCTGAGTTCTTCTCCCAGCTCTATTACTAAGTAGCTTTGTAACAGTGCATAAGTTATGACTGAACCTGCCTGTATTTCCCAACTCATAGGATTGCCAGGAAGATGAAAAAGACTATGTCCATAAAAGCACTTAGCATGATTCTAAGTTCTCAGTAAATGTTTGTTGTCATTGTCTTGTGTCTGTCACTCACCGACATTGCCCTCTCTGTTGCTTAGTTTCAGTTCTCAAGCTAGCATCTGACTAGCCAGGTGTAGCCAGGTAGCATTTCGAAGAGTACCACGTAGATGACCCTTCAGCAGAGAAGTGGCTATGAGTAGGATGTGCCTAACTGAACATTACTACTCTGGGGTGATCTGTTCCTGGAGGAGGAGATCTGGGGAGTATGACTCTTAATTACCAAACTCACAATGGAAGGCATAACAGGTTCAGCAAGGAGCTAAGAACATGGGCTCTGCAGCCAGATTTGTCTGAATTCAGATTCTGGTTGCCACACTCACGCTCTGCAAACCCTTTCTGCACTTCAGTTTTGTCATCTAAAAATAGGGAGGTGATATCGTGTACCTCGTAGGGGTACAGTGAGAATTAAATGAGTTAATCCAAGTGCTTGGAAAAGTGCCTGGCAAAGAGTAAGCACTTAATAGATGTCCTCCTGAACTCCTGCAATAGTCTGGTAGGAAATTCCATCTCTGTCATTACTGGGTTGCTCAGGAGTTGAAGAAGCATATATGGTACCAAGAAAATATGGGCAAGCCTGCTAATCCTTGGTCCATTAAGCTCACCTCTGATATTTTCATTTTCCCGGCCTGGGTAGTCATTGAAAGTATGTTGACCCTCAACTTTCATGCCATAGAGAAAGTCGAGGAATCTTTGCTGAGGCTCTGGGCCCCTGTGCAGGGGGTCCTGCCTTCAAGGGATGTGACCCCGCTGTCCCTTCCGAGAGTGTGCCATCTCCCTAGGGGTGACTCTGGCCTTCAAAGGACCTTAGATCTCTCAATTCTTATAAATCAGGGGCAAAATCTGCCTCCCTGCCTTGGCTTCCTTCGAAGGCACTCCTCTCTTTCCCCCCCACTGTAGGAGAGCCAGCACACTCTTACTAAGTTTAGGCCTATGCAAAAGGCAGGAATAGCTGCTGACTTAAGGCAGCTCTGCCTTTGACCCACTGAAAACCTTCCATGATGAAACTCAAATTCATTTTGCTAAGTTAAAGCCAAACCCCAAACTCTCTACTGAAAAAATCCGTTAATATGACATCCTAAAAAAGGTACCACTACAGGGCCCAAGAACAGTGGGAGCCAGGCATTAGGGCTTGAGAGAGAGATTGCCTCCAAAAAGGGAGCCCAAAGGGATTTAGAGTGAGGAGATTGTGCTGTATTTGCGTATGGTGGTAGATACAGGACTCTATATATTTGTCGAAACTCATGAAACTATATACCACAAAGAGTACATTTTACTTTGTGCAGACAAACAGCAAAGCTACGCAAAGGGCTTGGCTATCTCCTTGAAATGTAGGGAAGACAAAAATATGGGGATAGCAAACATAAATCAATACTTTAAAAAAAATTATCAAGCCTCAGACAAAGCTAAAGAGGTGGGTTAAGCCTGATCACGTCATGTTAAAAAGTTGGGCTTCCTGTTGTAGGAAACGGGAACTCATTACAGGGTGTAAACCAGACAAGAAACCTGCCACAGGTGGGCTCTGGGAAGTTGCACTGAAGGCAGTAAATTGGAGAGGTTACAAGAGACAGCCAATAGAAAGAAGAGCTAGTAGCAGCCTCTCCCACTGAAACCATGTAGCCGTTTCCTTTGCTGGACAAAAAACTGTAAGGCTATCACAGTATAGTATAGCTGATACTGACCAGCTCATACCTCTTTCCTCCAAAAGCTTCTTTTTCATTCTGCAGCTTTTCCTGCTTAGGTGAAATTAAATTCAAAACCTTAAAATTTTCTGTAGCCACTTATCTAGAAAAGCCAAAGACTCTCAGGACATTGTTCTTGACTTGAATTAGAATGAGGGCAAAACACACTCAATGAACTATCTCCCAAGATAGAGGGAAATGAGTGCTCACCCCAGATATTAGGTGTGCATTGTGGAAGCACAAAAGAAGGAGCAATTAGTGATAAGTGAGAGAGGACCGGGGAAAGCTTCATCATGGAGATGGCATTTGAGCTGGGTCTTAAAGGGTGTGATACACTGAAAAGGAAAGAAAAGTACTTCCTGGCTGAGAACATCATGAGGGAAGGCAAGGGAATGGGAGAATGCAACCCCACCCAGCAATCCGTGAAAAGATACTTCAGTACAGTATGAAGGTACAGTAACAGTGTTTTCCAACTTTTGGTCCTTTGGTTTAGAGCAAAAAAAGATCTAGGGGAAGAGTCTGACCCTCTCAAAGGGTCAGTTTGCTTCTCCCTCATCGGCCTTGGGTAAAATAGTATTGAACCTTAGGGGTGAGTAACAGGATTCTCATAAGGTGGCTCAAACAAATAATAAGTAGGGACTTGACAGTTGCTGGTGGCTTAGTGGTCTGGGGCAACATATCTGAAATTCTATTGGTCTTCGTCTCATGGGAGGGAGATGGCTCTTACAATTCCAGAGATGATGTTGATATTCAGGTAGAAAGAAGAGTGGAGCCAGCTGCATCTGTACTTTCCTATTAGGACAGTAAAAGCTTGCCCAATATCCCACCCTAGTAGACTTCTACTACATCTCATTAGACAAAATCGTGTCAT
This sequence comes from Hyperoodon ampullatus, assembly GCF_949752795.1. NCBI lineage: Eukaryota > Metazoa > Chordata > Mammalia > Artiodactyla > Ziphiidae > Hyperoodon > Hyperoodon ampullatus. Next base: position 42,294,091 of record NC_136917.1, on the reverse strand, counting down.
GGCCACCCCTAGCTTCAAGGGAGTCTGAGAAAGTGATTATTTAGCTGGTCATTTTGCTTCCATGAAATACTGGTATTTTGTTGGAAGGGGAAAATGGGTGTTGATAAAGGAACACGCTGGCCATACTAGTGATAAAGTCAGTGGATGGGTTAAAGTCACACGGTCAAAATTACCATGTGAGTCACCTGTATAGTGTGTCCATTTTGAGGCTTGCTTTCATAGTAAGATTGTATTCTGAAGTTTAATCAGTCAAGTGTCTTAATGCTTTCAGATGTTCAGCACTTTCATTAAGATTTCAACTTCCTGGTTTTGCTTTTCAAGTCCTCCTCCTCTCCATCACCTGAAAATGACTCTGTAAGTTTCTCCAATTAGTTTTTAGACAGTGTTTCTTCATCATCCTCAGTTAATGTTTCAATTTCCTTCTCCATAGGAAAGCATCACCCCCAACCCACGAGGCAACAGGAACAAAGCATTCTACTTCTTTTTCAATGACCAGGAAACCCTTAAAATCGTGGACATGTTGTTTTCTTAGGTCTCACAGGCATCCTTTGACTCTCTGAGTCGTGATTGGTCTCACACTGTGAGAGACAATTGAGAACTGAGATCTGGACAGAGGAAGCAGTGTGTTCAAGTCTCCCTTCTTACCCTTATTTCCAAGTGGAAGGGCAGGCTTTCCTTCACTTGGTCACACAGTTCATATCCGTTCTCTCCCTTTCTCCCCTCACTGTTGGCCTGATTGTGGCTACCAGTCCCACAGAGACCTGGAGGTGACTACGAGTGGAATGCCACATTCATCCCATTCATGGGACACACAGTACATCATTTCTGAGAGCCAAGGAGTCTCTCTCATGCCCAGCTCTGCATTTCATGTCAAGAAGGCTTCTCAGCCTGTTGCTGATGCTCTGTTGTTCATGTACTGTCCTAACTCAGAGGTTGCCTTATTCTGGTGTTCCATCAATGTAATACAAAACCAGTGAGTTGAGATTATTTGTTTTATTGTGTGGTTTTATTTACTATCAAAAATAATGTAGTCATAAGAAACTGAAATGAGGTTGCTTGCTGCTTGGATGCTCCCTTTTATTTTTTCCAGTTTTGGCTTAATGATACACCAGGCATGAGCTCTGGTCTGTTGGTTTCTAGAGTAGAGTTTGTGTAATTAAACTACTTGTCTCTTCATATCTTGCCAGAATATTTTTGTACATGAATCTTAAATTGCTCTGCGATTTCATGTTCTACACAATTATTTAAAGTGTGCACCTTGATGGTATGGTTGGTTCAGTTACACTGTTAGAATACTTGAAAGGAAACACGTCTTATTTTCTTCTTATCCATTGTTAAGATTCCAATTATTCAAAGATTTTTTGTCATTCTGGCCTTCTATCATTGTCATAGACATCATCTTTTCTAATACATAATGATAGATAAATAGATAGATAGATAGATAGATAGATCTGCCATTGAGCAGACTGGTGCCCCTATCAATTTTGGTTACTAACCATAGCTGGGTCTTCAATATCTAATATCCAATATCTAATACTCAGGTGTCTTACTATACTTCTCTTGTCACCAAGTGGGAACTCTTGCTGTAACCATTCCTCCACATCCCACTTTCTCCTCTGCCCATGAGTCCACCTCCAGCTCTTCATAGAATGGCTCCTATGATGTAAATGACCCCCATGTTGCTAGATTCCATGGACATTTTAATTCCTCTTCTTAACTCTAAGTACCAATTAAGCACGTACGTAACTCCTCCCACCTTCTTGGAATACTTGTCACTCCTGACTTCCTATGTTACACCATTTTTGGTCTTCTTTCTGTCTCTCTAGCCACTTCTTTTCAGTTTCCTTTGATGGCTCATCCTCCCATACCCAAACTTTAAATGTTGGAATCCCTTAAAATTCTGACCTTGGCTGTCTGTTGACATCACTGTAACCATTTCTTGGATAATTTCACATATTCTCTTGGTTTCGATGATCATCTGTATCCCAATGATTTTAAGTTTATATACCAGTGGTTTAGAACTGTACCTGAGCAATATACCTGTACATCCAGTTGCCTCCATAAGCATCTTAATCTGGGAACTCCATAGATACCTTAAATTCAACAGAGCCAAAATTAATCTTGTCCCCCCACTGCAACCAAAACCTCTTACTCATCCACCCCTCATATCACTAAGTTCTTTTAATTCTACCACCTCAATCACTCTCACGTTCATCCTTCCCATTTTTTTCACTGTAAGTTCTTTAGTCTAGGCCATCATCATTTCTCACATGACCTACTGAAATAGTCATCTAACTGATTTCTATGCATTTGCTCTTGACCTCCTATAATGCATTCTACAGAGTATACTGGCATACCTTGGAGATAGTATGGGTTCAGTTCCAAACCACCACAATAAAGCAAATCTTGCTATAAAGCAAGTCACACGAATTTTTTTGTTTCCCAGAGCATATAAAAGTTATGTTTACAGGATACTGTAGTCTGTTAAGTGTGCATTAACATTACTATGTCAACAAAAAACAGTATACTTACCTAAATTTAAAAAATACTTTATTGCTAAAAAAAAATGCTGACCATCATCTGAGCCTTCACTGAGTCATAATCTTTTTGCTGATAGTAGCCATCAACATTGAGGCAAGACCCTCTGACTCATCGGAGTGGTGGTGGCTGAAGGCTGGCGTGGCTGAGGCAATTTCTTAAAGAAGACAACAATGAAGTTTGCCTCATCAACGGACTCTTCCTTTCATGAAGGATTTCTCTGTAGCATGCAGTGCTGTTTAATAGCATATTATCCACAGTAGAACTCTTTCAAAATTGGGGTCAGTCCTCTAAAATCCTGCCGCTGCTTTATCAACTAAGTTTATGTAATATTCTAAATCCTCTGTTGTCATTTTAACCATCTTCACAGCATCTTCACCAGGAGCAGATCCATCTCAAGAAACCACTTTCTTTGCTCATCCATAAGAAGCAACTCCTCATCCATTAAAGTTTTATCATGAGATTGCAGCAATTCAGTCACGACTTCCAGCTCCACTTCTAATTCTGGTTCTCTTAATATTTCCTCTACATCTGCAGTGACTCCCTCCCCTGAGGTCTTGAACCCTTCATCCGCGAGAGTTAGAATCAACTTCTTCCAAATTCCTGTTAATACTGATATTTTGACCTCTTCCCATGAACGATGAATGTTCTTAATGGCATCTAGAATGGTAAATTCTTTCCAGAGGTTTTCAGTTCACTTTGCTCAGATCCATCAGAGGAATCACTATCTATGGCAGCTATAGTCTTACGAAATGTATGTTCTTTTTTTTTTTTTTTTTTTTTGCTGTACGCGGGCCTCTCACTGTTGTGGCCTCTCCCGTTGCGGAGCACAGGCTCCGGACGCACAGGCTTAGCTGCCATGGCTCACGGGCCCAGCTGCTCCGCGGCATGTGGGATCCTCCCGGACCGGGACACGAACCCGTGTCCCCTGCATCGGCAGGCGGACTCTCAACCACTGCGCCACCAGGGAGGCCCTAAAATGTATTTCTTAAGTGATAAGACTTGCAAGTCGAAATTAATCCTTGTTCCAGGGGCCACAGAGGGGATGTTGTGTTAGCAGGCATGAAAATAAGATAAATCTCATTGTACATCTTCATCAGAGCTCTTGGGTGACCAGGTGCATTGTCAATAAGTAGTAATCTTTTGAAAGGAATATTTTTTTCTGAGGAGTAGGTCTCACCAGTGAACTTAAAAGATTCAGTACACCATGTTGTAAACAGATATACTGTCATCCAGGCTTTGTTGTTCCATTTATAGAACACAGGCAGAGTAGATTTAGCAGAATTCTTAAGGGCCCTAAACTTTTAAGAATGAGAAATGAGCATTGGCTTCAGCTTAAAGGCACCAGCTGCATTAACCCCTAAGAGAGTCAGCCTGTCCTTTAAGCTTTGAAGTCAGGCGTTGACTTCTCCTCTCTAGCTGTGAAAGTCCTAGATAGCATCTTCCAATATGAGGCTGTTTCATTTACACTGAAAATCTGTCATCTAATGTAGCCACCTTCGTGAATTATCTTAGCTAGATCTTCTGGATAACTTGCTGCAGTTTCTACATCAGCACTTGCTGCTCCACCTTGCACTTCTATGTTGTGGAGACGGCTTCTTTCCTTAAACCTCAGGAACCAACCTCTGCTAGCTTCAAACTTTTCTTCTCCAACTTCATCACCTCTCTCAGCCTTCATAGAATTGAAGAGAATTAGGGCCCTGCTCTGGATTACTCTTTGGTTTAAGGGAATGTTGTGACTGCTTTGGTCTTCTCTCCAGAACACTAGAGCTTTCTCCATATCAGCAATAAGGCTGTTTAACTTTCTTATCATTCGCGTGTTCACCAGAGTAACATTTTTAATTTCCTTCAATAATTTTTCCCTTGCATTCACAACTTAGCTAACCGTTTGACACAAGAGACCCAGCTTTCAGCCTGTCTTGGCTTTTGACTTGCCTTCCTCACTAAGCTTAATCGTTTCTAGAGTATGAACTGTGTTCAGCTGAAACATTGGAGTAACCAGAAAATTATCTTTCACAGAAGACAATGTTCATTATTCATAGAATTATTACGTTATTCATAGTGTTTTTTAAAAATGCTTGTAAACACTGTGAGAGACTTAAAAATTTTCTTTGTCATGTTGCCTGTACCTTCACAGGAAAAATACAGCTGGATTCATAGCGGCTTCTTGTATTAAGTAAAGGCAATTTCAATTGAAATTAAAATATCAAATGTCAAAGAAGCTAGATTTTATTGGAGAAGTGTAAGGTTGCCATGGGCACAGCTGGCTTTGGGTATTAATCACTTGGCTTTGACCTTAATTTCAGATCTTCCCATGGGCCCTGTGGTCATTCTCTGTCTCTCTCTTGTCCAGCACATCACTAGATCCCATTGGTTTTCCTCTTAACATATTTCCTAACCCACCTACACTTCTCCGTCCTGGCTGCCAGTTCTTTAGTCAAAGCTGTCATCATGTCTCCTCTGCTTCGCCTCATTTACCTTTGCCCTCTTCAAGTGTCTTTTCCACAATACAGTGTCTCAGACAGCTCAGGCTGCTGTAACAGATACCACAGACTGGGTAGCTTAAACAGCAGACATTTATTTCTCACTATTCTGGAGACTGGGAGGTCTGAGATCAGGGCACCAGCATGGTTTACTTCTGGTGAAGGTTACAGTTGGAGCGTGTGACTTTTAGGGGGACACAGATATGCAGACTACATAACATGCAGCCACAGTAATCTTTGAAAAATGCCAGTTTGCTCGGGTCTGCTTAATACCCTCACTGTGGGACTTCCCTAGCAGTCCAGTGGGTAAGACTCCGTTCTTCCACTGCAGGGGGCGTGGGTTTGATCCCTGGTGAGGGAGCTAAGATCCCGCATGCCGTGTGGCACGGCCAAAAAAAAAAACCCTTCATCTTGGCTCTGCATTACCTAGGCCAACCCACCTCTCCAGTCTCATCCCACACTGCTCGTCCTTGCTAAATATGGTCTGGCCACACCAATCTTCTTTATTGATCTCAGCTTCCCAACCCTGCCACCTTTGCATAATCTCTTCTACCGTTCCTTCCCCCTCTTAACTAGGTTGTTCCTAATCACTTAACAAATATCAGCAAAACTTCACTTTTTCAGGGCAACATACCTGACAGACCAATCTATGACCCCAAGTATTATACTTTCAAAGACATGTTTGATTTTCCTTTCAAGTCTATATCACCATTTGTCACTATTGTATGTTATTTCTGAGCTTATTTAATTACTAATTCTTTGAACTATCCAGTGTACCCTACTGGAGAGTACTACATTCTACTGGTCTATAAGCTCCATGTCTCTCTGGGTCACCTCTACAGTCCCCTGCTCAATACGTATTTGTTAAATACATTTAACTTCGGGTTTATCAAACCTACCGTGGTCCTCTCCTGGTCCATTGGGTTCATCCAACCAGGTTATCTGGAAGTTCCTAAAACATCAGGGCCGGCAGTGGCCTCATGGACCATCTAATCCCCACCCCCGCTTTGTACAACAAATGGGGAAATAAGACCTGAGGGCAAATGGCCAACAGTCAGCTATAAGCTTATGCAAAATCAGCGCTAAAAATCAGGTCTTTGGGGCTTCCCTGGTGGCACAGTGGTTGAGAGTCCACCTGCCGATGCAGGGGACACGGGTTCGTGCCCCAGTCCGGGAGGATCCCACATGCCGCGGAGTGTCTGGGCCCGTGAGCCATGGCCGCTGGGCCTGCGCCTCCGGAGCCTGTGCTCCGCAACGGGAGAGGCCACAGAAGTGAGAGGCCCGCATACCGCAAAAAAAAAAAAAAATCAGGTCTTTGGTTTCCCAGTTCTCTGATATTTCAGGAAATTGAATCATTCCTTCTCCCATTTTCTGTTCTTTAACATCTTTATTGAAGTATAATTGCTTTACATTGTTGTGTTAGTTTCTGCTGTATAACAAAGTGAATCAGCTATATGTATACATATATCCCCATATCCCCTCCCTCTTGCATCTCCCTCCCACCCTCCCTATCCCACCCCTCTAGGTGGTCACAAAGCACCGAGCTGATCTCCCTGTGCTATGCGGCTGCTTCCCACTAGCTATCTATTTTACATTTGGTAGTGTATATATGTCCATGCCACTCTCTCACTTCGTCCCAGCTTACCCTTCCCCCTCCCTGTGTCCTCAAGTCCATTCTCTACATCTGCATCTTTATTCCTGTCCTGCCCCTAGGTTCTTCAGAACCAATTTTTTTTTTTTAGATTCCATATATATGTGTTAGCATACGGTATTTGTTTTTCTCTTTCTGACTTACTTCACTCTGTATGACAGACTCTAGGTCCATCCACCTCACTAAAAATAACTCAATCTCATTTCTTTTTATGGCTGAGTAATATTGCATTGTATATATGTGCCACATCTTCTTTATCCATTCGTCTGTTGATGGGCACTTAGGTTGCTTCCATCTGCTTCCTTCTCCCATTTTCTTATCACCATTTTTTAGATTGACATCCTTTCTCTGTTTTATAATCTAATACTGGTATGAAAGTAGAACCTTATCAAGTAAAATATGGTTGTTATTAAGGACTGTCATTCAGGATATATCTACCCAAGCAACAGGAATTGGAAAACTTAGAACGTTGACTTCAAACAATGGTCATCAGATATTTTAACTCACATATGGAACCTGTTAAACATTTTAGCTCCATGGTTTTAACCCAAAGTTGATTTTTAGTCTATTTTCATTTATACAAAAGCATTAATCATATGCCCATGTTAATGAATGTATGTCTAGAAAGAATTTACCAGAGCAAACTCCATTAAGCTAGTTTAATTCCTTCATCAGTTTTCTAAACAGTACTCTTAAACCATGTCTGCCCTTTTAAAAAGCTTTTCTTGAAATTAGTGTCTGTAAGAGTAGTTCTTTTCTGTGTACAACAAAGATTTGATTTATCATAAATTTCTTAAACTCCAATGTTACTAATGATAACTTCTATCATGAAGTTATAATTTAGAATTTAGAAAAATCTAAATTTTTCTTCCAGTATTTAGTCCATGGCTATTTTCAACAGGTACAGATTTAGGCACTTTATTGTTTCTTATTTTTATAAAATTGAATTTCCCCAGATCAATAAAGAGTTACAAACCAGGTTTTTGGGTTTTTTTAGTTATTCTCATCTACAGTAAATTTTGTTCTTCCCCATTTTATCTCTTATGAGGTTTATTTTCTGGTGATTATTTCTACCAATTAATTGTAGTTTGAATTGGACAAACGTCTGTCTGCTTTAATTTGCTTCTTCCTTAAACACTGAGAACATTTTTAACATTTTCCTTTGATATCCCAGGGTTGCTCTGTTTTCCTGGTAGGTGTTGGAGGTGGCTAAAGATAGCCTTCTGTTTAGATTAGATTGTTACCTTATGAAATTTTAAATTTGGGGAAAAAACACTTTAGCTCTGACAGTTCTCATCCCATCCCTCATTTTACAGGGAAGGAAATCAAGGGCCAGAGAGAGTTATGTGATTTGCCCAACATCACAGAGATATGCCTGGATTTCAGGGCTCTTGACATCCAGGACACTCTGAGGGAAAAAGCATGACCAAACTAACCTCTGAACTTGAGCATACTTTCTAGAGAGGAGAAACTGGCTTTTTTATTACTATGGCAACAAAGTGCATTAGAGATTTTTTGACAAGCTTACTTCCTACCTGTGCTAGTAGGAAAAAAGAGCCATTGAGCTGATCTTTATGATGATTCAAAACACTTTAGAAAGATCCTGTCATATGCTTTATAAGTTCCTGATTGATTGTGTGGAATTAAGTTACTGGGCAGAGAACCAGCTAATGGAAACACATTGATGAAATCATTTCTGAGGGACATTAAATGGAACTTAAAGCTGAAATGGCTTTATGGATTTTTTCACACAAACTGTTTATGAACATTTATTGCCAGTAAATTATATTGTGTCAAAAGAAGGAATCAGTAGGCATGGCTTTAATAGAAACCTTTTTGAAATAATAAAATTGAGAATAATTTATTATCTAAGAATGGATAGAGGATGGGATAGGGGAATTCATCCTGATGAATGGTTGTCCACTCTGCAGCTTTTGGGAAAGTGAAAAATGGTGTGGGAATCAGAACTCTGTTAGGACTTGGAAAGAAATGGTCTTTTTGAAATGTATTAATATCTCATTTCATTGTACATGGGAATTGTTTTTAGAAGAGGAGTGATAGGGGATTTAGCAGGTGTTACTTGAGGCTATAAACATGGGTATTTGTTCATGTTTCATAAAAAGATGAACAAGTAGAGAGTTACTTAATCTGCTGAATGAGGGCCTAGAGTAGGGTCAAGGGCATCAGTTTCAGAGCTGAAATGCTGGAGTTCAAATCCTGGCTCCCCCTCTTCACTGTGTGACCATAGAAAAGTTTCCTGACTTCTCTGAATCTCACACTCCACAACCGTAATAACAGAAATTAATAGTCCCTCCCTCACAGGGTTATTTTCATGATCAAATGAAGACAGTTTCCATAGTTTCTACTTTGTAGTGAGTGCTTTTAAAATGTTATTTTTTAAGAGTCATAGAGGACCCAAATAAGAGGAAGAAAGAATAGGGTTCATGAACATTTTGTAGTATTTTATTAATTGTCATTTGATGATTGCTACGTACCAGAGATCTCATTTAGTCTCCAAAATCCCTGGGAGATGCGGGTACTACCCATATCTCTTCTTTTCAGAGAAGGAAACTGAGCGTCAGAGAGATTCATGCCCAAGGTCACTCAGCTACTGAGAGCTTTTGATAAGTTCCCCTGAGAAGTCACATGCATGAGTCTGTCCTCCAGTATGTATGGGACATGTGGACCCCTATGGCTGAAGTCCAGCAAAAAAACAATCAAAGGGCATCTGGTTGGACGATGGAAGCTAAAGGAGCATGAGTGTCTTGCCCTTCACTTTCATCCACAACCAGAGCCTGTCAGTTACCCATCTCCTCCACCTGGCAGAGCCCATCCCCTCTGGATTTTGCTTGCTCGCCGTTTAATGAGTGGCACATTGGCCTGGCACTGAGAAAACAAGGCACTAGGGCGCTAGGTCTAAATGTGGGTTCTTTAGTCAGATGCCTGGATGTGAATCTCAGCTCTAGTGCCCACTGGCCATAGGACCATGAGCCCCACACGTCTTTAGCCCCAGTTCTCTTCGCTGTAGGTTAAGCAGGTTCCTTGGTCTGGGAAAGAGAACACAAGCCTTCTGATCTTATTCTACTTTAAAGAGATATTTCTATTCAGCCCAAATAGCATTCCTTTATAAGCATACTCCTTTATTTTAGTGGTATCGTTAAAATGCACCAGGGTGTGATTTTAGACATTCATTTAATATATGAGATATGAGGAATTTTATAGCAGTAAATTAGTACTCCCATAGAAGTGGTAGTACTAGTTGAATTGAGTCCAGGAGGAGTCTTGGGAACCTAAAGTCGAATCTGGTTATATCCTATATAAGACCTTGCTCCTGCCCACACAGAGCTTATGATCTAGTTGAAGAGATAAGATGAATGTCTGCGAGGTAAATCCCAAATAGCGTGCACTCAGTGCCTAATGAGTGTACATAGTCATCTTACAAGTATGTGTTGAGTGCCTGCGCTGTGCTAGACAGCGAGGATAGGACAGAGAGCAAGACAGAGAGCACTCCTAGCCAGGAGCACAGCAAATGCACCTGCAGGTCAGAGAGCTGAGGATCCAAGCTCAGGTGTTCAAAGGAGACCATGTTCTTTCCACAAACACAGCTAGTGAGCATCTGTAATGTGCTAGATGACTTTATTGTCACCCTTTTTCCCCCTTGGCCTTGCTTTCAAAGGGTGGCAGAGCTCAGCGCCCCCAGCTGCAGTAGAGCAGTTCCCTCTTGAGCCTAGTATAGCCAGAAGTAAGAAGTAAAGTAGCAGATGAAGTTTTCTCATTGTATCTGACAAATAAAGAAACAGGCTCAGTACAGAGTTTGGATGGGATAAAGAAAATGGCCCGAGCTTTTGAGGTTTGTTTTTCATAAGAGCCAGTCATTCCTCATTTTTGGACAACTGTTCTGAATACGTGTAATCTATGTCCTACTGTGTGCACCTACTTGGTACAGTCACCAGAGTTGCAAAATAGATCTTCTTTGACTTCAAAGATCTTACAAAATGATGGAAAGAGTGGGTATGAGAAAGAGGTGAAACATTAAGTGTTACAGCATTCTAGAAACAATTCAAATAATGAAAGCTGTCCATGGGCAATACCCATTGCCATTTGCGTGAGTCAAACAATTACGGCTGATTTGGAAAGAGGTAGTGCTCTTTCTGTTGCAGCTTTCATGGAATTCTCGGTAGAGGAAGAGGAGGTTTGAGCTGACACTAGAGAGTAGAGACAATGTAAATAAACAGAAATAACTCTCCTCTCCTTATTGCGATATATAATTGTTCCTTTAAATATGTAGATATAGACATAGATATTTTTAAATAGAGCCCAAATGGCTAAGAACTAAGCATCTCTAAGAATGTCAAACAGAAGTCCCTGTTAACTAGAGTAGCAGCAGATGGAGTTGTTCAGTGACAGACAAGATGGCCCTGGGAGTTGGCTGAGGGCATGGTCCTGGGTTTCACACAGCTTAGAGCCACCTTCCGATGTGTCAGTCCCTGTCCTGTGACTTCTGCAAGCCTGTTTTATCCACTTGGCAGCCTCCACAGTGCCTTTGACCTAGGTGCTCCTCAAAGGATCCCAAAAATGTTGGAGAGGGGAAATGGATATTCTGCAAAACCAAATGTAATACGTATGTAACAAAAGCTACATTATAATTTGTAATCCACCCCATTCTTAACTCAGTTACTGTATTAGTCAGAGTTCTCCAGAGAAACCGAACCAATAAGGTCTATACAGAGAAAGAGATTTATTGTAAGAAATTGGCTCACACAATTATAGAGGCTGAGAAATCCCACACTCAGCTGTCTGTGAAATGGGGACTTAGGAAGGCCAGTGGTGTAATTTAGTCTGAGTCCAAATGCCTGAAAACAAGGGGAGTCAGTGGTGTTGGTTCCAGTCTAGGTCTGCAGGCCTGAGAACCAGGACCACGGACAGCAGGAAAAGATCAATGTCCCAGCTCACAGGGTGAGGCAGGAAGGGGGGAATACTTCCTTCCTCCACTTTTTTGTTGTATTCAGGCCCTCACCTGATAGGATGATGCCCACTTACATTGGAGAGAGCAAACTGCTTTATTCAGCACACCTATTCAAATGCTAATCTCATCTGGAAACACCCTCACAGACACATCCAGAAATAATGTTTAGCCAAATATCTGGGCACCTTTTGATCCTGTCAAGTTGACACGTACAATTAACCATCACAGTTTTCAAGAACACAGTAAAGTTTCAATCACTAGAGCAAAATAAATAATATATACTTAATAAAACAGTGAACATTCTTATGAAATTTACACCAAAAAATGTATTTAACGGGGGCTATGGGTACATTTTGAAATGTACCTGTATATTTGAAATGATGTGATTTGGGATCTTGGAAAGTAGAAGTGTCTACAGGCAGAAAATGATCTTAAAGTTCCCCACATGGAGTGTCTCTATGCCAACTGGAACTGTCAGTTTTATGGGGTTGTTGCAGGGAATAAATGAGATATATCTATGATGGTATCCAGCAATGTGGTAGTCACTCAAAAATGTTAGCTGAGAATAATAGTTATTATTCACCAGAATATTCTTTTAGTGACCATATATTATGTTAAGTTAGGAAAAAAATTCTGATTTTACTTACAGTGGTCTATTACTCATATCAGAAAGATTAAATATTTCCATAGTTACTACAAAAGCCAGGAAATCAATTCATTTTCCTAGAGTCATTAGTATGTCGGGATAAACCTGGATTTGGAATAACAGTGGTTAGTAGAGGATTTCTAGACATTATACCAATGCAAGAGGATTCTAGAAATTCACACATGAATGCAAGATATTATTCCGTCCCTTCTTACAGCATCAAAGAAGCACACTGAGCATATAAAAATAAACACCTTTACTTCAGGATACTGCCTGGCTAAGTTTCATTGAAAAACAAATATCCAGTGCAATTGTCTGTGATAAACTGAGGCTTAAATGATTTGAAGACACTTTGGGAGCAGACAAATTAGATAATCACAATCTTTACGGCTGGAAAGGTTCAGCCGATGTTGACAAGTTGTAAAGATAAAAGCTTATAGCAAAGTCAAGAGCTAAATGTCTAGATTGGGTTGGGGATCAATGTTAATCCTCAAATTGTAAAAGCACTGAACTTCAAAGGATCCCTCATAGTGTTGTAAATTTTCAAGATTATCGTGTAAAACTTGATTTACTGAAAAACTTTGGCTTAATTGTCCTTAGGCAAATACCTTGCAGTCTTACAGTATTCTCTACCATCTAACCCATTTCTTAGATGTTGTATGTGTTATGTGATTTGTGCCCCATGCTGCAGTAACAGAATTTCAGCTGCTGGTTTTCAAAACACTTCCAGTTGGGTGACTGTTAATAGTTTATGAGAGACATGAGTCAGACCATGCCATTTCTAGGCAACTTTTTTTTTTTTTCTTTTTAAGCCAACATGGAATTTGCCTTATGGCCTCACTCTGATCTCAGCAAGAACACATTCAAAAGTGATTTCCTTTTTTATAAAAATATGATACCTCAACCAACCACTGTTAAACTCAGCAAAAAGCACGGTTTCCAAAGTAAATGTTTTGTAAAGTGTTTCCTGTGTATTATTCACATTTATTACTTTTCCTCTGAGTTTTTTATATTTCAGTTCATACATGAAAAATAAACAATGTCCTTTTGACTTATAAAAAAAAAAAAAAAGAGTTCCTTGTTTTTTCAAAGGCTGTTTGCATGAGTTGATTGAATGCTCTCCTAGCACGGAGACCTGCCCTAGAGCCAGTGGCAGAATACCCGTGTACTGGGTTGTATAAAGGATTCACTGCATTTAGCTCCATTGTACTGACTGTGCCTCCCAGTGACACATCCAACTCTCCAACCTCTGTTTGCTTTTTTCTTTTGTTTACAGGAGCAGAGGGCACAGTGTTCCCTAAATCTATAGAGACACCTAATGTCAGGGCAGATCCCTTCAAGGAACTAAGGTAAACTTCTGAGTATGGTTTGCTTTGATTAAGTGGCTATTTGCTCTCTTTGTGCAACTGGTTGATGATCCCTTTTGAATATCTATGATGTAACAGTATCATGAGTGTATGAACTGGGAGAGATTAGAAAGGATGTGAAGATAAGCTACAACTAAGAGAAAATTTTCACTGAGGACTTAAAGTTGAAAGTTTGGAGGAAGTCGTTGCCAGTCTTGGAGTTGTGAGATTTAGGATTCATTCATTTGCAGTGTGTATTTCCTGATGTATTTTGTGGTACCAAAATCCTCTCCAGTTAGAGAACTAATCAGTAATGTGTGCTGATCAGCCCAAAGAAAAGTGGTGTTTAAAAGAAGCTGAACTGTAAATACAATACTTTTTTTTTTTCTAACAAGCTCCCCATTTTCTGGAATGAGAAGGTTCTAGAACTACCTTCTGTGGGTATTCCATGTACTGGTGTTAATCAAATATCCATAAGCCTGCTGCTTTTAGCAGAAAAGGGCTCTGCGATGCCATGTACTTACCAACAACTTATGGAAAGCAAAAAGGAACAATAGACATACCGACGGACAAATAGACAGAGATATAGCCTAAAAACCATTCCTGCCACCGAAGAACTATCCCCAGCCCTCCAAATGAAACACATATAAAATGGTATGATGATACAAATATGACTTTAATTTTCACGGTGGAATTAGAGCCATGAAGAATTCAGTGAATATTGGCTTTCTTCATTTCTCACAGTTCTTTTAATTAAGACCAATCATAAATCCTCATAAATAGCCCTGAATAATTCTTGCATAACGACATCAACTGTAAGCAAACGCACCTGTATTGCACAAGTCATACCTTCTCTTTCACAACCAGCCCCGAGATCTCTGTTTTGCGAAAACAGCAGCAGCCACGTTGGAGCTTGCATTTCCCTAAACAGAAACGTGTCCTCAGTAAGTGGAGAATATATCACCTCATTACAAAACCATAGCATTCCTGCCAGGCCTGTAAGTCTTTATGAATATAGGGAAATAAATCGGGCAAAAGGAAGAGGATAATCGGTGGGGAGTGAGAACCTTTTCTTAGCAAAATCCCATATACAGTGGGGCTATATTTTTAAAATTACATACCACACTGTGATGTTTTACATGTTACTGGAATAACCATTTTCACCAGGTCTTCCAGAGACCAGAAGTTGCCTGACTCTCTGTCAATTAGATCCTGGGTTTCATATTAACGTGCTAAAGCTGGAATCTTTTAAGCAAATCCACCCAAGGAAATGTGCATTTTAGGACCCTGAGAGAGCTCATTCTCTGAGAATGCACTGAATCCTTGTGGCTATGATGTAAGAACTCTTTCAAGCAGGCTAATGGGTGGCCCAGTTCCCTGTCTTTTCACAGTCCTCTTTAGGAGCAGGGGGTTTTATTTGGGGGGGAAGGGGGGGTGTTTTTTACAGAACTAGTGAATGATTTGTGCTGATCAGCACAAAGATAAGTATGTCTAAAAGGAGCTGAACTCTATCATGTACTACAGTGTTCATTGCAGCTGTTTACAATAACCAGGACATGGAAGCAACCTAAGTGTCCATCGACAGATGAATGGATAAAGAAGATGTGGCACATATATACAATGGAATATTACTCAGCCATAAAAAGAAATGAAATTGAGTTATTTGTAGTGAGGTGGATGGACCTAGAGTCTGTCATACAGAGTGAAGTAAGTCAGAAAGAGAAAAACACTGTATGCTAACACATATATATATGGAATCTAAAAAAAAAAAATGGTTTTTTGGTCAGAGATTCTGCCACAAAGCACCATTAAAAAAAAGTTCCAGAGGGATGGAGAAGCCAAGTGATCACATTCTAGGCTCCTGACTCAGTTCAGGCTGTTTGTGTACACATCAACACAATCTGAACAGGGGCAAACAAAAGACCAACTTAAGAATTACATACTAAAGTCTTTTTGTGCTTCCTTTATTTATACTTAGACTGACTTTTCAGATAAACAAGTAAAACTTAAATATCCATCCATGTCCCTCAGCTACTCAATCAATCAAACATGAGAAAAATAACATCTATTTTAGAGACCTTCTCTTTTGGGATAATTTTTGTTTCCTCAGACCCCTTTCTTGGCTGCTGGAGGGTTTTTTTGTTTGTTCTATTGTTGTTTTCTGTTTGCTTGTGTGTTAATAAGAAGCAAATTTTAGGCCTCTGACGTTTCTTCCCGGAATATCTCAGTTCCCAGCTAAAGGAATGGTAGCTTCCTCTCTGTGAGCATTTTGGTTCACTGCTTTTCTTATTAGAGTTACTGTAGTTACTATATTTGCCGTATTTGCTTAAGATGTTTGTAAATAATCCAGGGTTGAGCTGAAAATCACAAAAGAGGGTTGTTTCTCCCCAGACAAATAAGGAGTGTTGGTAAGGTCTGCACCCAACACCCAACTCAGGCGTATTTGTAGACTCTGCTGCTGCAGAGCGATTCTGAAATCATGACGTATGGCTCTAGATTCAAGATTATACTTAAAAATGTACCAGGCACTACCCCCATCCCTCTAATAAGAAAAACTAACTTTGAATAGAAACTGGATTTGAATAAATTCATGACTTAAAATTTGAATATTTTAAATGTTCACACAGTTTTTTTTTTTCCCTAAGTCTATATAAGACAAATGGAAAAAATCCCTGATCTCAGGCCGTGCCTGATCTGAGACTGGAAATAGGCCATTCAGTTTGACATAGGTATTTTCTGTAAGAACAGAGACTACCTTTGAATGACTACCTTGCTCTAAGCATTCTTTTCAACTGTGAAGTTTCCTTGTAGGATTCTGATCCTACCAGAATAGGAAATGGACTATGAAATCCTATTTCCCAGATGTATGCCATGACAATTGTAAAAGAAAGGAAGAAGGTTATATGGACCAATGTACACAAACAGCCAACTCTGTTCCCCTAAATATCACTAAAAGCTTGGAAGGAACCACAAAAAAGCAAGAAGCCAGAAGGTCTTCATAAAAGAATTCTTCATCAGCGGCTGTGCTGATATGCTTTTACTCTACCTTCAATTATAACAAGGGTGGTGACCTGATTTTCCATTTCATTGTCTATAAGGAAGGAGCTGTTTCCCAAGTGTTGTTTTCAGATTCTTTTCCCATATAGGTTATTACAGAACATTGAGTAGAGTTCCCTGTGCTATACAGTAGATCCTTGTTAATTATCTGTTTTATGTATAGTGGTGTAGATATGTTAATCCCAAACTCCTAATTTATTCTCCCCCCAACTTGGTAACCATAACTTTGTTTTCAAAGTCTATGAGTCTTGTTTTGAAAGTAAGTTCATTTGTATCATGTTTTTTAGATTCCACATATCAGTAATATCATATGATATTTGTCTTTCTCTGTCTGACTTACTTCACTTAGTATGATAATCTCTAGGTCCATCCATGTTGCTGCAGATGGCATTATTTCATTCTTTTCTCTGGCTGAGTAATATTCCATTGTGTATATGTACCACATCTTCTTTATCCATTCCTCTGTTGATAGACATTTAGGTTGCTTCCATGTCCTGGCTATTGTAAATACAGCTGCAATGAACATTGAGGTGCATGTGTCTTTTTGAGCTATGGTTTTCTCTGGGTATATGCCTAGGAGTGGGATTACTGGGTCATATAGTAGTTCTATTTTTAGTTTTTTGAGGAACCTCCATACTGTTCTCCATAGTGGTTTTACCAATTTACATTCCCACCAACAGTGTAGGGAAGGTTCCCTTTTCTCCACAGCCTTTTCAGCATTTATTGTTTGTAGACATTTTGATGACAGCCATTCTGACTGGTGTGAGGTGATACCTCATTGTAGTTTTGATTTGCATTTCTCTAATAATTAGCGATGTTGAGCATCTTTTCATGTGCCTTTTGGCCATCTGTATGTCTCCCTTGGAGAAATATCTATTTAGATCTTCTGCCCATTTTTTTGATTGGGTTGTTGGTTTTTTTGATATCAAGCTGCATGAGCTGTTTGTATATTTTGGAGGGTAATCCGTTGTCGGTCACTTTGTTTGCAAATATTTTCTCCCATTCTTTTCATTTTCTTTATACCAAGTATTTTTTTGACACTTTATTAAGAGTCAAGGCATGTGATAAATACTTGAGATGTAGAGTTAAATGAGTACTCAAATAATTTATAGTTAAGGAGAATAAGACAGAAAGCAACCTCAAAATACAAGGTAATGGGGCCTCCCTGGTGGCGCAGTGGTTGAGAGTCCGCCTGCCGATGCAGGGGATACGGGTTCGTGCCCCGGTCTGGGAGGATCCCATATGCCGCGGAGCGGCTGGGCCCGTGAGCCATGGCTGCTGAGCCTGCGCATCCGGAGCCTGTGCTCCGCAACGGGAGAGGCCACAACAGTGAGAGGCCCGCGTACCACCAAAAAAAAAAAAAAAAAAAAAAAAAAAAAAAAAAAAAAAATACAAGGTAATGAAATGTAGGATAGATGTATGAACCAAATCAAAGGAAACACAGAGAATTACAAAACCTACCTAAGAGAGTTAAATAAGGCTGCCCAAAGGAAGTGACATTTTAGGTGCAAGAAGAAAAAAGATAAAACCCAAAAGTACACCTCAGGTTTCAAAAAGTGTGGTTCTCTACAGCCATTTAATGTAGGGGAAAGTACCCCAACATATTTCTCTAGCTCCCAAGAATGTTACTGTGTTATTGACAAACATGAGGGATTGTAATTTCCTCATGACAGTTGTGTTCTTTAAAAAATTGTGTGAAGGCAGTTTCAAATATGGTAGCAAAAGACTAAAGATTGTTACAAGTTTCAAAAATCAGTATGTGGGCTTCCCTGGTGGCACAGTGGTTAAGAATCTGCCTGCCAATGCAGGGGACACAGGTTCGAGCCCTGGCCCGGGAAGATCCCACATGCCACGGAGCACCTAAGCCCGTGCACCACAACTACTGAGCCTGTGCTCTAGAGCCCACGAGCCACAACTACTGAGCCCACGTGCCAGAACTACTGAAGCCTGAGTGCCTAGAGCCCATGCTCCACAACAAGAGAAGGCACCACAATGAGAAGCCCGCACGCCACAACGAAGAGTAACCCCCACTCGCCGCAATTAGAGAAAGCCCGCGCACAGCAACGAAGACCCAGTGCAGCCATAAATAAATAAATAAATAAATAGATTTATTTAAAAAAAACCCCAAAAAATCAGTATGTAATTCAATTCAGAACTGAAAGATTCACTGATAGCAAACCCATTCTACAGCCCCCAATAAATAAGGTATTACTTTGTTACTGTTTATTTTTCTCTATAATATTACCAGGGTTTTAATGATAAAGCTGAAAAATTATGATACATCTGTTACTCCCAATAATGCACTTGAATGTTTTGCAAAAAATTTTTTTTAACCGGGTAGGTACTCAATCTGGCTCCTTTGGAAATACGGGAATTTACAGTTTGTGTGTCTTATAGGGAAACAGGGATTAGACAAGCCTCCCACAAGTTGACGAAAATGAATTTATTAATTCTTTAATTGTATTCTAAAATGTCTGTAGCCAGCTAAGTATTTATTGGCTCTCAGTGGTTTGTAAATTTAAGTGGCAAGAACAGTCTGTCAGAGCTACAGGGCTCATTGAATTTGAGGCTTGGCAATCCTCCTCCACTTCTTTGTCCTCTTCAGAATTCACAATACCAAAAATAATGGATTGACAGTCTGATTTTAAAAAATGTACACACACAGGTAAAGAGAGAGACACACACACAAAGACAGAAATACAGAGAAAGAACAGGTGGGAGTGGGGGAAGGGAGAGAAGAGGCAAGAAGCTGTGTATTGAGCTTTTAGCTATGGTACGTGGTGAAAGGGGGAGTACCACTGTAGAAGAACTCTTTAAATTTTCTCCCTTTTAAACATTTTGCAGACATGTTCTGTAATTTTCTTCCCTCTCTTCCACCCCCAACTCCAAATACTTAGACTAAGTTTTTTTTAGTTTTGTTTTGCATGTATGAGATTTAGAATTATTTGATCATATAGCACAAATATTGAAGTGATTCAAAGGAGAAATGAAAAAAAAAAATGTAGTGGACCAAATAATAGCAGTTACTTACTCCAAGGCCTTAAAAAATAGAATAATGGTGAAGCAGTGTCCCTGTTGGTCAAGAGCCTGTGCTTTGAAGGTATCCTGCTTGGGCTTTGAATTTGGTACCCATGCCTGTCTGCTGTGTGAACTTGGGCAAGTGTCTTAAGCTCTCCTAGCCCCAGTGCCTAGAATGGAGGAAAAGCTCAGTGAATACTAAATCAACACATGTTAGCTATTGGGAGGACAGGCAAGCAGCTCTCTCTCTCTCACAGGGACACAAGAACTCAGATGGGATGGGAGTTCCCAGAGTTTAATATTTCTTTAACCCCTAAAAAGTTTCCATCAAATCATGGTGACCAACGATTATTTCTCAATTAAAGACAAAAGGAAAAAATTATTGACTACTTCCATCTACTATTAACTGCATTTTATATAAGAGAAAGGATATAAGAAGACATAATATAGAATAAAAGTCTCATAATTGAATACAAGACAATCTCATTTAACTATATTAACATGTCATTGTATTGCCTCCATTTTCTCATTTTGCCAGAAATGTTAGTGACTACCTTACAACTCTTCTCTTCACACATTTAATAGTGCCTGCTGAGAAAAAAAAAAAAAAAAGATCTGAAAGCCACAGGCTAGGGCTTAATGAGGCCCACTTGACTTTAAGATTGTCCTGTTTGAAATCCCAAAACTATTACATCTTGCCCATCTTCCAAGACCAGTCAATACATATATATGTCCCTTTTCTTCCTCTTCCTCCTATATTCCAGCATGCCATCATTAATCTCTCTTTTTTTTTCCTGTTAGTATCAGTACTAGAGTTTGAATTTATCTCTGTATTTCCCTTTTCTACCTTATCCCCAACCTTTCCCCGGGTGCCTTTCACCATGGTTCTATTAGTAAATATAAGGAGAAGCACAAGAGGTAAAGGAAAATGATACTTCTGTATTTGAGTTATCGCCACCTTTCCCTTTGCCTTGTTTATCAAAAGCTCTTATTTTGCACATGTAATAGAAATTACAGCTTAAAGATATTAAACCCTTGAGTCTGTATTCATCTCTGTACATTATGATTCTACCATTAGAGACCAGAGAATGATAGATGGCAGATAACATCACAGGGAAAGCTGAGGCTAGGACATAGGGGAAGTCCCATTCAGACAGGAAGAGGAAGTAGAGATCTCCTCTGTTCTGGTCTCTGGTGAATTGTGGGAAGAAGAAGACAGGAAATGTAGGAAAAGCAGGTGGTGAAATATATGTCCTGATGACCTTTCTTCTCTGGGTCATGGAGGGAAGAAACCAATTAAATAGATTTTAAGGAAAGGCAAAAGCAAAGGGTCATTGTACATTTTCATTTGGGATTCTAGGAAGAAGCCAACTTGTAGGGTGGTTTCACAACCCCCTAGAAAGAGAGGAAAAGAGGACCTGGGTCAACACTCTGGAATCTCCGTTAATTCCAGGGGTGGGGGAGGAGGGAAGGCAGTTTGTAGAAGTGTCCATGTGGTGTGTTGAGGAATGCACATGGATAACTGATGGTACAGGCTGGCTGGTTCTGGGGAGCATCCCTGCAGTGGGGCTGAGGGCTCCAAAGAAGACAATCCAGTTTGGTGCAATGGGAGACCTGCCTAGGTCTCAGGGTCTACCAACACCATTCAGTCCCAACTCAGTGGATACTGCTAAAGCCCAGAGAGAGTTTATTCAATGAGGACTTGGGCATGGGGGTCTAGCCTGATGCAGATCAAAACAACATCTCCTGGCATCTAAACTTGCTCTGTTCCTGTCACCACGTGGTCACATAAGCCTCCTTCTGTCATATCCATAATGATATCTGAAAGAGGGAGAGGAAAATTTAGACTAATTATTTATCCTAATGGGAAAGTTGAAACTTTTCAATTACAGAGAGGATGCCAGAATAGATTTCTTTTTTTTCCCAACAATCCATAAGGATAAGTTTGAGAGAAAAATTAAGTCAGGTAAAAACAATAAAGAAATGCCATTTGGGGCTTCCCAGGTGGCGCAGTGGTTGAGAGTCCGCCTGCCGATGCAGGGGACGCGGGTTCGTGCCCCGGTCCGGGAAGATCCCACATGCCGCGGAGCGGCTGGGCCCGTGAGCCATGGCCGCTGAGCCTGCGCGTTCAGAGCCTGTGCCCCGCAAGGGGAGAGGCCACAGCAGTTAGAGGCCCGCGTACCACAAAACAAAAAACAAACAAACAAACAAACAAAAAGAAATGCCATTTGTTTTTGTGGATGAGCATGGTTTGTACATTGGCCAGCTTGCAATACAGGGTATCATTCCAGTCACAAGGTATCTTACGTGACTTTGCCAAGCTTCCAAGTCTGTGAGTCTTGCCCTCTGTCTTGCAGGGACCACTGGGTATGAGCAAAAGGAAAAGGTGCTTTCAGAATCCATCATCAGATGCCTGCGATTAGTGTTCATTTCTTTGCAAGTTTTGAGTGAGCATTGATTGGAATTGTAGTCCAGATCTGATGCTCTCAACATACTCCCCAAAAGTGGTCCTGGATTTTTAATCTTTTTAAACCAATAAGATATTGGGGGAAATGCCTTAATAACCAAAACATTTCACAAGCCTCTCTCTCAAAATCATTTCTGGACTATCTACGAAAGCTAGAGCCATCAGCCTTGTTCAGTGAGGCACCTGATGGTCCATTAATGGCCAGCCCATTTTTGTCTGAATTTGAGAGAGGCAACTCGACACATTGTTAACATTATCTAAGACAAGTGGCTTTTATTTAAGAATTAAAATTATATCCTTTCGATTAATTGTTTAACTTAAGGGTTTAAAATGTGAAAAAAAAAATCATTCAGCAGGTAAAACCATAACTGGCAGGGGTGTATAAAATTGCACTTTTATCCGTGTTGTCAGGGCAGGCACGACATCATGAAAGAAGTGCTAACAACCTTCCAGCCGTTTAGAGCAGAATGGGCATGTGTGTATATCTGTCAAAATTCCAGAGTTGGGGCTCCCTTCTGCCCGAACACAGAGCATCTTGACTTTATTATTGTTTCTATCTTGATTAAAATGTCAGCAGCTGCCATGTATTATGTAAAATGTGTGGGGTAGATTGTTCTATTATTCTTGAAAAACACACAATTGCTTTAGAATCTCTCTTTTTCCCCCCCTGTAGGATTGCCCTGCTCGGTGGATAGACAGAAAATCTTGTTTAATTACATCCTTCATGATCCTGGCTTGAAGCCAGCCTTATTTTATTCCAATTATAACCTTTTCAAAACAAAGAGTAATGGGAGTTTAGAGGAACAAGCTGACAGTTTTTACCTGAAATAAGTTGGGAACTAGAAGTAAATTTAAAAAAAATTAAAAAGCCAGTCAGAGAATTCTTAGTCCAGAATTTTCCATGGCTTGTTAAAGCATACAGTTGACCATTGAACAATGCAGGGGTTAATCTGCGTATAACTTATATTTGGTCCTCCGCATCTGCAGATTCAACCAACCATAGACCGTGTAGTGCTGTAGTATTTACTATTGAAAAATATCCACGTATAAGTGGACCTGTTCAGTTCAAACTTGTGTTGTTCAAGAACCAACTATAATATAAATGAAAGGAAAACCATCTCAGAAAGAACTAAATAAATTTGCCTGACTTCTGGCCTTGAATTATGTGCCAAGTTGTGTTAAAGGTCACTCCTTTGTTTGCTATCCTTCAGTGGCTCCCACTGACTTGAAGATAAACAAAAACACTCACATACCAACTTAAAGTGGTTGATCTGGCCCTGCATGATGGGCCCAGCCTCTCATCTCCCATTACCCTTTCCCCTCCTTCCAACCTTTTGTTATTTTTGTTTCTCCCTCTGCCAAGACTTTCATTGCCACAGGCAAATAAGAATGGTGTAGTGAAAACATTGTCTCTGGTTTCCCATGAGGACGTGAGAAGCCTCCAGTCCCAGACCCGCTAATCTGTGACACCAGGCAGATGCCACTGGAATGGGACCTGTTTGTACTAACAAAGCAACAAAACAGCAAAGGCCCCTTATGGACCAGGACCCCTTACGACAAACCCCCCTGAGAACCGGTGTTGTCGAACGCAAGTTTGTGTGCCTGACGCACAGTAAGGCCAAACAAACTGAAATGTCAGAGTTTGGAGCAGAGATATGTTTAGTGCAGGGCCAAGGAAGGAGAATGGGTGGCTTGTGCTAAAAAACCCTGAATTCCTTGATGGTTTTAGGGGAGAAGTTTTTAATAGGCAAAATTTGAGGTGCAGGCTGCAGGGTGTGGGACTTTCTTCTGATTGGTTGGTAGTGAGGTAACAGTGCAGTGCTCCAAGAATCTTGTGCTCAGCTCTACCTGGGCAGGGAAACTTAGTTCCTGCAGAAGAACTCAAAGATACTATTAGGTATATTCCTTCAGGAGGAACCGGGACCTTGCCCCATCGCTGCACTAGTGTTGGGGAAGTGGTGTGCCCACAGGTTCCTGCTCGGTTTCAGTAGCAAAGTTGAACCAAGAGAATGCTGCTTCTTGGATTCACAATCTATTTGACTGTCCTCCAGAGGCATGCCTGGACATGCATCCTCTGGCTGGTGAAGACCAGGGGGAATATTCCCACTGGTCACAAAGCCAGGCTCTCAGGACACAGAACAAGACAAAAGGAAAATCTCCTCATACCTGTGGTTCTCCTCCTTGTGACAAGTGGCACAAAAGACGGAGACAAGAGAAAAAAAATGACCACCTCTGGGAGGAGAAGGACCAGTAGAAAACAAGAGTTCTCATAGTAAGTCTTTACAAAAGTTGCTACACCAAAGGAACTTATTCACACATATATTTTCTCCTGCTAATCTAAACTTGAAAAGGGACACGAAATTTTTACCTTCCTCTCTCAACCTACAGAGTACTGCAGAGCGAAATCCAGGAGACCTGACTTTGGTAAAAATTCTTAGCTTTCTGTCACTTCTGCCAGTTTTCCAGGATCTCATCTGCAGGCTCCAGAACAAGTGTGGTATCTCAGAAAGTTCTATCTGGGTTGCCAAAACTGTGGGAAAGGAAAAATAATTTTTCCTCTATCTTTCTAGGTTCTTGGCTGAGACAACCCTGTAATAAAAGACAGATTAATACAGAAAAAAATGTTCAATGACGTGTATACCTCCTGTATACATGGGAGATACCCAGGAAGACTGAGTAACTCCCTGAAATGGCCCAAGCCAACACCTTAAATATCATCTCTAGCGAAAAACAAAAGATTTGAGGGAGGGGTACGGAGGAAGAGGCCAGTTATGGGAAGTTATCAGGAAAAGCACAGTAAGCAAAGGTAAGGTTATTATGCAGATTTAAGTCATTGCCTTCTGCATTGATGAGAGTTTCTAGAAATTTAGTCCTCCTTCTCTACCTGGTACGGAGAGGGAAACCCCTTACAAATGTAAATGTCTCTTACAAAAGAGTAACATCTGCTTGTTTTTCAGAGCTTCTCTCATGTCTGCTATTTCTTAAAAATAATCAGCCTAAAATAATCCTTATGCCAAAGAGGCATATTTTGGGATGGTATATTCTGCTCCCATTCACTGCTTTTCTTTTTCTTTATCTTTGTGGGTGTGGGTCTTTTTTGGTCCATTTACTGTAGTTGTGTTAGCATTTCAGGAAGAAGCAGAGGTAGACATATGTGTTGAGT
Organism: Hyperoodon ampullatus; assembly: GCF_949752795.1. Lineage (NCBI taxonomy): Eukaryota > Metazoa > Chordata > Mammalia > Artiodactyla > Ziphiidae > Hyperoodon > Hyperoodon ampullatus. Next base: position 42,268,756 of record NC_136917.1, on the reverse strand, counting down.
TCACTGTTTAATCAGAAGCCTCCTCAATTTGCAGGCTACAGCCATTCTCCCTTGGTTTCCTCTACAGTGCCATAGAGGCTGCACTTAGGGCCTTGCTATTCCCTTTTCTTGAAACATTCTTGTCTACTCTTTCTGAATCATCCTATTCATCTTTGAACTCTCAGTTTAAAATTCACTTCCTAAGGAAATCCTTTTTGGCACGCCCCAGGGTCATACTGGTCTCCCTGTTAGCCCCTATACATAGCCCCTGCACATCTTCATTTTTGGATGCACTGGCTCAGATGTCTTCTGCATTTGCCATTGCCCATAGAGGGGTTTAGGTTAGGTGAATCATCACAAATTCATTCCCTCCAGAAGTGTGTGCTCAGCCAGCAAAATGATGAGTAACTGACTCTTTGACATTTGTTTGTAAAGGAGAGCCATTAAAGTCTCCTGGAGTCTCTAATTTTGGCCATATGCTTATTTATCCCTTTTCTTTCTTTCTTCTATTCATCCTAAGTCATTTCCAAAAGAGAATAATCTGTTCTTCTTTCTTTTACAAGCAGTTTCAAAACTTTAGATTTCTTTTTTGCCCAAGCGTTCTGCTATAGTCACACTCCAGTAGAACTTTGCTTTAACGTGAAGCCTCCGACCTACAATCCCTATTCATTTTCTCAACCATGGTTATCATAATTCATAGAGGAATCAAGTCCTCTTTCACCCAGTTCTACATTTCATCATTGCTTCCTATTCACAAAGGAAGATTAGTTTCCAGGCCTTTGGATTTTTTTCAAAAATACAGCCTGACTCATTAATGATAACTTTCCTTGCCTGGCATCTGAGTTCAGGCACACTCACTCTGGAATAACAAAGCACAGACGAATTTGAAATCCTATGGCAATCCAAGCGCATACCCCTAACCTTGAATAAAAAATAGATGCTAATAAATGCAGGGTCTTAAAAATGTGAATTATAGTCATTTCACACTTCATGGCAGCTTCATGCTGAAGAAATAGCTTAAAACTTAATTACGATGCTTGTCCCTTCATTAAGTGCAGATGACATTCCTCGGATAAATTTTTGCAATGACATCTGAGGAAGGGAGTTGAGAAACTCATTAGTTATTCATGATGGAGAATATTGACTGTGTACTGATTAAGGAAAGTGTTGACACCCTTTTTAACATGATGCATCTGTCTGTTCATGTATGGTTATCTCTGTGGTCCCCACGGAAAGCTCTTTGGGAAATGAGGAAAATGCCCTTCAGCATTTGAATGCAGATGTATATAAAATGTGCATGATGAGTGAGATTAAAATGGAGAGCGGGAGGCCCTGGACTTCTGATTACCCGCCCCTGCAAATGACTGGGCTGCTCTGTGAGGACCATTTGGGAGATACACAACCACAATGGATTGAATATGTCCTGCTCTTGGCACCTGAGGAGCTATTATGCTACATTCCGTATTTCAGTGGCTCATTCTAAAGCTAGAAGTCAGTTCTCAGTGAATGATGCACGGAGGGTTTTGCCTCCTGTCACATAATAATCCCATAGCTTGAGCCAGGCAGTGACTAAGTTAAGTGGACCGGTGAGGGCACAACCACCCTCTCTTTGTGTGAGGGGCGATATTCTTACAGAAAGATAATTTTGCTCTTTAATGACTCAGAATGGCTAAGAAGTGAGGGCAGCAGAGCCAAAAGTAAGATAGTGCAACATAAAGAAGTGTTTTTGAATTGTCTGAATTACCTCCCTTGATAGCCATGAACTTCCTGTCACTGAGAGACTCAAGGTAAGGGGAACTGTCCAATCAGGACTGCTATAGAGGTGTGTCAGGCATCAGAAGAAGGGAAGGTTTTAACTAAACCACCTTTCAGATCTGCTCTAATAGGAAGATACTAAGATTCAGGCTTTAAGTGCTGATCACAGATATGATTTTACCAGGGACCTCTCATTAAGCTGAAATTTCTCAAAAAGCTCTATTCATCGAGTAATTGAAGGTTAGAATCTGTGACCAGATTACTCATATTACTCATTCTTGATTATGGCCAAGGAGTCTGTCCAATGATAGGGTGGTCTTGCTATATCATATGCCTCACAGATAATGGTCAGCAGGTTAGTAGCCTATTTTGTACCAATCAATACAGTCAAGACAACAGTGAAACAAGTATGAGTTGTTGAAATTGGCCAATATTAAAAGTGAACTCTAACCCTGCTTTTGAACTTTTCTTATCGCAAAGGCATTTGCAGTCTATATTCAGCCATGAGAGAGGCAAACTTTGTCCTTAGGAAGAGAAAACTGAGACTTAAGCATTACACAGACAAGATGAAGTGGAAAGCATTATGGGTATGGATGAAAAGAGTAGTGTTTTAAAAACACGTACAAAGAGCTTTGGATCTTTTTCTGAATTTAATTGCAGTGTGGTGAGTGACAGTTGTGAAAATGCGGTTTAAAAGGGAAAATAATAACATTTAAGTATCAAAATATTTAAAAAATCCACTAATTCTAACTGTAGTGTAATTCTAACTGTAGTGACCAAATACTCTCTCCCTCCTGGCTCCTTCAGCCATTCGTAGGAGGGAGAAAGTGGCTTAGGCCAGCTTCCCTGGAAGACCTGACCAAGCAGAAAATCCCAGAAACAAGAAGCTTCATCTGGGGACCTTTCTTCCCATTTGCCAGCTGCCACCAGGAATCAATGGCTCTTTCATAATCCTAGCAAGAAAGTGAAATCAAAATTAAACTCTTATGAGATTTTGGTTTTTTTCTTTTCTAATTTTCACATTGACTCTTGCCCTTTTTTATATATATATGTGTATATGTGTGTGTGTGTGTGTATATATACATAAATATGTGTGTGTGTGTATATATATATATCCTTAAAGTTTTTGATCCTCCATTGCAGTATACCGTTAAGAGTTATGTTGTTTTCTTCCCCCGAAGGCCACAACGAGTGCTTATTTTTCATGTGGGTTGGATGGATTTTTATCTCATAACCACAGGCTGCTGCTCTGAACCTTTGCTTCCTGTCTGCAACCTATTGCTGGGCAAGATTTACCTGTAAAGATATTAGTGGCTGCTGTGGCTTTTCTAGTAGAATAGAATTAATTCTCTTTGGTAATAACAGTTAGTTAGACACCCCTATGACCATGAAAAGCAAACCCCAGGAGGATTTTCCAAAGGACTGGTGTCACTTGACAAGACTCTCCGATGAGGTCTACTGGATGAATAGCACACAGGTCAAAATGCTGATTCCTGGTACAGGAGGGATGACCCTTACAAATGGGGATTTCCTTTATAAATCTAAATGTCTGTTATAAAAGGATAACTTCGACTTGGTCTTCAGAGCTTTTCCTGTCTGCTGTTTTTTAAAAAATAACCAGCTAAAAATAATCCTTCGGCCAGAGAGGCATCTTTTGTGATGGTATGTTCTGTCCCCCTTCAATAGCAGGACGAGCCCCAAAATTCAGCTTTCTGGCCACTGCCTTACTGATATCTTGCCACAAGGGAAATGTCTGTTATTACAAACACGACCATAGTATGAGAAAATGCACGAAAACAGATGAATAACATTTACTTTTCAGTCACAGCCTGCTAACCTAACCTTTGGGCCTAATCTCAGAATGGAGATTTGCTAGAGCCAACCAGAAAGCATGAAACACTGCTCTCTGTGGCCTTTTGCATCATTTGTTCACTTGTTTGCTGTTTATCTCCCTTACTGGGTTGGAAACGCTAAGCCAGTGAGTCTCATATTAGAACCACTTAAGTTTAAAAATAATTCTGATTCCTAGTCCCTGTTCCAGAACAATTCAATTAGAATTAGAGGTGCAGCCCAGATGTTGGTATTGTTTAGAGTGTAACCGAACACAGGTTCGGCCACTTGCAGCTCAACAGCCAATAAATCAAAGGGCAAGCTTTGGCAGAGAAGAAAGGTACTTTATTCAGAAAAGCCAGCAATCTGGAGAGATGGTGGACTTAATGTCCAGAGACCAACTCCGAAGATTCTGCTCAGCCATGACAATCTTTAAAGGGAAAAGGGAAAACGATCTCAGTTCATCATTAAGGCAGGAGGTCAGATGCTTCGTCATTTTTCCATTGCGTGCAGACCTGCTGATTTCTCCCCATCTTCCTTGGGATGCTGTCTTGCCCACGTGGTCCACCTGCAATTGGATGTTCTCTTGCCCGCATGCTCTGCCTGCAGATTTACTAAGGGGAAGCTAGGGGTAGAGAGTCAGTTATTGTTTAACTACTTAATTCTTCATTCTTACTCTTTCTAATCCAGGAAAGGAATCAACAGGTTAGGTAAGGTGTTGCATATATTTAGTAAATCAGAAATCCAGAGCTAAGTTAACTGTTGCCTAATGATCTCATCTTTATGATTAAGGTCTAAAGAAAACAAGGATGATTAAAAAGGAAGGAGGCAAAGGACCTGCTTACAAGAACATGCCTGGTGATTCCAGGGTGTAGCAACAGTTAAAAATTAGGTTCCAAGAGGATGGGTACCATGTCACACACCCTCATGGCCATATACACACCAACCACTGTAAACTCTGAAACAGTGCCTTGCACATCAGTGGATACTCAGTAAAAGTTGAATAAGTGGGTGTCTGGAGAGATGGAAGGATGGGTGGGTTGAGTAAGCGAATGAATGAAAAGAAAAAATCAGTGATTATAAGTTACTGGAGTTAAGTTCTCAAGATAATTGTTATTAGATCACTGTTTACAGTTGACCTTATAATAGTTGAGATTCTACGTACCACCGTGCCAGAAAAGATCATTCGAGGTTTTAGATAAGTATATAAAAAAGTAAACAGCAAACTGCAGGGTACACACATCATCTAGAAGTGGAATTTACTCTGCCTGCCTTAATGCAGCATTCATCTCCCGTCTTGGCATACTCCCCATCTCTACAGAACAGGCAGCCGCTACATCAAAGGTAATGGTTCATTATTATTTCCTCAGTGAATCATGTTTGTCTGAAGGGAGCAGAGATAACAAAGAGGAAATTATAGTTTGTGTGGAGTGATATGATTGCTTGTAAACCTAGCAATGAAAGAGAAGTGTATGCAAGCAATTGAGAATTTTGTCTCTGTCCTCCAAATGCAGAAAATGAGCAGTTTATGCCCTATTCACGTTTTAATTGGAGGTGGGAGAAAGACACTTCACTGTCTTCCACACCTGGGCAACCCACAATTTCCTCGTTACAGCGTTGATTACACCCCTGGATAATTCTGTGGATGCCAGTGCAACGCTGCACACATCGATGTTTATTCCAGCTCTTAGTCATGTAAAAGCACAAGCGAGTCTGTGTTTATACTAAGGAACAGTGGAAAGACCAGTGGAGAAAGTAGCATTTGTATAGATTTCTGTTGATGGACCTAGTACTGCTTTGTCCCTATGTTACTTAGATGCCAGCTGAGATTATTCTGTCCCCTAATATCTATCTAATAGCGATTGATGCAAAACTCATTTTGCCAGATTGAGCAAAACGTAATGTCCTTCCTACAGACCACCTTCTAGTTTCGTGATCACCTCTGACTTCGGCTTTTTATTCTGTGAATGTGTTCAGTTTAAGACTAACAACCACCACTAGACCGTATACCCCTTTTTGTGCAAATTAGAAAGAGACACCCCTTCCTTGGGTCACTTCCATCTATCAGAAAATTGTCATAATATAGTGATTTTTTAAGAACAAGACACGGCATGTACTAGAAAATTATAAGTGCACAAATTAGTGATACCTAGGATGTGAATCATCCCTCCACACACACACATACACACGTGCATGACCTAGATAACGATGTATGAGTCCCTGAAAGAGCATCTTGCCTTTCTGCTCAAGCTGTCTGTGTATAGCACATTAGATGGAACTTGGATCTCAGTATTTTTTTTTAATTTAATTTTCACCAAAAAGACTTACTCACGCAAAGCTCTGGTGTATCTGGAAGGTTTTATGAAAGTTTTGAGAGAGGGAAACAAGCTAAAATTCAATTATAGCTTGAATATATTGTAATCTATGTAATATATATTGTAACATATTTACAAATGCATTTCAACCCGGATTTTCTCACTTTGCTCTTAGCATCCCCATTTTGCAAATGAGAAAATGGAAACTCTGAGGGCTTAAGTCCTTGGTAACAAGGAGCAGAGCTAGGAGTACCTGACTCTAATGTCAAGATTCCAGTGGTCGTGATACCAGGCTGGCACGTGAGTGAGTAGAAAGTACAGGTGAAACGCTGTAGGAGATAGTCTAGTACTAACCATTGCCCAGGCCTGGGAATTAGGAGACTTCGTTTGCAGGGCTGAGCACTCCACTTAGCTCTGTGCCTTGAGGCAGGTCACTCTCTCTCTACAAGAATATTTACAAGAATAGGCTTGTAAATATTCTTGTTCTGCAAATTCCCTAGGCCGCATTGCCTGGTCCTCTGACTGGTGCACTGTCTATCTGGCACCTGTCCCAAGACATTAGTTACAGAAAATCAGATACGAAACATGTTGCTCACTTATTTGAGGATATCTAATTTTAAAAAGGGAAAGGATAATGTAGAATGTCAGTTGAATAAAAAAACAAAAAATAGATGTAGTGCCGTGGCTATAATGGCATAAAGACATGAGTAGTAAGTTTGTAGATACCTTGTTATTGAGAAATAAAATGCTATGTTTTCTCATAGGATATGATAAGCATCTGAAGATTTCTCAAATAAAATTATAGAAGACATATGTAGAAAACTACATGTTGAATAGCTTCTACTGTGGGCAAGTAGCAAGAAAGGGATTCTTTAGAAAACACTCATGCTAGGACAGTAAAAAACAAACAAAAAAATTGTTGACTTTTGCTTTACCCCTGTCCTCCCAAATCAAACTGCATAAGTACAAAAATCTTTTCAGCTCCTGCCAAAAAAAAAAGCAGTATCTTCAGGCTATACAATAGCTGATTTACAGTTGAACATGGTGACCAAGTTAAAGGAAAAGAATGCAGTACGGGTAAAAGACATTAAAGCACTAGGAAGAAAATTAATTGGAAATGTAGGGAGAAACCAGCATGTCCACCTGTGAAGAGAGACAGAGGACATCATGTGATCAGCAGTGGCTGGGTTCTCTGTGGCTTTGAGGTATTAGGGGACAAGGACAGGGGGAAGCTTAGTTTAACACTTGAGAGCACTTAATAATGACTTTGGGTGCAGAATCAGTGCCGATGGTCTCCAAAGCATCGACACAGGATGTGTCCACGAGCACAGTGGATTGACGGATGATTAACAAAGGTGATGCCAGTGTTTCCCTTCCCCATGTGCCATTTACATGGGAAGCTTAACTTGGAATCCCCAAGAAAGCAAAACTATTAAAACAATTAATGCATTTCAGTGCAGAAGGGAGGCGCCAAAAACTGTGGTAAAAGAAGGGAAAGCCATGTTTCTCTAAGAGCAGGAAGTGGGGGTATCTGAGTGAGTGACAGCCAAGCAAAAGTTTTAAAGGGACTAATGCCCAATTTATCAAGATGTGTAGTTCTACCAAGGGAACCACACTGGATCATGGGAAATATCTGAAGGTAGGACTGTTCATTCTGTAAGACTGTAATGAGTTGATAAGCTCTTTGAGCTAGTGAAACAGATACAGACCTTTCCATCAAAGACTTCATAGATTCCCTCCCTTTTGCCTAATTAAATTCTGTATGGAGCTTAAGCATCACTTCCTCAGGCTCCACCTCGTGCCCTGAGCTCTTACAGCCCCACATTTCTCCTCCATAGCATTCACTTCCATGTCCTATTGCACATTCACTTGTAGGCGTGTTTTATTCATGTTTGCATTCCTGATTAGCCAGAAGCACTGTGAAGGCAGAACAATTTTCTCTCTTTTTTATGCCTAGTGTCTAACACGGTGCCTAACACACAGTAGTTATTCAATAAATACTAGTGGAACGAGAGATAAACAAATGAGATTAAATCAGAGCCAACGAGGATGGTTAACTCTGAGAGGAGATGGGTATCCTGCAGACACAATTATATTTTGCTGGTGAGAGCACCACTGTCACCTTCATTGTGCCTGACATAGTTCTAAATGTCTCAACCCCAAAACCCTACTCCCTGGGAATTTAATTAACAAGAACCACAAAGTCAGCACTTGGTAATCATCTAAGCACCTACACAGGACCCCAAGCTTTGGACTCACGTAGACCTGAGTTGAGACTCTGGCTCTGCCACTTACTAGTCATGTGATCGGCAGCAAATCACCTACCCTCTTGGATGCTCACTTGCCTTATCTGTAAAAGAAAAATCAGAATACATTCATTTTGTAAGGCTTTCTGTGAAGTTTCGTAAGCAAACCAAAGTGCAGGCACATAGAGACATTTAATTATCCTTATTCAAGGGAAACTTTGGAGAGTTTAAGATGGAGTCAGTGACACAGCACAGAAAGAAGAGACCAAACAGTAAAAATGACAGTGCAGTGAATTGTAACTCATTTGTTTAGTAGCTAATTGTGTCCTGCACAAACGTGTAAGATTCATAACCCAGGGATAAACTTTGTTTTGTTTACTACCATGTGCACAGGGCTTGGCACACAGTAGGTCATTAATAAACATTGGATGGATGCATAAGTAAATTCCCAGGTAGGACATCATGACTTGCCAAACTATGTTCTGGTTAGAGTACTTAACGGTCTACACGAGAGTACTAGTTAAAATACAAGTTGGAGCACTTCAAAGGCTGCACTAGAGTTCAGACCATCAAGGTTTGGTTAGCACAAGAAAGGGTGATGGTATTCTAGGTAAAAAGTGTGGGGGAGATGAAATGCAAATGCTGTGACAAGAAAAAAAGACTAATACTGTGGACTTCCATGGTGTCATGGCCATAGGTACTTTTTTTTACTTGTTTTTTTTTTGTTTGTTTTATTTTTTTATACAACAGGTTCTTATTAGTCATCAAATTTATACACATCAGTGTATACATGTCAATCCCAATCGCCCAACTAATCACACCACCATCCCCCCCCACCCCACACAGCTTTCCCCCCTTGATGTCCATACGTTTGTTCTCTACATCTGTGTCTCAACTTCTGCCCTGCAAACTGGTTCATCTGTACCATTTTTCTCAGTTCCACATACATGCATTAATATACAATATTTGTTTTTCTCTTTCTGACTTCCTTCACTCTGTATGACAGTCTCTAGATCCATCCACGTCTCAACAAATGACCCAATTTCATTCTTTTTATGGCTGAGTAATATTCCATTGTATATATGTACCACAGCTTCTTTATCCGTTCGTCTGTCGATGGGCATTTAGGTTGCTTCCATGACCTGGCTATTGTAAATAGTGCTGCAATGAACATTGGGTGCATGTGTCTTTTTGAATTATGGATTTCTCTGGGTATATGCCCAGTACTAGGATTGCTGGACCATATGGTAATTCTATTTTTAGTTTTTTAAGGAACCTCCATACTGTTCTCCATAGTGGCTGTATCAATTTACATTCCCACCAACAGTGCAAGAGGGCTCCCTTTTCTCCACACCCTCTCCAGCATTTGTTGTTTGCAGATTTTCTGATGATGCCCATTCTAACTGGTGTGAGGAGATACCTCATTGTAGTTTTGATTTGCATTTCTCTAATAATTAGTGATGTTGAGCAGCTTTTCAGGTGCTTCTTGGCCATCTGTATGTCTTCTTTGGAAAGATGTCTATTTAGGTCTTCTGCCCATTTTTGGATTGGGTTGTTTGTTTCTTTAATACTGACCTGCATGAGCTGTTTATATATTTTGGAGATTAATCCTTTGTCTGTTGACTCGTTTGCAAATATTTTCTCCCATTCTGAGGGTTGTCTTTTCATCTTGTTTATGGTTTCCTTTGCTGTGCAAAAGCCTTGAAGTTTCATTAGGTCCCATTTGTTTATTTTTGTTTTTATTTCCATTACTCTAGGAGGTGGATCAAAAATGATCTTGCTGTGATTTATGTCAAAGAGTGTTCTTCCTATGTTTTCCTCTAAGAATTTTATAGTGTCCGGTCTTACATTTAGGTTTTGAACCCATTTTGAGTTTATTTTTGTGTATGGTGTTAGGGAGTGTTCTAATTTGATTCTTTCACATATAGCTGTCCAGTTTTCCCAGCATCACTTATTGAAGAGACTGTCTTTTCTCCATTGGGTATCCTTGCCTCCTTTGTCATAGATTAGTTGACCATAGGTGCGTGGGTTTATCTCTGGGCTTTCTATCTTGTTCCATTGATCTATGTTTCTGTTTTTGTGCCAGTACCATATTTTCTTGATGACTGTAGCTTTGTAGTATAGTCTGAAGTCAAGGAATCTGATTCCTCCCGCTCCGTTTTTTTCCCTCAACACTGCTTTGGCTATTTCGGGTCTTTTGTGTCTCCATACAAATTTTAAGACTTTTTGTTCTAGTTCCATAAAAATTGCCATTGGTAATTTGATAGGGATTGCATTGAATCTGTAGATTGCTTTGGATAGTATAGTCATTTTCACAATATTGATTCTTCCAATCCAAGAACATGGTATATCTCTCCATCTGTTGGTATCATCTTTAATTTCTTTCATCAGTGTCTTATAGTTTTCTGCATACAGGTCTTTTGTCTCCCTTGGTAGGTTTATTCCTAGGTATTTTATTCTTTTTGTTGCAATGGTAAATGGGAGTGTCCCTTAATTTATCTTTCAGATTTTTCATCATTAGTGCATAGGAATGCAAGAGATTTCTGTGCATTAATTTTGTATCTTGCTACTTTACCAAATTCCTTGATTAGCTCTAGTAGTTTTCTGGTGGCATTTTTAGGATTCTCTATGTATAGTATCATGTCATCTGCAAACAGTGACAGTTTTACTTCTTCTTTTCCAATGTGTATCCTTTTATTTCTTTTTCTTCTCTGATTGCCATGGCTAGGACTTCCAAAACTATGTTTAATAATAGTGGTGAGAATGGACATCCTTGTCTTGTTCCTGATCTTAGGGGAAATGCTTTCAGTTTTTTACCATTGAGAATGATGTTTGCTGTGGGTTTGTCATATATGGCCTTTATTATGTTGAGGTAGGTTCCCTCTATGCCCACTTTCTGGAGAGTGTTTATCATAAATGGGTGTTGAATTTTGTCAAAAGCTTTTTCTGCATCTATTGAGATGATCATATGGTTTTTATTCTTCGTTTGTTAATATGTGTATCACATTGATTGATTTGCATATATTAAAGAATCCTTGCATCCCTGGGATAAAACCCACTTGACCATGGTGTATGATCCTTTTAATGTGTTGTTGGATTCTGTTTGCTAGTATTTTGTTGAGGATTTTTGCATTTATATTCATGAGTGATATTGGTCTGTAATTTCCTTTTTTTCTCGTATCTTTGTCTGGTTTTAGTATCAGGGTGATGTTGGCCTCATAGAATGAGTTTGGGAGTGTTCCTTCCTCTGCAATTTTTTGGAAGACTTTGAGAAGGATGGGTGTTAGGGCTTCTCTAAGTGTTTGATAGAATTCACGTGTGAAGCCATCTGGTCCTGGACTTTTGTTTGTTGGAAGATTTTAAATCACAGTTTCAATTTCATTACTTGAGCTTGGTCTGTTCATATTTTCTATTTCTTCCTGGTTCAGTCTCGGAAGGTTATACCTTTCTAAGAATTTGTCCATTTCTTCCATGTTGTCCATTTTATTGGCATAGAGTTGGTTGTAGTAGTCTCTTAGGATGCTTTGTATTTCTGTGGTGTCTGTTGTAACTTCTCCTTTTTCATTTCTAATTTTATTGATTTGACTCCTCTCCCTCTTTTTCTTGATGAGTCTGGCTAATGGTTTATCAATTTTGTTTATCTTCTCAAAGGACCATCTTTTAGTTTTATTGATCTTTGCTGTTGTTTTCTTTGTTTCTATTTCATTTATTTCTGCTCTGATCTTTATGATTTCTTTCCTTCTGCTAACTTTGGGTTTTATTTGTTCTTCTCTCTCTAGTTCCTTTAGGTGTAACGTTATATTGTTTGTTTGAGATTTTTCTTGTTTCTTGAGGTAGGCTTGTATAGCTATAAACTTCTCTCCTTAGAACTGCTTATGCTGCATGCCATAGGTTTTGGATCATCGTGTTTTCATTGTCATTTGTCTCTAGGTATTTTTTGATGTCCTCTTTGATTTCTTCAGTGATCTCTTGGTTATTTAGTAACGTATTGTTTAGCCTCCATGTGTTTGTGTTTTTTACGTTTTTTTTCCCTGTAATTCATTTCTAATCTCATAGCGTTATGGTCACAAAACATGCTTGGTATGGTTTCAGTTTTCTTAAATGTACTGAGGCTTGATTTGTGACCCAAGATGTGATCTATCCTGGAGAATGATCCATGCGCACTTGAGAAGAAAGTGTAATCTGCTGGTTTTGGATGGAACATCCTATAAATATCAATTAACTCTATCTGGTCTATTGTGTCATTTAAAGCTTCTGTTTCCTTATTTATTTTCATTTTGGATGATCTCTCCATTGGTGTAAGTGAGGTGTTAAAGTCAGCCACTATTATTGTGTTACTGTCGATTTCCTCTTTTATAGCTGTTAGCAGTTGCCTTATGTATTAAGGTGCTCCTATGTTGGGTGTATATATATTTATAATTGTTATATCTTCTTCTTGGATTGATCCCTTGGTCATTCTGTAGTGTCCTTCCTTGTCTCTTGTAATATTCTTTATTTTAAAACCTATTTTATCTGATATGAGTATTTATTGCTACTCCCACTTTCTTTTGATTTCCATTTGCATGGAATATCTTTTTCCATCCCCTCACTTTCAGTCTGTATGTGTCCCTAGGTCTGATGTTGGTCTCTTGTAGACAGCATATATATGGGTCTTGTTTTTGTATCCATTCAGCCACTCTGTGTCTTTTGGTTGGAGCATTTAATCCATTCACGTTTAAGGTAATTATTGATATGAATGTTCCTATGACCATTTTCTTTATTGTTTTGGGTTTGTTTTTGTAGATCCTTTTCTTCTCTTGTGTTTCCCACTTAGAAAAGTTCCTTTAGCATTTGTTGTAGAGGTGGTTTCGCGGTGCTGAATTCTCTTAGCTTTTGCTTGTCTGTAAAGCTTTTGATTTCTCCATGGAATCTGAATGAGATCCTTGCCGGGTAGAGTAATCTTGGTTGTAGGTTCTTCCCTTTCATCACTTTAAGTATATCATGCCACTCCCTTCTGGCTTGTAGACTTTCTGCTGAGAAATCAGCTGTTAACCTTATGGGAGTTCCCTTGTATGTTATTTCTTGTTTTTCCCTTGATGCTTTCAATAATTTTTGTCTTTAATTTTTGCTGATTTGATTACTATGTGTCTTGGCGTGTTTCTCCTTGGGTTTATCCTGTATGGGACTCTCTGCACTTCCAGGACTTGGGTGGCTATTTCCTTTCCCATGTTAGGGAAGTTTTCGACTATAATCTCTTGAAATATTTTCTCTGGTCCTTTCTCTCTCTCTTCTCCTTCTGGGACCCCTATAATGCAAATGTTGCTGCGTTTAATGTTGTCCCAGAGGTCTCTTAGACTGTCTTCATTTCTTTTCATTCTTTTTTCTTTATTCTGTTCCACAGCAGTGAATTCTGCCATTCTGTCTTCCAGGTCACTTATCTATTCTTCTGCCTCAGGTATTCTGCTATTGATTCCTTCTAGTGTAGTTCTCATTTCAATTATTGTATTATTCATCTCTGCTTGTTTGTTCTTTAATTCTTCTAGCTCTTTGTTAAACATTTCTTGCATCTTCTCGATCTTTGCCTCCATTCCTTTTCCGAGGTCCTGGATCATCTTCACTATCATTATTCTGAATTCTTTTTCTGGAAGGTTGCCTATCTCCACTTCATTTAGTTGTTTTTCTGGGGTTTTATCTTGTTCCTTCATCTGGAACATAGCCCTCTGCCTTTTCATCTTATCTATCTTTCTGTGAATGTGGTTTTTGTTCCACAGACCGCAGGATTGTAGTTCTTCTTGCTTCTGCTGCCATAGGTACTTTTGATGGGGACTAAATAGTCTTTCATGTCCTGACCTCTATTTTGTCTTCCTGCCCTATAGACTCCAACTAAGGTAAATTATTTCCAGTTTCTCAAATTCTTTCTCTGCTCACTTGATCTTTCAATAATCCTCTGCCTGGACCACTTCTGTATCCTCCTTTTGCATAACTGTTCCTTTTTCTTTGGGTCTGAGTTTAGGGATCATCTCCTCCTGTAAGGCTTCTCTGAACCCTCAAGCTAGTTTGTCTTTAATACAATCATAGTAATTATTCCTCTTCATTGTGTTTCCTTGCTGAGACATTCCTTTCCCCCTGGTAGACTGAGGAAAGACAGAGACAGTCCATGCCTCCTTCACACTCACCAGCCCCTGGCACATATTAGTATTTATTGAATGAATAACATCATTTTAAGATGTAAAGCCTAAAAGAATCATAGGGAAATATGTCACTAGAGAAATAGGAAGCTTGTAGGGCACGGTTGGGGCTTAAGGCTGAATAATTGGAGTTTTTAATTTTCTTTGAAGTAATTGAGAGCCAGATGAATAAAAATACCCAGGAAGCAATAGAACAGGGTGCAAAAGAGAGGAGGCGGGGCTACCGTGGATGGAATCTCAAGAGAACAAAAAGTGAAAAGACAGACACGCACAGGGACCAGATGGAAGAGAAGGAGCTGACAAAGGAGTTAAGTTACAGAAGCCAAGAAGGAAAAAAAACAATGTTTCTCAAAGGAGTAGATGTGGTCAAACCCTGCAAGTGGAATTTTGAAAAGCCCTTAAAACGGAGGGAAGATGCTGAAAGGAAGTAGATGGGGTCACCTGTTCTGGCGCTCCGGCAGGGAGAGGGTGGGCTGCGTAAGAACTCACATGGGCTACTTGGCCAAGCACAGCTGTCATCAAAACAAGTTAGAACTATGCCTGTGAAAGGCAATGAAAATCGAGAGATGGAAGATGGCAGAGGAAAAACTGAGGGAGGTAGATCTGACGTGGAAGGTCATTAGTTTGTTTCTAAATCTTCTTTGTTCCTAGGCCACTCTGCTGAAGGGAAATGGGCTTAGGCACAGTGCTGTGTAGGATGCTTTAGAAGGTTCCCAAGCACTTGATAAAGTATACCATGGAATAGCTGGAGAGGACTGAAAAGGGCCATCTTGAATATCTTTGCTTTGCTTTGCTCTGTAGCTCCTAGGGATTTCACTATTTCAACATCCACAGAACCTCCAGCTTGCTTATGTGCTGCCTTGGACCCATTCCTAAGTTTCCTTTGTGTACACATGCCTTATCAAGAAGGTTATAGTACAGTTGGGAAGATAACAGTGATACTGTCATTTCCTTTAGTGTCTTGGCAGTAACCTCTGTCCAACAGCAGCTACTTAACATATGTTTATTGAAGTGAAGTCACACTGGGCTGATGTTCTTTGATGACACAGGGCTTGCCTTGCCGTTTGAACTTAGGTTTGTCTAAATCCAAAGACCACTAGGCTAGACTGTTCCTCATATGGTCCACTTTTCTCTCAGCACCTTCATAAGACACGTGACCAGAGAATGTTAGGACCATAATAGTCACCTACAAGGCACTGCTTTCCAACCTTTTCCCTCATTTGCCCTCCAGTCCCGATAGAAGCCAGGGTTGTTGGTGTAATGAGCACAGACACCGCCTCAGTTGGAGTAGAGCCCTGATGGCCCTGATGGATAGTCCCTCTCGGCAGGCTAGTATCTAATACACCGTGGGTCCCAGCCTTCATACTGGAACAGGATCCCTGCTGAACACAGAACAGCCACAGTCCTTGGTACAAAGTTTCCCCAGTTGCTAACAAGATGGTAAATGTCCAGGGGACAAAGCTATGGCTGATGGTTAAATTTGCTTTAGATTCATCTAATGATTTGATCATGGTGCTTTAGATTCATCTAATGATTTGATCAGTTTCACTCCTTTGGGTAATTGGGGATGGTTCTGCTTGAATCCCTGATCCACTTTGCTTTGGGGAATTCTATGGGCAAAGCCAAAGCCACAGGGAATTTGATCTTGAGGACTTCCCAAGGCCAGTCCCTAAAACTGACCATTTCTCCTTCTCATTGTGAGCCTCTGTCAGGATTTTACAACCGCGGCTGTGATTTATTAACTTGTCTGATTCCCTCCGGGGGCAATCCATTTTTCAAAGCTATCCCATGCTGAAGCATCTCTTCACACAGTGGCCGTCCATCAGGGGCACCTGCTCCAGCAAACAGCAGCTCCAGAGACACTCACACCTCACCAGACAGTGCAACAATCCCTCGGGACCTGGCACACAGACAAATAATGGATTTAGAGAAATACACTAATGTGACAAAGTGAGAAGGCAGATTAATAGAAAAGGTAGGGCAGGCCAGAGGCTGAGGAAGATGGTGACAAAATTCCAGAAGGCTAAGTCCCACGGTAGTAACAGTTGATATAGCTGTAGCCAACCAGAGGAGCTGGCATTTTGAGCAAATGGAGGGTCTCCACGACTGAGACATGGTCTCTGTTCTGGATTGAGGCAGTCTGGAGATCAGAATTACAAAGACACACATTCAAGTGGAACAAACTTTCCTTTGCATCTTTTCATTCCCTGTGATTTTCTTTTCCTCTTTGAAAACGATTTAGTAAGGGTCATGAAACAGAACCTAGAGAAGGAGGGAGGGGGGCTAGTGACTGGAGGTAGAAAATTCAGCATATGCTGGCGTTCTGTCACTGAACTGCAGAGCAATCGGAGACTCTTTTTCCTCAACTTTGCATGAACCCCAAATGTCACTGTTCTCAAAGTTGCACAGTGAAGGAGACAGCAGATGATGTGCCTGGTAAAACAGGCAGCCTCAGCCAGGAAAATATACAGCCCTTCCATTCACTGACCCTCCTTTCCCTCTGCATCAGCTGACGTCATAAATCGCTACTCACTGACAAGTTATGCTGTTAGGAATTCAAGCCTGGTTCCAGCACCGGGGAGACGTGCCATTCGCCTAGTGCCCGTGACTCTCAGTCATGCTTCTCCCAGGCTGATCACTGTGTTTGCTGCCTGCTGGAGAGAGGAGAGGTGATACCCACCATCATCGCGGGACTAATTCCCAGATACGCACTTTAGCACATTAGTGACCAGAGGAGAGAGAGAGATTCACCCACTATAGGATGCTGGAGGAGTTATGCTGACATCGACTCCCACCCCTCCCTGATGCCCCCACCACCACCCCCAACACACACACACCTCCCATCTTGTTGCAGAACAGGAAGAACTGCAGAACACTTCAACATTGAATCACCTTGATAATTATTTTTAAACGCTTGTTATTTTTAGCAGAGTGGCTGGCCCATGTAAATATTTGGTATTTAAACCTATGCTGAATGAAAAGGTGACCTAATGGATTTTATCTACATAGATTTATTAACTAACATATTCAAAGGAGTCACTGGTGGTAATGGATTTTCATAGATATTAGCTTATTTGATCTTTACAGCAAAAGCAGCACCTACTGTACCTGTCCTCTTACTTAGGGTTCTCCAGTAGTAAACAAGAGAAACACATTCTGCCTTATTTACCTAAAAGAGGGTTTTTTGGAAAGGATTTCAAGAAGCTTCCAGAATCAACAGGAGGCTAGAAAATGAGGCCCAAAGACAAGAAAGAACTAAGGTGGTGTTAGAAGGCCAGGAAGTAGAAATCCTGGGAACTGGAAGAGTAGGATCAGGAAGCCACTACTAGGATGGACCAACTCCACCTGGTTTCCACCTCTTTGTCTTTCTTCCTAAGAGGCATATTCCAGGCAGGCATGCCCAATTGTCCTGGTCTCCATGCCCACCCCTTGTCTCAGGGAGTGTGGGCCCCAGACTACAGCTCCATTGAACTGTATGCAGTGAGAAGAAAATCCCAAAAGGAACTCAAGGTTCTGTGAGGAAAGGAAAATGGATTCTGGGAAGCCAAGCCAGCCTATCAGTTCTACCATATTCCTTTACAGGTAGAAACACCGAAGCTCAGAGTTTGTTTTTCTTTCAAAATCACATACATGGTGCTTCAAAACATGACTCACATTTGGATTTTCTATCTATTCTCAAATACTACATCCTTTCCTTCATAACACAGTCATACAATATGTTCATTTGGACCTCAAAACAAGGCACTAAATGCAATGTAGTATCCTACATTGGCTCCTGAATAGAAAAAGGACATAGGGAGAAATTGGCAAAACCAAAGACTATAGTTCAGTTAGTTGTATTGAACCAATGTAAATTTCTTAGTCTCAGACACTTGGTTATATAAGATGTCGATATTAGGGGAAGGTGGCTGAAGGGTATACAGGAAGTATCTGTACTATTTTTACAACTTTTCTTGAAATCTAAAATTAGTCCACCAACTATAAAGTGTTTTTAAAATGTCAGGCATATACCTCTCCTCAGCTTCTTTGGGAAAAAATGACACACATTTATTGATAGCCTTCTAGATTCAGGGTACAGTAGAATTCCCCAAACTCTCAAAATCTCAGCCTCTGTACCAAAGGAAGAAATCGTCCAGGAAGAGCAGTAACCATCCCGAAAGGAATTTGAGGGACAGGCATCATATTCAGAAAGCTCAGAAGAGGCAAGGAAATTTGAGGGCAGAGTTATGGGAAAGTTGATATTTGATTTGGTCATGAAGGGATGGTGAAATTTGGGTCTCCAAAGAGAGGGAAGTGTGAAGCATAATCCCTAGATGAAGGAGAGAATGAGACTGAAATGGGGAATGAAGTAGGAACATGGAAGGCCCCACCAACCAGACCGAGAATTTGGGGGTTCCTCCTCTCTGTTGGCATTTGGTTGAAGTCCTCAGAGCTGTTTTTGGAAAGGATACTCCAACTTGATGTGTAGGAGAGATTCTGAGTAGAGAAGCAGGAGGTAGGAAATATGGTGGGAAGATCATTCAAAACTCAAGAGATAATTCAAATCAATTCCATGTCCAGCGGGGAGAGGGAAGGGGCAAAATAGGGGAAGGGGATTAAGAGATACAAACTACTATGTATAAAATAAATAAGTAATAAGGATATATTGTACAGCACAGGGAAATATAGCCGTTATTTTGTAACAACTTTAAATGGAATATAATCTATAAAAATACTGAATTACTGTGTTGTACACCTGAAACTCATAGAATGTTATAAATCAACTGTACTTCAATTTAAAAGTCATCAAACTAAAAAAGAAAAAAAAATCAGTTCTGTGTCTTAAGCATCGGAAATAGTCACCACTGAAAGCCTTCCTTTGTCCAAATATCTAGAACTATCTGATAGAGGTACCAAACACTTGCTGTTCTTCATGGCAGCCTGGAGAAGCAAACTGGATTTGGAAGTTGGCTCATTGCTTGTAGTTGTCTGTGATATCTCGGTAAAAGATTACCATCCCTTTCATCGTTATCAAACAGCTGTTGTCATGTTCAGAATATAATTTTCATGTTTAAAATATATGACATTCTTACTTAAATGCATATTTAAAACATACTGGGCTTCCCTGGTGGCGCGGTGGTTGAGAGTCCGCCTGCCGATGCAGGGGACACGGGTTCGTGCCCCGGTCTGGGAGGATCCCACATGCCGCAGAGCAGCTTGGCCCATGAGCCATGGCCGTTGAGCCTGCGTGTCCGGAGCCTGTGCTCCGCAACGGGAGAGGCCACAACAGTGAGAGGCCCACATACCGCAAAAAAAAAAAAAAAAAAAAAAAAACATACTGTCTGCCAGGCATGGTCCTAAATGCTTTACAAATATTAATTCACTTAGTCTTCATATTTCTCACTCTTGTGAAGTTAGTACTATATTAACCCTGTTCTACAGATGACGGAACCAAGGAACACGGAGGTGAGGTAACTAACCTAAGGTCACAGAGATAGTAAAGGGTAGAGCTGACATTCCAACCCAGGCAGCCTGGCTTGAGACCTTGCTCTTAATCAGCACCCTGTTTTGTTTTTGTTTTATTATTTAAAAATTGTGATTAAAACAAAACAGTTGATGCTGAAATAGCAGTGGGGCTAGAGAGGGGGGATGAATGGGATAGACGTGTATAGAGAGGATGAACAGGATGGCAACTCCTTGAATACAGCTGGGGATAAAGGAAAGAAAACTAAAAGTTGATTCCAAGCATATGAGCCTTGCCACTGGAAGTTTTTCTGAGAAATAAAGAAAAAAGAGATTGCTCAGGGGGATGAGAGGGGGGTGGCAAAAGATAGGCTTTCGTTTATGTGTTGGTAAGTTATTTACATAGAGACGCACAGCAAGCATTTATACTTGTGAGAATGCTGCTCAGATACAAAAGCCATCTGCTTCGTCGTGACAGTTGATGCCACAAGAGTAAGAGTTATTGTCAGGAAAACAATTATAAATAGAAGCCATGGCCAAGTCATTAGTAAATGCCTACTTTTACAAGGAAGAAGAAGAGCCTGCAATAAATCGAGATAGGAAGAAATTTCCGAAGCACAGGAAGGAGAAGATACGTGTTTAATGTGGGGGAAAAAATGCCAAGCAAAGTGAAGATCAAGAATGGTATCCTGCAAAAAAAAAAGGAAAAAAAAGAATGGTACCCTGCATTTGGTAACTTGAAAGTCAGTGGTTCGGGGAAAAATAGGATGAATGGTAAAGTCAGAAGGTTAAGGACGTGGCAGGATATACTATACTCTTCGAAGGTCAAGTTTGGACCCAAATTGCCATGACAGACAAGAACTGTACTCTTGGCCAGGTACATGTGACTATTTAAATTAAGTAACTAAAATTAAAAATTCAGTTCCTCAGTCACATGAAGCACATTTCAAGTACTCTGTAGCTACATATGGCTGCTCTGTGGGACCACACAGAGAGCATTCCCATCATGGCAGGAAGTCCTATTGCACAGAGTTGAGCTAAAGTAACGGTCAGGAAGCTTTCTGTAAAGGGTCAGATAGTAAACATGTTAGGCTTTGCAGGCCACATGATCTCTGTCACCATTACGGAACTCTGCCATTATCGCTTGAAAACAGCCATAGAAAGTTTGAGAACAAATGGGTTCCCAAAAAAAACATTATTGTTGGACAGTGATATCTGAATTTTATATGATTTTCACTTCATTAAATATTACTCTTCTTTAGCTTTCATTTTAACCATTTAAAACTTAACACCCATTCTTAGCCTGTGTGCCACACAAACACAGATGTCGAGTCAGATTTGAGCAGTGGGCTGCAGTTTACTGACATCTAGACTAGACTTCTGTGGATCTCAGCAACAGAAGCAGAACGTGCCTGAGCACCTGTGTTTGCTAAATGGACTGGACAAGAATAAAAGTAGAAAGTGAATATATGTTAGCACTGAGCTTCATCTGCTCTTCATCATCCACATACATAATGCAGGTCAGATTAAAGTACACATCAAAATTACATGAGCTGTGTTAGACTGTTAAAAGGGAGGCTGTTAATATATAATGATGAAAAGGAAATTTTGATGTGTGGAGTTGACATTAATATGCTAGAATCTCAACTTGTGACTAGGTAACTAGATTTGTAGCTATATGAAAATCAAATGAGATGTTCACTGTAAAAAAAAAAATTCCCATATTCAGCCCAATTTCCTGAAATATCAATATTTGCAATCCTGAACACTAATCATCCCAAGACTCTACAAGGTCCTCAAAGAAAATGCAGTTAAGTGCAATAATGACCTTCCTGGTTTACCAGACATTGGTGGTAAAGAGTTTTCTTCTCATTTACCAACTTCCTAATTGACAGTAGCTGCCCAGAGTCCTGAGATGAGGAGTCTCATGATTGATTATTAATGTCTGCATGGGTGATTATTAATGTCTGCATGGGTGACAGTGTGGGAACACATGGCACAAGTGCTAGAAATTTGCTCTCCCTGTATGTGCAGTGTGATACAATGGGGGGGGATTAGATTTTGAGCCACATGAAGATCTGATTCCACTATACATGGGCTTTTTTTTTTTTTACCTTTTATTATGGAATATTTTAAACATATACAAACAAGAGAATGGTATAATGAGCCCCCACGTACTTATCACCCAGCTTCAACAATTATCAACTCATAGCCAATCTTCACTTTCCTTTCCCCACATTATTAAGAAGGAAATCCCAGACATCATAGCATTCACAAGCCATTTTTGGAACAGTTTCTGACCCTACCTAGGATGCCTCTGTTGTTATACAGTAAATGCTTTTAAATTGTTCGGTGTTTTTTTCAGTGTGCAATATTAAGGCACAGTCAGACTGAGCTCTTTTTGAAAGGGTCTATAAATGGTTGATTAAAACAAAACCTTCAGTTAACTACATTGTAATCTAATAAGCCTATGGCATTGGTATGTACGAGCTTGAAGACATGATTTATAATGTATGCATACCCTCAGGTTCAGCCAGCAATTGCCATGTGCCAGCCATGTGTCAGACACCATACTCAGCATAGTCACCTCTTTTTGTCCGAGCCCTGTAGGACCTTGTTATCAAGGCCAGCTGAGGCACACGTGTGCTAAGTGATGGATCTGAGGCCAGTCAGACAGAAGGGGAGGGCAGCTGAGGAAATAATTTGCTGTTTTAGTGAAACATGACTTCCAAGACGCCTGAGCTTCCTCTACCTTATTCAACATAGCTCTGATGTTCCCTTTGGTAGATTTCACTTTTTCTAAAGTTGTCACTGAAACCCAAGTCCAATAACTACGTGAAGTTTGGCTAGCCTGACAGAACCATGAAGAGACACCTGGAGGGGAACATGTGAGTTTAGAGCTAATATTTATGACCATGGAAATAAGGAAGGCAAGAAATGTTATCACATGCTCTGACTGCCGGCGTGTCCTTTATCCCCAGACTTTAGAGAAGAAGTGCATGATCTGATCTCAAAACCATCTTTAGGATCTTTTGCAGTAGTTTCATTTCTACCTTGAGAAATGGGTGGGAAGCTGGAAATGAGAATGAGAAAACATTCCTAACTTCATGAACGGTTGGAGGCAGTTAGACCTTTATGTTGAAAAATCAACATGCCGGGGACACTAGTACATCTGCCAGCATAGTATGATAATGCAAGGAGGAGGAGGCGGGAGGACTTGACCTCTAACTGGCTGGTTGTCACCTCCACCCCCGTCATGTCTCTCTGATCTTGTTTCCTTGTTAATAAAATCAGAAGGGTAGACTATCAGAAATTTCAGTTGATAGCATGTGGATGTGTGCTTTGGCATATGGATTGTGCTGTTGTTGTTATTGTTGCATTAATTTGAATCAGCTGCCAATATTGAAACTTTGGGACACTTCCCATCTTTTCTGGACCCCTATTTTAAATGGCAAGAAGTTGGACTCTCCAAAAGAGCTGCTGCCTTCAGAAAGGATATATGGTCTCTTGTTCTCCCCAATCACCACCACTCCTTATTGTCTCCCTGACAGTCTGAGGGCCGGTTGCCATTTCTCACTGTACTTGCAGTGACTTCTGACATATTTCACTCTTACATTCCCTGCCTGGTCCCTGGAGACTTTTGCAGTTATAACCTGGACTTTTTGAACTCTAAGGTCTCAGAGATTCCATGGTTGTCTGGTTGTCTGGTAACATCCCAGATGGCTAAGGTTGCAACATGTTGTCTAATTAAAGTTTTCCAGCTTTGGGAGCTTTGGAGTCCAAACTGCAGAACTAACTTTTTCACCGTAATTTTCAGAGGAAATGTTATTTCAGAGGTCACTGTAATTTTCAGAGGAAATGCTGACTCTGGATCTGGGAGATGAGGTGAGAGCATTGGAGTCCTGCGTTCTGTTTAATTACATCTCCCTACCTTTGCTGTGCCTTGGTTTTCAGCATTCACTGAGGTTGTTTTTTTGTTTTTAACTTTTTGGCTACTGATACTCAAATCTGAACTGTGGCCAACTAGAGTGTTCTGGACACTTGTTTTATCATCATCTATTTGCATAGTCTTTTATAATTTTCAAAATTCTCTCCTAAATATCATTTGCTTTTCACACTAACCCTGTGAGAGATAGAGCATGTATTGCTGTATCTTTTCTACAAAAGTGAGGACAAAACAGGACAAAAACCTTACTAACAAAGGTTTTTACATTTCAGCCTCTTCCCTTAAATCAGACCCCAATACTTTGTTTTTAAAGCTATTTCCTAAATACAAAAATAAATACGTGTTTATTTAATTAAAGCATCATTCTCCGAGGTCTAAAGACTTCCAGACTGCATTATTCTCCCTCCCCACTGAGATATAATTGAAGATTGATATGATACATTTTATTAATTAGGCCTGTCTGGTTTTCCCACAGAGAAAAAAGAAATGTGTCATCTTTTATGCCAGCTTATTTAAATAAAAATCCACTTGGATTTAGCCTTTTCTTGCTGGTGCTATACCAAAATGACCAGGGTGTGAAATGTGAAGTATTTACATTTATCATTCTCAGGGAACAAATATGAATTGTTGTAGCAAAATATATTGTTTCTCAGAGCACTGAGGATCTGAGTGTTATGCAGGATTTGTCTATTCCAATTGACTGATCTAACTGCAAACTAATCAAAATGAGTTGCGTGAAATCATTAGAAGACATACAGAGAGCAGGGTGTACTCTCCTTGGTTTCAGAGGACATTACTCTGTGTGTGTGTGTGTGTGTGTGTGTGTGTGTGTGTGTGTGTGTGTGTGTGTCAGTTAATTTTATGTGTCAAGTTGACTGGGCCACAGTACCCAGATACATTATTTTAAATGTTTCTGTGAAGGCATGTTTTTTTTAAACCGGTAGACTTGAGTAAAACAGCTTACCATCCTTTCAGTGGGTAAACCTCATCGAATAAGTCAAAGGCATTAATAGAAAAAGACTAACTTCCCCAGAAGAAGAGAGAATTCTGCCAGCAGACTACCTTTGGACTTGTACGGCAACTCTTCTGCAGCCTTCTGATCTACCCTGCAGAGTTTGGACTTGTCACTGTCCATAATCTCATTAGCCAATCCTTAAAATCAGTCAATCAATCTACCTATCTATCTATCTGTCTATTTATCTATCTATACATATACATATACATATACATCTTTTTGGTTCTGTTTCTCTGGAAAAACCTGACTAATACAGTGTGTGCATGTGTGTTAGAGAGACAGATTGTGTGTGTGTTATATCCTAAAACAATTAAAACTATAAACCAGGAGTTGGCAAACATTTTCTATAAGGGGCAAGAGAGTAAACAGTTTAGGTTTTGAGGGACATATGATCTTTGTTGCAACTACTCAGCTATGTTATTGTAGCTCAAAAGCAGCCATAGACAGTGTGAAACAAGTGGGCATGACTGTGTTCCAATAAGACTTTATTTATAAAAACAGGTGCTGAGTCAGATTTGGCCCATAGGCTATAGTTTGCAGACCTCTGCTGTACACTCCAAACATGTTGTCTAATATAGTCATTGCAACAGTTATTGGTTGATAGATAAAATATTGAGCATTTTGTGGCATGTGATGTGTACACATTTCAACTACAACTCAAATGTGCAAGATATAAAATCCTTTTTTTATGTAGCTTAATATCTAATATCTAATTTTAGCTCCCATTCTACCAGAGTGACAAAACTTCACCTCTTTGGCTTAAGAAGGCAAGAAACAGAAAATGAAACCCTCTTTCAAAAGATCAGCTCTTGTAATTAAATACCTCTGCTTTCAAGAGCCTATTCTAGAGCTAAAAGCGAAGTTTCTGACTCATTTTTCTAGGGCCTCTTGGAACCCTCTTCCCTCCCCTGGCCCCTACCCTCCACGCACATATACCCGCACACAGATTTCACCACTGCAGCAGACATGGAAAGCCATCCTTGATTCCAGAAGTTTAGGTTTCTGGCTGTTTGTTCTCTGGACCTATTAGATAGCAATTGCAAGTTATACCTTTTTTATACCCGAAGGCTACATGCAATTTTAAAAACCGATTGCCTTATGAGGTAGATGGCTAAGGAGCATGGGGTTTCTTTTTGGGTGATGAAAATATTCTAAAAGGGATGATGGTGATGGTCGTACAACTCAGTGAATATAATAAAAGTCATTGAATTGTATACTTTAAATCAGTGAATTATATGGTATGTGAATGATGTCTAAATCAAGCTGTCTAAAAACATACTTAGATTAAAAAAATAAAAGAAGAAATGGCCCAGCTCTCCAGGACCCATGACTGTGTGTCTGAGGAGGTCAATGGAAACTCCTATGAGGTGTTCCGTTTCCTGAACACCGTACTTTGTTGCCTTCCTCACGTTTCCTATACTGCAAAACTCTGTCACTCTGTTCCTCTCCTGCAAATGTTATATATACATACTTGACCTAGAGAATTCCAGCTCACCCTTTGGGAAACAGTTCAGACATTAGCTGTTTCCATGACGTTTTCCTTGACCAGTCGAATGCAAGTTAAGAGCCTCTGCCATGTGCTCGTATTATATCATGAAATCTCCTTATCACAGCCTGTTTCATACTGAATCATAATTGCCTCCTCACCAGACTGTGAGCTTTGTGAAAGCAGGAGTCACTTTCATCATGTTCACTATTATATTCCTAGTGCTCAGAACAGTGCCTGGAAAATAATACAGAGTAGATTGGTGGATGGATGGATGGATGCATGCATGCATGCATGGGTGCATGCATGAATGATCCATCCATTAATATACAGTTTAGGATTTTTCTATTATGAGATAAAAACGGATGAAAGGTACAGTATAAAGAAGGTGTTTTTCAACTCTGAGGTGAGGAGAAAGAGAGAGGTGGGGATGTTACCATTCAGATCAGTCATTTCATTTTTTCAGAATCTTAATTTTTTTTGAGTGGTGTGTAATGAAGGCTGTCTCTGGGGATAGTGGCTCATGCACATTTGCTATTATAATTGACCTAGTTCTGCTATCCCGCTGTTCTTCCTGCTTGTCTGTAAATTACAGAACATCTTTCAACTTGGTGGAGGTGCTGTATTCTAACACAGGAACAGCAGGATGGCATATGTGTAGGATAATTTAGAGACATCACTGCATCTCAAATGGGATGCCTCACACTTTCTTTCAAGGCATGAAATCACTCACCAGTACAAGACCAAATGGAATGAGAGTTAATTTGCAGGACCGACAGTTTTTTTAATCAAAGTATAGTTGCTGTACAATATTATATAAGTTACAGGTGTACAATATAGTGATTCACAAGAACCAACCATTTTTAAGCAGGCCAGGAGCAGGGTTAACGTGTTGAAACACATGAAGAATTTTCTGGGTGACCACCTCTTTCCTGTCCATCTGCTCCCTCCCTAATGGCACCTACAATGGTCTAACGTGGCCACCAACTCAGCATCCCAAGCCCAGCTTTAACAATATATCAACCTTTTATCCATGTGTAACAATCAGTTGGAAGTTGACTCAGGGGCCACCTGGTCCAACCTCCTACTTAATGCAGGAATCCCTTCTGCAGTTCTCTGAACACACGGTATTCAGCTTGTTCTTTGTGCATCCCTAGTGACAATTACTCGTTACCTCAAGAGACAACTGATGATGGCATAGAAAGTTTGTTTCAGGGGAACAGAGTCCTAAAGGGCACAGTTTGGAGGCACACCAGCCTCGGACTCATGACTCTGCACTTGACCAGCTGGGTGCCCTTGGGAAAGTTACTTAACCCCGATAACCCTTATTTCTCTATCTATACAAAAGGTAGGTCAGAATTACCTGATTCATTATATCATTAGGATTAAATGAGAAGGTGTGTGCAAAGCATTTCGTGTATCACTTGGTATGTAAGAAATATTTAATAAGTAGTAGTTTAGAAATAAAACCAAAGGAAGTTTTTAAAAGGTTCTAAGAGTAATATATTTGCACGTAAACGTCAAGAAGAGAATGAGCTACTGTTACCATGATTGTTGGTCTTGCCAATACCTTACCCTAACAGGTATGGCATCTTATGACTCTACTTGCATTTGAAATGAAGGACTCTGAACTCATTCCTAGTTAAATAGACTTAGGAGTAAAGTATTGCTAAGCAGAGACAATAATGCATGGAAAATGGCTCCACAGTTGTCTAGATATGGAGACACTCCATTTTCATATGTAAAAACTCCTTGGGAGTCCTATCTCCGCCCCTTGGTCACCTTGCTTTGCCAAGCCCTCTGTTCCTACTGCAACAGCTAGTGACTACCGTTAGATGACACAAAATCACACAGATCAGTTAATTTGGAAGAAAGGGCCATTTCTTTACTATCAGTACCCACATGCAGAATTTGATGACTCCAATTGTGATTTCAGTTCATTTCTTTCTATTTGTAAAGCTTGAAATTACCTAGCTCACCAAGGTGCTAATTGGAATCTCTGCCTGATCTCTAAAAGCAATTGGCTGTTGTTTCACAAACAAAAGACCACTGTTCTTGATTTTTCTGAATTACCTTGCATTATAATCAAGAGATATCCTTGCAAGTAAGAGGGTCTTGCATTAGGGCCAGCTCTCAGTTTAGCAAACCAAAAAAGGAATAAAATTTGTAATGACTCTTCAGGAGCTATAATCACCAACTTTTACTTCTTAAAGGACGAGTCGGCACTAGAACCTGTTTCTTCAAAGTGGCCATGAGATACAGGGGACAGAGCTAATCAGAAATATTCAAGAGTACTTCTCAGGTGACCAAGGACATTTCAGCATTTCCCACAATCCACATCTCAGTCAGACTCACCCGCCTAATTTACAGCACATCTTGTGCACGTAGGCTGAACATAAGATTGGCATGAAATGGCCTTCCCAGTGATTAAGAACAAGGGCCTCAAACTGTCTTTTAGGACCATAAGGTCATTACTTTATGGTTACCAACTGCCTCCAACTGCAGAAAAACATTTGGGTCTGATTCTTCTGGATGCAGACAGACATCTTCAAGCTCGGGAAGAATATGAAGGCTTTTTCTGAATGCAAGAACTTTAGGGAAATCCAGGTTGTTTTCCTTCAATGAATTTAGTCCTGAACAATTCCTAGGGGAACTGCAATGGCTGATGTTATTTTTCTTAAACCCTGTGTTTTTTAACCTGTTACTCCTTCACCAGGCATACACATAGTCTCACCCCCTGATTCTCTTTATCAGGTTAACTCCTACCTAACTTGAAGCATCACCCATCCCTGGACTTGCCCCAGAATCTCTGTATCTTTGTATGAAGCCTGCACTGTTGTCTTGTAATTTACCTGCTTGCCCACCTGTTCCCAGAATGCTGTGCACTCCACCTTTGTAACTTCATGGTACCTAATAACTTCCCAATAATAATTTTGTTCAGTAGCTCTGACAGAAAGCAAACTACTCTAATTGAGATATTTATTTTTCTCATTCAACACATATTTATTGAGTTATTATACCTAAGGAAGAGCAAAGTATAAGAGAATGAGGTTCTCAAGTGAGCAGGGCTGAGAGAACAAATCATAGTTTTAAAAAATTACCTTTGGAAATCTCTTAAATTGTATCTGTAGTACATGGTTTTATATGTTGAACCCTGTACAATAATTCTAATGCAGTCTAAGGTTTGATAGCCACTGAGTTAAAACAAGGAGCAAAGGGCTGCCTAAATGCATATATCTATATCTGGGCAGGCAAGTCATTCTGCATTTAAGTAACTTAAGTTCTTATCTGTGAATCAGAGTGTGGGTGTAATGTTCCTATTCACCTGAAGGTTTCTTTTAATATTAAGTCCCTATAGTCTTAACACATACAAAGATGTTTGTTTTATGAACTAAATGAGACAATTATAAAAACACATAGCATAGGTCCTGGGCACCTTGTGAAAGCTCCATAAACGTTTGCTCAATTGAAATTTATATCGTACTTGATTGAAGCCACATACACATTTGGTTTTGAAAATTATAGAGAAGAAGTTAACCACCTCTTTTTTGGTCGTTCTTACTATGGCTTCACTGACTGGCTGCCACTTTCAGTCCTGGGTCTTGGCATCCTGGAGCCCAAGAAGCAGAGAGTTTGGTTCTAATGACAGTGTTTGCATCGGATGTATGAATCCTGTGACTGCGCTGTGTGTGGCCATGCTCTGCCAGCCTCCAAGTAAGATGGGTAGGGGAGGCAAACGTGTCCCTGACCCCGGGGAAAGCCATGTCACGTATGAAAGACATAGATTGAACAAATAACGACAAAGGGGCATCTGTCATGGAAGAGGGAAGTGAGAGCGGCCAAGAAGCCTATTCCAGTGTAGTCTGAGGGTCAGTGAAGACTTCCCTGAGGAATTGCTATTTAAGTGGTAATTAGCTAAATGAACAGTAGGGGGCAGTGTTAAGTCGGGGAACAGAGGAAGATCCAGAGACAAGAGAGGCTGAAGGAATGAGAGAAGTCCAGTCTGGTTGGAATGTGCAGGGTGGGCTTAACCATTGCCTGCACCCCAACTGTGTGCAGTCCTTGGTTCATCTGATTCTCTGCCCACCCTCTTTCTTCCCCAAGGCAGCAGACCCTCTGCCAGGGAAGAATATACAGTCACATTAACCAGTCTGTCTCTAAGGTCACGAGCCCTAACCTCAGCTGGGTTATAAGTACAGAGCAGAAACCCTAGGACATGTCTTTAGTCTGTTCCCTATCATAGTCCTAGAGTTAATGCATACCACTTCTTTCTCTTAAGACCTTTCATAGCCCCCTCACTATGCCTCCCTCTCTTCTGATGGCTTTGCTTCCTTTTTCATATATATAAAAAAATAGATGCAATCAAAAGAGAATGTCCACACATTTCAACCACTACATCTACTTGTGTGTTTTTCACCTGCCTTCCTCCAGTTACCGGGATCAACTGTCCATGCTTCTCATTCAAGCAGCCCCTCTGCTCCTGTAGTGGATCCCATCCCCTCGCACCTATTCGATGATATTCGTCCAACAATTGACCACCCATCCCCTGTATCTTCAACTTTTTCCCTCTGAATTATCCCTATGAGGGGTCAAATATACTCTCATCTCCTAGCCAAGAAGAACAAAAGAGAAGAAATAGAAGAAACCTTCCCTTGACCTCTATATTACTCCTGGATACCCCATTTCTTCCCCCCCTTATAGGAAAGCTCCTTGAAAAGGTCTCTACTCTCTGTCCTCCCATTTTTCCTTGCTCCCCTCCAGGGAGTAGGCTTTCTCCCTCCACTCCAGAGAACACTTTCCACAGTCATCAGTGACCATCACCAGAGGTGAGTTTACCCTGAAACTAAAAAAGCTTACACTTCAGTGATCCTCATTTTCACAAGCCCTTTCAAGACCATAGCCCTAAGTTATATGCTGTCTCTCAAAGACAGTCTCCAAATTATATAAACCTTGGACCCCACAAAACCTGGATCTGCCCCTCACTTCCACATTGACATATCCAATGGTCAGTGTTTCCAGTCCTTTTTTTTTTTTATTTTTTATTTTTTATTTTTTTTATTTTTATTAGTTTCTGCTTTATAACAAAGTGAATCAGTCATACATATACATCTGTTCCCACATCCCCTCCCTCATGCATCTCCCTCCCTCCCACCCTCCCCATCCCACCCCTCCAGGCGGTCACAAAGCACCGAGCTGATCTCCCTGTGCTCTGCGGCTGCTTCCCACTATCTATCTACCTTACGTTTGGTAGTGTATATATGTCCATGCCTCTCTTTCCCTTTGTCACAGCTTACCCTTCCCCTTCCCCATATCCTCAAGTCCATTCTCAAGTAGGTCTGTGTCTTTATTCCCGTTTTACCCCTAGGTTCTTCATGACATTTTTTTTTTTTAAATTCCATATATATGTGTTAGCATACGGTATTTGTCTTTCTCTTTCTGACTTACTTCACTCTGTATGACAGACTCTAGGTCTATCCACCTCATTACAAATAGCTCAGTTTCGTTTCTTTTTATGGCTGAGTAATATTCCATTGTATATATGTGCCACATCTTCTTTATCCATTCATCCAATGATGGACACTTAGGTTGTTTCCAGCTCTGGGCTATTGTGAATAGAGCTGCAATGAACATTTTGGTACATGTCTCTTTTTGAATTATGGTTTTCTCAGGGTATATGCCTAGTAGTGGGATTGCTGGGTCATATGGTAGTTCTATTTTTAGTTTTTTAAGGAACCTCCATACTGTTCTCCATAGTGGCTGTACCAATTCACACTCCCACCAGCAGTGCAAGAGTGTTCCCTTTTCTCCACACCCTCTCCAGCATTTATTGTTTCTAGATTTCTTGATGATGGCCATTCTGACTGGTGTGAGATGATATCTCATTGTAGTTTTGATTTGCATTTCTCTAATGATTAATGATGTTGAGCATTCTTTCATGTGTTTGTTGGCAGTCTGTATATCTTCTTTGGAGAAATGCCTATTTAAGTCTTCTGCCCATTTTTGGATTGGGTTGTTTGTTTTTTTGCTATTGAGCTGCATGAGCTGTTTATAAATTTTGGAGATTAATCCTTTGTCAGTTGCTTCATTTGCAAATATTTTCTCCCATTCTGAGGGTTGTCTTTTGGTCTTGTTTATGGTTTCCTTTGCTGTGCAAAAGCTTTGAAGTTTCATTAGGTCCCATTTGTTTATCTTTGTTTTTATTTCCATTTCTCTAGGAGGTGGGTCCAAAAGGATCTTGCTGTGATTTATGTCATAGAGTGTTCTACCTATGTTTTCCTCTAAGAGTTTGATAGTTTCTGGCCTTACATTTAGGTCTTTAATCCATTTTGAGCTTATTTTTGTGTATGGTGTTAGGGAATGATCTAATCTCATACTTTTACATGTCCCTGTCCAGTTTTCCCAGCACCACTTATTGAAGAGGCTGTCCTTTCTCCACTGTACATTCCTGCCTCCTTTATCAAAGATAAGTTGGCCATATGTGCGTGGGTTTATCTCTGGGCTTTCTATCCTGATCCACTGATCTATCTTTCTGTTTTTATGCCAGTACCACACTGTCTTAATTACTGTAGCTTTGTAGTATAGTCTGAAGTCAGGCAGCCTGATTCCTCCAGCTCCGTTTTTCGTTCTCAAGATTGCTTTGGCTATTCGGGGTCTTTTGTGTTTCCAAACAAATTTTGAAATTTTTTGTTCTACTTCTGTGAAAAATGCCAGTGGTAGTTTGATAGGGATTGCATTGAATCTGTAGATTGCTTTGGGTAGTAGAGTCATTTTCACAATATTGATTCTTCCAATCCAGGAGCATGGTATATCTCTCCATCTATTTAAATCATCTTTAATTTCTTTCATCAGTGTCTTATAATTTTCTGCATACAGGTCTTTTGTCTCCTTAGGTAGGTTTATTCCTAGATATTTTATTCTTTTTGTTGCAATGGTAAATGGGAGTGTTTTCTTGATTTCATTTTCAGATTTTTCATCATTAGTGTACAGGAATGCCAGAGATTTCTGTGCATTAATTTTGTATCCTGCTACTTTACCAAATTCATTGATTAGCTCTAGTAGTTTTTCGGTAGCATCTTTAGGATTCTCTATGTATAGTATCATGTCATCTGCAAACAGTGACAGCTTTACTTCTTCTTTTCCAATTTGGATTCCTTTTATTTCCTTTTCTTCTCTGATTGCTGTGGCTAAAACTTCCAAAACTATGTTGAATAAGAGTGGTGAGAGTGGGCAGCCTTGTCTTGTTCCTGATCTTACTGGAAATGGTTTCAGTTTTTCACCATTGAGGACAATGTTTGCTGTGGGTTTGTCATATATGGCCTTTATTATGTTGAGGAAAGTTCCCTCTATGCCTACTTTCTGCAGGGTTTTTATCATAAATGGGTGTTGAATTTTGTCGAAAGCTTTCTCTGCATCTATTGAGATGATCATATGGTTTTTCTCCTTCAACTTGTTAATATGGTGTATCACATTGATTGATTTGCGTATATTGAAGAATCCTTGCATTCCTGGAATAAACCCCACTTGATCATGGTGTATGATCCTTTTAATGTGCTGTTGGATTCTGTTTGCTAGTATTTTGTTGAGGATTTTTGCATCTATGTTCATCAGTGATATTGGCCTGTAGTTTTCTTTCTTTGTGACATCCTTGCCTGGTTTTGGTATCAAGGTGATGGTGGCCTCGTAGAATGAGTTTGGGAGTGTTCCTTCCTCTGATATTGTTTGGAAGAGTTTGAGAAGGATGGGTGTTAGCTCTTCTTTAAATGTTTGATAGAATTCGCCTGTGAAGCCATCTGGTCCTGGGCTTTTGTTTGATGGAAGATTTTTAATCACAGTTTCAATTTCAGTGCTTGTGATTGGTCTATTCATATTTTCTATTTCTTCCTGAGTCAGCCTTGGTAGGTTGTGCATTTCTAAGAATTTGTCCATTTCTTCCAGGTTGTCCATTTTATTGGCATAGAGTTGCTTATAGTAATCTCTCATGATCTTTTGTATTTCTGCAGTGTCAGTTGTTACTTCTCCTTTTTCATTTCTAATTCTACTGATTTGAGTCTTCTCCCTTCTTTTCTTGATGAGTCTGGCTAATGGTTTGTCAATTTTGTTTATCTTCTCAAAGAACCAGCTTTTAGTTTGGTTGATCTTTGCTATCGTTTCCTTCATTTCTTTTTCATTTATTTCTGATCTGATCTTTATGATTTCTTTCCTTCTGCTAACTTTGGGGGTTTTTTGTTCTTCTTTCTCTAATTGCTTTAGGTGCAGGGTCAGGTTGTTTACTCGAAATGTTTCATGTTTCTTAAGGTGGGATTGTATTGCTATAAACTTCCCCCTTAGAACTGCTTTTGCTGCGTCCCATAGGTTTTGGGTCGTCGTGTCTCCATTGTCATTTGTTTCTAAGTATTTCTTAATTTCCTCTTTGATTTCTTCAGTGATCACTTCATTATTGAGTAGTGTATTGTTTAGCCTCCATGTGTTTGTATTTTTTACAGCTCTTTTCCTGTAATTGATGTCTAGTCTCATAGCATTGTGGTCGGAAAAGATACTTGATACAATTTCAATTTTCTTAAATTTACCAAGGCTTGATTTGTGACCCAAGATATGATCTATCCTGGAGAATGTTCCATGAGCACTTGAGAAAAATGTGTATTCTGTTGTTTTTGGATGGAATGTCCTATAAATATCAATTAAGTCCATCTTGTTTAATGTATCATTTAAAGCTTGTGTTTCCTTATTTATTTTCATTTTGGATGATCTGTCCATTGGTAAAAGTGGGGTGTTAAAGTCCCCTACTATGATTGTGTTACTGTCGATTTTCCAGTCCTTTTCTTACTACATCTATCAGCAGCATGTGATGTTGTAGATCACTCCCTCATTCTTAAAAATGTTTCTTCCCTTCAGGTGCCCTTTCTCTAGATTCCCCTCCTAGTCTGCTGGCTCTCCTTCTCCATGTCTTTGGCTATTTGTTATCTCCCTGCCCTTCTAATCATTGTTATGCCCCAGGACTGTTATGCTGGGACCTTATCTTCAATCATTCCCTAGATAATCTCATCCAGTTTCATGGTTTTAAATACCATCTCTACGCTGATGACTCACTTATGTACCTTTAGCCCAGGACATTTCTCCTGAACTTCAGATTTGTATGCCTATGTATACTCACTCTCCCTGTTGGATGTCTGATATCTTAAATACTAACTTTGAATTCTCGATTTTCCACCAAACCTGAATTCCTATAGTCTTTTCTGTCTCAGTAAGTGATAATTCCATTGTTCCAGGTGCTCAGGAAAACAAAACAAAAAACCTCTTGCTTTCACGTTTTACATCCAATTTGTCAGAAAATCCTGTTGCTTCTGTCTTAAAAATAATATCCAGCATCGGACCACTTCTC
This sequence comes from Hyperoodon ampullatus, assembly GCF_949752795.1. NCBI lineage: Eukaryota > Metazoa > Chordata > Mammalia > Artiodactyla > Ziphiidae > Hyperoodon > Hyperoodon ampullatus. Next base: position 42,233,196 of record NC_136917.1, on the reverse strand, counting down.
ATCATTGTTGACTACTGCTCTCTTACCCCCATCCTGCTGTCCTCTCTTGCCTGGATATTGCAGTCACCTGCTATCTCCATCTTCCTGCCTCCACAATTGACTGTTTATATTTGTTATATTTTAGTCAAAGTCAGATCATATCACTTCTTTGCTCAAAATCATCTAACTGGGGATAGGGGCTAAATATATAGAGAGGGAGTGAGACAGGGATACTCAGGGAAGACCAGATGGTTAAAGGACCCATGAGTGCTTTTAAGGAGTTAGGTCATCATCCTCGGTGAAATGGAAAGTATCTGAAGAGATTTAAAAGGGGACTTACCCAGATTTTCTTTTTTAAATGATGCTTTGTTTTGATAATACATTCTGCCCTGGAAGAACAGAGTCGTAGGCTTTCTAGTACCCTCTAGAATTTGAGAACTTGGACATATGTGATAACCAATATTGTCATTTATGTTTACAAAGAAAGCTAAAAATGATAGCATCTCCATGCATTGACTATGCTTGTTTGTTTTTTAAATAAGGAATTAAATAAATTCACTCCAAGTTCTTTATACTTTTATAAAACGGTAAAATCCCAAAAAATTTCAGATAAGTAGATGGGAAATCCATAGAAACAATGCAGCCTTTTTTTTTCTTCTTTTTTTTGAGATTATATTGATATTAGGGTTGTATCTATGATTTGATTCTCAAGAATTTCAATGATCTTGCTCCTCTGTTTGCCTTATGTATGAGGCATATGCAGGTAAAGTTTTTGTCAGCCAGTTGAAATTTCCTGATCATTTTCTGGGTGTAGTTGCGTCTCTGTTGGGTATTACAGGGTACTGTTAGTAATGAAATGTTGACCGAGCGCTTCAGCTATTGCTTAAAACAGTGTTTAAGGGCCAGATGGCTAAAATTTGCTTCATTCATTCCAATGACCCTCTGCTTGGGGTTAGCTTTCCTCTCTTGAAACTACAGATCTATGTTTCCCATCCTTTTAACAACTCATTTCTCAGCTCAACATCCTTCTCTCCATGAACCCCTTTACCATAAATTCTACCTACGCATCAAGTTAATGGTCCAGCAAAAATGTGGATATTTTCCCTCCCTAAGTCAGCCCCAAACAAACTCAGGAAGAAAAGTATTGAGACTCAACCTAGTGAAACCAAAGCCAAAAGAATCTTTCTTTGGAAAATGATTCTCAGTTAAAAAAAAAAAGCAATAAGGGTTTTGCATCTTATCCTTCAGGAAGCTCCAGAGTCAAATTGACTTTATACAGCTTCTCTGATATGGTAGGAGTTCTATTTGAAGGGAAATTAAATATCCACAGTTTAATAAGTCAGACTGTACTATTTTAATTTAGGTTTTCTGTTACTGTTGGTGGGAGACAATTCTCTTGGGTCTCTTGTGTTTCTGCGTGTCTTGTGAGTGAGGCACTAGCTGCCTTTTGTTCCAAACTCTCTTCTCAAGGATGTTTATATGGTGAACAGCTTTAGGAAATAAAGAAAATGTCTCCTCCAGAACACAGGGCAGCCAGGCTTACTCTCCAGTATAATAACTATCTCCCCCCAGAGCAAAGGACAGGCAAGTTGCTGCCCATTAAAGACGATTTGGGTTCCTTAAGTTCAGGGTTCCTCTCCTGTAACACAAGCCACTGTGTTTGCAGACATCCGTCCGGACCCATCTATGTTGCCCCCCTCCCACCCATGGGATTTGGGGTAAGGGAAATGGACAGTGGTGTGACGGTGCTTGTGCTCCTTGCTATGCCATCAGTGAAAGTCCCTTGTCTCTGACAAGGAATATCATGTGTTTTTCAGGCTACTTTATTAGCTTGCAAGTCAGGTGAAATCTCAGACTCTTCAGCTATTGACAACTATGAAATAATGTCAGTTATTTAAATAATGTGTTAAACAGGAAAAATATTGCTTTAAAATCTATACTGAGCGATTCTGTAACATGAAATATATGCCTCTGAGTTTGTCCATACTTTTATCTTTTTTTTACTTTACTCAATTTATTCCCCCTGCCTGGAATTTCATACCCTCCACATATTTATCTAAGTCATTTAACAGCTGTTATTTGGAAAATTTTCTGAAGAGTGTCACTTTTTAATATATAAAGAAGTCAATAGCTCATGTTGCAAAAACTGATTGAAATAAAAGGATATGACTTTAATCACATTTTGTACTATGGTAGGCAACAATTTTAATAAGGAATATTCTTTCATTCCTTTGTTCAACCGTTTATTATGTACCTAGTTTGTGCCAGGTACAGTGTTGGATCTTGAGGATACAGAAATAGGGAATTCTTAGTATAATGAAGCACAGGAGTAAAGGAGCATAAAATAATGAGATAAAGATGAGACAAAATCCATGCCAGTATGGATTTTATAATTTTCTCCCACCATTACAAACCATGGCTTTGTACAGCTTTTGTGATTTATTTAGAATTATATGGTACCCTATGACTCTGACCCACCTCTCCTTCTTAGACCATTATCTTATACCACAGAGGGAGAAATGAAGTATGTCTACCATGTGGACAAGTGTATTAGTAAGAACTTTGGTTGCAAGTGAAAGAACGCCTAATTCAAGCATATTTTTCTCAAGGATGTGGGGATGATAATGACTGGCTCACATAACTGAAAAGTCCAGGGGGTGGTATGCCCGGACATTTCTAGATCCAAGCACTCAAATGATAGAACCCAATATCCACTTTACTCTTTCTGTTTCTGAGTTCTGGTTTCCCTTGTGTGGATTCTGTTCTCCAGAAGGCTCTCCCATAGTTCTGTCAAGATGCCTCCTGGGCTTCCATTCCATCCTTTAATTTACTCAAGGAAAAAAAAAGAAATAATCCTTTCTCAGAATTTCCAATAAAAATCCTGGAATTAAACCCCAGCAGCCTGACTTAGATCACATACTTATTCCTGAACCAGTAATGCCAAGGGAGTACAATGCTCAGATTGGCCAGGGATGGGTCATGTGACTCTCCCTGGAGTTGGAGGTAAAGATAGATAGATCCACTCAAACCATATTACCTGAATATATGGAAGGGATGGATCCCCAAAGAAATTCTACTTACTGTAACTAGATGAATGGGGGACACACAAAAACAATATGTCTCTTGTTAACCTAAAGGTCTTTTTTTAAAAAAAAAAAGACTAGGAGTCCTTTCCTTTTTTTTAATTAATTAATTTAGTTAGTTATTTTTGGGTATATTGGGTCTTCGTTGCTGCGCGTGGGCTTTCTCTAGTTGCAGCAAGCGGGCGCTACTCTTCGTTGCAGTGCACGGGCTTCTCATTGCGGTGGCTTCTCTTGTTGCGGAGCACGGGCTCTAGGCATGTGGGCTCAGTAGTTGTGGCGCACGGGCTTAGTTGCTCCACAGCATGTGGGATCTTCCCGGACCAGGGCTTGAACCCGTGTCCCCTGCATTGGCAGGCGGATTCTTAACCACTGCACCACCAGGGAAGCCCAGTATATGCATTTTTTAAAAATCAGGTTTTATATTTTAATGACTTCCTGAAACTCCCCAAAGTGAAATACATCATAAATAAGTATCTCTGCAGAGGTGTGACAGCCTAATAGTCTGGCCAGTTGTCACAGGAGGAGGTAACACTACAGGTTTGGCAGATCTCAAGAGACATTTAAGATGAGCTGTTGGTCTCACGAGTGTTATGGGAGACAAATAAGATAGTCATTATTTATCAACTCATTTTTGATAAAGTTTATTTTCCCAGCCAACATAATGTTCCCACTTACCTATTCCAGTCAACTTTCCTATTATGTGGAAAGTGTTGAATGCAAATATAAGAAACTAGACAGACTCATGTTAAGAAAAAAAAAAAAAGGTATTATAAGGTTACTGGGTATCTCACAGAAGCTAAGGCCCAGCATGCAATGCTCCATGGGCTCCCCCTGCTCCTCCTTCCACGTGGTGGGATGAGCCTGTGTCGTCATGGTACACACCACGTCCTTGTTTTTGCACGTGCCCATCCCTTAGGCTGGCATGCGCTTTCATGGGTTCCTTTGAATACGCATCCCCATCCATTTTTCCACAGTAGCCTGGTTTTCCATTCTATCCCCTCACTGCTTCCTTCATAGCATTTAAAATAATGGGAAACTATCTTGTTTACTTGTTTATCACCCCAGACTTGAATGTAAGTTTCATGAGGAGCTTGTTCACCTCTATATTCCCATCATCTAGACATTGCCCCCACATGGTAGGTACTCAATAAGTGTTGGCTGGATGAATGTAGAAATACAGGCTCAGCTGTTATGATTAGGGGTCACCAGGCAGTTGAGAGGGAAAGGGGGCCATTGTGAGCTAGGAGAGGTTCCCCAACATGTCCACAAGCACTTGGCTACCTTAACCAACCTCTAGTATTTTCTCAGCTAAGCAAGAGGATGTGCATCACATGCTGGCCATAGCCTAATCCCTTCACCAGTTTAGCTCAAGGAGCTAAGTCACTGCACCATTCATAGAAGATCAGGGTGTGGGTCCTGAATCCTGTCAAATCATTGCTCCAGTTACCTCCTCACGTCCACATATATGAAAGGAATCTTAAAGCTTGAGATTAATTAAAGTTTAAGATTAAGATTAATCTTAAAAGTCGATCCTCGTTATTCTTGGATCCCCTATTTGTGAATTTGCCTACTCACTAAAATTTATGTAACTCAAAAGTTAATACCTGCTGTTGATTTCATGGATGTGCACAGGGTGGTGAACAATTTAAGTCACTCAGATGCACATGTTTCCAACTGAGGTTGAACTAGACAAGTCTCTGCCTTACTATTTCAGCTCTCGTGCTAGAAACAGGTGTCCTTTTTGTAGTCTCTTTATTGCTGCCTTTTTTTTTTTTTCTGTTTAAGTTGGTCCCCAAACATAGTGCTGAAGTGCTATCTAGTATTCCTAAGTACAGAAGGCTGTGATGTGCCTTATGGGGAAAATACATATGTCAGATAAACTTCATCAGGCATGAGTTATAGTGCTGTCCATGAGTTTAATGCTAATGAGTCAACAATATATATTAAAGTGTCTTTAAACATAAAACAAGATGATGTATCGATCAGTGGACAAAACTGTTATGACAAGAGGCTTGCAGGAACCTATCCTGTATTTCCCCTAGGAGCAGTGGTTCAGTGTTTGTTATTTCAGGGTTCACGGTGACTCTACAGAACGAAACTGTCATGAATAATGAGAATCGACTGTGTGTATTAATCTAGTGAGACTTGCTTCAAGGAACTTTCATACCTTCTCTTATTGACTATATCAAGTAGCCCTTCCAGATGTTTGCTTGAAGCACATCTTTGTTTTGTTTTTTTTCAAATCAAGCCATTCAGCACACAAATCTTTGATGAAGAATGTGCACCCTTTCAATGATGTTATTTGTTTTTCTTGGTCACTTGTCTAAGTTCATCTCAGGTAATTGGTGTCAGGCTCATGAGAACTATATATGCATCTGTGAATACTTGGGGCTGGACGTTGATGCTTTGCTACTGCTGACTAGAGAAACAGAGATTGTATTTCTTATAGTCCACTGTTGACAGGCCCTGGAAAGAGCTCACTGAGCTGTGAAAGTTGACATTTGGTACACAGCCACTCAACCTGCATGGTGGCAAAGCTGCATGTTACATTCTTTCTAACATGTCTGGTCATCCCTCATCTTGCCTGTCACTTGTCTTGGACCTAAAAATAATTAGGAAGTAATAATGGGAAGCCGAATGTTGGAGATAGATAAGATGAATAATGAAGATTAAGTTCAGTGGCATCATTATAAATTGACTGGAAGAAATGGAAAGGACAGGAGATTATAGCCTTTAAAGCTGGCAGAAGCTCATCAGTGAAGGGCGATTTGGTTGGTGAAGTCAGATTTCAAACTCAATGAGGATTATGCAAGGAACAGCCAAAAAGAGTGATGGATGCGTCACGCTTGCACGTCTAGGATTTACACATTGTCTCCTTCAGGGGCCCAGACTTGGCTTGCTCGTCATGCTGGCTTCTCTAGAGCCTCAGTGACTAATCCGTGCTGCCACTTCCTCATCAATCTGGCCTCACCCAATAAACATCTACTTGGAGCGGCTATGGGATCCAGGCAAGCTCAAACTTTGGGGACGCCAGAGTGTAAAGTTGAAGCATTTGGACTGTGATGCAATAATGCCTGGGTTTGAATTACCACCCTGCCACTCATTAACTATGGTGTCTTAGGCTAGTAGTTAAACTGTCAGGGCCTCAGTTTCCACAACTGTAAAGCACAGATAACACTAGCACCCACCTCATCAGGCAGCTGTGAGAATTAAATGAGATAATCCATGTATCAGTCCTTTGCACAGTGCCTGGCATAGATGGAGTACTCATCCTGAGATAGAGAAGTTGGGGGGGCCACCGCGCCAAAGTGGTGCTTTGCTTTACCACTTAGCAAAGCAAGAGCAGTGCAAGATGAGGTAGGCGGGCCAAATCCTGCAGGGCCTCAGAGGTAGCCAAGGTAAGGATTTTAAAACTTATGCTTCAGTGCATTTAGGAAGCTTTTGCATGGTTTTAAGTAGGACACTGACAACATGTTTAGAAGAAAACAGTGTTGGTTCTAATATCATTTCTGAAATATAGTCTTCTTAACTAGAAATATTTGCAACATAGCCTCCAACCTTGAACTCCGTTCAGTCCAGATTGGTCTCTGAGCTACCCCACCGTGCTTCTAAATGCCCTGACATCAAAGGGACCCACTAAGCTTGCCTGATGTTGATGATGACCACACAGGTAGAAGAAAGATTTACGGTGACCGCTACCTATGTTGTGCTCACCCGTGTCAGGTTCACATGCATTATTTTATTCAGACCTCACAACTACCTTGCAAGATTTTATTATCCCCTTTTTAGGGATGCGAAACTGAGGCTGGAAGTCTCACAGCTGGGATTCAAATGCTGTTTTTCTGCCCCAGGGCTCCCTGGTTTCTCCCCGATTCCCAGAGGGAACTAGAGTGTGATGAAGTGACAGCCCTGAAGCCAATGCCTTAGCTCTGCCCCACACCTCTGTGCCTCAGTGCCCCCATCTGAAAAATGGGACTAACGCCACCTGTCTCACATGGGGGCTGTGAGGAATCACTGCAGTGTTCCTGCAAAGCAGCCAGCACAGAGCTGGACATGGAGGAACCTCTCTATCCGAGGTGCACGTTCATTTGCTGGCTTGCCGGTCTGCTGGTGTGTTCTCTGTGTCTGCACTGAAGTCACAGGAGGTTTTAAGTTGTTTCCTGTAAAGGCAGCTCCTTATCATTAAGCAGCTCCCTCACTGTCTCTGAGACGGTGTGTCATGGGTGAGGCAGACACAGGCCATCTCTCTACACAGAGCTGTTTGTACCATTCCAGCAGCTGCCCCTCCACCCTGGGTGGAGGGAGAACAGGGATGCTCTGAGCACATGCCTTCAGGAAGCTAAGCCCCAACTCGTCCTAAACGAGTTCCCTCCAAAGTGTGCTTTTTAGTTAAACCTTTCAAGGTTTAATTAGGAAACTACATGAGTCATCTTTCTTTCTGAAAATGTATTTGTGGTTTGGCTAATTATGTAGTGAGACTTAATATGATTTCCCCTCATGTGTGAAATTAATACATTGGATATTTTAGAAAGGAAAACATCGAAAGCGTTTACCTGGGTGTCAGGTTGAGAGCCAATATACCCGTTCGAAGGAGTTCCAGTTAAAGCTATGCTAGGAAAAGCTGGGCTGGTTACTGATGAGTCACTTTATAGGGGATGCCTCAAAGACACGCACCCTGTCTCTTAACCAATAAGTCTAATCGTGCAGCCTTTAATGGTGCCTCATTACCGGGAGAAAAAAATCTAGGTTCCTCATCAAGGTACTTCACTCCAATTCCAGCTTCCACCCAACCTCGTGCATGTTTTTCTCTGACTATATCCTGCTCTGTCATTCCCCCAAACCACCAGGCTCCTTTATGCTTCAATGGCTCTGTGCAGGATGCAGCCCTCCCTGCAGTGCCTGGTCCTCTGCATCTGCATCAACCCTGTCTTTATTTTCTGTATTCTGATGCTTTGACATCCCTGGGCCTTGCTGGAAAGGACCACCCCTCCCAGGGTTAACTAATTCCTAGAGATAGGATGTAGCTCACCTGCCTGCGAGCACACCTTTCCTGTGCAAACCAACCAATCTAGAGTCCATACCTGCCCTCCACCCCTTCCTCTGTCAGACCCTTACATTCTGGACTACTCTTTCCCTGCTGCCATCACCCAAGGGCTGGGTGCCAGAGAACTAGAGACAGCTCCCATACCCCAGGGACCTGGTGAGATTATTCAAACTAGCCACCCCTCCCGTCTTGCCCATTTCTTCCCATGGAAACCCCAGTAAAGACTCTTGCCCATGTTTTTCCTTCACTCCGTCTGCCTCCCGACCGACTCTTATGCTTCCCCATTTGGCACCCCTGTGTGGCATGTCATGCCTCCTGTTTCTAGGGATCTGTGACTATAACAAGCATCTTCCTTCATGACAGCCATTTCTGTATCTGCGTGGCTCACCATATCTGATTAAAACGAATCTCGGGGACAATCAAAACAGCATCTTCCAAAATGCAGCCCAAAGGCACTTCCTCCGTGACGCCTTCCCTGTTCCTCCTGCAAAGGTGGTTCCTGCCTGTGGAGGCCATGTTGTAACGCAGACACATCTGTCTCCCCAAATCCCCTGTCATGTTCATCTCCGAATGCCCAACATTTAGCACAAGACCCAGTGTGTTTATGTTTGGAGTAGACATGAGGAATAAGTGAATGAACTGGAAATGACACAACCTTTCAAGCTGCATCCATTAGGGGATGAGTCAGAAAACAGTACAATGTGGATGTTTCCCTACCTCTCCCGAATCTGCGTGGTGGTTCAGAGAACAGGCTTGGAGTTAGGTTAGTCCCCCAGGTCCAAGGTTAGTCCCCAATTCCAGCACTGCCACATCCTACCCACATGGCTTTGGACAAGGTGTTTCAACTCTGTGTGCTTTTTCATGTATAAAATAGGGGTGAAAATAGTATCTATCCCCAAGTGCTAGAAAGATTACAAGGAAAAAGGCCACGAGTCTTCACAGACTCTTGCCTCTAATCCTCTTTCCTGCCCCTCCTTCACCTCCTGACTCTCCTTATCCGTGACATCACAACTCAAGGGCCACCCCTTTAGGGAAGCCTTCTCTGACGTCCCTAACTAGGGCAAATCTCCCTAATGCAGACTTCTTTAACCCTGCGCAATTCTCCTTAGTAGTATTTGTCGTCATAATTTTTAATTGACCGTCGTGACTTTTGAAGGTGTCTTTCCCATTAGACTGTGTATGGGTTGGCTGTCTCCAGAGAAGCAGAACCAAGAGGATGGGTACACGGTATAGAGAGAGGTTTATTTTTAGGCATTGGTTCGCCCAGTGGTGGAGGCTTGGCAAGTTCAAAATGTGCACAGTAGGCCGACAGACTGGAGACCCAGGGAAGAGTTGCAGTCTGAGTCCAAAGGCAGTCTGCTGGCAGAGTTCTCTCTTCTTCCAGGGAGGTCCATCGTTTTCTTCTATTAAGGCCTTTGACTGATGAGATGAGGCCCACCCACATCATGGATAGTCGTCTCCTTTGCTCAGTGTCTACTGATACGTTAACCCTCGTCTAAAAAAATACCTTCACAGCAACGTAAAGAATAACGTTTGAGCCAATATCTGGGTGCCTTGGCCTAAGCAAATTGACACATAAAATTAACTGTCACAGACGGTAACCTGCACGAAGGCAGGATTCCATCTAACACTGCTGTTTGGTGAACCTAGCACGTATGCCCTTACTAAATTATGAGTGAACACAAAACACTGCAGGTCGCAGCACCTAAGTGCACAGCTAGTGGAAGATGGTGTTAATGTTTATAAAAATTTAGTACTGAAAATTTTAGTAGTGTTAAGATGCAAGGAGGAGATAGCCAGGAGCCTGGGTTTTAAATGGCTCTCATAGATGAAAGGAGAATTCTCAGAACATCCACTCGTCATGGCCATCCTCCTAAGGTCTCTAAGCGAGAGAGTGGCCCTGAAGTGGAAGCAAGCTTTGTGTGTTTAGCACACAGCAAGGTAACTGATGTAGCTAAAACAGAGGGAGCAAAGAGAGGACTATCCAGCAAGGAGAGGGCAGAGGCAGCAGGTGGCCAGGTGCTCTAAGGCATTCTGTATGGTTATGAAGACTGGCGTGTTTACCCTGGGTGACATGGTGACCACTTGTGGGTTTTGAGCCCAGCAGTGAAATCAGGGCTTCCAGGAATTAAAGGGGATCCAGTAGAGGGCACCCTGCAGCACACTGACCCAAAAGTACATTCTTCGAAAGAAAGGTTTCTTTTGTAATTCACTCAAAGGTACCTTTTGTTCATAAGGCCTGCGTTCTAAGGATTGCTTTGGCTCCAATGTGCCATCTTTAAAGAATTTTGGCTTCTGTGAGGAAAAAAGCAACGAGACCAGTTAGATAGGTTCTTGCAAAATCCTGGGAAGATAAGATGGTAGCTCAGACCAAGGTGGTAGCATTAGACCTTTCGAGAATTGCTTGGATTACAAATATATATTGAAAGCAGAGACAGTGGCATTTTCTGATATAATACTGTGTGAGTCTAAGAGAAAGGAATCAGTGATAACCCCCAATGATTTTTGCCTAAGCGACTGGAAAAATGAGGTTGCAGTCAACAGAGATAGGGAAAGTTGCAATAGGGTCACCGGCATGGGGGCTGGGGCTGCAGAAGTTAGGAATTTAGGTGGAATGTGTTAACGTTTGAGATGCCTGTGGCTATCCAGATGGAGAAATTCAGTAGGTAGTTAGAGATACAAGTCTGGAGTTCAGGGCAGAGCCCAGACGGATGTCAGTGAGGGAGTCATCCATGGAGAGATGGCCAGGAAACTGGGTAAAATTTTCTAGGCCAGGAAACTGGGTAAAATCACCTGGGTAGTGAGTATTGATTGAGGTCAGGGAAATAAAGAGGAACTACCAGTAAGATAAGAGAAGAATTAAGAGAGAGAGGTGTCCCAGAAGCTCAGCATTGTAAGTTTCAAGATGGAAGGAGTGATGAACAGTGTCAATTACTGCCCAGACTGGCTAATGAGACTGATACTGGGCCATTGGGTTTGTCTCCATGATGGACATAGAGTAAAAATAATCAAATATTTGAAGGTTGTGATATCAAAGGGAGAGATATGAAGCAGTAGCTGGAGGGGTATTTGGGATCAACAGAGATAATGCAGCAAGTCTGTGTGTTGATGAAAATGATGTAGAAGAGAGAGGAAGGGGATGGAACAGAAGAGGAGAGAGAGTGCTTAAGGGAGAGAAGACCTAACCCTGGACGCTTGGAGAGTCCGTGCCTAGTGGAGGGAGAGAAAACGAAAGTATAGATGCAGGTTGCTTAGGTGGTGGGAACATATGGAAGTTCTCTTCTGATGTCTTTTTCTTAGTGAAACAGAAGCAAGGTCATTAGTGAAGAAAAAGAAGCCCATCACTTGCTCATTTGATCCCAGCACCTCCCGAACTGGACTCCCAAAGAACAGGAGCAATTGATCACAAAAGTAGTAGACACTTGAAAAATAGGAGTGATTGATCACAGAAGCAACTGATTATTATTGTTTGAATGACTGAGTAATCCTTATGAGGCCTGAACGTACTATAGTTTATTCCTAGAGTGGGATCGCATTTGATAGGCAAAGGTAACTGAGAAGAAATTCTATTCTTTTCTCACGTTTCTCAAAGGACATAATGGGGACCCATCTCATGGTGTTAGCGTCTCATATTATTACCCCCCCTCTTCTCCTCTTGGTGCACCTCATGGGGCAGCTATTCCACACCTCTGTTTCCAAACCCACTCTGCCAACACCGCAGCCCACATGGTGGTTGGCACCCCTCTTTGTCTGGATTTTATTAGGTAGACCAAGTTCCTCTTAAGTTTTGTCTCCCCATTCTGAAAGTTCTAGAAGGAAAAAAAGCAGCAAAGACAAATTCTTTGGGAAGAGAACAGGGCAGGCAAGGCCAAGTTTATTTTGGGGCTGACATGGAGAGAAGGGAAAGCTGTGAACGCTCACACATTAATAATTTTTGTCCTGTCACAACTGAAATCAAAGCCCCAATGGCAGTGTTGTCATAAAATTTATACAGCCCCCTACTCTGGGCTTTGGGCGTAGTCTGTGTTCTGGGCTCCAGGCTAAGAATTTATCACAGTAAATTCTTCTGTGGCTGTTCAGCTCCCCTTATCATACTGTGTTTTATTGCCTCTTCCCAAGCTTAAAATGCAACATTTTATACCAAATATAGAACCTCAGAGAAGGAAGCATGGAGGTCGTCTTATCCAGCGTTACATCCAGTTCTGGAATGATTCTTATAACTTCCCTGACAATTAGCCTTTCTTCGGCCCACTACATTCCTAAGGCAGCACATTCCATTAATGGAACGTTTTACGCTACAACCAACTAAATCTCTCTACTTCCAAGCCCTGATTCTCTGACTAAGCCCTGGGGCTGTACAGAACAAACTGATCCAGTTCCCTTTGTGGAGGGGACTAGCCATCTTCTTTCCTCCATCTTACCTGCTAAGTGTTCGGTCAGCCTCTGAATCACAAATCTATCCACACTGAGAATGAAAGCTTTTTGCATAGGCTTTACCTGCTAGTAAATGAAACGTTAAAGAAAGAGAATATACCTACTTGAAGCGGAGTTTCAAATAGCCTTTTGCTTAGGGAGGATTAAAAGCTCCTTTAATGCCAGCGCTATAAAAGCTAATGGGAAGATCAGAGGTGGATGAAATTATATTTTTAAATGATATATCCTGCACGACTACTACAAGGAGTGAAAGCGAAGGGGCACCATGACTTTCTGAAGTCAAGAGGCAATAATATGAGGGTAAGAGTCATTCACAGGCGTCCCACTGAACTGTAATCTCAGTCCTGCCCCTCTACATTTTTACCCAGTGTCTACACATTCCAGTCATTGAGCTAGGTGTTAGGGTTGCAGTGGTGAACATTCCTTCACTTATTCAATCAACAAATATTTCCTGTGGACCTAGAAGCTGCTAGCACCACCCTGCCAAAGGGATATAGCAGTGAACAAAAGAATAAGGAAAAAAATCTCGTTTTCCACTTAATATTCTAGAAAGGGGAAAATAAATAACTTCACAAAGAAATATAAAATTGTAATAGTTACAAACGATGACAGGAAGGTAGTATGGAGGATTGAAGTCAGAGATGACACTTGAGGGGTCGGGAGAATCCAGATAATGTAAGGATTTGTGAGTCATGTAAAGAATTTCCATCTTTGGCATAGGAGTGGGGGTCCACTGAAATGTTTTAAGCCAGGTGTGTGTGTGTGTGTGTATAAAACGATCTAGTTTATATTTAGAAGAGAATGGGTTTAATGTAGAGAATGGATTGGAGGGGACCATGGTGAAGATAGAGTTAGGAAATTATTGCAATGGTTCACAGGAAAGATTTCAGTGGCTTGAACCAGAGTGATAGCAATGGGTGTAGTAACAAGATGACAGATTTTAAGAGATCTAGAAGATAAAACCAATGGGTATCATGTTTGAATTTGAGAGGCAAGGAAGAGAAAGCACATTTTTTTCAAATATGTAAGTTAATGGTGCTGTATTTTTAAAAATAATTTTATTGGAGTATAGTTGGTTTACAATGTTGTGTTAGTTTCAGGTGATTCAGTTATACATATGTCCACTCTTTTTCAGATTCTTTTCCCATATAGGTTATCACAGAATATTGAGGCTGGCTCTCTATCTTATGTATAGTGGTGTGTGTATGTTCATCCCAAGCTCCTGATTTATCCCTCCCCACCACGTTTCCCCTCTGGAAACCATAAGTTTCTTTTCAATATCTGTAAGTCTGTTTCTGTTTTATAAATAAGTTCATTCGTACCCTTTTTAATTAGATTCCACATATAAGCGCTATCACATGACATGTGTTTCTCTGTCTGACTTACTTCACTCAGTGTGACAATATCTAGATCCATCCATGTTGCTCCAGATGGCATTATTTCATTCTTTTTTATGGCTGAGTAATATTCCATTGTATGTACCCCATCTTTATCCATTCCTCTGTCAATGGACATTTAGGTTGCTTCCACATCTTGGCTATTGTAAATAGTGCTGTTGTGAACATTGGGGTGCATGTATCTTTTCGAGTGATGGTCTTCTCCAGCTATAGGCCCAGGAGTGGGATTGCTGGGTCATATGGTAATGCTATTTTTAGTTTTTTCAGGAACCTCCATCTCCATAGTGATTGTACCAATTTACATTCCCACCAACAGTGTAGGAGGGCTTCCTTTTCTCCACACCTTCTCCAGCATTTATTGTTTGTAGACTTTTTAATGACAGCCATTCTGACTGATGTGAGGTGATACCTCATTGTAGTTTTGATTTGCATTTCTCTGATAGTGATGTGAAGCATCTTATCATGTGCTTTTTGGCCATCTGTATGTATATCTTCTTTGGAGAAATGTCTATTGAGATCTGCCCATTTTTTATTGGGTGCTTTGTTTTTCTGATATAGAGCTGCATGCACTGTTTGTATATTTTGGTGATTAATCCCTTGTCAGTTGCATCATTTGCAAATGTTTTCTCCCATTCTGTAGGTTGTCACTTCATTTTGTTTATGGTTTGGTTTCCTTTGCTGTGCAAAGGCTTTTCAGTTTCATTAGGTCCCATTTGTTTATTTTTGTTTCTATTTCCATTACTCTAGAAGGTGGATCCAAAAAGATCTTGTTGTGATTTAGGTCAGAGTGTTCTGCCTGTCTTTTCATCTAGGAGATTTCATAGTGTCTGGCCTTACATTTAGGTCTTTAATCCATTTGGAGTTTATTTTTGTGTTAGGGAGTGTTCCAATTTCATTCTTTTGCATGTACCTGTCCAGTTTTCCCAGCACCACTTATTGACGAGACTGTCTTTTCTCCATTGTATATCCTTGCCTCCTTTGTCAAAGAGAAGGTGACCATAGGCGTGTGAGTTTATCTCTGGACTTTCTATCCTGTTCTATCGCCAAAATGGCAACCTCCAGGACAGCTTATACTGATCACATATTCCCTATGGTCTCTGCCACCATTGTCCTAGCCCCCGCAGTGAGCCATAGCCAACCCCCACATCCCCAGGAGACCTTCCAAGACTCATAGGTAGGTCCAGCCCAGGCTCCTATGGAGTTACTGCTCTGTGCTGGGTCTCAGTGTGTGTGAAACCTTGTGTGCACCCTCCAAGAGAGGAGTCTGTTTCCCCCTGTCCTGTGGAGCTCCTGCACTCAAGCCCTGCTGGTCTTCAAAGCCAAATGCTCTGGGAGTTCCTCTGCTCACAGGTCTCCTAGGGGTGGCTGCAGTCCATGTGCTCCTGGGACAGCGGGGGCAGAGCTTGGCGCCTGCTCGCGTCTCTCATAGTAGTGACTTGTGCCTGTCCCTGGAGCTACTGTAGGCGGCGTCCTATTGCCTGGGAGGGCTCACAGGGAAAGAAGCTCTTATGATGATCCCGCCCCTCTCCTCATGCCCCACCCCCACCCCCAGGAATGGTGCCTTGCCTCTCTGGCCAGCCCAGGCTTCTTCTGAGGGCACACAGTCCAGTCTCTTCAGGCTTTCTCCGTGCAGCCAATCCTGGTCCTCTCCCCATCGGGGAGGAGACTTCCCAAGGTGCGGGAACCTTTCCTCCTTCACAGCTCCCTCCCTGGGGTGCAGGTCCCAACCGGATTCCTTTCTTTTTCTTTGTCCTACCCAGGTACATGGAGGTTTTCTTGCCCTTTCGGAAGTCTGAGGTCTTCTGTCAGCGTTCAGTAGATGTTCTGTGTGAATCGTTCCTCTCGTAGGTGTATTTCTAATATTTTAGTGGGAGAAAGAAGGTGAGCTCCCCATCCTACTCCTCTGCCATCTCGATCCCATCCTCTATGCTGGCATTTTAAAGTGTTATTTTTAGAGGGTATAAATAAGGGTTAAGCCCCCATTTGTGGCTTTCTGAAAACGTACAAGACCTCACCCTGAACAGACAGAGTAATCAACCCAAGCCCATCCTTCGGGAAGGATATGGAGAGACCTGACTTGAGAAATCTCTCTCCTTACATCTTCTCCAGCTTGAGATCTCCCAGTGAGCTTTGCTGAGAATGTGTCTTTTGTGTGTATCGTAGTAAAATATAACTACTCTAAGATTTTTCTGCTAGGGTGCTCATTTTCAATAAAGCCTTTCATGTAGTGCGCCACAGGCCTTCTGCAGTATCAAGAATGCATCCTAGGTAGTGATTAAGAGTGGCAGTGCCGCTCACTGGGATAGCAAGCACTGTAACAACGCCAGACCTGGGGAGGAAACTGGAGAGGAAACTGGATGTCTGTCTGAGATGAAACAATACTGCAGGTGTCGATAAATAATATGAGTCTAAGGAATTATCTAGCATGATGACACTAAGAATGACTTTGGCTATTGCAAAGAAGGGTCAAGCTTGGTTAAGGAGCATTGCATAATTTATCCAAGGAAGGCTGGGCTAGAAATTCCCTATTCTTAGCTGCTGTGATTCAGTAATAGATGGTCTTAGAACCATTTGGGCATCTGATTAAAGCTGTCTTAGCACAGAATGAATTGGTTATAAAGAAAGAGGAATATCAGATAGAATCAAAAGGCACGTGGGCCTGATGGGCTCCATCGGGAAGTAAGGCAGTTACCCCTTTTTCTGTACATGAGTGTTCCCTGCTTCTGTTGTAGGTGAAACAGAGACTGGCTAGTCCCACAATCAACTCCAAGTCGCCAGGGGAAAAAAATCCTATTGACACATCTTGGCCAAGTGCGCCCCCCTCCCTAGTGCAAACAGGTCAGTACAGGGCGTTTTCCTACAGCCCACTGCAGAGGCAGTGGTAGCAGAATTTCTGAGAAAGCACAGAGGTAAGCCTGACCAATTGACTACCATGTCTGCAATAATTAATGCTCATCCAATCTTTCTTTGAAGAAAAAAAAAAGCTCTCTACTTTGCAATCAACTCAATTATCTTGATGGTTATTAATCTGTACATCCATATTTCTCCTTGGTTAATTATTAATCTTATGCTTTCTGTCTGTCACTTGCCTGGCATCTAATAAAAGCCAGTACTGGATCTTCATATTTCCTTTTCAAGTTCTAGTCACCTCCCAAGAATTTTACACTTCTCAATTGTATTTGTGTCACTGTTTGATCTTGTTTCGTGCCTAAGTATTATTTTTATGTAATCCATCTTGAAGGTGGCTATACCTGAAAACATTTTAGACAGCTTTCCATCCTTATTTCTTTTTCAAAGACCTGTGAGGGTGGTGAGCCTCAGACCCTGACACAGCTGCCCTGGAAGACTCATCTTTCCTGAGAGTGCCACAGGCCAGCCCCTTAACCTGCCTGCCATCACACCCCTGCACTATTTTAAGCCAGAGGGTCTATCCAAACACACTCCCACCATGTCACTCCCTGTTAAAGGCCCTTCAGATTCCACACCCCTTTCCTTGGTCCACAAGGTCCTGAAGGCATTTTCTCACCTCTTTAGCCCATGTTTCACCTCCACCCTATTCTCCATGCATAACAAACTCCTTATGCCTGCTCTGCCTGGAGAAGCTGCCTTCCCATCTCCTGTTACTTTCTCCTTGGGAGACTTTCTTAAGCTCCCCACTCCCAGCTCGTATCCTCTACCTTGTATTACTTCTCTTACAATAAATGTTCTTTCTTCTGTATTTCAGTTTACAGGTGTGTCTGTCTCCTCCAGGAGAGGTGGTACAAAGAGCACCAATTATAGACCCAGAGTGCTTGGGTTCAAATTCAGGTCTCGCTACTCTTAGCTATGTGAACGTGGGCAAGTTGCTTAACCTTTCTGCGCCTCAATTTCCTCATATGCAAAACAGGGAGAGTAACAGAATCTCTTAAACAGTACTTGATTATATTCTCAGCACTTAGCACAATGCCTAGTACATAGCCAGGCCTCAGCAAGTTTCTGTAGAACAGCCAGTGCTCAATATTTGATTAATACAGGTAAAGGCAGATGTGATAGAATGTAGCTAGACCAATACTATCCTCTAGTCAATTCTTTCTTTAAGCCATACAAAACTCAAGAACACTTAAGTTCTTAGAGTGATTCAAAATGTTGGTAAAAATTCAGCAGAAATTGACAAAATAATGTCACAATATTGGTATTTCCAGGTACATAGATGCTAGAAATTAAGTTCTTAAGCACCCTGCAAAGAATACGAACTTTGAAGTTTGATTTGAGTTTGCATCCTATCTCTGCTGCTTACCTGCATATTCGATAAGGTAAATCCCTTTTTTCTCTGTCCCAGTTACTTTATAAACAATACCAATATTATATATTTTAAGTCATGGACTATAAATAAGATTATATGTATAAATTACCTACCTCAGTGGCAAACAGGGAAGGTAATCAATGTATTTCCCTTGATAAATCTCCTTCTGTCTTTTATAGACGTTTCTTTCCAAAGTAAAAACACAGCTTAAGGTAGTTGTGAGGAGATAAAGAGAAAACTTTTACCTGTTGTTTTCTCATGAACATTAAGCTTCTTGGCTCCATTAAATAGCTTACATCTTTGAACTCAAAATGTTCCAGGCACTGTTCTACATGTTTTACATTCAGTATCTCATTTAATCCTCCCCCAGCGCCTATAAGGTCTGTACCAATATTATCGTCAGATAGCAGTGAGTAAACCAAAGCTTGGAGAAGGTTTTAAAGACCAAAGGATAATCAGAAAGCAGGAAAAATGACTTCCTGGCAAATACCAAGGTCGATAGATTTTCCTTTGCACAGAAACTGGACTTCTCACAGTAGTGGTACTTTCTTCCTGTCTCCCCTCCTAATTCCTTACTAAAATAATAGCCCATAAGGACAAAGTTATTGTAAGAGGTGGAGCCACTTCAAAGACTTGGCCTTGGAAGAAGCCTAGGTCTTCATCGGCAGCCCCCAGACAAGGCCTTTTGAAATAGTGGTTGTTATTCATTTGTTAGCCAACAGATGGCCCACCAGTTGCTTAAGAGCATTAGTTTTTCAACTTCACTGTGCACAACGGCTATGTGACTTCTTCCCCGATTACCCCAGGATTCAACCAAATGAGTAAACATGCTCTAAAATCAGCTGGGTTGCAGAAACATCCCTTTTATAATAGCTTTGCACCGTAACTGTTGGAAAGTACCTGATGATTAATGTTGTCTAACGCAGGGAACTACATTGCAATGAAGTTCAGGATTTATTGATAAATGGGATAATAATCCTCTATCTTTGTTTACATTAGCAATTAATATAGTTCAGGAGGGGGCCCTTGAAACCTTGTATAAGTAAGATTTACCACCACTGGAATAGATTGCAGCCATGTGTCACCATTCAAAAGGTAATTGGTACATTTCATTAGAAAGTAATTGAAAACAAGATTTATTTTGATGCCTTGTAATAAATAATCTGGATAAACACTATTGTTAGCAGAGATATCTGCGCCATGTAAAGAATTTACTTTACATCAAAATATGGACTATACTGTATATCATTCTTGGATTTGTCTAAGAAGTTTCTGCTTACTTTGTTGTGACTCTAAGGAAAGAAGAGCCCATTTTAGTACACTATCATCTTTCCTATGGGATCAAGGCCTTCTCTTTATGGCCACATGCCTTAAAAGTTCTAATGATTTGCCTTACAGCAAGACCCTGGTTTATTCTGTCTCCTCAGGTGACAATCTCCAACACATATGGACAGAAATGTTTCTAACAGTGGGTTGGAGCAAAGGCCTAAGAGACTGGGCTGTGAGGTCTGGCTAAATGGACATGCTGACAGACATAGGTCTTAGGATTGTAGCAAGCATTACATGGGTTCATACACATAAAGACTTTAAGCAACTTCTTGGTATACAGGAAGCACTCAGTGAATATTATAATTAGTGCCACGATTATGATTACCATCTCTCTCAGTGTCTTGCTACCCTGATGTTTTAAGGAGACATCCTAAGTTCCAGGGTGAGCTTTTATTTACATTGCACTGTAAAGGCAGATAGTTTGTATGAGCATTTTTTCCTCCATTTCCATTTGTTATGTGAAAAAATTAACAAGCACATGAAAAACAGAGAAATGTGCACCCTTCTCAACACTAGCTATAGCCATGACTAAATAGGACTTCGCACTCGCCCCAACTAAAGGCTCTGAAGTGAAAACAGATCAACAATTATTTCGAGAGTTTTACGACTTTGTGCGATACTATACAGAGTAAAACCATTCCACTTAGTTCTTCATCTCAGTTTGCTGAAGAGCAAAAAGTCCCCCAAATATTTTGAAATATTGAAAATATTTCAATCATATCATGCTTTTAAAATAGCAAAACAACAGCAGAAGGGAAGTGAATTAATTTTCATTCTACATCTCCAATGATCAAGCCGTGTTTGAGAGCTTTTCTCTGCCTTCTGTGACAACTGTACCATGATAGAATAGTCCAGATCTGTGTTATATAAACATAGCTCTGTAAAGTGACTATTAGAATCCTCATTACCTTTATTTTATAGATGAGGAAGGTGAGCTCTTATCCAAGATCACACAGCTACTGCATGGAACTCAGGCCCCAGGTTCTGCGTTTCCTTGCTCTGCTTTATTCCAGTGCTGTGCTTCTCGACTTAGGATCCAGAAGGCCATAGGACAAACTTGACACATCTTCCTGGAGAATATTTTGCCTAAAGATTTTAAGGTAGAAATCCAATGATTTAACTAAGTGTACATTAAATCACTATTTTTCCATTAAACCGGGATATTTTATGCTGCAAAGCACACTAAATCGAATTACTTTTGAAGATAAATACAAGGGATTGCAAAGAGACGCTGGCCTTTTAGTGGGTCTGGTGCCCCACGGGAAAGTATGAATCCTCTACGATAATTGATAATTCAGTGGAAGGCTTTGAGAAGGCTACTTTGAAGCCACATGGTCCTGGTTACCTGAGTCCCACCTCTGTGAGTCAGTACCTGGGTAGCCTTGGGCAAATCACTCTACCTTACCTTACTGAACTTCATCTGTTTGATAGGGGTTCTACCACCTACTGTGTAGGAAGTCCTGAGGATTTTTTTCCCTGGACCATGTGAAAGTCCAAAAACACAGTAGGTGCTCAGTACCTAATAATCATTATTATTAAACATGCACAAATCACTCTCAAAACATACCCTCCGGTTTGCTCAGCCACTGGCTCACAGGTAATCCCGCAGCTAACTATGCTGGGCCCAAGACAGAACCATTGGCCTCTCTCCATTTTGCTTTCAAAACTATTTCCAGATTCCTATGGTATCATTTTAACTAAAAGAGGATCCTAAAGTGGGTTGTGAAAAATTGCAAAGTATATAAAGTAGATATTAACTAAATTCTTTATTTTATGGCTGGACCCAAAATAGAAATATTCAATTAATACCCAATAGAAAACCATTCACTTTCATTTTACATGGATACATCCCTGTAATACGTTATCCAAAATGTCTTTCAACACAAATAAGGTGCTCCCTAAGTTTTGATTATAATTTATTTTCCCCTTGAGCCCTAACACTTCATCCTGTTACTCTAACATTTGCTCATTCCCAGTAAATAAAGGCAGTTTTAGGGTAGCATTTAGAAGTAGGCGTTCTGCAGCTAGAGCTGTGGTTGGCACATCCTCTCTGCTGCTTCCTCCTAGCGATGTGACCTTGGGCTTAACAGCCCCCTAAGCCTCACTTGAAAATGGGGATCATTAACAATATTAATAAGGTAATGACTTGCTTCTAGAATTGTTTTACTGAGTACAGTGCCTGGTACATAGTAAGTATGCCATAATTTTTAGCTATGATTTTGTATAAAATAGCTTTTACAAAATTAAACTTGAATTAAGCACAGTTATTCACATATGAGACATTAATTTCCACTTTTCCACCTTCTTAGAACTCTGTAGCTCACCTATTTTGGTCCCCACAGAGAGAGGTTCCTGTATAACATATAAACAAACAGATGCAGGGTACTCGTTAAGATGTCTACTGAGTGTTAGCACTGAGGGTGAAGAGATCATGACCACCTCACTCAGGGCAGGAGATCTCTTTCATAATAATCATATGGCAGGCAACACACTCATTTGCTATTCATCTTCCAAAATCTGTCATGAGGTATATTTTAGGGTTGGGAGAGGCACCCTTCCATTCACTACCACAGCCTCCTCATTGTGTAAAGGAGAGCAGGTCCCCACGGCTGCATGGCAAGTGAGCGCCATGTGGTTGAACTGACTTCCAACTCTGATCGAAGCTAGCAATTTCATTTAAAGGAGAAACCTAAATAACAAACATTTCTTAATTAAAATAATTGACGACCTAGCTGTCTGTTACACATGGAGTCAGGTTAGCTGCATGGGTCATTAAATGTTCTGAGAGCATTACGTCTTACTGAAAAGACTTGAAAGTGATTACTCTCATTAATCGTGTGGAAATGTTCATCACTCTTTGATATTCAAATCAATTATTTAGTTTTTATCTCGCTTGAGAAAGAATCTCCAAGCGCAAAGACTGTAATAGTTCGGAGAGGGTAGGGTACAGAATGGAGTAGTTGAGGGTGTTCCTCTGGAAAGAGCAATTACGAAGTCTGTAGTTTTATATGCGGTCACCTTGGAAACCTCAGGTTCTGAGAAACACGATTTGCTACAAAATCCAAGCGTCTAATCACCATTCAGAAGTCCATGTTAGACTACTAAGCACAATGTCTGTTTGTGGTCAGTTTTTACCTCTGGCAAAAGTAATTGACACATTCTACCCAGAACCTGTCGAGAGTTCCCCCTCACAAAGTCATTGACATTTTAGTAAATCTTGTAACAGTAAAAACAGTGTGTGGAGGAAGAATGGACTTCTAAGGCTACTTACCTTTGAAATTTTTGACATTCAGGCTTTTTGCAAAGTCTGCATGTGGCCACTATGTAAATCAGGATGCCTCTTGTGGATAATGAAATGTTAAGAAAGCCAGAGGGGATTAGAGAAGGGAAAAAAGAAAAGAAATCATCCATTCTAATCAGTTTAGGAGTGGGAATGAGTACAGTAATAGAAACTGTCACCTATCAATCACCACATCCTAGGCACTTGATGAAGGCTTCATCTACATTTCCACATTCCAACAGTCTTGTGAGGGGGATACTGTTATCCCTCTAGAACACGAGAAATAGCTGAGCCTCAAAAAGGCTTAGCGACTTTTCCCAAGTCAAACATCCAGCAGATGGAGGTGCTTGGACTCAAAATCCTGACTCTGAAGCTCAAGCTTTAAACCATTACCTGCCATTCCCACCCAAGAAAGTTAGATTAAACTATTTAAGAGGGGGAAACTATGGCCTTCATGAGCAATCTAAAAGGAACACATTACATGGAGCAAACTATGGCCCTAACAGCACAAATACAGAATGAGGTAGTTACTAGCGAAATGGGCTACAAACTAAGGGAGATATAGATAGATGCTAGATATAGATATATAAAATTGGGTTTTGGTCTAAACTCAGTAAGATATAACACTAATGTGATGTCCAACTTAATGTAATTAGACTGCAGTAATAAATTGTCCAGAATCGTACCAAGAAGGTAAGGGGAGAGTTTTTTTTAGGCCTAGATCTTACTCAGAACATAACAGGAGCACCGTATTCAATGCTAGGTAGCAGAATCTAAGAGGGACATTGATTCAACAAATACTTTCTGAATACCAGGTAACATCCTTGATGCTGGGCATAAATCTAGTGTAATTACCTCCCTTACACAGTTTATTCTAGAGGAAGAAAGAGATTAAAAGAGAGAAAGAGACTAGTAATTACACATTGTGTTCAGTGGCATGCAGGAACATTGCTGAGTGATAGAAGGGGTGATCAGGGAAGACCTCTCTAAAATGGTGGCATTTAAATGAGACTTGAAGGACGAGAAGGGGACAGACAGACCAAGAAGCAGATTAGAGGATGGAAACAAGTGGACCTACCAGGTGTCCAGGGGGCACAGAAAGGTCGCTCAAGTCCACAGGAAGGTCTCGTTGAAGATCCTCCTTAGCCTGGATAAAGGAAACCTCACAATAACTAGGATGCTTGTCTTTATAAATGTGGAGTACTACTATGGAAGCTCAAGATTACATAGCAAGTTACAGGATAAGACTTCCACCCAGTACATGGAACTAATTTTCAATGCCCCAAACCATGGAATATTATAAAACATACTGGCTAGGAATCGGGATGCTTGGGTTTGATCTACAACTGTCTAGGCACGTGGCCTGGAGCATGACATTTAACCTCTCTGAACCTCCCTGGGGCTGGTAGTGAATACCAGATGGGATAAAATACATGAAAAGCACCTGACGTGCAGGGCTTAAAATATGCACTCACTGATGGTATGTGAATTTCAGTATGTCGCTGAAACTTGACACTGGGCTTTCCTTTGAGGCCTCTGAGGTTCCTTTGAATCAGGCTGTGTAAAAGCCTAACTCAAAAATACAAGATGAGTCACAGGGGTTTGCGGGAAACTGACGTCAGACATCGCATTATGAATTTTCAAGTTGAAAACAGAATGAGCCACGTTGTTTAACATGATGGTACCCAATACATGCTCTGAAAGTTGTATAGCATCAAAATCTCACTCAGCATTACTTTAAATGGCCCATTACACTGATACAAATCAAGTTCTTCAGAATGGCTGTTGGTTCATTAGTGTTTCTCAAACAGCCCAACTGAAATATGGGAGCAATTTTTAAAGCACTTTTCTTGAAAGAGGAATTCAACTTTGAGCTCTTAGAGATTCAGTGAGAGCTAATGAACTTCAGATCAATGAAGAAATTGTTCGATAAGTATACACACTTTTTGAGTAAAGAATCCCACCGGGGGACTTAGCTGGTGGCACAGTGGTTAAGAATCCGCCTGCCAATTCAGGGGACACAGGATCGATCCTTGGTCCTGGAAGATCCCACGTGCCGCAGAGCAACTAAGCCCATGTGCCGCAACTACTGAGCCCACATGCCACAACTACTGAAGCCGGCGCGCCTAGAGCCCTGCTCTGCAACAGGAGAAGCCACCGCAGTGAGAAGCCCGCACACCACAACAAAGGGTAGCCCCCACTCGCCACAACTAGAGACAGCCCACACGCAGCAACAAAGACCCAACACAGCCAAAAATAAATAAATTTGTAAAAAAAAGAAACCCACCAATTGGCTAAAGTTTTATAGTTGTAGTATCACTGGATCAGCAACACAGAAATGCAACTGGCCCACACAGTACAATGGACCCCTTAAGTAGGCACTGCAGATTTTCATTTATCAACTAGCTGCCCTGGTCACAAGTTGAGTTACTATTCTGTTCCCATCAGTAGGACGGTAGGGTTCCATAGTAAAGGTTGTCTATCTACAACTCACACATAGATCTGCTAAGTCAGTGCTTTTCAACCATCACCATATAGATGCCCCAGCATTCTGATTTAGTTTGTGTGGGATGTGACCCAAGCTTTGAAAGCTCCCCATGTGGTTCTGACCAGATTGAAATTTCCTAGCCCCTGACCTCAGCCAATCCAAGAACTCCCTAAAAGCAACTACTTTAATTGACCAAGGCACCACGAAGTTTACAGCCTCTCCCACCCGTTTTTTCTAAATGGTTTTCCTTTCTGGTATAACTTTGTATTATATTTTTCCTCAAACTTAGGTGTTGGTGTCAGTGTGAATCTGCTATTTCCTAAGAAGGACAGGTGCTAACCTTCTATTTCAGTTACTGCATATATTACTCGGTTTTTATGATATTTTGAAGGTAACAAAGTAACAAAAGCCATTGTCTCCATTCTTTGAGAATGGGAGCAAAATATGATCTAAAAACTTGTCTAGGTTTGGAAGTGATTAATGTACATTCTTATGATGAAGGAAATGAAAGTGAGAAATCTGGATAAGTAATCACTGTTTCAACAAAAACAATTTCAACAAAAAATGAGCTTGAAACAGAGAGAACAAACTGATAATGCCAACAGCAAATAAATTATTCTCTGAGTTTCAAAAACAGACCTTGTGATAGCATTTAAGGTTTTGAGGAGGTTTCTGATTCATGACAGTCCCGAGTATCACTGCCCCATGTTTCACAGGTCCTTGAGATAGAATGTGAACAGAGAAGAAGAGGTTTCACACGCATGCAGAAATGTGCCAGGAAACAGTGGCTTGATAGAGGAAACATCTCTCCAGGGTTTCATTAAGCTAGGAGACACAACCAGTTTTTCTCCTTGTCATATTCCCTGGGCCACACCAGACTTGGGAAACCACCTCAGAGGGCAGCCAACAGACTCTGGGCACTTTGGACTGTGGTCAGGACATTTCTTTGTCCCCAGCTGTAGAAAGAGATGATTTCAGAGGATACCACCAACATCGTGACTTGGCCGAGCCAAGTCAGCTGCCACTCCATGGACTCGGACTATGTTTTCAAATATCTTTTCTAGATTGTACAGACAGCAGTACCATTGCCACAGCAGTACAGAAATACACCACCAACCATGATCGAAAATGCCTCCCACTTTCCTATCTCTAGCCCTGTATGGCCACATTTCCGCTTGACGTTCTCAAACACCTCCAAATCAACTTCTCTAAAACTCAACTCACAGTACACTCTGTAAGTGTTCTGTTTATACTCTTCCCTATCTCAGTGGCTGACCCATACAGTCTACCGCTCACAAAATCCACAACACTGGAAATCATCCTTGATGCTGACTTGGGTTTGGTGATGGAATGAGTTTTCTCCCACCTGCATAACCACAGACTCCTAGCTCCTTTTCTGGCAATCCTCTTGCACCCTCTAATCCACTCTCTACTCTGTAGTCAAATACATAAGTAATATATAAATAATAAGTAAATACTATAGAATAAAATTTATATGTATTGTATACAATGTATTAGTCAGGGTTGTATAATATACAATATAATATACAATGTATTATACATTGTACTAGTCAAGGTTCTTGAGATAAAGAGAACCAATAGGAAATATATATCCATATAGATTAAAATACTTATTATAAGGAATTGCTTCACATGATTATGGGGGCTGAGAAGTCTCAAGATGTACAGTCAGCAACCTGGAGACTCAGGAGAGCCAATGGTGTAAGTTACAGTCTGAGGGCAGGAGAAATTCCCTCTTACTCGGCATGCTTGTTCTCTTCAGGTCTTCAGTTGACTGGATGAGGCCCACCCACATTAGGGAGGGCAGTCTCCTTTACTGAACCCACTGATTCAAATGTTAATCTCATCCAGAAACACCCTTACAGACACACCCAGAACGTTTGACCAAAAGTCCGAGCACCCCATGGACCCAGTCAAGGTGACAAAAAAATAATAATAATAACCATGGCAGTAATCTTGGCAGTGTGGACATCAGATCATGCTACCCATTATCTTCTTACCCCTCTACACCACTTCTCCATTTTAAATCCTTTCTAGTCTTACCGTATTCTGCAACATTAATAAGAAGACTAACCTCTTCTTATTAATACCACATTCTCTATCAACCTTCTTTCAATTCCTTTTAACCCACAAAACTATATTCCTCCTAAAATCAAACACTTCAGGCATGCTGCCCCCTCTGCTTGGGACACTCATCTTTCACATGTCACCATAAGCATTCCCAGACCCCAACTCTTCCCATGGCCCAGGCCCCAGTTACAAATTTTTATAACCCCCTGTACTTCTCCATCAGGGAGTCCTCACCACCACATGCAAATAATTGCTTAATATATCTTATCCTCAATGGCAGATAAACTCACTAGGATAAGGATCAGGTCTATCTTGTTTACAATTAACACCAACATTTTGCATATACCAGGATTTCTATAAATGTTTGATAAATAAATAAATGAGCCAGTTCCTAAAGACTGTACCATTCTGGGGTATAGGCCACCTCTTTGTGTCCCCTTAGCCTAGTATAATATGTTTATTAAATAAATCAACAAGATGTACCTTGAGAAAGAAGGGTTGATGCAAAAGAATATTTTATGATGGTCCGGCTTGCCTTCATAAAAGCAAACTTCAAAATGGTTTTGCTCTACATGAGAGAATATCACTGCTTTTCTGATCTCTAGAGTAGGGATCTATCTTTAAATCCTGAGCTGAAAAAAATCTAAACAGAATATTCTAGGGTTCTGCTCTAAAGATTTAAGAAATGGATTGGATATTCTCATTTGAAGCCCATTTCTCTCAGAAAAGCAATGATATGCTGTCCTCTAGAGCAGATACAGAGTACAGACTTGTGGTTGCCAAGGAAGAGAGGACATGAGGGAGGGACGGACTGGGAGGTTGGGGTTAGCAGATGCAAATAATTATTTATAGAATGGATAACAACAGCTCCTACTGTGTAGCCCAGGGAACTATATTCAATATCCTGTGATAAACCATAATGGAAATAAATATGAAAAAGTGTATATATATGTATAACTGAATGACTTTGCTGTACAGCAGAAATTAACACAACATGGTAAATCAACAATATGTCAATTTTTTTAAATCTCTAAAAAATCAGCAGATTCATTCATAAAATTTAAATACCTACTGCAGATATGAGGGGCTTGAATTTCAAAGTAACACTTGCTTGGCCAGCATTTGTTGTTTGTAGATTTTTTGATGATGGCCACTCTGACCAGTGTGAGGTGACATCTCACTGTAGTTTTGATTTCTATTTCTCTAATGATTAGTGATGTTGAGCACCCTTTCATTGTGTTTTTTGGCAATCTGTATATCTTCTTTGGAGAAATGTCTGTTTAGATCTTCTGCCCATTTTGGATTGGTTTGTTTTTTTGATATTGAGCTGCATTAGCTGCTTGTATATTCTGGAGATTAAATCCTTTGCCATTTGCTTCATTTGCAAATGTTTTCTCCCATTCTGAGGGTTGTCTTTTCCTCTTGTTTATGGTTTCCTTTGCTGTGCAAAAGCTTTGCAGTTTCATTAGGTCCCATTTGTTTATTTTTGTTTTTATTTCCATTTCTCTAGGAGGTGGGTCAAAAAGGATCTTGCTGTGATTTATGTCATAGAGTGTTCTGCCTGTGTTTTCCTCTAAGAGTTTTATAGTGTCTGGCCTTACATTTAGGTCTTTAATCCATTTTGAGTTTATTTTTGTGTATGGTTCTGAAGAACCTAGGGGCAGGACAGGATTAAAGATGCAGACGTACAGAATGGACTTGAGGACACGGGGAGGGGGAAGGTAAGCTGGGACAAAGTGAGAGAGTAGCATGGACATAGATACACTACCAAATGTAAAAAAGATAGCTAGTGGGAAGCAGCCGCATAGCACGGGGAGGTCAGCTTGGTGCTTTGTGTCCACCTAGAGGGGTGGGATAGGGAGGGTGGGAGGGGAGATGCAAGAGCGAGGAGATATAGGGATATATGTACACGTATAGCTGATTCACTCTGTTATACAGCAGAAACTTACACACCATTGTAAAGCAGTTATACTCCAATAAAGATGTTAAAAAAGAAGTAAATCCTATAAAATTAGAAAAGTTTTTCCTTACTTTTTGCAGGTGCTTATTTTATTTCAACCAGTCTTTACTGGAAGTTGGAGTTGGTTCCACTGAGTACAGTGTATTCAAGTCAAAACAGTCATTTAAAACAGGATGATAGGGATAGATATGTATCATATGGGCTTAGCTAAGCTGGAATGATATTTCCTGAAAATTCCCTTCACTGAGTTAAGGAGGCTGCATGAGGATTGGAAGGTGGGAGTAAAGTGGCAGTCATACTCCTTTGGCACTGGAAGGTCAGTGCAGAGGACCAGGCTGTTGGAGATCACCTGTTGGCTCCCCTTGTTAGTGTGGGGCAACCTAGGTCTTTCTCTCCTCCATTGCCTGAGCCAGGTACATGCTTAGTTTCATGAAGAAGGACAGCAGCTTTGCCTTCACTGCAGCAGAGACCGTCACTGCTACCAGTTCATCCTGGTGGATTCTCACTCATCCTCACTCTCCTCATTTCACACCCATCTTCCCATCCAGCTTCCTGCCCTGCTGACTCCAGACTGCAGCATCAAACACAAAGACAACAGCCTTACACAGACTATTTACCCAGCTCCCATAACCGTATGAGGTTCTATTGCTTTAATGAACCTGTATACATCTCACTCATAGAGGCTCTCTTTATCTGACTGAATCCTGATCGAAAACGGGCAACTCTTAGGCCAGATCTGGCTCTTAGAAAGTTGGCCTATCCATAGTTTAAAGTAATAATAAGTTGCCAACACAGCCGCCTGATAAACACACCCCTTGCATGGCCCTGCCCACCAGTGGAACAAGACCCAGCTCCACCCACCTGTGGGCAGGTACCAGTCCCACCAGAAAGCCTGCACAAGCCTCTTAGACAGCCTTGTCCACCAGGGGGCAGACAACAGAAGAAGTAAAACCCTGCAGCATGTGGAATGGAAACTGCAATCACAGAAAATTAGACAAAATGAGACAGCAGAGGAGTATGTCCCAGAGGAAGGAACAAGATAAAACGCCAGAAGAACTAAGTAAAGTGGAGATAGGCAATCTACATTAAAAAGAATTCAGAGTAATGATAATAAAGATGATCCAAGATCTTAGAAAAAGAATGGAGGCATAGATCGAGAAGATACAAGAAATGTTTAACAAAGACCTAGAAGAACTAAAGATCAAACAAACAGATTAACATACAATAACTGGAATGAAAAATACACTAGAAGGAATCGATAGCAGAATAACTGAGGTAGAAGAATGAAAAAGTGACCTGGAAGACAGAATGGTGGAAATCACTGCCATGATACAGAATAAAGAAAAAAGAATGAAAAGAACTGAGGACAGTCTAGACCTCTGGGACAACATTAAACGTACTGACATTTGCATTATAGGGGTCCCAGAAGGAGGAGAGAGAGAAAGGACCTGAGAAAATATTTGAAGAGATAATAGCTGAAAACTTCCCTAATATGGGAAAGGAAACATTCACCCAAGTCCAGGAAGCACAAAGAGTCCCATACAACATAAACCCAAGGAGGAACATGTCAAGCCACATATTAATCAAGCCGACAAAAATTAAAGACACAGAAAAAATATTAAAAGCAACAAGGGAAAAGCAACAAATATCATGCAAGGGAATTCCCATAAGGTTATGAGCTGATTTCTCAACAGAAATTCTTCAGGCCAGGATGGAGTGGCAGGATATATTTAAAGTGATGAAAGGGAAAAACCTACAACCAAGAATACTCTACCGGGCTTCCCTGGTGGCGCGGTGGTTGGGAGTCCACCTGCCGATGCAGGGGACATGGGTTCGTGCCCCGGTCAGGGAAGATCCCACATGACGCGGAGCGGCTGGGCCCGTGAGCCATGGCCGCTGAGCCTGCATGTCCGGAGCCTGTGCTCCGCAACAGGAGAGGCCACAACAGTGAGAGGCCTGCGTACCACAAAAAAAAAAAAAAAAAAAAAGAATACTCTACCAAGTAAGGCTCTCATTCAGATTTGATGGACAAGCAAAAGCTAAGAGAATTCAGCACTACCAGACCAGCTTTGCAACAAAGGCTAAAGGAACTTCTCTAGGTGGAAAAGAAAAGGTCCCAACTAGAAACAAGAAAATTACAAATGAAAAAGCTCACTGGTCAAGGCAACACAGAGTAAAGGCAGGAAATCATCCACACACAAATATCATAGCAAAACCAGCAATTGTGCAAAGAGCAGAGCACAAATGCAGGATATTGGAAACGCACTGGAAATTAAAAGACCAGCGACTTAAAACAATCTTGTTTATATATAGACTGCTATATCAAAACCTCATGGTAACCACAAACCAAAAAACTACAATAGATACACACAAAAAAGAAAAAGCAATCCAAACACAACACTAAAGTTAGTCATCAAATCACGAGAGAACAAAAGAGGAAGGGAAGAAAAAAGACCTATAAAAACAAATCCAAAACAATTAATAAAATGGCAGTAAGAACATATATATCAATAATTACCTTAAACGTAAATGGATTAAATGCTCCAACCAAAAGACACAGACTGGCTAAATGGATACAAAAACAAGACCCGTATATATGCTGTCTACAAGAGACCCACTTCAGATCTAGGGACACATAGACTGAAATTGAGCTGATGGAAAAAAGTATTCCATGCAAATGGAAGTCAAAAGAAACCTGGAGTAGCAATATGCATATCAGACAAAATAAACTTTAAAATAAAGACTGTAACAACAGACAAAGAAGGACACTACATAATGATCAAGGGATCAATCCAAGAAGAAGATATAACAATTGTAAATATGACTGCACCCAACTTAGGAGCACTTCAATATATAAGACAAATGTTAATAGCCATAAAAGGGGAAATCAACAGCAACACAATAATAGTGGGGGACTTTAACACCCCACTTTTATCAATGGACAGATCATCCAGACAGAAAATCAATAAGGAAACACAGGCCTTAAATGACATATAAAATGAGATGGACTTAACTGATATTTATAGAGCATTCCATTCAAAAGCAGCAGAATACACATTGACGTGCATATGGAACATTCTGCAGGATTGATCACATGCTGGGCCACAAAGTGAGCCTCAGTAAATTTACAAAAACTGAAATCATCCCAAACATCTGTTCCAACTACAATGCTATGAGATTAGAAATCAACTACAAGAAAAAAACTGTAAAAAACACAAACACGTGGAGGCTAAACAGTATGCTACTGAACAACCAACAGATCACTGAAAAAATCAAAGAGGAAATGAAAAAATACCTAGAGACAAACAAAAACAAAAGCACGATAATCCAAAACCTATGGGACACAGGAACAGCAGTTCTAAGAGGGAAGTTTATAGCAATACAGTCTTACCTCAGGAAACAAGAAAAACCTCAAATAACAACCTAACCTTACAGCTAAAGCAATGAGAGAAAGAATAAACAAAACCCAAAGTTGTAGAAGAAAAGGAATCATAAAGATCAGAGAAAAAATAAATGAAATAGAGACGAAGAAAAAAAGATCAGTGAAACTAAAAGCTGGTGCTCTGAAAAGATAAAGAAAGTTGATAAACCTTTAGCCAGACTCATCAAGAAAAAGAGGGAGAGGGGTCAAATCCATAAAATTAGAAATGAAAAAGAAGTTACAGTGGACACCAGAGAAATACAAAGCATCGTAAGAGAGTACTACAAGCAACTAACTATATGCCAATAAAATGGACAGCCTAGAAGAAATGGACAAATTCGTAGAAAGGTACAATCTCCCAAGACTCAACCAGGAAGAAACAGAAAATATGAACAAACCAATCACAAGTACTGAAATTGAAACTGTGATTTAAAAACTCCCAACAAACAAAAGTCCAGGACCAGATGGCTTCACAGGTGAATTCTATGAAACATTTACAGAAGAGTTAACACCTACCCTGAAACTATTCCAAAAAATTGCAGAGGAAGGAACACTCCCCAAACTCATTTTATGAAGCCACCATCACCCTGATGCCAAAACCAGAGAAAGATAGTACAAAAAAAGAAAATTACAGACCAATATCATTGATGAACATAGATGCAAAAATCCTCAATAAAATACTAGCAAACTGAATCCAAATCCATTAAAAGGATCATGAACCATGATCATGTGGGATTTATCCCAGGGATGCAAGGATTCTTCAGTATCTGCAGATCAATCAGTGTGATACACCACATCAACAAATTAAAGAATAAAAACCATATGATCATCTCAATAGATGCAGAAAAACCTTTTGACAAAATTTAACACCATTTATGATAAAAAAAAAAAAAAACTCTCCAGAAAGTGGGCATAGAGAGAACCTACCTCAACACAATAAAGGCCAGATATGACAAACCCACAGCAAACATCATTCTCAATGGTGAAAAGCTGAAAGCATTTCCTGTAAGATCAGGAATGAGACAAGGATAACCACTGTCGCCACTTTTATTAACATAGTTTTGGAAGTCCTAGCAATCAGAGAAGAAAAAGAAATAAAAGGAATCCAAATTGGAAACGAAGAAGTAAAACTGTCACTGTTTGCAGATGACATGATCCTATACATAGAAAATCCTAAAGATGCTACCAGAAAACTACTAGAGCTCATCAGTGAATTTCGTAAAGTTGAAGGATACAAAATTAATACACAGAAATCTCTTGCATTTCTATACACTAATGACGAAAAATCAGAAAGGGAAATTAAAGAAACAATCCCACTTACCATCGCATCAAAAAGAATAAAATACCTAGGAATATACCTACCTAAGGAGGCAAAAGACCTGTACTCTAAACACTGTAAGAAACTGATGAAAGAAATCAAAGATGACACAAACAGATGGAAAGATATACCATGTTCTTGGATTGGAAGAACCCATATTGTCAAACTGACTATACTACCCAAGGCAATCTACAGATTCAATGCAATCCCTATCAATTACCAATGGCATTTTTCACAGAACCAGAACAAAAAATCTTCAAATTTGTATGAAGACACAAAAGACCCCGAATAGCCCAAGCAATCCTGAGAAAGACAAGCAGAGCTGGAGGAGTCAGGGTCCCTGACCTCAGACTATACTACAAAGCCACAGTCATCAAAACAGTATGGTACTAGCACAAAAAAACAGAAATATAGATCAGTGGAACAGGATAGAAAGCCCAGAAATAAACCTACGTACCTATGGTCAATTAATCCGTGACAAAGGAAGCAAGAATATACATTGGAGAAAAGACAGTCTCTTCAATAAACAGTGCTGGGAACACTGGACAGCTACATGTATAAGAATGAAATCAGAACATTCTTTAACACCATATACAAAATAAACTCAAAGTGGATTAAAGATCTAAATGTAAGACTGGATACTATAAAACTCTTAGAGGAGAACATAGGCAGAACGCTCTTTGACATAAATTGCAGCAATATCTTTTCAATCCTTCTCCCAGAATAATGGAAATAAAGACAAAAATAAACAAATGGGACCTAATTAAACTCAAAAGCTTTTGCACATCAAATGAAACCATAAACAAAACAAAAAGACAGCCCACAGAATGGGAGAAAACATTTGCAAATATGCAACTGACAAGAGATTAATCTCCAAAATATACAAACAGCTCATGCAGCTCTATATCAAAAAAACAAAGAACCCAATCAAAAAATGGGCAGAAGATCTAAATAGACATTTATCCAAAGAAGACAAACAGATGGCCAAAAAGCACATGCAAAGATGCTCAACATCACTAATTATTAGAGAAATCCAAATCAAAACTATAATGAGGTATCACCTCACACTGGTCAGAATGGACATCATCAAGAAGTCTACAAACAATAAATGCTGGAGAGGGTGTGGAGAAAAGGGAACCTTCCTACTCTGTTGGTGGGAATGTAAACTGGTGCAACTATTATGGAGAACAGTATGGAGGTCCCTTAAAAAAACTAAAAATAGAGTTATCATATGATCCAGCAATCCCACTCCTGGGCATATAACCAGATAAACCATAATTTGAAAAGATACATACACCCCCCGTGTTCATTGCAGCACTACTTACAATAGCTAAGACATGGAAACAATCTAAGTGTCCATCGAGAGATGAATGAATAAAGAAGATGTGGTACATATAAACAATGGAATACTACTCAGCCATTTAAATGAATGAAATAATGCCATTTGCAGCAACATGGATGGATATGGAGATTATCATACTAAGTGAAGTAAGTTAGAGAAAGACAAATACATGATATCACTTTTATGTGGAATCTAAAAAAAAAAAAAGATACAAATGAACTTATTTACAGAACAGAAACAGACTCACAGACTGAGAGAATGAACTTACGGTTACCAGGGAGAATGGGTGAGGGGAAGGGATAGATTGGCAGTTTGGGACTGACATGTACACGCTGCTGTATTTAAAATAGATAACCAACAAGGACCTACTGTATAGCACAGAGAACTCTGCTCAATACTCAATACTTTGAAAAGAATAGATACATATATATGTATAAATGAATCACTTTGCTGTACCCCTGAAACTACCACAACATTGTTAATCAAGTATACTCCAATATAAAATAAGAATTAAAAAAAAGAAACATTGAGAAACCATACTCCCTCTTGACATGAGAAATGAAAAAAATAATAATTTGCCGAAGTTTAAAGGTGAGTTGACTTTACTGTACAATTTCCAAATCCATCTTTTGAAAAATCAGAAACCTGGACCTCTAGAGAACAGCGGTACAATAGTCTAAGTATCCTGACCAATTGTTTTAGTTGAAAAAAACAAAAAAATGGTAAAAATATTTTAAAATATTTTAAATACATCAATGAGCTGGAAATTAGTTATGATTAGTCCAAGAGGTAAAATAACATAGGAACACAGAGAAGTAGTCTGAGCATTGAGGCCAGCTGTAACTTTACAGATTTTGCTAAACTAGATGAAATTCAGCTTCAGTTTTATGATCTGGTGGGTCATGGGAACAAAGCAAATCTCAGGGCTCACTGAAAACAGGTAGTCTGTTTAGAGATCCCATAGATGTAATTGGGACCCCAATGTACGGATGAAATAGAATATACCTACATGGTCTTGCCCTCCTCTGACCTTTCCACCCAAAGGATTGCAAGGGAAATAGCCTGTCTTGAACCTCAGCACTGAATGGAAGGAAAAGAAAAAAATTTCTCCAAGGCCTGGTAACTTCAAACTAGCCCTCCCTCTCTGTAGCCTGAATTCATATTACCTGGTTGGTCCTAAGACATCCAGCAAAGAAATTGGTTTACACTTGACCCAAGCTGAAGGTGGCACCAGTGATTGATGGAAACAGATACAAATCCTCTCTAGAAAAAAATCACCTTAAAAGTAGGTCTCAAATAAGTTCATCAAATAAAGACCCAAGAGATATGAACCCACAGAGGCAAGAAATACGAAGCATACTCAGAAACAAGGCACCATGAGCAAGAGAGAAGCATGGAAACAAGGCAGCCAGTTTAGATGCACAGAGGCTTCAGATATGGGAATTAGCAGAGAAAGAATATAAAATAATATGTTTACTATGAGTTGAGAAACAAAAGAGAATTGAAAGAGTAAAAACCAAAGGAATATAAAAATGGCTAACAAATTAGAAAATGCACAATAAGGAATTTCTAGAAATGAAAATATAATCTCAAAAAGCAAAACTCCAATGGATATGATGAAAAATAATACAAAGAAAAATTAAACGAACATGAGACTATATCTACAGAATCATCCAGAAAAAAGAGAGGCAGAATAACAGGAATTCTGGAACAGGAATGCTAGGATGAGAATGCCTAATCTAAGTTTCAGCATGAAAAGAGACAGAATGGAGCAAAAACAATTTTCAAAGACATATCAGCTGAGTGTTGTCCAGAAGTGATGAAAGACACAAAAGTACAAATTTAGCGAGTCAAAAAAAAAAAAAAACCCTCAGGTAGAGTAAATAAAGTGAAATCTACATCTAGGCATATCAAATGACATTTCAGAACATCAAAAATCAAAAGCATCAGGAGAGAATAGAAGAAAAAGGAAGTTCTAGAATTGAAGTTAGACTGACAGCTGACTTCTTAACCACAACAGTGAGAACCATAATACAGAGGAATAATATCTTCAGTTCCTGAGAGAAAATAACTGTTAGCACAGCATTCTGCATCCAGAGAAAATCCCTTTTACGAAAGAGGGCAAATTAAAAAATTACTCCAGAACAACAAAATTGAGGATTTGCCCCACAAACCCTCACTAAAAGAACATGTCAAAAACTTTCTTGATTTTAAGAAAAAAGGGAGGTTTATGATGACAGAAGGAATAAGTAAAGTGGACAATACATAGATATAATAGGTAAATAAACATTGAATAAACAACAATCTTCCCAGATTAAAAAACACAGAACCAAAGTACCTAACAGTACAGATAAATCAAAAATAGTGTATTTGAACTGTTATATTTTAAAAGAAAATCCATTAAAGATTTAATATTGTTAAGGTATTGACTTTCCTCAGAATTGATCTATGGATTCACACAATCCCAATCTAATTCCCTACAGGCTTTTAAGGCTTATATGGAAAAGGAAAATATCTAGAAGAGCTAAACCAATCCGTTTTCCTTTTGCAAAAGCTAAAGGAGTTGCTCTGGCTGATTCTGACTTCTTATAAAGTTATGATAACCAAGACAGTCCGGTATTAGCATGAGGCTAGGCAAATAGATAAATAGAACAGAAAAGAGAATTTAGAAATAGATCTGTATGTACATGGTTAATTGATTTTCAAGAAAAGCACCAGAGCTATTCAGTAGGGAAAGGATTATTTTTTCAATAAATGGTGCTGGAACAACTCAATAAACCTACTGGTAAAAAAGTGAACCTCAAGTCTATTCTTAAAAACTAAAACTAATCAAGATGGATCATAAATCTAAATGTAAAGCTAAAACTATAAGGCTTCTAGCAAAGACATGAGAGACTATCTTTGTAACCTTGGGGTAGGTGATGGTTTATCAGGGAAGGTACAGAAATATTAAACATAAAGTATATGATAAATTGACATTCATCAAAAGACATTGTTTAAAAATGAGGTAAGTCATGGATTGGGAGAAAATACTTGATATAGATAGATACATAGATAGATAGATTTCAGGTATATGTATACACATAGAGATATTTATATCTGAATTTTCTGAAAATATATCTGAAATTTCAGAGATACATACACACAAAATTTTTTACCTAGAATATACAGCAAATCAGTAACAAAAACACAAATAACCCAATTGTTAAAAAAAAAAAGTTGGACAAAAGATTTAAATAGATCCCTCCCAAAAGAACATCTTTGAATAGCCAGTAAGCATGTGAAAAGCTGCTTGACCTCATTAGTCATCAGGGAAGTGAAAACTGTAATGAAGAACCATTTTATAGCTACTGGAGTAGTTTTAATTACATCAATATTGGTGCTAGGAATGTAAAATTGCACAACTACCTTGGAAAACAGTGTGTTAGTTTTCTTATTGTATTGGTCTACAGCAGTTTAAAAAAGCAGACATTTGTTATCTCACAATTTCTGTGGGTCAGAAATGTGGGTGCAATTTAGTGATGGCTCTCACTCAAGATCAGTTATCAGGTTGCACTTAAGCTGTTGGCCAGGGCTGTGATCTTTTCAAATGCTTGTCTTGGGGAAGATCTATTTATAAATGCACTCCAGTGGTTATTGGCAAGACTCAGCTTGCTGTAGATTATTGGAATGAGGGCCTTAGTTCCTCATGGGCTAATGGGATCCCTCAGTTTCTCAGACATCCTCATAGGGCAGTTCTCAGCATGGCAGCTGGCATCCCTTTGAGTGAGGGAATGAGAGCAGGAACCCAAGATGGAAGCCACAGTCTTTTTAAAACCTAGCCTTGTGAGTGACATCCTATCACTCTTGCAATGTTTTACTTGTGTAGAAGCAAGCCACTATATCCAGCCCACATCTAGGAGAGAGAATCACCTAAGAGCATGAATACCAGAAGGCAAGGATCATTGGGGATTATTTTAGATACTGCCTTACCACATTT
The DNA here is from genome assembly GCF_949752795.1 of Hyperoodon ampullatus. Lineage (NCBI taxonomy): Eukaryota > Metazoa > Chordata > Mammalia > Artiodactyla > Ziphiidae > Hyperoodon > Hyperoodon ampullatus. The sequence continues at coordinate 42,193,769 of NC_136917.1, read as the reverse complement.
ATTAGAGACACACCTATGCTACAACTTAGTAGTTCTATTCATAGCTACTTATTTTAGAGAAATGAAAACTTTATCCTCATAAAGACATGTGCAAAATAGCCCCAAACTCAAAACAACCAAATATCTACTAACAGGAAACTGGATAAAGGGTACAAACTTGCAGTTATAAGCTGAATGAGTTCTGGAGAGCTAATGTACAGCGTGGTGGTGACTATAGTTAATAAATAATAATGTACTATATATTTGAAATTTGCTAAAAGAGTACATCTTAAATGTTCTTAACACATGGAGGGTAAAGGTAAATATGTGAGGTGAATATGTAAGGTTAATTACCTTAATTGGGGGAATCATTTCACAATGTATACATGTATCGAAACATTATGTTGTACACCTTAAATATATACAATGTTTATTTCTTAATAAAATTAAAGGATCTGTGCATTTCACTGTATGTAAATTTCTCCTCATTAAAAAGTCATCTGAAATAAACAAGTAATCCAATTACATGAGAGACACATCTAAAATATAACCATACAGAATAGATGATATTTAAAAGAGTAGAAAAATGCGTTCGAGGAAAATACGAGTGAGAACAACTATACTAATAGGCAAAATGGATTTCAAGGCAAAAACATTATAAGAAATAGAATCATTATACACATTGATAAGAAGACAATAAGGAAGACAGAACAATTCTAAGCTGGTATGTATTTAATAAAATACCTCTTTTAGTAACTGATAGATCAAACAGATATATATATAAATTTGAACGGAACAATTAAATATCTTGAGTTAACAGACACACATAGAACATGGCACCAACAACTGCAGAACACACACTCTTTTCAGACAGGCATGAATATTTATAAAAATTGACATATACTGACTGGGCCAAAAACCTAGCCTCAATTTTTAAATAATTGATCTTTTTAAAGAGAATGTTTTTTAACTATCATAATATTATCAGTTTAAAACTGATGAATAAAATATACACTAGAAATAAATCCTAGAAAATCTTACATATTTAGAAATTAAGGAAAATCCTTCTATAAAACTTACCACAGGAGAAATTATACTAAAATTACAAAACATTTACACCTATATTAATACTCCTTTGGGATGCTGCCAAAAAAATACACGTCCTTAAATGAATTTATTAACTAAGAAGGCAGAACATTTTAATTTACTAAGGTGGCAACACATTTTAGAACTTAGATTAGGATAATTCTGCAGTTCTATTTAGAACAAAAGACAAGGAAAATTTAAGGAGAAGAAATAAACATAACAGGATTGACAAAAGCAAAAGTTAGCTCTTTGAAAAGATGAATAATTGACAGTACTGCTAAAGAGGAAAAGAAGACGAATAAAAATATTCGGAACAACAAAAGACATAACTACAAATGTTGGGGACATTTTTTTAAATGAAAATATTATGAAAAGCTTTTGCCAAGAAGTTTAAACCGTTCTATGAAATGGAAAAATACTAAGAAGACATAACTCACCAAAATCAACCTGAGAAGAAACATAAAACCTGTATAATCCTATAGTTATTTTTTAAATGGAAATAAGGTGTCATTCCATGCCCTGAAGGTTGATGAATGATTTAAATATTCAAGGAGTAAATAATTCTAATCTTTCATTAAAATTTCCAAAATATAGAAAACTGATAGAACCTGACAAATATATTGTAAGACAGAAAAATTACAGGATAAACTCACTTACAAACACAGGTGCAAAATCCTAAAAAAATTAAGTTTCAGAAATTGATAGAAAAGATGATACATAATGACAATGTTGAACTAATACCAAAAAATTTAGGAGTGGATTATTATTGGAAAATTAATATAATTCACCACATTAATATATTAAGGAGAAGTATATTATCTCAATATATGAAGAATAAAATGGTACTTGATAAAATTCATAGCAATGAATGATAGAAACTCTTAGCAAAATAAGAATAGAAGGGAACTCTGTCATCACGATAAAAAGTATTTTGGGAAAAAATAAAAACCATAGAACGAAAGAATCTGAATGATAAATTTTTTTTTTTTTTTTTTTTTTAGGGACAAAGGTGGGGTTTGTTTTTATCATAAAAGAAAAAAAAAAAAACTCCTAAGGAATCTTAACAAAGGAAGGGAATATTTCACACTCAGAGAATAGACACCAGGGCACAAAATTACAAGTGTTTTTACTCCAGACCTGTCCTCATCTCCTCCAACAGCAGAGATGGGAAGGAGACAGCTGAAGCAAACAGGCAGCTCTGTAAAACAAAGACTTAGAAACCCTACAAATATGATTAAACTCTAAACTTCTGTTTTGCTTTAAAAAAATTTTTTTTAATATATCAGAAGGCCTGCTTTAGTGACATGCTAGTCCCACCAGAAAATAACCCCAAAACCCCCTTGTCAGTAACATGCTCAAGTTGACCAGCCAACTCGTATTTCCAAACCCGTGTGTACAAGTACGTGTATGTCTTTTAAACCAAAGCCCCTGGGCTCAGGTGACTGCTACTGCTATCAGTTCAGGAAAAGGCAAGATTGCTGTTTCCTTACTTTTAGTCAACACTGTATTGGACAGTCCTAGACAGAACAGTATGAAAAGTAAAAGACATACAAAGTATAAGAAATCAAAAGACATAAAACTGTCAAAATCATTACTGCCTACCAAGAAAACCTAAATCAACCTGCATACAAATTGTGAAAAATAAGATAATTTACCTAGGTGTTAACTATAAGATCAACATACCAAAAACAACAAACAAACAAAAACCTGAATCTCAATACAACAGGAAAAAGAAATAGGTGTAAGAGAAATACACTTTTACCGAAATACCATTTTCAATAGCCACAAGAGATAGGCTGAATCCACACAGAGAAGACTAACTTTTTCGAAATACATCCAAGAAAACATAACAAAATAGAGACAGATGCAATGATGATGAAGTGAACATAAATCCAATCAAAATTCCAACAGGTCTTCCTTCAGTTGAAACTTCAGTTGATTCTGAAATTTATTTGGAAGACCAAGAATAGCTAGGACAGTCTGGAAGAACAAGGCAAGAGAACTTGCCTTATGAAATGTAAAGAATTTAAAAATCATAGTAAGCTAAAATATTTAATTAATTATTGTCACAGGGATAGATGAATAGAATAACGAAACAGACTAGAAAATCCTGAAAGAGACCCATAAGTGTATGGAAACATCATTTATGACAGAGCTAAATATGGGCTTTTCAATATATGATGTTGAGATCCTTCATCTGCATCTGTTTTGACCCCAACCTCAGACTGCACACAAAAATGAATACCCATGAATTAGAGACTTAGAAAAAGCAAAACATAAAAGTTTTAAAAACAATATTGAAGAACTTTATGGTTTCAGTGTAAGGAAGGATTTCTCAGACAAGACACAGAAAGCACAAACCCTAGAGGAAAATTTGTTGACATTAAAATATAAAACGTTTTCACCAAAAAATGCTAAGCATAGAGTGAAAAGATAAACTACAGCCTCAAAAAAAGAAATTATCAATACATAGAACTGCTAAACAATTATTTTTCAGAATATATAAAGCATGACTATAATTCATACATACGAAATCCAAAAAACCAAAAAAATTAAAAGAGACAAAAGACATTTCACTGAAGAAGAATCCCAAATGGCTTACCAACAAATGAAAAGAGCCTTAACTCCATTACTAATCTGGGAAATGCAAATTTAAAAGACAGTAGCATCCCATTTCACACTCACTTCATAATAAACAATATCAAATGCTAGCAAGAAAGTAGAAAAAACAGAACTCTATACATTACTAGTGGGAAAGTAATAAAGCTGTAGATAAGCATACCTTAGGAGCTAGTAATTCCACTCTTCACCTATGTGTCCTAAAGAAAATTTACAAGTGAACACCAGGATCCACATACAAGAATGTGCAGAGATGACTTCGTAGAAACAAAAACTTGGTATCAATCCAAATGTCCAACAAAAGGATGGACAAAGAAATCATGATGTGTGATAACCTCAGGGGAATAGAATAAATTACAGCTGAGCTACAGAATGGAGGCATCTCAGGAACAAAACATTGAGGCCAAAAATAAGTAAATCACTAAAGAATACATAAGTGGAATTATTCTGTGCATAAAGCTCAAAAACACATGGTAGTAAACAATTTATCATTTCAGGAGGCAAATGTAGTAATATAATATTATAAAGAAAAGCAAGAAAACAGTAAACAAAATTCATAGTAGTAATTATTCTTGAGAGAAGGAAATGGTTAGGATTAGGAAGAGCTCAGGGAATTACAAAGGTAAGAATTTTCTTTTTAAAAAAAAAAGGATGGGGCTTCCCTGGTGGCGCAGTGGTTGAGAGTCCGCCTGCCGATGCAGGGGACGCGGGTTCGTGCCCCGGTCTGGGAAGATCCCACATGCCGTGGAGTGGCTGGGCCCGTGAGCCATGGCTGCTGAGCCTGCACGTCCGGAGCCTGTGCTCCGCAACGGGAGAGGCCACAACAGTGAGAGGCCTGCGTACCGCAAAAAAAAAAAAAAAAAAAAAGTATGGTGACTATACAAGATTCATGTCAATGTCATCCTTTATAACATATTTATATTTAGAGAAATCTTTTGCATCAATTCCAAAAATGTAATGATTTGGAATAAAACTTTTTTTCCTCAGAAGCCCTGGCAGTAATCGGCCAGGTTAGAATAGCAGCTGCCTCCTGTCCAGAGCATCTCCATCACTTGCCATATATGATCGTGCAGAGACTCTTGTTTTCCTTATAGCTTTCTTATGGGTCACTCACTGACATCACCTTTCCAGTCTTTGTGGGCATCTGATATGACGACGTTGTTTTAGAGCAGTGGTTCTCAAAGTGTGGTCCCCAAACTAGCAGCTTCAGCATCACCTGTGACTTGTCACAAGTACAGGCATTCAGGCAACACCCTTAACCTACTGTATCGAACTCAGGGGTGGAGCCCTGCAACCTAAGTTTTAACAAGCCCTCCAGGGGATTCTGCTGCTCCTGTTTGAGAACCACTGTTCTGGAGGGCATGGCCCAGCCTTGGACCTCCTTTCCTAGACTTTCTTCCATTCTCAGATTCTTCAGTCCTCCCAGACGGGAGTCGCATGTGCTCCTAATGGGAGCAGTATTCATTTCCAAGAGCCAACAGGACCCTCAGTTGTCACCAGTGACCTCCAAATCAGGAGGGAGCCTCCCTCCATTTTCCTTGCTCAATACCATCTAAGCAGTGGTGTTCTGGTTGTTAATCTATGGTCAGAAATTGACTGACATCACTGCAAGAGTGCTTTGTCTGCTCTTTGCAGGCCCCACAGGGCTCTTGTAGGAGCTTTTTTTTTTTTTTTTTTACAGTGGAAAGGTTTAGTATGTGAACAAACCAGTAAGTCTGTCTGAAGGACAAAGGGCGTTAAGATGAGGTGTGAAACACAAAGCCAGTTACCAATTTGTCCCTGCTGCCAGGAAATTCTCATTTCTACCTTATCTTAGCCTTTCACACTGGGAGACAGTTTCAGAGTAGCCCCCTCCTTGTCATCCTGGTACTTCCAAGGCTGTGAGAGGGGAAAAGGCAGCAGTTATTTCTGAGTCCACTTCTCTGGCCTGGGAGCCCTCCTGCTGATTTCAAAGCCCATGGGAGGCATCATGAATAAAGTGAATTCATATGACTGAAATGCCAACACTCCATCTGATAAAGTTCTCCAAGCTCCAAACATTTTTTTTTCTATTTTGAGTTTTTCCCTCTCAACTATCTTTTTGTATGAATCGTCCACTTTGAAGGCAACATACCAAGTATGAACACATTCACCATATCCTAAATTTGATGTCACTGATGTCAACCTTTTCAGTAAGTTGTGAGGACTATTGTAGGGAAGGAAGTATGTCTCACTGAGCCATATGTAGTACTACCACCTTACCCTTATTGATGGAGGCTAGTTTTGGAAATACAAGTGCATATTCCATGAAGATAGATTTGACATTTAATTACGAAGAATGGTGTGAAGATATGAGAGACAGGAAAGAAGCCCAGTTTTTCTGGAAGTGATATGGAATACTGGACCACATGCTTGGGTGTGAATCCTAGTTTTGCCCTTTTACTAGGTGTGCAACCCTGAGCAAGTCATTTACCTTAGCGTCCTTGCTTGTACAATCAGGACTGAAGGAGTGCCAAAGGCACTCCACAAAAAATAGGATCTTTGTGGGGATTAAATGAGATAACACATATAAAAGCATGTTCCACAGTGTCCATCACCTAGTGAGTATTCAATAAAGCACAGCTGATGTTTATGGCAAGAAATAAGACTAGCAAAATAGGTCAGATCAAGCTCTACATGGGCAAGTAAGTCCAAGAGTTCCTATCTTTTCTAAGAAATGTGTGAAGGTTTTGATAAGAGAAGTGACATAATCAAAACTGACTTCAGGTGTGTGTGAAGTACACACAACTGACTTCACTTTATGTGTCAAGTACACTAGAAAAAAAAAAAAGGAAGAATTAGAGACAAAACTTGGGAGGTTTCAACAGTCCAGGTTAGAGATGAACTAATATATTGAGTAGGGAGAAGTCGCGAGTTAAAAACTGCGTTAACTGATGCAGTGAGGGAGGGAGGGAGGGAGAGAGGGAGGAAAGAAGGAACAGAGAAGATGGCATGAGGGCTCTCCCCCGGGGAAGGTGGAGGATGGCAGTGCCCTGGAGAAGAGGGTGAACAAATGTGGAAGAGAGCTGGCAGTATTGTCAGAAGGGAAGCTTATGCCATGAGGGGAAAGGTCTCAATAGCAGTGAAAACAGAAGGTGTTAGACAACACTAGGACAAGGGGTGTGAGTCAGCCAGACCTTATAGGAGAGAAGCAAAGAAAATGGCAGAAAACCATCTTCAGATTTTAGACGTGAGCTATAGGAAGAGCTTGATGCGTTGGATTAAGGTCCTAGACAAGGCTGTGCTGCACATACATCATTCCCTGCCACTCTAGCAACAAGACCCCCTTCCTTGAGCTGACGTTATAGTGAGAAAAACCACAGGCAAAGGAAGCCAACCACAGTTCGAGGTAGAACCACACCCAGCTCAGCACCAGCTTGGTGAAGGGCTTGTGAGGATGAGGTGGTAGGATAGGGGATTTTTGCCACACACAAAGGGGTGAGGTCAGAATGGAAAGAAGGAGTGAAAGAGAAGCTCAGGCCAATCCTTTGCTTAGGACTAGACACCCGTTGTTTCTCTTTAAGACTCTGGATGAGCCACTGTAGGGGGAGCACAAAAATCAGTGGAGAAGCCTGCTCTCTGAAGCACACCTCAGAGACCCAGACCTGGGAGGTGGGGAAGAGCCCTGTCTTGGCACCTGTGGAATGTACCTTGGGATCGCTCAGGGTGGCGCCCCACAGATCGCCTTGCTCTGCCTGCCACTTACTGATGCCCATGAGGGTGTGGCCTACCCGTGGGGGCTGGTGGAAGCAGAACATGGAGTCGGCAGTTGGCAGAGAGGATGATGTTCCTTTTAAACTTGTTCAAAGTGTCTGAAAGTTCAGAGTGGAGAAATAAAATGCAGAAAATTGGTCTGATTTAGAGTGGCTTGGTGGCCACTCCTGGGGTCCATGCTTCCTAAGTTGGGATACTTTCTTTATAACAGAGAAGGGGATCTTCATTCAGTTCAATTTGGTGATAATATTAAAATCTGAAATATTCAGACGATGGCTGAGTTTTAGTTCATATTTTTTGCATACAATGAGTTAGGCAAAAATCTTTCTATGAAGCATTATCCTCTTTTGCCCTAATAATTAGCATAGAATGTGGCTGATTCTCCTTCTCTCAACTTACTTAATTTACATACAATAAAATTCACTCTTGGGAGGTATAATTATGTAAGTTTGCATAAACACATGGAGGCACATAACCACCACTGCAATCAAGATACAGAACAGTCCTATCACCAAAAAACATCTATTCTTCATGCTGTCCCTCTGTAGTCAAATCACTTCCCTCTAACTCCTAGCAACAACTTATCTGTTCTGAGTTTTCTTTTGACAATTGCCTATTTGAGTAAGGCCTGAGATTTCTTTACGATTTGCTGCTATCATAACAACAGTAACAGCAGTAATAGTAATAATTAACACATATTAATTATACATTTCCAACGTGCCAGGCACCATGTGAAGCACTTTAGAGATGAAGAAACTGAGGCTTTGAGACATTTTGGAAAAGAGAGGAGGGAAGAAGGACTTGCCCAAGGTCATACAGTGGCAGCCCCATGGTTTGAGTTAGCCGTGTCCAACTCCCAGGTCTATTTTCTTAACCTCTATCCAATTCTGCTTCCAGGAAGACAAAGAAAGTAGGGCGATGTGGAAACAATATCCGCTAATTTCAGGAAGCTCAGTTTAGACCTGAGATTGCCTTACTTTAGAAATAAACAGAACTTATGTAAGAATTTGGTTAATCATGCTAATGAAGCAATAATTGACTAGGTGCAAGATAGAATGAAGCCAGGATCCTAGAACACCTTCCGTACAATCTTTGTGATATGCAGTGAAGATAAAGCCCAGATACATTATGTCCAGCCTCATAAAGTTGATCAGGCATGCAAAGCTAGAATTTCCTGATCAGATGTTGAAATGTCTCAATGCTTAGAGCACCAACTTCCTCCTAACTTTACTAAAACAGTGAAATGGGATCTTTAATCTTAGTCTTGTGCCTATTTCAGGTTGGAGTCCCCCACCCGGTCTCTGGTGATGGAGGCCCCAAAAGGAGTAGAAATAAATGCAGAAGCTGGCAACATGGAAGCCACCTGCAGAACAGAGCTGAGACTGGAGTCCAAAGATGGAGAGGTAAGCATGAGAGGAACAGAAGCCCAGAGAGACACAGCTCCAACGAGCCAATGTTTCCTAAGACGCATCACTCCCTTTGCCTCTGAAGTTTATCCTACAGTGTAATGATCCTACAGTGTGACAGCAAAAAGAGCCAATCGGAAGGTTTTATTTCTGGAACAAATATGTTGAATGGCACGATTATAAGCCAAACCCACAACACAAAAGTTATAATTCATTATCTGTAAAAGTGCTGAGGTAATAGTATGTATCGCAAGAACAGAATTATAAGGACATCTGTAAAAATGAATGCTATTTCCAAACTCTCTCATCACCTTAAAGTAAGATTTAGTTGGCTGGTATAATTAAGCTGCATATCACACACGTCTGTTTAAAGAGGACCTTAGTTTACTGGTAGACATTTTTTTGTTTGTTTGTTTTTTGTTTTTTGCGGAACACGGGCCTCTCACTGTTGTGGCCTCTCCCATTGCGGAGCACAGGCTCTGGACGCGCAGGCTCAGTGGCCATGGCCCACGGGCCCAGCCGCTCCGCAGCATGTGGGATCTTCCCGGACCAGGGCACGAACCCGTGTCCCCTGCATCGGCAGGCGGACTCTCAACCACTGCACCCCAAGGGAAGCTCTGGTAGACATTTTTAAGTGTACATTGTATGTTTCTACTTTCACTGAAAATGGAAAAGTCAGATCTAACAGCTATCCCAAATCAGAACAAGCCAAAACTTAACTAGGCAGCAAGAGGCTAAGAGACAAGAGACTGCAAACATTCATTCTCTTAGCCCAACACAGTCCCGCCTTGGTGAACAGAATAGCTCTTCGTGTTTTCGCAAGCAAGGTAAGCCAAATCCCCAAAGAAAATATGATTCGAATGCAAAATTTGAAAGTGGCTTTATCGTGTTCATAAGTGACTTTTTCTACTTAAGATTTTATTTAAAAGAGAAAAAATGTGTTTTTAAAGCAAAACTCTATTCCACCTTTCATATCTACTTACAGGTTATCAGTCTCCACCTGCCTCTGTATACCAAGCCTGCCTTTCGATTGTTTTGGCATGTGCTATATTTGTTTTAAAAGAGCTAGTCAGATAGAGCTTTCAGTTATCAAAACTGTCTCTGTAGACAGCTGCAGACTCCAAACCACACACGTTTAGAAGTAGTGACTACATCACAGATACAGTTTATAGCTATCAGAATGTGGACCCTGGAGGAATCAGTTATAATCCTGACCATCATTTAAGACTGGAAGTGCTGCATATTCTTGAAGGCCCACCATGCACATAGATGTATTTAGGGTCTGAGAAGTCCCATACTAAAGAAAATTGTTACCCTGTCATTTCCAAATTTACTTCACCCTAGGAATCCATTCATGTTCTACATGATACACTTTTACGAAATGCTAATATATACATGACGTTGCCAGTGCAACGCTGTCTGGCTAGAATACAAGCTTCTGGGAGGGTAGAGACTTTATCTCTCTTGTTCATCCCTGAATTCCCAGTGTCAACTATTCTAAACACATAGTAGGTGCTCATTTGATTTCAACTGAACATTCATCCCGTTTCAGAATGTCAAGAGGATAAATGACAGGCTCTAACTCTTCCTTCCTGTTTCCTCTCTTTAGATTAAGTTAGATGCTGCGAAAATCAAACTACCTAGACTGCCTCATGGATCCTACACACCCACAGGAACAAGGCAGAAGGTCTTCGAGATCTGTGTCTGCGCCAATGGGAGATTATTCCTGTCCCAGGCAGGAACCGGTTCCACTTGTCAGATAAACACAAGTGTCTGCCTGTGAGAGACCATGCATAGTGGACATGTCGGCAGCATCCAGGCCTTTTTTGGCTTTAGACCCTGGCTGCCAGCTATTTTTACTAGAACACAGAAAGCCTATCAAAGACCTTGTGTGTGTGTGTGTGTGTGTGTGTGTGTGTGTGTGTGTGTGTGAGTTTGCGTGTGTGGGTGATATAAATATATATAAATATATAAATAAATATATATATCCTCTGTATAAAATGAGGTTTCAGTACAAAAGGAACCATGGGTGACCCTGTGATATCCACTGTCATTGCCATCCCAACCCCACCACATACATGATAAAATCAAAACACTAATTCGGGCCCAATATTCCCCAGACCCTGCAGAATCACACAGTGTATCGACACTTACTGAATATTCGCCTACACGTGTGAGTAACAGCCTGTCTTTTCCTTTAGTGTCATTACAAGGCAGTGATGGCGGGAATTTGCAAGTCACACCCAAGGGCTGAGACCCTTGTAGTAAAAGCAGACACTTTATTAGCTTTTGTGCAGCTGGCCAACTTCTCCCCTTTCAACTTAGGGATGGGGCAGTGCCGTAGAAGTCAGACAGAGGAACTCAACATGGCTGTGCTACTTTTGCATCCAAATGTATTGGGCTTCTGTGGTTGGATGAATTAGAAGGATGGATTTTAGCAAAGTTTGAAAGGCTCACCCAACTCCTGTGAGCTTATTACTTCCTTCAAACCCACGTATTATCCCACAGTCAAAACGGGAGCTGTAAATCAGCACAAAATAGGAAAACAGTTGCTCCTCAGTCGGCTAGAAGCTCCTCGATGGCCTGACAGACTAAGAATAAATGGGCAATAGGTCTCTGTTTGAAGTGAAAAAATGGCTCAAAATCTGTTACATCATCACTCCTGTTGATTTCATCCAACAGACTCCTACCCAAAATGATCACGTCAATCCAAATCTTTAAGAGTGGAACCCCTACCCCCAAGAGAAGCTATTTGGAGACGGAAATCAAAGAGTGGCGAAGGAAACCAAATTATTTTCAAATATGTTTCTGGGGACTGGTAGGTAATTTAGAGGCATGCGTTTCATTATTAAAGGTATCCACAAATTCTCTGCCTTCAATCTTCTTATATATTTTTTCAGTATTGGGATATTCATTTTCCTAAGTTGACCACTGTTTTCTCTAAGAACAGTGACCCAAGAATCACAGATCTAAAGTACCACATGCCCCCAGAAATGCTCACTGAAAATTAATATAGACTGAGTCAAGTGTCTTTATTAGAATCACTGTGTCGCCAGGGGGGCCCAGCGGTACCCACTGCCCCATATGCGGAAGCAGCTCCCTAATTCCCGCCATCAGCTACCTCCCATCACTCCACTTTCATCATTGTGCTCCAGGGTCACCCTGGCCAGCTCTTGTGCTGGGACAGGGGATTACACCATCTCTGTTCAAAGAGGGGGATACGTGCCTATGCCTTACGACAATGCACTCAGCAAGGAGAAGCACATCCAATATTTATCTTGTGTTACCTGTAGTTTATTTTGAGTGATTGAAGGGGAAGGGTTTCACAACGACTGGGCATCTTAAAAGCTGGTAGGCAAACCAAGTGGCTGACAGATGTGGACGCCGAGGAGCCTGGAAGGGAGACGTAACTGCTTTCGACCATCCTGGATGCCACTTGGCAAGCAGTAGCCCCACAGTCCTAAATGAAGTCATATTTGTAGGCCTGAATGGCACTTGTTTGTTGTTTTTTTTTCCTCAACAGGGTTCTGCTTTTTCTTACTTCACAAGCAGAGGGGAGATGTGCCATAGGAAATGAATAAGAGGTTTGGTATTTTTGAGATGACACTCAAGCATCGGGCTGAGTTTTGCACATGTGGAAGGTAAAAGCAAGCTGTGTGTTGCTTAGTCACTTACAAGTGGGGGGGAGGAGGGATGGTTCCAGCCTGACCAGTGGCCCTGCTGGCTCCCAGACCCCAGGGTCCTTCCAGTCACTCCTGCTTAATATCCGTACAGAAGAATTGGGTTGCTCAAGGGTGAGACCGTAAGATTGCTTAGTGTGCAGCACGAGGGTCTAAAAACGAAAACCATAAAGAGATATGCAATTGCTCTGGCTCAGTATTATTTATATCCTGTAGGATCACACCGCCAGAATCTGCATGTACCACACCCAGAGTTTTTCCAAGCTAGGAAAGGCCCTCCTTGGCGACTGGGAGCATCTACCCCATATCTTTCAGATCAACAGTAGTACCTGTAAGGTCCTTTGTGGCTAAATACCTGAAGACAAAGGTTTTTGTTTGTTTGTTTGTTTGTTTGTTTTTTAAGCAGACAGACCATCTTTGCATTTTGTCATCTCAAGTACATATTCTAAGGATGAGAAAGAAATGGAAGGTTCCCTGAACCTCTTTCATCTAATTTTGTTCTAATAGTTAAATGAAAGTCTGAGATCAGCACCTTGGAAATTTTATGCCGATAAAAAAAGACTGGTGTGATGCCACCTGCAAAAATTAATCCTAAATGTACTCAGATCACAAATAGAATAAAAAGAATAATAGCAACCAAGAATAGAAATCAAGCACCTATGGGGACAGACATGATATAAAATTCTGATTTTCATTTGTGCTAAGTGACTACGGTATACCAGGTAATGAGCAGGAGGTTTGGCGTGGATTAAATTATGTATTTCAGTTCAGACTTTAGAATTCAGTAATTGCATATTAAGTCCTTCAATGTACATTTTTTTCTCCCAGCTTCCTCCAACTAGAATACCTGTCCATGGTCATGAGAAAAAGTTTTACCTAAATTCTGGGGAAAAGAAAAGCTCTTTTACATTAAAGTCTGATACCTTTAATTTATAAAAATGAGATCCTTTCTAATCTTATATACAATATCTTCTAGAAAATCACATCTCTCGGTATATTAAGCAGTGGGTGGCATAACAAAGAGTTTAAATGAATTTTCAATATTCTAGAAGTTCCAGTACGTTAATATTCTTCAGAAAAGTTTTATAAATTAAAAGTTGATCTCCAGGGCTTCCCTGGTGGCGCAGCGGTTGAGAGTCCGCCTGCCGATGCAGGGGACGCGGGTTCGTGCCCCGGTCCGGGGGGATCCTACGTGCCGCGGAGCGGCTGGGCCCGTGAGCCATGGCCGCTGGGCCTGCGTGTCCGGAGCCTGTGCTCCGCAACGGGAGAGGCCACAGCAGTGAGAGGCCCGCGTACCGCAAAAAAAAAAAAAAAGTTGATCTCCAAATGTGTTTAGCACCTACTTCTATTGGATATCTGCTCAATAAGTTGTTAAAGTTTAGTCTTAAGAGGTTTTCAAAAGCCCTTTTGGTGACATCAGTCCAGGTGGAAACTTGACACAAAGCTGTATCTTTCTGTTACCCAAGAGACAGAGCCTATAAACTTGAGTTGGCTTTTAACTTCCTTTAGGTCAGTTTTCCCTTGGATGATTTCCATTGTATATCCAGCACCATAGACCAAAGATTGCTTGGGGCTTGACTCTAGCACAGGGGTCAACAAACTCTGGTCCCGAAACCAAATGGGACTCATCACCTGATTTTGTGAATAAAGTTTTATTATAACACAGCCACATCCGTCCACTTACTTGTTATGTATGGCTGATTGCATACTGGACCAGCAGGGTTGAGTATCTGTGCTAGAGACCTCTTGGCCCACAAAACATAAAATAGTTACTAATTGGTTCTTTAGTAAAAGTTTGCTGACTCCTGACATAGAGGTCATTTGTAGCCTCATTTGTGTTGGACACAGCAGGAGAGAAAGCAGATGACGGCACTACATTTCCATGCGTGCTTGGGAATATAAATATGTGGTTATAGAAAAGATGGTCTGCTTTACACTGCATGTAAAAGAGATCCACTTGTCTGAGAAACACAGGCTCACAGGATTCTTGGAAACAGGGAAGACGGAATTAGGGAAGGGTTTAGTGGAAGAGGAAAGCTGTGATCCTCCAAAAGGTTCTTCCTAGAACCCTTCATATATAAATATAGGGGTTCCTTCAGTCAGCATCATTGTGTGACAAGAAGTGAAGCAGGGGTCCTTTGATTTAGAGTCTCTTTCCTGAAGAGACTATTTCTGCGATCTCCGCCTAAAGGTTTTCATCTCACTTTCCCATATTCCAGAAAGATGCCCATTCCATGGTCCCCTGAAGAATATTTTTGACTTAACATATCTTTTTGGCATCCATCACCTCGGTTATTCACACCCACAGAGGACTCGCTTTCCTACAAACACATCAGGCCTGAAGGGTTGGTGGGACCAACAAATAATGAGAAATATTCAAAGGAACATCTGAAAATATGTAGGACAAAAAAATGTAGAATTATTTCATGAATCTGTTGCTGGGATTTGGGGAGGGCGGGGACCAGATTAATGCCAGTTTGATGTTGTTTCCAAGGATCTGGGTCTTTGTTCTTTGGTGTAGGAGATTTACCAAAAAAAAAAAAAAAAAATCTATTTTGAATTCCAGCATCACTGCCTCTGTGTGGTAAGGCAGGTTCCTACCAGAGATTTGTCCCTTCAGTCAGCATCCCTATTGCTAATCCAAAGCTTTATACTCATATTTAATATTGCTAAAATAGCATCAGTTACGAATGATTCTTTGTAAGTATGAGTATTCCTGTTAAGGAGGAAAGGTGTTTTGTTTTGTTTTTTTAAATAAAAATACCCACCATTTACCAGGCCCTAATCAACATTAGTTAAAGGAGTCCTTCAGCATTTTATCTGGATTCAACTAAAAGAGGATTAAATTGGCCTTTCACAGGAACAGCTAATGAGAATATCTTGCATTTGTTTATTTTAGGCAAAACGTAGCCTGACGTTTAGACCAAGGAGGTAAATATCCATCTAAGCACGTGATCCTTATTTTTTAAGGCTCTCTGAAAGGTGAAAATCTAATTTAAGTGAGTTTTAACAAAACCCCTTTCCTCTCTTTCCTCTGCTCCAGGAAATCTTAGGCACAAAAAGGATAACAAAGCAGTTCCTGGAATGATACATTTGCATGGTACCCCAGTAGCAGGTGGGGGGAAAAACGTCATAATAAAAGAAACAACCTTAGAAAACAGGCCTTTTATCTCAAAGATAAAATGTCTTTCTTTTGGTCTTTCATTACTTTCTCCTCCTTGGAAGGCTCCCCTAGTCCCAACATATTTCCATTAAAATAGTCAAAGGCACAGTGGTTGAGAATCTGCCTGCTAATGCAGGGGACACGGGTTCGCATTCGAGCCCTGGTCTGGGAAGGTCCCACATGCCGCGGAGCAACTGGGCCCGTGAGCCACAACTACTGAGCCTGCGTGTCTGGAGCCTGTGCTCCACAACAAGAGAGGCCACGATAGTGAGAGGCCCGCGCACCACGATGAAGAGTGGCCCCCACTTGCCACAACTAGAGAAAGCCCTCACACAGAAACGAAGACCCAACACAGCCAAAAGTAAATAAATAAATAAAAATAGTCAAAGCTACTGCACTGGGATGTCAGATGCATCTCTTTCTTTGTGGTAATCAGAATTTAAAATTACACAGTTGCCTCTGAATTTCTCATTCACTAAGCTAAACCACTGGTAAGAGATAAAGCACTCTGAAGCCGCTGCTTCAGCCGGCAAGGCACACCGCACGCATTAGCACTTTCAAAAGCAATGTGATTTCTGTGGTTCTTAAAAGCTTTCTTCATAATAGAGTCCTTGAAATTTCTCAAGACAGGTCTGAATGGCAAAGGGAAAAGAATTAGTTGTGGGAGGTCCTTCTTTGAGCATTGTTAGAGCACAAGGATAAAAGAAAACATCCCATGTGGGGTGACCCATGCTCCATGGGCTAGTTTCTTTGGTTTTATCCCCCGCCCCGTTTCTTTTATAGATACTAACAGAGTAGGAAGTTAGCATCTTCCCTTGAAAAAAAAAGAGCTGTCCAATAGGATGCAACAGGAGGTGTGATGTCGGAACAGCATTAACGATGTTATTAAATCCATCAGTAAACAGTCTCAGACATACCAACAGCAATGCTGTCTCCTTAACTTCTGCCCAACAAGTAGTAATATCAGTTCCACTTCCGTGAGGTTTGCACCCAAACAGAGGAAAAGTTGCTATAGGCAAGAAGTATTTTTAGAGTCCAAATCCAGCTGTCGCAATGGGAAACCAGAATAGTGTTCCAAAATGCCTCATTAGGCGTTTGGACACCCTCACTAGGGACTGAAGGGATTTGCTTCATCGCTGAACATTCGCTAAGGTCAGATAAATAAAACAAGCATGAAGCTGCCCTCTTTGGGAGAAGAGAGAAGGAAACATCTGTCTTACATAAAATCTACTCTGCACTCCTAGACTCGCCTAGTAGTCCCACTTCTTCCTCTGTCTAAAATCTACTCTGCACTCCTAGACTCGCCTAGTAGTCCCACTTCTTCCTCTGTCTTTGCAGCCTACTTCTACATTTGGGTTATTTTGGTGAAATCAAAGAGAGCTCAGATTTTCTAAATCCCAAGCTGATCCATGAGGTTACACAGCAGCAGTATAGCAAAGGACTGTCTGAGGGCAGGAAGATGATATTCGTTGACAGAGAAGACATCGGTGCTTCTTTAGTCCCCATATTCATATAATTCATGAGGTCCTAACATTTTGGGGGTCATAGGTTCTTTTGAGAATCTGAGCAAAGTTCTGAAACTTCTCCTCAAAAAGAATCACACCCGTGAATTTTGCATAAGGTCGAAGAGGTCTCCTTGGATGCAAAGCCTACACTAAGACATGGCAAGAGCTGGATTCTATTTCTCCAATTATAATATTTTATTAACTAATATTCATTGAGCACTTACTATGTACTAGCCACTGTGCTAAGTGTTTTATACACATTCACTTATTTCATCCTCAAAACAATCCTTTGAGTTAGGTTCCATGATAGTTCCAATCTACAGATGTGGAAACTGAGGCTTAGAAAGGCTGGGAAACTTGCTCAAAGCCACTAGCTAGAAAAAGGCAGAGCTGGAATGCAGGTCTAACTCCAGGCCACTATGCTGTGAAGTCACCAACATGTCAAACTATTTTTCGAGCTGTTAAGAAGTGTCTCCTACCAGTTTTTAGAATAGTCCTTCTTGGGTGGATCAGGCTATAAAACTTTTATCTCCCTTCTTTCTATCGTTTCTCATCTGTGACAGCATATAGTACTGAAAGAGAGATACCTACGGTGAAAATATAGAAGATCTGTCTGAGTAATAGAATCTGGAACCAAAAAAAAAAAATAGTTTGGTCTATGATTCTTGGTAAGTAAATCAGGCTTCTTGTCCTTAGAAATTTGAAGATGCCTGGGTTGTCAGCCTTACATTTAAGAGAAAACTTTAATACTCAGTTATCTATAGTTGCGGCTAAACAAATCAGCATTTCTGCTCACATACCTCTCCTTCCACTATACCTCACTTCAAAAGACAAATGTCTTATTTTAGGTGAGGTCTTTGATACCATTTGGTTATTATTCTTCCCTACTTTAATTGTGGCAAGACTCCAGGAAAGAATCAAATAAATAGAAAGGAACTCGATCATCCCTATTTCCCTACAAGAAAATAAGACTAGAAAGAATTCAATTAGCATTAGGCATTCGGGACCCAAGCTGGCCACTGTGGGATAATCATTTGAGTCCCATACCTCATACCTTGTCAGTCATCATTAATGGCCTATCACCCTCCCCATGTGCAGAATTTTTCTCACCAAAGCACTCAGGCCATCACTATCAATTGATCTGAGTTGGAAATGGGACCCACCTGCCAATTCTTGTTGCAAAAGTGGTGCCCTTTAACCTTGAACCTGTACATTGACGCTTGGTGTCCTAGTTTCAGAAAAGAGGTTTGTGGCATTCCAACGACTGAGGGAGAAGATGAGTGCATCTGAAGTTCCTTACAACTTGGTGGCTTTAGGGCACTTTCATCTTCTAAGCCAAGGGATCAGGGTTTGATCTCTAAGAGTTAAAAGAGAAAATCCTTTGGAAGAATTAACTCAGCCAGGGACCATCCAAACAGGTTAAACCAGTATGCCCTCCTGCAGGTCCTGCTGTCAACCTGCCCCCATCCAGAGCTGAGTGACCGCAGCAGCAGAGGGTGGGGTCCGACCTGCTTTTCTGTGCTTTCTCAACAGCACATGTCTGATCCCCTGGAGGGCTGTGGACACAGCCCCTCACTGCTCCTACACAGTCAACCCCAGTGCCAACCAGGGTCCTGTCATGCTCCTGTGGCTCAGCCACCCCTTAAACCTTAGTAATGGCATGAGCTAAAAAAATGTCAAATATCCTGCTTCAGGGAAAGTCTTTCTTTTACTGGTATATGTGTCCAAATGGCAAATCAGGAGGGGTACCTTTAAAGGGTCTCACGGAACTAACATCACCAGAGCCAGTAATCAGGTTCCCTAGTAGAGAGGAGAGATCCTGGCAAAGTAGGAAGAGTCGGCAAACTTGAATTTGGGGTGGACACAAAACTAACCTAATTTATATCCAGTGTTTGGTGATGGGGGGAACAGAGTTTTCCATCTGTTAATCACCTCCCCAATCAAGTTCCTCTCTTTTTGAGGCCACGAAGAAGCAGAGACATTTCTTAAAGAGGTCGTGTTTGAGAAGGGAAAGGTAGGGGACCGTCCATCATTGCACTGGCTAAATGCACTCCTGGAGAAGCCAGATTCTGGTGCTTTACACAGTAAAAATAAAGTCATACAAGGCCCATTTGCTCGGAGATTTTGAAAAAGGAACCCCATTCCCATAAAGCACTTGAGTTCAGCCTTTGGGTTATTTTTTTATTTGATTTGGTTGTTTTTCTCTGGGTTTGGGTGTGATGTAAGAAGAGCTTTTTAGTTTTGTTTTGAATAACATCAATCCTTGCACACTCTATGCAAAAATTTTGTAAGCATTGCAATAATGCTATGAATTACAAGGAACTCTTTTAACTTTATTACACTTTCTGTATAAAAAAATTTGTATTTAATATTATTTCAACTGCAGTCTTGTAAAATATATTAATAAAAATAATGATTGGTAAGAAGGAAAGCACCCTTGTCCACTTCTTTAGGGAATTCCACTTTCACAGTTGATAAATCAGTTACTCCTATTGACTCTGCCGCAGAAATAAATTTTCAGGTTAACTTCTCTTCTGCATCTCTTTGATCAGTGGCCTAACATGTTAGTTAAGCCACTGTAGTTCTAAGGAAGAGAGTCACACAGGCTGCTTTATAAAAGAGAGCTTATTATAAGGTAATACATGGCCTGGAATTGGGGAGTCCCCAGCACTTGGTGAAGGTAAGGGAACAGCCATCCTCTACTGCTTTCCTAAAGACCTGGACAGGCTCCTTTTGCTATAGTTTACCACTCCCGTCTCTAAATCAGTGAAGAAACCAGTCTGCTTGCTCTTATCAGGTAAAATATTTTTAATCAGGCTACCTTAGCATTTCTGGTCAGCCTATGGATGAGACACCTTTTAAGCCAGTTGCCCATCCCTGGTCCAGTTTTCATCCTCTTCCACACAATACCCTAACCTTAATCCCCTATCATGGCAGAATACACCACAGTCAATCCTCCACTTCAGCCTCTCACCTCTCCTGGCCTTCCAGAGTGTCATGTTTTTGCACGTACTATTCCGTCCACCTAGAATGCCCTTCCATGTAGCACCACCCTATCACAGGATATCATCTTTCAAGATCCCATTCTCATATCATCTTTTCTCTTATCACCCTTATCATTCTTCCTTGAACCCTCCATTAATTTGTTTTAATTTCTTTTATAATCCTACATTGTATTGATACTATGATTTACCTACTTACCTATCAGCCTGGGACTCCAGAACGCTGATATTCATTTTTGAAGTTTATAAAGGAGTAATGACATACCTAAATAGATTTTCATAATTACATGATAAGGTAGAGAGATCATTTCCTCATCTAGGAAATCGAAGACTAATTTTACATCTCCAGTACATGACACAACCTGTGTGCCTTCTCAATTGTATTTTCACCGTAGGCTACATCCTGTCACATTTAGCTCCTCACTACAAATGATGCTGAAGCAACATTACAGAATCCTCAAAGGTAAAAGGCTATGACAAAAATTTTATTCACAGGCAGGGTGCAATTTATCTCCAAAGATGCCATAATTTTATTACATGGTTTCATTTTTTTGGAAAACTTACCAAAAAAAAATCTAAATCAAAGAGAATGAAATCAGAGAAATCACCTTTCAAGATGCATTGGTGAAAAACATGTTGAAGCAGAGCTAAAATGATAAAGAAACACTAATGAGAGGGAAAGCCTGTTACTGATGAGTCAAACTAATTGACATAATTGTTACTACAAAATTAGAAAACAGATGAAATACTGGGCAACTAAAAAAGAGCTGTATTCATTTTCCTCCATGGAAGGAAATTTTTTTTAACAGGCAAATAGGTATAAATCAGCAACTTTTACATCTCCTCCAACTTGACTCCTTTGAAAAAGATGTAAAAACTCTGTAGTTCAATTAGCAAACAAGCCCCACTTTATCCAAGGAAAAGAGCGCAGGATTTAGAGCTGGGGAATGGAGATAAGAGTGCAGAGAAATAAACACATTTCAGAAAAAGCTTGTGAGTAGCATGTATGAATTAGCTTCTCCAATTAAGTCCAATGACAGGTTAATTTTAGTCTGTGGATGCTGATTTTAATTATCCTCAATAACACTAAACGTTTGTGGTTCAGGATCAATGTACGGCCCCCACTGAAGACCCTCCTAACCCATCAATGGAGAAACAGCAGATCAGCCTTTGAGACTCCCTGGCACAAGTAATTAAACATAATGATAGAATCCTTGTGAGATATTTCAAGGAACCTCTTAGAATGTAAAATGGGTATAAAAAATGTGAGAATAGGATCTTCCAAATTATGGTATATGTTAATTGGAAGTAAGATTTTGGAATGGCAATGTCTAGGATAATAGATATTAAATCAAGGTAGAAACTATAACATTAAACCATCTGTTTTAATCTATTAAAAGACCAAGTCAAGAATTGCATTGAAAGACTTGGTGGGCAAAAATTAACCTATAAAGCTTGAATAAAAAGAAAATCAATATTTTAAAGTAGACTTCATGGTAAAAAGTATTAGGGCAGATTACAATTAATAATATATAATGATGAAGTTCCTGTCTTACTGATTATACATAATTAAACCATTATACTGAACAGGAGAGTAACAAAAGCCAAAAATCCACAACTTTGAAGAATAAGGAAAAAATTGACAAACATAATTGCTCTTTATCTTATAACTTACAAGTTGGAAAAGCATTAAAAATAATCACACACACAGTCCTACACATGGCATCAAAGAAACTTCTCTTTGTCCCATGATCATATAAAAGAAAGAAATATAATCTTAAAATGAAAACATTAAAGAAAACTTTTCCGACTATATTCTCTGAAAGCAGAAATGGATGCTATGTTTTATATTAACATAAAACCCCAGGAATTTCAGATCGAAAAACACTTCCCTAATTAATTAGTGATTTGAGAAAGGAACCCAGCCTATTTAAAGAATTAAAAACACTACAAGTTATGCAATTTGGCCAAAGCAGTCTTCTGTCATGATAAAAGCATTTAAACTTACCATAGATAAATGAACAAAGCATTCAACTTAAGATTTCAGAATAATCAGCGAAAGAGCAAATATCAGTAATAAATATAAGATGGCCTAAATAATTCTAAATTTTACATCTTAAAAAGTAGAAAGCAAAAATCTAAGACAAAACTGCTGATAAATATTGAAAAACATGAGAACAAAAGCTTGAGACACATAAAATTTTAAATGTTATAGCAACATGTTATTTCCTTATAAGAAAAATAGCAAACCTCAATCACGTACAATTTGAAATTAGCCCAAATTAACAAAGCAAACGTCTGTGCTTGTTTCTTAAGTAAAAGTAAAATAGTTTTATTTAGGAAATTCTATTCAAAACATAACTTTTATGACATTAACTCATATATTTTACATATAATGTACATGCATACATTCATAAATTTATGCATAAAGAAAAACTATCATGAGATCTGCTGTAACCTATGCTAAAAAATGTAAAATTTTGAGAGATAAATATAAAATGAAGAGACTAACTCTTAGCTGAACAGACTAAAATTGATTTTTATTTCCTTCAAGTTAATTTGCACATTTAACAAAATCCCAACAGAAATTTTCTAGGAAGTAAACAAAATAATTCTAAATTTTATTAGGCAAAATAATTTTTTTTAAAAAGGCAGGACTATTCCATACAAAAAGCCACTAAAATGATAAAAACCTAACAGACTATTTAAAAGCACAACATAGCAATAATGAAAAATAGTAATGTTTCAAAAACAAAAATACAGATCAATTGTACTTGGCATTATATTTCCCTACCTAGAAAACACCCTCTCCATTCTTTGTCTGGCTTACCCCTGCTCACCCTCTAAGATCTGGCTCAGACATCTTCCCTCCCGGAAGGTTTCTCTGACTTGCATTCTCAACAGAGCGAGCAGCCCTTTCTTTGTACTCTTAGGGAACCCTGGGCATACATCTATCACGGCTTACATTGTACTGAAGCAACCTATCAATTCTTCTGCTCACACCACTAGAATGAGGGCTCAAGAACAAAGGCACAGCTTCCTAATTATTTTGTCACCTAAGCCTAGCCAAGTGCCAGGTACCTAAGTAGAAATGGTTGAACAGACCAGAAAACCCAGAAATAGACTCAAGTGCATTTACGAATTTGTCTTCTATCAATGTATCACTTGAATCTACCATTTATTCTTAAGTACCTCAGAACAGAGAGCAAGAACAAGATGGTGATCTCTGCATTCATTCAGCTCACAAGTGGGCAAACGTGACAATGAAACAAATAGCTGCAGATATGAAATAAACAATAATGAGGTGTACATGGTGCCAGGGAAGCAGGTAGGTGGAATGCCATTACAAACCAATAGAAAAAGTACTGATTATTTGATTGTTACTAGGAAAACTGATCGGTAGTTGTTTTGGTGAGAAGTTTCAGATTCCCACCTTAAAATACCTCCAGTGGATCAGAGTTAAATATTTTGGTTCATCTAGTGTCTACTGAATGTTGATTCTCTTCTAAATGAATAACACACACTCCTTGCCCGTGAATATCTCAAGAGTCTAGAGATGGACAGAAATGTAAAAAGGCCAATTACAACATAACATGGAAGAGCTGTGGAAAAGATTTAAAAAAAAAAAAAAAGGAACTGACCAGCAACCTACCTATGATTTGAGGAAGAATGACAAAAGAAATTGCCAAGAGGAAAGACAAGCACATTCAAACATTCAATTCTCTAAGCTCTTGCTTCTCTCACACCATGCCACACAGAGAACTCTTTTTAAAACAGTAAAATAGTAGCAGTAAATAAGAGAAATGGTTAAAAAGTATGTGCTCACAGGAACTCATGCAAATTAATAAGAAAACCATCAAGACATCACTAAATAAATGATCCAATAATAAGCATGTAACCCACACAAACAAAAATATACACTCTTTTTTCCATCCTAAGACATTGGAAGATGTAACACAGAATGAATAACTGCTTTTCAAGTAAAACAAAGGAACTTGCCTATTCTATCAAAAAGGAAAGGTGAGACAAATACACATCTCTGCATTGGTGCAGTGGAGTGGACAGTGGTATATGTTTTCAGAAAGTAATTGGTCAGTAGTTTTAAAGAGTCATAGAAATCTTCATACCCTTTGGCCCAGTAATCCCATCTTCAAAATTCATCCAAGCAACAATATTTGAATAGGAAAAAGTTGTTAGCAACAGTGATAAACATTGCAACAGGATTTAAAGATGGGAAAAATTAGCAGCACTACCTAACCAGTTGAAAGGGAAGGCTACTTAGATCATGGTTAGTTCAACTTTATGGACTAGCATGCTGTCTTTAAAAGGATTGTGAGGATTTTACAGTAAAGCAAATTATAATGTTGTGTGTAAAATGATGTATACATCTGAATCAAGATTTCTAGGGAAACTGAAAATGAAGCAAGCTGATTTATTTGGATGGTGATACTGTAGCTATAGTTTTCTTATTATCATTTTTGTGTTCATGTTTGTATAATAAACTTTTTCAAAAGAGACTAGTATCTGCTCTTTTTCTGTAAAACAGAATTAATAACACATACTTTGACCCCACAAATAATTGACAAGAAGGAAAATGTATAGACCCAAAATTGTTTACTGCAGTGTTGTTTTTTTTTTTAATTTGGAATTTGCCTTTTTCCCAACAGTAGGGGCAATAGGTAAATAAATCATGGCACGTTCAATCAATGGAATATTGTAAACATTAAAATAATTTTGGAAACCATAGGACAATATCACATGTTTAAAATAAGTCAAAAATACCTATAATTACACGAAAGCTAACTGCAGCTGTGAAAAGATATATACGTATGGTTAAGGATGAAAAGGAACCACTAATAATTTTAAGTTACATTGTTAAGGTGATATGAATATGGTTAAAGAAATGATTAATTTTCCATTTTCAGTCCATTTCTTCAAGTCTACCAACGGGTCAAATTTGAAAAAACCTCTGAACACAGAGAACCCTGGGGATTTAAGGTGGTCTCTCCTTCCATTTCACATATTCTCATTTTTTCATGAGATCTTTGAAAATGTTCTTCTGGGCCCTGTGATGGTTGCAGAGCTCGACTATGGATTTGACATCAAAGAACAGACCACACATCTAAGCCTTATTTGGGCACCAAGATTGTAGGAACTTGGCTCCCCTGCTGGACTTCAGGTAAGGACCAGGTGAGGAAGGGCCCAACCCTTCCCCTTTTTAAGAGATTTGAAGGGGGAACCCAATGAAAACTTTTACCACAACTTGAAATTTATAGCTACCTTAAATTGTGAGGATAATAATTGATACAGTCCAGTCCTGGAGGCTCTTTCTGATCACTGCTCTCTTCATTTACTCTCATCCCTCAAACTCCCCCAAATTCCTCCTGCCTCAACACTCTAGATTTGTTTGTCAAGTTAGACCTTATATTCTCTGATTTCAAATGGTTTCATACAGCCTTAATACATCTTGAATCCATCCCTCCCATGATTTCTAGGCTTCATAACCCACCTTCCTTAGCTCCCATGATACTGCAATTCATGATTCCTCCTTCAACATCTGACTTCTCCTCTCTGTAATAGACTCCATCATAGATAACCCACCAAGGTGCCCAGAACCCGATAATTAATCCCTTCCCCAGTACTACAGACAGTTACCACAGGGGTTCTTCTCTACTCTTTAAAAGTGAATTATCTGTCATACACTATGATCTGACCTAACTAGTTTATATTCCTTAATCTTTCCCTCTCTAGCCAAATAGGTATTCTCTAATAAAATTATATTTCTTAATAGAAAAGAGATAAACATAGAGTAATGGGTACAGGTACAGAGGAAGGGCATTGGTTTGGCTGTCAACTACACCTGTGTCTGAGCTAGACCGGTGTCTAAGACCAGGTTCCCTCATAAAGAATGCCAGTGAATTCTGATCTCAATAATGTTATCCATCCCCACTCAGTTCTTTTCTTTAGATTTCCTTAACATTGTGTGTATAGTTTACTCTTTTCCTTGAAGGAAAAATATTCCTTCTCTTGAGCCTCTTCCTTTTCTTCCTAGACCTTGCTATATTTTGCCTGCCAACACAGTCAAATCTCTCCTGTGTCACATACAGACCCAAATGTGTTCTCTCAACCCTGCCCACCTCAAGAAAATTCACCACCCAAATTCTTGAAAACAGTCTATACTCACTTCTTCAGTTTGCACACTTATAGTCTTCAATCTAATTTTTGTCCCTAGGTCTAATATGATGTTGATCTCTAAAAAGGTCACCACTGACCTCCTAGTGGTCAAATCAGATTTTCCAGTGGCTATTTCTCCATTTTGACCCCATCCAGTCCTGAGTCCACACTCTTAAGACCATGATGATGGCTACACAGCATCCACTTACCCATCTTATTTCCTTCCAGAACCCCATGTGGCTCAGGCACCCAGCCTGCCCCATGACATCCACATGACTCCAGGAAACAGGAACTGTTACCAATAAATAATGGATAAATTAAACCAAAGCACCTACGACTCCTTAGTCTTTGTTTTCCATTTTGATGATTTCACAGTATCCCAGACAGATCTCTGACATATGTTTCAAAATTTGCACTACTGACTTCATTCCTCTGACAGCTCTACCAAGATTCTGAGTTACAAAAACATTTCCACAGAGAAACAGAAAGGGGTCCATGCCCAAGTCCTTCCCCACAATGTTAAGTTTATACCACCAGCCTTTCCTCATACTTTCTCCTTGCCTTTGACTCTTTAACTCTTGTTTCTCTTTGGACATCAATCTTTCTTTGTCTATACAATGAGTACAGTTGGCATAAAGGCAGTGACCTTTCCTTTAAGCTTTTTTTTCCTGCCTCTGCCAAACAGGGTCTTCACATGAATTGCCAAATAATCCTTTTAAATTATCCAACTTAACTGTCACAGTAACTTTATAAAATAAGCAGGACACATATTTCATCTTGCAAATGGGGAAACTGAGTCCCAGAAAGACTCAGTGACTATCCCAGTCTACAGGCCCAGCAGAAGAAGATAGAGAGTCTCTTCAGTGCATTTATGTTTACTGAGCACCAACCATGTGCAAGGGGTTCCAGGCCCAAGTACCACTGCTCCTTCAAAATGTGGCACATCTACCTTGTTTCCTGTCTGGCCATTTGTTAGTTATGTGACTGTGACAAGCCTTGAGTCTTGCCTCCCTCCTCTGTAAAATGAAGGTGTCCATTGAATGATCTCCACTAGCCCTCCCATCTAGTGATCTCACATAGTGCTCTGTATGCTATTTCTCATCAGAGTGGCCAGTTCTGAATGGGACAGGACTAGCCCATCCATTCACTGGCCAAGTAATTAATGAATATGTGCTAAGTGCTGGCCATGCTTCAAGGAGTTTGGGGATTATAATAAACAAGACAGGCATGGCCTCCATCGTCATGGAGTTTATAATCTAGTGGGAAGGGGCAATGCAAAAATATGTAATACAGATAATTTCCAGACAATGGAAATAGTAACAGTAATAGTAGTAACAGAATTAAACTCCTCCCTGAGGAAGGTGATATCTGAGCTGAGATTTCATGAGAAATCAGGCACACAAAGAACTAGGAGAAGGGCACTCCAGCAGAGGAAACAAAGTTCTTAGAAAAGTGCAGCAGGTCATTAATTTCATTGCTTAGAAAGACTGAACATTCAGCTACTTTGCTCTTCTTCATTTTCTTCTGTGAATTAGACATATAGAATGTAATTACTGTCTTTTACGTGATGGAAGAGTATGAATATTATCTTTCCCTCCAGGACAGAACACTCTTTTTAGGTACTAAGGATGGCTTCTTTAATTGGCCATCAAGGACTCTAATGAAAAAAACAAAGGGTCCAGGGAGTACCTTTGAGGCCAACCAGAAGGGAGAGTAGAGAGATTCTGTGAGGTTAATAAGAAGGGAACAGAAGTCAGGGATCACTAGTAGCAGACCCCTCACACTACACCGTGCCAAGGAGAGGCCAAAATTTCCAAAAACACGTTATGCCATACCAGGGATTGGAGGCTGGACTCCAGGGACCAGAATCCCCCACTTCAGCAAAGATTCCTATGCTTCAACATCCAGTCAAGGTGATGTACTGAGCTTACATTTTTAATGCCCACACTCTGATCTAAACACATATCAAGTGATATCTAAACACATTTCAAGTGATATCTAAAACAAGATAAACATAGCATAAAGCAGAAACTGATGAAAATTCAAAGCATGTGAGACTAAAGCTTTGGAGTTGCTGATGCCCAGGACCAGAAGCAGACAGACGCTGGCTGTGGGCAATACCCTCACCGCTTAAAACTAAGGAAGAAAGGATGAAAGAAGAGGGGGAAAGCTTGCAGCATAATAGGTAATGAGAAGCTTCCTGCCTACAGCATGAAGAGAATTAGATACAGCCTCATTACCAGCACCTGGAAGTATCCAAAATTTCCCTGATACTGCTCTCGGGGAGAAGACTTAGCAAGTAATGTAAAACTTAGTTCTAGACTCAGGTCCTAGACAACTCAGATAAAAAAATCATTTCAGTCAAAGAAAACCACCAAAACAGAAATCTGAAGCTGAGGTGGGGGGTGGAGGGTGGGGAATCAAAACATATGAATGAAACTAAGAGTAAATAGGTAAGCAATAAGCCAACAACTTAAATTTTTCAATCCAGATGAATTAATATTATAGAACAGTCTGGAAAAGATTTTCATATAAGTAATTTTCTTCAAAACAAAAACATCCTTAAAATGGAAAAACAGATATGAAGCTAAAATGAAAAGACTTCTATGAAAGTATCAGGTAGAACTTTTGGAAATAAAAATTAGTCACTGACTGAAATAAAAAGTTAATGGAAAAGATAAACTCTGGAATGGACACAGTCAAAAAGAGAGGCAACAAATTGGACATTAGTATTAAAGAATTCAGCTAGAGTGCAGCACGAAAAAGGAGTAATTCTTAAGTATTAAGAAGGATGGAGATTAGATGCAGAAGTACAAATAAACACTTAATTGGAGTGTCAGAAGAATAGAAGATTTGTTGGAGAAGGAATATTAAAGAAGATACACTAAGGATTTTCTAGAACAAAAGATAAACAAGAGTTATCAATTTTAACATACACTCAGAGTACTGAGCAAGATAAATAAAAATAAATTTATAGACATTTAAATAAAACTGCAGAAATTATGTATAAAGAGAAAATCTTAAAAGCTATCTGAGAAGGGAAAAAAGTGTTATAACCCACAAGGAGATAACACTGATATAAACACAATCAGCTTGTATCATTTAAAGTGCTGGTGGAACATAATTATCAAGATAAAATGGTTTACACAGTTAAACTATCATTAGACATAGAGCAGGAAAAAATGTATACACACACTATATATGTGTATGTGTATGTATGTGTGTGTTTGTTTATATACATATAGGATGATGGGAAACCCTCTAGAACAGTGGTCTCCAACTTTTTTGGCATCAGGGACCAGTTTCATGGAAGACAATTTTCACACGGACGGGGGCGGGGGGGATGATTCGGGTGGTAATGCGAGCCATGGGGAGCAATGGGGAGTGATGGGCAGCAGCAGATGAAGCTTCGCTCCTTCGCCTGCCTCTCATCTCCTGCTGTGCGGCCCAGTTCCTAACAGGCTGCGGACCAGTACTGGTCCACGGGCTGGGGGTTGGGGACCCCTGCTTTAGAAGACCTTTCTGGAAAAACTACCAAATGATGAACTCATAGAAAAATAAAAGTTACCATAGGAGGATAAAAAAAAAAAACGGCAAGAAAGTAGAAAAAAAGGAGCAAAGAATAGATGATTCAATTACAAAATGGCTAAAGGATTCAAATAAACATTTCTCTGAACAAGATATAAAAATGAACAGTAAGCACTTGAAAATATGTTCAATATCATTAGTCATTAGAGAAATGTAAACCAAAACCCACAATGAGATACCATTTCACACCTAATAGAATGGCTATAACAGATAGACAATAGCAAGTATTGGTAATGATGTGGAGAAATTGGAACCCTCATATGTTGCTGGTGGAATGGCACCTTGGAAAACACTGTGGCAGTTTCTCAAAATATGTGATAAATATTTGTACAAGGGAATATTATTGGGCAATAAAACAGAATGAATTACTGATACATGCTACAACATGGATGAATGATGATAACATTATGCTAACTGAAAGAAGCAAGACACAAAAAGCCAAATATCGTGATTCCATTTATATGAAATGTCCAAAATAGGCAAATCTATAAAAAGAGAAGTTAAGTTAGTCAGTGGTTGATAGAGGTTAGGGGAAAGAAGAAAGAACAGAGACTGCTAATGTATATGGAGCTTCTTTCTGAGGTAATTAAAATATCCTGGAATTAGATGGTGGTGACTGTTGTACAACTGTGAATGTACTAAAAGCTACTAAACTGTACACTTCAAAAGTGTGAATCTTGTGCTTTGTGATTTATCTCTCAATAAAATTATGATTTAAAAAGTTTGAGAGTGGTTGGCTATAGGTAAAATAGTATTTTATGGAAATGTATAATCTTAACAGTGTATAATAGAAAAGAAGAAATCCAGAAATCTAAATATGTAAGCATCTACCTCAAGAAGTTAGAGTAAGAAAAGCAAATCAAACTTAAGACAGACATAAAGATAAAAACAGAAATCAATAAAGTAGATACAAACATACACAGAAAAAAATCAGAAAAGCTTTTTCTCTGAAAAGATTAATAAATTGATAACCCCTTACAAAATTAATTAAAGAGAAAAGAGAGAAAACACAAATTAACAATATTTAAAGAAAAACGGGTTATTACTACAGAGTCTTCAGACATGAAAAACTTCACCAGACGATATTATGAATGACTTTATACCAATAAATTTGACTATCTGGATGAAATGGGAAATTCCTCACAAATGCAATTTACCAAAGCAGACAAAAAGAAATAGAAATTTTGAATAACTAAATATCTCTTAAAGAAATTGAATCCATTATGTGAAAACTCCCTACCAAGAACTCTCAAGGCCCAGAAGTTTTCACCAGTGAATTCTAAACATCCAAGGAAGAAATAACTCCAATATTTTGCAAAACTTTCTAGAAAATATTAATGATAGGAAGGCAACTTCACTCTTTTTTTTGAGGCCAGCACAACCTATTATATTTCCAAACTATAACAAGGAATTTACAAGAAAAATAATTATAGACAAATCTCTTTCAGGATGATAGATGCAAAAATTCTTAGCAAAATATTTCTAATTCTATGCCACCAAAAGCATAAGCAACAAAAGAAAAAAACAGATGAATTAAACTTCATCAAAATTAAAAACATTTATGCAAAGGACACTATCAAGAAAGTGTTAAGACAACTCAAAAAACAGGAAAAAATGTTTATAAATCATAAATCTAATAAGGGCCTAGTACCCAGAATATATAAACAATACATACAGCTCAAAATCAACAAACCACCAACCTTATTTTAAAATGGGTAAACACTTGAATAGACATTTCTCTAAGAAAATAATAAAATCACCAATAAGCACATTAAAAAAAAAAGATGCTAAACATCATAGTCATTAAGGATATGCAAATCAAAACCACAATGCAATATCACTTCATACCCACTAGAATGACTAGGCTCAAAGAAATAGAAAATAACAGGTTTAAGTGAAGTTGTGAAGATATTGGTACTGTCAGGCGCAGCTCAAGGGAATGTAAAATGGTGCAGCCACTGGAGAAAACAGTTTGGTGGTTCCTTAATACTTTCAACATATACCTACCATACACATCCTAGGTACATTCCAAAAAGAATTAAAGAGGTGTTCAAATAAAACTTGTACACAAAAAATTTATAGCATCATTATTCATGATAGCCAGAAGATGTAAACAACCTAGGCGTCCATTAACTGATAAACAAAATGTAGTATACGCATACAATGGACTATTACACAGCCATATAGAGTACGGATAGATGATACAACATGGACCAACCTTGAAAATGTTACGTTAAGTGAAAGAAGCCAGTCACAAAGAACCACATATGATTGCATTTATATAAAATGTCCAAACAGACAAATCCATATAGCCAGAAAGTAGACTGCTGGTTGCCAGGAGCTAAAGAAAAGGGGGAATGGGATGTGACTGTTTAATGGGTACAGGGTTTCCTTTTGGGGTGATGAAAATGTTCTAGAGCTAGACAATGGTGATGGTTGCACGACATTGTAAATGTATTAAATGCCACTAAATTTTATATTTTTAATGGTTTAAATGGTGAATTTTCCATTATATTAAGTATACCACAATTTAAAAATGCAAATTGATTCTCATAATACATGAAGAGGCAAATATCAGGATCAGATGGAGTTAATTCCAGCTATGCAAAAATGTTTTAACATTTAAAAAGAAATCAATGTAACTCACCATATTTTCTGGAAAAAAAGAGGAGAAAGAGAGAGAGAAAGCATTTTATTATCTGATAGATTCAGAAAACTAATTCAAATGTAACTTTGTGATAAAGTTAATAAGAGAGTTCAGCAAGTTTCCTGGATATACGATTATGAAAAAAAAAAAGAATAGGGCTTCCCTGGTGGCGCAGTGGTTGAGAGTCCGCCTGCCGATGCAGGGGACACGGGTTCGTGCCCCAGTCCTGGAGGATCCCACATACCGTGGAGCGGCTGGGGCCGTGAGCCATGGCCACTGAGCCTGTGCGTCCGGAGCCTGTGCTCCGTAACAGGAGAGGCCACAACAGTGAGAGGCCTGCGTACCGCAAAAATAAAAAAAAATAAAGAATAATGTTCTATACATTAGCAAAAGACAATTAGAAAATTTAATAGGATGAATTATCCCATTTAACCTAGTAACAAGATCTGTGAATTACTTAAATATAAATCTCACCAAAAATATATTAATCCTATCTGTAGAAAATGACCAAATTTTATTATAGAATATAAAAATTTTGAAT
Source organism: Hyperoodon ampullatus (assembly GCF_949752795.1). Classification (NCBI taxonomy): domain Eukaryota; kingdom Metazoa; phylum Chordata; class Mammalia; order Artiodactyla; family Ziphiidae; genus Hyperoodon; species Hyperoodon ampullatus. The sequence goes on along the minus strand of NC_136917.1, from coordinate 42,160,647 downwards.
AAATGGAAAGATATTCCTTGTTAGTACATGGCTAGATTCACTATCATTAAAAAGTCTATTTTTTCCAAAGTAATCTATTAATTCTCAATGCAATTTTGATAAAAATCCTAGAGTTTCTTATGGAATTTGATAAGGTGATAGTAAAGTTTATAGAAGATCATGGGTGAAGAATATCTAAAACAATTTTGAAGAATAACAAGTCAGAAGAACTCTCCCTAGCAGGGAGAAAGAGTTACTATGAAGCTATAAGTGATTAAAATAGTGCTTTTTTGAACCAGAAATAGGCAAATAGACCAGAGGAACAGAATAGAGAACCCAGAAGCAAACCCATACATAAATGAAAAATTGGAGTATGACAGAGGTGGCATTGCAAACTGCTGGGACAAGATGGTGTATTCAATAAATGATGTTGGGGAAATTGTTTCCTGTATGGAAAAATAGAATCAAGTTGCATTTATACCTCAGAACATTTCCTGAAATATATTTTAAATAGATGAAAATCTAAATGGGAGCCGCAAACCTTAAAACATTTAGCAGAAACTATCAAAATGTGGTTTTCTTTCAACAGGATAGAAGAGATTTCTTAGATACTGGTTATAATAAAAGACTTGCAAATTGGATTTGTTTAAAGATTGAAACTTCTATACGACAAATAATTTCATAAAGTAAAAATACAAGCCACAGACTGCAAAGAGATATTAAAAGGCATTTACTCAACAAAAAACTGGCATGAAGAAAATGTGAACAACTCATAAAATGTAAAAGACAACCCAACAGAAAGAAAAAAGTGGGCGAGCAAAGGAAATGCACTGAAGAAGAAACCATAAGGACCAGTACGTATAGGACGAGATGCTCTACCACACCAGGAATACAGGAAATGCAAATTCAATCTACAAATACATAGCATCGCATACTTTTCAGATTGGCTGGAAATAGGAAATCTGACAATAACAGGGGTGAACAAGGATGAGTTCACACACACAGGCAGTAGGAAGTAATGTGATACACTCACCTTGGGAAGCAAGCTGGCAGTAAAGATCACAATGCTGTAGATGGACCTGCCCTTTAACACAGCAAATCCACTGCTAAGTACTCACCCAAGAGAAAACCGCACACATCAAAATGACACACGCATGAAGGCAGTTACTAAGCATGGGTCTGTCATAGGAAAACAGAAGAGGAGAAGAATATATCCATCAATATATGTCAATGGGTACATAAATTGTAGTATTTTTATACAATGAGTATAGTACACTGCAGTTAAATGACAGATCCTTGGTTAAACATCCCAAAACATAACATTGAACAAAAAATAAGGATGATATATACAAGATGACAATAGTGAAATAAAAAATTTAAGTACACTAAAGAACACTATTTACCATTTTTTAATACCTGCATATGTTTTTAAAAAATATAAAAATATGGATAGTTGGATAGGAAGGATTCTCACCAACTCTAGGATTGTATTTACTTCTGGTCAGGGGCAGGGGTGGGGTGAAAAATGAGCTCGAACTATATTTGTATGGTTTGGCTTCTTAAAAAAACAAAATACCTAAAGCAAATATAACAAAATACAAGGTCCGGTAAATCTGGATGGGTATTTTTACATAAGCCTCTGACCTTTAGAGAAACGTCTGAAACAAAGTTTCCCTGTGTCAACAATGTCTTGATTTTCAAGTTCCCCTGTTTTTGTCAGCATTAGAGGAACATGGCCTCAGAGTTGGAATTAGATTAATATAAATAACATCTTCAAGCTATTCCTTATAAAACTCTACTATAGACTCTATGCCTACTATACATGCCTATCATGGAAGTAGGAAATAAACAGTAACTCACAGAGAAAATGCACCAGATTTAGTCCTAAACGTATTCGTGGCAGCCTATCAGTGAGAAAAGCTAGAAACCACATCAAGGTCCAGCATCAGGGAAATAATAAATTATTATGGTACAACTACACTACAGTATTCTATACGATAATTAAAAACCATCTTTTTTAAGAACATGCATGACATGAAACAGTAAGCAGCAAATCTTACAACTTTATGTGTAAAATTAACTGAAAAACATATGATGCAAAATTAAAGCACGAGCATATTCTGAACCATGTAAACACATTTATAGGAAAAAAAAAGGCCTAAAAGATCCCTCAAGCTCTTAGTGTTTTTTCCTTCTAATTCACTGTTATATACTTTCCCAAACTTTTTCAAATGTGCATTTATTATTTTTACATTTAGAAATAAATCCATTAAAGACACATTAAAATTGAGAAAAGCAATATACC